>NC_140539.1:12782626-13982626 GCF_057382185.1 Mchenga conophoros
TAAGGTGTTCTGTGAGTTACATGCAGTGGAGTTTGCACCTTTTCTCTCTTGGTTCTCTCCAGGTAACCCTGTGTTAGACTATTAACCTTTGTGTATGTGTCTTCAGAGCTTCAGAAGCACTGCAAGAAATGTGCCTGAGCAATTGAGAAAAACCTGTGGTGTCTATAATTTAGCTGGGCTCCTTAACCAAACTTAGCAATTAGTCTTGTGTCCTCTGGAACAGGTTTTCATGGCTTCAGTAGGACCTCTGCCTATTTGGCCGCATTTCTATCCTTCCTACAGTTGTCATCACAGTGCTTCACTGTTAGGACTGTATTTGCAGGGAATGAGCAGTGCCTGGTTACATACTGCACTCTTCTAGTTCTGCTAGAAGACTTCAAGTTTTCGCATACTTTCGTAGTGGCTTATCCGCAGCTTGGCAAACTCTGAGCTGGCTGTCACATCTTTGACTCAGTGAGCCAATTTTTTTCCGGTTACAGTAATGTGGTCTCGGTGACCTCCTTTGTGTTCACCCCAGCAGTCCAGAAGCAAGTCACAAGTTTTTTTCACTTGGCTGTAAGTGATTTTCAGTGGCAGCTGGAAGCTACAAGCTGACACCGGACACTTCTTCAGTGCTGCAATGATGTAGTGAAGCCACAGTTATCATATGCTTTTATAAGGCTTGAACACAAGCCCAGCAAGTTGTCAATAATGTACACTCAGTGGTCACTTTATTAGGTATATCTGTAGCACAAATCTCTAATCAGCCAATCACATGGCAGCAAATGAACCATGCATGCATTCAGGCTTGCAGACTTGGTCAAGACGATACATTTCAAAGCGAGGATCCGAATAAAGAAGAAACTTGGTCATTGGAGCTGGTTTGAGTATTTAAGAAGCTGTTGGTATGTTGGGATTTACCAACACAACCATCTGTAGGGTTTTACAGAAAATGGCCTGAAAAAGAGAACATATGCAGTGAGCAGCAGTTCTCTGGGTGAAAATGCCTTGTTGATATCAGAGGTCGGAAAAGAATGGGCAGACTGCTTCAAGCTGAAAGGAAAACATCAGTAGCTCAAATATCCACTCATTACAACCAAGGTATGGTTGCACGGATCATGCCTTGCATCAGTGGTTGAAGCTGATGGTGGTGATGTAATCATGTGGGAGATATTTTATTGACACACTAAGTATCAACTGATCATCATTTAAACACCACAGCCTGAGTGTTGTTGCTGACCATGTCCATCTCTTCATGATCACAGCTGCTCTTGAACCCTTGAAGGTTCTTATCTATACCGAATACTTTGATGTTATCATATTGCCTGCCAGCCACTTACCAATGGGCTAAAATGACTTATTTGTAGCATTTGTGCACCTTATTAAAGCATATGATTTAATTCAGTTTAACAACAAAAGCATATCATTTATACAAACCAAACTTAAATCATGCATAGTATAATGTTGCCTAGTAACCACCTAATCGTGGACTAAAATCACAGCCCAAAAAATAGTGTAGTGTGGGTATGTATTTAAGATTTATAATATCGTTCTTAATTAGAACAACGAACTGTAAATGAATCAGTGTGTATTTGCAGTGTATTTGCTTCGACTCGTGGGTGACTCAGTTTTACTAGTCATAGCAAGGCGCTCGCTAAATCTACAATGATGGTGCAACTGTCCACTGGCACTAGATCTGAGATGTCTCGACAGACATTCTTATGGTCATCAGGTAGCAGTATTTTGTGTGGTCACCGTATATTGTGTCCTAACAGTTGCACTTATGCAGTGGATGTCATGTGGTGCAGGGTGATGTGTGCAGCAGGCGATAGAGACGTTAGAAGGCCATTACAGTAGGCTCTATTGTCCAATAACCCCGAGTTTATCCAGTGAACCGCCAAACCGTTTCCTGTCAAAGTGTGCATACGAATGCGTGTCTGTGTGTGTCTTTATGTGTGTGTGTGAGCGATAGCCGTGTTGATCTTGTGAAGCCAGCTGCTAGGTGTGTCTCCCATTAGCTTTCCATCAGGAAGGATACACAGACCCATTAGAGAAGAGAAGGGAGAAACCTAATTGACCGACAACAGGACATCAGAGTTGACACGCTGTGGTTTCCATCCTGAACCAGTCACCCATCCGCCCTTCGTTTGTGCACCTCTGTAAACACAAATTTCTCGTTATGAAGCCTTCATCCGTTGGTTAACTTCACATCCATGAGCACTCTTATCCCGTAGGCAGGTGATCCATGTAATCAGATTTGGTTGCCAATTTAATCTGCTCCTGCATTACCTGCTGTTTTTCACTTCCTGATGGCTGAAGATGTTTTAAAAATCCTACAAGGACGTTGCCATGGATATTAGATGAAACACTGTAATCAGTAATAATTTAATTTGGCAAGCAGATTTTGGATTTTGTGGAGCTCCTGGTTTCATGACTGATTTATGATGCTCCTTCTTTCTCTTTATCCCCGTCCTCCCTCCCTCCGTCCATATTTCCATGACAGCTATTAATAATGAATGACACCGCCTGTGTAAAATGCCAGTTGCTTGCATATCAGCAAACTGTCCCTTTTAGAAAGCTAATGTTGACAAATGACTTTGCACGTCAGGCATTTGAACACGCAATTAACCCCTGAAATGTCATTGTTTCTTTGTGTGTGCGAGAGAATTAGCATGTGTGTGTTTGCGTTTGAGCACAAGCCTGTGAGTGTGCGGGCCTGTCTATAAACTCTTATTAGGAGCTTTGTGGGCTGCTATTAACCTTCATTGACCTTAATTATATTTCAGTCTTGTCAGTCCCATTGCTTTCTCTTCAAATGCCATCACATATAAGCGATAATGTCGCACACTGTAAGTCCTGCGCATTAATTTAAAAGCCAGACGTGCAGTCTGTTTCTCTCTCTCTCTCACACACACACAAACACACACACATACAGATTTTCATATACTTTATACTTTCATGTCCACATGCTCTGCAGTAGAGTATAGTGAACTGGAAGATAAGAGTAATTTACTGCATTCTGTCTAAAGATGAAAGGTCTAATTGACGGCTTAACTACAGATTTTATTGCACACACACACACATACGCACGCATGCATTCGTCCAATGCCCTGGGGCAGGTTTTGTCTCGTGTCATTGTTAATGAATAGTACAGTGTGAAAGAGATAAAGCTAAACTGGACTCATTAAATCAGGCCTGTGTGTTTTTCTGTGTGAGTGAGTCAGAAAGTGTGTGAGAGAGGGTGTGTGAAATAGTGAGAAAAAGCAGAGGGAGTCTACAGGTTGCTATGCTGCTTAATTACCTTGCCATGGATAATCACGTTAGCACCGTAAGGGGTAGCGGATTAAATGTCAGCATATCCTCGTGTATAATCAGAAAGCGTGTGTGCGGATAAAGGTGCTTATTTGTGTGTCTGTGTATGTGTTTGTGCATGTGTATGGATGCACTCTGTCGAATCTGGTAGCCCTCATTTCACACTTCCTCTCCTCTGTGTCTCTTTGGGAGCTCTGCTCACCGCTCCATTTACCTTGTTACGCTGTCTGAGTTTTATATGTGTGTGCATTTGTTCTTGATCACTGTGTGGCAGCTATCCGCCTTGTTTTATTGTCCTGCAGTTACTTATAAACTTATTTGTGGACTGTTTCCTGTTTCCCTCTCGCTCCTGATGACATTTTCTCTCCTTCTCTCATTTCTTCCTCCTCACCTCCTGTTCGTTCTGCCTCTTCGCCTCGCTCTCCTTCTCCATCCTGCCTTGTGTCCTGTCTCAAGCACAAAAGACAACACAGTTTGCCTCATTTCATTTTGAGGTACTTGAGATCCTTTAAAATGAGAAGTGATGACATGCAAGGCATCGACAAAATTCACACAGACAGACGTATGGAAATAAAGGTGAAGCACCAGTCTCGATGAGCATGGTGCTTTTAACTTATGGGTAACTAAAGCGCAGAGATTGCCTGCTGTTACAAAAGTTGTCACCATTCAAGCTGAAGGTGGTCATATTTATATTTTATGAGCATCTTCTGTTGCAGAAATATTTCTTTTCCCACTTATATTCAGCTCAGGATTGATTGGTTTATCGTGCACAGAAACTAAAGAACACGTTTTCTCATTTTTGCAGCTGCTCTTACTTAATTAGAAAAAGAGATTTTTACTGTTTTGTTAATCAAAGACACTGAATCAATGGAACCATTAATGGAAATAATTACCCATGTTTCACTTCATTAGTTTGCACTCCATGGCATCATTAGTGTGTAATGGACGGTAAAGAACTTCATTGCTCTTTGTAACCACATTAAAATTATCCACTTAACTTTCTGCCTTTCTTTCCTGCTTTTGATGTTTTGGTTTCAGATATTATTTATGTGTCTGTGATTCAGTTCTTTGTGTTTTATTATCCTGGTGGTGAGTTGTGTTTTTGGTTATGACTTCATTTTACTTTTATTCTGCTCTTCAAAGTGTTTTCCCGCCTGTATCGCCTTTTGCCTAGTTCCTGTGTTTATGGATTTTTCTTCCAGTCTCTTCTTATGTTTTAGTGCCTTCTTCTCAGTGTTTAATATTTGAGGTTTTTTTTATTTTTTCCCAGGTTTTACGTTTTTTACAGTTCGTCCTTTTTCAGATTTAACTTCCTGCCTGTATGATTGTCTTCACCTGTTTTATTGTAGACCCTGTGTGAATGACAGATCATCTGAAATAAATTCTCATCCATCTCACATCTCAGCAGCCATTGGTACTTTCATAAAGAGAAACAGCGATTCAGAATGAATTCGATATTTGTGACAGCTGCAGAGGGAAAAAGTGAAAAATGTCATATAGCAGCTCAAACAACCTGGAATGTTTTCTTTTGTGTTTAAGTCTGAAGATATCTTAATGATGATTATGTTGCACTATGTTCCATCTAATGGTTGATTTAGCAAAAAAGAAAACAAAGAAACAATTTTTGTACCACCATTAGGATTTGGACGTCAAAACAAAGATCAGCATCACAGATCATACTCCGATTGTGAGCAGAGCTGCTGATGTTGATTCCAAGTTACAGGTCGGGCACGGGGGCTGAATAAAAAGACCTCAGATATGGAATTATTGAGCTTCGGTGAGTTTTGTGACATTCATTTTTTATCATCCAAGTGCAGCTTTTACTCAGTAGAATTTTCTAATGGTTGACTACAGCCCGAGCACAGTTCACACTTTTTCTGCATGCACTGCAGAAAGCAGAGCCATCTTGCAAGCTTTTGATCTAAAATCTTCTTTCATTAAATATTTAAATTATTCTTTGCATTATTACATTATACTCTCTTTTCGCTGTGTGCTAGATTTGTGTCTTGAGCTGCTTTTGCTCTGATATCATTCCCAGTCAGGGAGTCACTGATGTGTAAATGTTAGTTTGTGGCCATCATGGGGTACAATGTTATCCTTTGTTTATGTTTGCGTGTCTGTCACAGAGACAGAGACTTAGAGTGTACCAGAAACTGATTTAGGTTTAAACTGAGTTTTGTGTACCTCTGTCTGTGAGTGTGATATATCATATGTGTGTAAATTTATGCATGAGTGTATGCACGCTCTTATCTACAGTGTAACACAGGAACTGTACCAACAGAAGACCGGAAACCTTATCACTCCAAACACCACCACCGTGTTTACTCTCTCCCACATGCACACACCTTTACTTTCCTCTCTGACATACTCATTCAGTGCAATGAGAGGAAGCTTGCTGTTTGCTATATGCTGTGCATGCACGTATTTGTGTGTGGGTCCATATATTGATCTGCCTGTATTGTCAACAGCTAAAGAACAGGATGATTAATAGCAGTACATAGTACTAATTATACTATGTACTATTAATAACAGTAGTAAATTATATGTGATCTGTCAATGCATGTCATTTGTTGTTGGTCACATAGTACTGTCCAAAAATCTTAAATCATCCCGGCTTTTCTATTTTTTTAACACACATTTTAGCAAAGAACGAGTTTCTTTGGAACTGGCAGCCTGTTGGAAAAACACATCATTGGTTTTCATTTCTTTAGTTGAATCTATAAAAATGCCAAAGATAACAGTTTGACATTCATGAGCAGTAGTGTTTTTGCACCAGCGCGGTGTTTCCAAGGACCTGAGAAATGCATCTGCTGTTCACTGAAGCCTCATCAGAAATGGTCTCAGTGGAAGTGTGACAGTGAAGAAGCCGTTCTAAAGGAAGGAAAAGTGATAGATTAAGATATGCCAAGAACTGGACTAAAAATTAGTGGAAAAAGTGGGATAAAATCAGTGGCAGCAGCTTTATTTTTCACTATGACCAAAAACACTGCAGTGCAGTAAAAACATACCTGAACAGAAAAACACACAATATCAGTTATGGATTAGCCTCCCCAGACCCCGGATCTCAGCGTTATTAAAGCAGTGTGGAATCATCTTGACAGAGAGCAGAACAAAAGTCAGCCAAGATTCAACAAAGAGCCTTGAATGTCCTTCAAGAACCTTGAAGAACTATTCCTGCTTAAAGACTGTTGCCTAAGAGAGTTCAGACTAAAAGTGGTCATACCAAAAATAGACTTTCAAGCTTGTTGTGAATTGTGTGCATACTGTTTCTTCCTTATATATATTTCATTAAGGACAGATCACTTGGAAGAATTAAACGTTATTTAATGAGACAGAGAAATGAATGTATTTGGCGATTAGACTCCGATGACTCAAGATGGCAGAACGCAGTCCCAGCTGTGATAGGATATAGGACAGGAACTCCTGGAGTCTAGATGCTGGTGGTAGTGAAGATGAAGACTGAGGCTTGGATGGAGCTCTGGGTGAGGCGTCTGAGGTGGGGATGGAGGGAAGTGGGTTGGACAGAAGAGAGTCTGACAGGGAGAATGACAGAGAGCACAGATTTAAGCCATACAGAGGGGAGGCTGATTGGCTTAAAGAAGGTTAGCTAGAAGATTAATAGACTAAAGTAATGATGTCAGTACTGAGATTGACAGCGTAGGAAGGTGGTAGTCATGTAAAGAACAGAGAAGCAGCCCAACACCAAGAAAACAGGCAGATGAGTGATTACAGATCTTCCTTTTGAACTTGGAATGAGGGATGGCTCAAGACAAACATCCTGATGCAAGACTTTTGCACAGTAGTTTTTTGTAAGAATGATAATTATGGAGCTAAGGCAGTGAATATTGTGTGATGGAAACAGGGAAGATTATGTTTCCTTTTACTGATACACAGTGGCGGCCTTATATTAGGTTAAATTTATAACCTTGAGAAACTTCCCTAAACATTAAGGCGGATCCTCAAAAGTCAAATTAGGAGGCCACAAAAGTAACATAATAACATAATATAACCGTAGATTTATAGTGCAACATCCCAATAAGTGCATATTATTCCTTGTGAACTTATAGTGCGAGTTATTAAAGGCTCCAGAGGATGATTTAAAAATGTCTGTTGAATTACACCCTCCAAAAAAAAGAAACTCAAAATGAAATTTGCACTTTCCTCCAAACATTAACGAGAACCAACAGATTTAGTTAAATAAATTAAGGTAAATAATCAAGTTAGATTTCAGTTTGTGGACATTTCCTTTTATTTTGTATATGTAGCCTTTTTCCTGGACCTAACTAGGTTAGTGTACTTTGCAGTCACGTATTGACCGATGAGATGATCACTACAGTATCGCCCATGGGTGGAACATATTGTACAGCAGGAGACTGTTTCCACTGTGTCCTCATGACCATTAGGACTGGACTGATTTGATGTGTGACACTAATTCACTGCTACTCTTCAAAGGCCCAGAATAGTAATTATAACATTAAATTGTAACATGTCAAGCTGATATTTTATTGACAGGTTTCGACTTTTCTCTCATCTTTAGATTCAGTGTAAGCTTAGGCAGCTGGTAGCCATTGAGTGCCTGAATAAAATTATAGTTATTCACAGCATGAGCTGCAGTATAAAATTAATGGGTGAGCTTACATAAGTTTACAGGCTACTTAGTGTAAAGAAAACCCCCCAACAAGAAACAACAAAACAGGAGAGTCAAGCTGTCTTAGTGCCAAAGAGAATTGTATTTAGCCAATATCATATTGAGTGTATGTGTAGTGCACTACTGTGACATTAAATCTGCAACTTGAATGGTAAATTGAGGAGTACTTATGTACTTCTATATATTTATTTCCTGCTCTTACTGAACACTCAAAATTCTCTTTTATTACAAGTTAGAGGACATTCACTCACTTGCTTCATTGTAAGTTTTGAAGTACAGTTTGGGGATCAGTACCCTGGGCAAGGACACTTCAACATGTAAACTGGACACAGGGAGGACCGCTGACCCTCTGATTAGTAGATGACCTCCTCTCTCACCTGAGCCATAGCCACTCCATAAAACTACAGGTCACGTGTGTGCAAACAATTTAATGATTAATGTTCAGAAAGTCCTGCTGGCAGTCATAGAGACTTCTAAAATGCATCTGCATACATGAAGCCAGTCTGGACTGCACATATTAACATCTGAACCTGCTATGGCTGTCATCAGTCTGCAAGCATCCATCAATCCACTTCCGCTTATCCAGTTAAGGGTTGTGGGGGAACTGGAGCCTATTGCAGCTGCCATCGATTGAGAGGCAGGCTACACCCTGGACAGGTCGCCAGCCTGTTGCAGGGCTAACACAGAGAACTATTCACATTGATATTCACGTCCATGGGCAATTTAGAGTCACCAATTAATCTAACCCCACTAAGTGCATGTCTTCGGACTGTGGAAGGAAGCTGTGGGACTACCAGGATAGAACCCACGCAGACACAGGGAGATGCGAAGTCCACAGAGAAAGCCAGGTCAGATGGTGGATAAAAACCCAGGGCCTTCTAGCTGTGAGGCGACAGAGCTAACCACTTTGCTATTATGCTGCCTGAGTATCATTCATGTTGCAGATTTTATTATATTTGAAATCTAGATCACAATAAATGCATGTGTAATTAAATTTTATTGTGGATATGACATCAGTCCCTGGTATTCATCCTACTATGTAAACTGAATATCACAGCAGTAGTAAACCAGGAGGTTTGTTTACAGTCCCACAGCCGACCCTGTGTATAGCTGGGTAGGTTTAAGCATTTATAGCTGTTTTTTTTTTAAATGTGACCAGTTATCAGCAGCAAATGTTGTGAATGCCACAGACATAATTTTTGTCCTTTTCATTGTAGGAATTTATAACATTACTCAATAGTAACGTTTACACTCAAACTACAGACACTCTGATAAGATGGTGGTGAGGAAATGTAGTCCTGGTCGTAGTGTCAGGATGCATTATGTTCACATGAAATTGTTTAAAGAGCAGCTGGGAGGGGGAAAATACTTCTCCTGTAGATCTGACTCAGGGATACAGGGGATGTCTGATACCCTCTCTCTCTCCAGTTTGGTGAAAGGAACTGCAGACATGTCAACAAAGTGTTCTGAAGATTATTTGTTGGCATGTTTAACAGCGCTAAAAATATGCAGCAGAACTGATAAAAGCTGTGTTATGTAAGAGCCAGATAGGTGTGGAATTTTCTCCATACTGCAATAGTCAATTCCTCACCCTCTGCATTAGCCTGTATGAAATTACTCTTTATTACTTCTTAATGTGATGAAATTATCGACACACTCAAGTGTTCAACAGATGATATGAACTGAGTGCTCAATTCTACATACCAGAGCTTTAACACTTCTTGTGGTGGCCCTTAACAGTATCAGAAGGCAAAATAAACACAAACATAAACGCTGGACGCTACACACAAGTTATAATGAAGAAACTTTGCAGGGTTTCTTTAGAGACTTTGTTCGACCTAAAGGCTTGTTTGGGTCAAACCACTTATTTTTGCTTCTAAAATATGTTTAATTGTGAACCCTGTACAGTAACAATCTTCCAAAACTTGCATTAAAGTTGTATTCTAAGTTCATATGTTAATAACTTCATCCTACTATTATCATGTGCCACTGCCTCGATGTATTCAACCAGTATTATTTATATGTTTGGATAATTTGGATAATTTTAGGGATTTTAGTTTTAGATTATTTGATTATTATATGTACTTCATGTATACCATCTAATACCTGGGCCCCTATTTGTAAGCTCTGGAGAGTTTTTGAGGAGTCCCATTTCATCATCATAACTATTTTATTTGTTGCCATGTTTGAACATTCATTCTTTAAATTGTTATTCATATAGTTTTTGCACTTTTAATCGACTTTAAAGTTTAGTCTGTTGTGTTTTGTTGTGTTTAGTGCAGTCCTGGGACAGTTTTCCAATTTCATTGTACGATTGTGCTAAGTATGACTGTGCAACGATAAAGAGTTATGTTATTTTATCTTAGGTGTTTCTTTTTGGGCTTTTTGCCTTTTTAGCAGTGAAGAGTGCTGCATGTCTTCCAGGAAAGATAGGAACACAAACAGCAAAGTGCTTGAATCTGAGCTGCTGAATTTCAGGCATAAGGCATTGGGTGGACACCTGCTCGACCAGTGAACTAAACTGGCGCCCAGAACTTCTATTTGGATTTGATTTAGAAATAAACTGAATTGAATTGAAGATAAAAAGTCACAGGTATTTTAACCCCTAGTGAGTTTGTCACCTAGGAGGTGGTTCTGAGAGTTGTTGACATTATGTCAGTCATTAGAGCTGCATCTGAAGTCCAGGTGCTTTCAGCTGAAATGCTACTGTGATGACCTGAGTGAGGTTGTTGTTGAGGTTTTATGTCACTTACAGTAACTTAGTGAGCTGTCATTAGGTATGTTATGTTCACTTAACCAGCTTCTCTTCTACCCTTGTACATAGTGAAACAGAGTGCATGTGTGCATTACGTTGATGAAAAATAAACAATAGATGTCTTACCATAAGGATAGTATGGATATATGTCTGCATGCACCATATCTCCTCCGTAGGCCGGTCTGAATGAAACTTTGCACAAACATCGTCACACAGAAAATGCAACGTTGCGTTTTCCATTTGTCTTTGTTTTTCATAGTCCACATACATCACCTGTACGTAACATAGTGGAATGACAAATTTAAAAAAAGTGCTGCAGGCCTGGCAAAAAGCGCTAAATGATAAAATCGCCTTTTTTGGGATCACTTTGCCCATCATTGACATCCCAGACCAACCCCCAGTGGTTTAGACCTTTTACTTGTTAGAGAAATATGTAAACCACCGCCCTGTGGAGAATATTTAGTTTTAATGAATGTTTATGGTTGTTTACTGTTATTTGCTGTACATTGAAGAGTAGATAAAAACTTAAAAGTCATATTGTTGCGCAGCCATAGTTTTCTTTGGCTCGCTGTCTTTCTTTATCAGTAGTGAATTCAGAGTGTGTTCAGAAGCTTGTCAGAGCTGCTACTTGATGTTTGCAGATGAGCTTTTACAGCTTTAACTGGTTGCATTAATGTAAGTCACTTCTAGATACGAATGTGTGATAAATAATGCTTAACGTACTTATGGAGATGAAGTGGGAGAGGGGATTAAGGGAGGGATGTTTGATGACGTGTGGATGCATAAGGTTAAGAAGGCCAAGTGGAGTGAAGAAAGAGGGAAGACGCAGCCTGTTAAACAGGAAATTTAGGCGAACCTTCAGTCAGCCTGTTGCACAAGAACAGATTCACACACACACTTACAAGTCAATTTAAAAGCGCATAAAATTACCAGCCACTTCATCAGGTACACCTCGGTAGTACTGGGTTTAATTTAGTTTAGTGCCTTCAGGGCTGCCTTTAATTCTTCACAGTATACATTCAACAAGGAGCTGGAAACATTCCTTGGAAATTTTGGTCCATATTGACATGATAGCATCACACAGTTGCTGCAGATATGCTGGCTGCACATCCATGATCTGAATCTCCTTTTCCACCGCATCCCAAAGATGCTGGTTTAAATTGATATCTGGTGACTGTGGAGGTCATTTGAGTGCATTATCCTGGTGGAAGCAGCCTTCAGAAGATGAGTACAGTACAAGGGATGGACAATACTCAGATAGGCTGTAGTGTGTAAGGCAAGGCAAGGCAAGGCAAGTTTTTTGTAAATGATGATCAGTTGGTATTCCCACACGATTACACCACCACCATCTGTTGGCAGGATGGATCCATGCTTTCGTGCCAAATTGTGACTCTACCATCTGAATATCACAGCAGAAATCGGGACTCCAACCAGGCAACATTTTTTCAATTTTGACCCCGTGTGAACTGTAGCATCAGTTTCCTGTTCTTAGCTGACACCAGCGCTCTTCTGCTGCTGCAGCCCATCTGCTTCAAGGTTTGACCTGTAGTGTGTTCAGAGGTGCTCTTCTGCGTACCTCGGTTTTAACAAGCAGTTATCAGCTCATAGCAGT
The DNA here is from genome assembly GCF_057382185.1 of Mchenga conophoros. Classification (NCBI taxonomy): domain Eukaryota; kingdom Metazoa; phylum Chordata; class Actinopteri; order Cichliformes; family Cichlidae; genus Mchenga; species Mchenga conophoros. The sequence continues at coordinate 12,794,933 of NC_140539.1, forward strand.
CTAGCCATTCTCATTTTCACCCAGAAACCTACTACTCACTGGGTATTTGCTTTGTTCCTCTGTAAACCTTAGAGATGGTTATGTGGGAAAATCCCAGTAGACTAGCCTGTTTGGCACCAACAGAAATGCCACGTTCAAAGTCACTTAAATCACCTTTCTTTCCAATTCTGATGGTCAGTTTAATCATGAACAGCTCATCTTGACCATGTCTACATACCTAAAGGCACCGATTTGCTGATATTTGAATTATTCTATATTTATGCTAACAAGCCGATGTTTCAATTACTTCCTGTTTGGCTCGGTCTTCTGTGTGTGAATAAGGCTGTCAAAAGTGGGTTTAGTCATCCGTAATTTTATATTTATCTCAATAAAATTAAAGTGTTCATAGCACACGGCCAAACTAGCCACCACATGCAGAGTCTATGCTGTGATTGTGTTATTAACCAAACCCATAATTTGAATCTTAAAAATGTGCCTGCTGGAAGTATGGGAGGAAATTATTCACCAATCAGTTGGATGCACTTCACATTTATCCGGATGACCAAGTGGGAGCAGAGTGTTAAAGTGACTCATACACTTCCTGGAGTTTTCTAGTGGCCCATGAAAAGCTGAAAAGTGATTCATCTTGAAGTCACTATTCCCTATTCACCGAAACCCTGGACCTCACACAGACATGATTTTTTACTCCGATTGGAGCTCTCAGCTCAGCACACTGAACGATGAGATGAGGGCAGCAGAGAATAGAGTGGATTGTCTGCTTATTGGATGGTCTCCTGTCTGCATGTGTCCTGGGGAAAGATAGTGGACCCCAAAAAATGCCCCTCGGTGTATTATCAGCGAGTGTGTGTATGTCGGAGAAGCATTAAGAGCTTTTAGTACTCAGTGAAAGGGGAAAAGGCCAATAGTTATACTAGTCCATTTACTATATGAATGAGTGTGTGAGCCACAGTTGGTGCCATCACAAACACTACTGTTAGGTTAGATACTGTCACAGTCTCATTTCTTCATATTTAGGAATGTAAAAATCACAGTTTTTGGGGGTTTTGTGCGGTTTTTTTTACAATGCTCAATGTCAAATGAAGCAAAAATGTTGATAAAAGTTTTTGTGGCTTTAAAGCCTGTATTTAAAAAAAAGGCAAAGACTCATGTTTACAGTGAGTTAGCAGTGAATCTCTTAAGCGGAATAACGATAACAGTATGCCGTTCTGCACTGCACTCACTGAGATGCATATATAAACAGAGCCAGGGTTTTGTGAACAAGCTCAGCCACTGTCATTGTTTTGATCCTGCAAGATGCGAGTGAACAGCAGGGCTTCCTATCTGCAAACTTGTACAATCTCAAATTGCCAGTCATTAGTTGTGTGCAAAGCAAGCACAGAGCGGAGCAGCAAAATCCTTTGGATTTGATGTGCCTTGAAGTGACATGTTTTGACTCATCCTACTGTCAGCATTATAGAGAAGCTGTGGGTGTTACACTGATCCTAACCCATGTGTCAGACTAATGTTAAATCAGTGCACTGGGAAAAATTTTAAGCTAGTCCCATGCTGTATCTAAACAACTACAGTATACCGGTAACGCTGTTAGGCCACAAATTTTCCATTTGTTAATTATCTAGGATTTTCTTTTGAATCTGTTTTTGCACTTTCATGTTATCTCAAGAGTTTTTCCACTCTGTAGACACGCCTGCCTCTCAACTTGTCAGTCCTCGTAAAGGACGCACACAGATTATGTGTCTGGAGCTCAGCTCAAAGAAAAGACAGACTTGCCTTGTCTTGAGTGGCAGACTCAAAGTAACTGGAGCAATTTAAAGAAAGTCACAGGAAGTTTTTTGGGGTAGCAGTGTATTTAATCTTAAATGTTGTGGTTGCTCAAGTTTCCTTTTTGAATTATTTGAACGATAACTATATGTTCTTTTTGTTCTCTGACTTCTGTGCCCCATCTGTTTGACTGCTCGGGTCTTGTGTCTTACTTATAGTCACTTCCTGTTTAATTTGGTAATAGCATCCCTGGGCGCACCTGTTCTTCATTTCATTCCTGTGGTTGTCTCTGTTCCTGCCACATAGTTGCTCACCTCTTCCTCGTTAGTTTCATCTCACATTGATTAGTCCTGTGTATTTGGAGTGCATTTCAAGTAAAAAAAAAACTAATTTTAATGGATTTGCAGATAGTTAAAAGTTTTGCAGTTAACAACACTTATATTTATTCTTTTTTGGAAATCTTTATGAATTTCTTTTTCAATTTTTCTTTTGGATTAATGACAGAGAAGTATTTTAACAACATATATTACTCAAAAATTGCATTTTCTACCACCTGAATGCCATTTATTCCATCACTTTTTATATTTTTACTTTTTTCAATTCTGTTTGATTGGTTTTAGTCAGTGATGTTATTGGTAATGTGTTTACTGAACACGATGAACTCACTTTTTGCACCTCAGAATTAATCCAGTTTTTTGGCGATTTCTCAAGCCAGCGGTCTCAGAAACAAAAAAGCAGTGCATGCACAACATTGTCGTCACTGCTACCGTGCTGAGCAGACTGAGGGAGGATTATTGGCATGCTGGATCCAGGCGCGCGTGTCCAAGCTGTTGCAGCAGCCGTGCGTGTCTATGAGAGCACAAACTCTGATCTGAGTGTTGTTGGTGGAAATCTGACTGGACAGAGGGACAGAGATGAGGTGCTCCAATCTGTACAGCACTCAGCCCTGCAGCTGTTTCAGCAGGACAATGCAAGCTCTCACACTGCCAGAGTTGTGCAGGCCTTTCTGAATCAGGAGCATATTCAGACACTTCCTTGGCGGCATTTAGTCCCAGTATGTCTCTTATTGAACATGCCTGAGACATGCCCATTGTTCATCAGAAGCAGCCACAAGCAGTAAACACTGGGCAGCTGCGGGCTGGGCTCATCCAGGAACTGAGAGCAATTCCTCAACGACAGATCCGGACACTTGTGCAGTCCATGCACAGATGGGTGATTGCTTGCATCCCACCCAGTGGAGGCTATACCTCCACTTCTTTATTTTTTTCTGTGATTAGAATATTTGTAAGCTGCACTCTGTTTTAGTTTATGAATGCTTTAAGCAGGCACACATGAAGTGAATTTTATTGATTTGGCTTGTAAATTTCATAAGATACTAGGTGGAGCTGAGTTGTGTTTTCAGTTAGTCCTTATACTCCCTGGGGGCTGGGCAAGGCACACGCTGCACACGCTCGTTAGCTGATTATTCCCTAGTCACTGGCAACAGTTGTGTTGCTGTGATGGTAGGAAATCTAGTTGTTTTCATTTTTTTTTTCTTTTGTGACTTTTATGACTTGGTAACTAGGATGAATAATACTGGTCCTTTTTATTTAGCAATAGTTATGGATTCTGATTTTGCGTCTTTCGTTTTGTTAGTCATTTTAGTTTAGTTAGATGGATGATTGTGTTCAGTCAGCTGTCTTTTGGTCTGTCTTTGTGTCTGATTTGTCTCCATCTGCACCTTTTTGTTTCAGTCTTGCAACAAGAAGAAGCCAGAAAGGCAGAAAAGTGCTAAGTGGGAAAGTTTAAGAAGCATGTCTGAGTGAAACGGGGCGAAGGAGAGGAGAGAATTATGAGGAAGAAATGAGGTGTGGAGCGAACGATAGAGGGAGAGAGAGGGTGATGGGATGGGAGAATTTGAGGGAGAAAATGAGGAGAAAATCTGTTTTTAGCAGGAAGAAAAAAAGAGGAGGTTGTTATGACCATGTTACCATGGTGACAGCAGGTTTCTGTGAAGCCTCCCTGCTTGTCTCTTATTGTTGACCGCTGACTTTGATAAAGATGAAGGTGTTCATGGGAGCTGTCTGCTTTTTGTGTTTGTGTGTGTAACACAGACAGACAGAGAGAGAAGCAAAGTATGACCTTTGCAGCATACTGATGTTGTTTGCAACAGTGTGTGTGTGCGTGCATGTTTCGCTCCGTGTGTGTCTCATTCCTAAATATGCGCCTGCTGGCTGATAATGACAGTGTTCCCAGTGTGTGTCATAACTGGTATGTAGATGCCTAAAGGCTTGGGTGGGTTGTGCATTTTTTTGTGTGAAAGCACCACTCTGTGTGTTCATGTGTGCGATTGTGTACTCGAGCGGTGTCACCCTCTGGAAACAGGTGTTGCAACTGGGATGAGCAAGCTATTGCAGAGGGTCACGAAAGGCAGAGACAAATCATTTTCTAGAAATCCCATCAAGTACCGAAGAGGCGTCTAAGTGGAAACCGTGTTAACAACAGAAAATAGAATTGCAGGGAGAGAGAGAGGGACGGTGGGGTGGGGAGAGGAAAGAAAAGGGGAAGATGACGGGAGCGAAAAATTGAAAAGAAATTTATTTCGGTTTTTCCCAGCAGCGATGCGGAGATTGTACAAGCATTACTGACAGAGTGCTACAATGGCACACACACACACCGGGGTGCACCCTTATCCCCCCTCACTATCACACTTTGTTAGTACTTCAGTGGTGAGTGCTATGAGCCAGCCTTGGCTGCAGTAATCATGAGATAAAGTGTTTTAATCATGGAGCAGATTCACTCCTCTTATCCTTTAATCTCTGTGATGTGCAGGATTGCAAACGCCATCCTTAAACATAATCTGTGATAAACTGCTGAGGAGCAGATATGCTGTTTCTAAACTACTGTTATAACATAGTAGCTTCATATGAGTTATGCTTATGTCTTTTATAGCTACTTTGATCGAGTCAATATTTTAAACTAGATGTATGGTGAATTTGTTGAGCAGGGATTTGGCCACAAGAAGTTGCTTGAGATTGCTGGAAATCAGGGACAAAAAGCATTCTGGTTGCTGGCAGATTGCCTGCAGTTTGCATAGAAAACACCAATTTGTCTGCAAACAATTGCCAACTAGCACTTGGTAGTGAAATCTGGAAAAAGTGTGATGCAAATCAGAATAGAAATTTTTTTTTGCTTTTAAAGTAAAAGTTCTGCACGTCATCAAATTTCAAAAGGGGCACCTTTTACTTTGAAGGTGAATGGTTGCAGACAAGTCTGCATCTTCCATGTAAACTACAGGTGACCACTTACAGTGTTGTGCAGCGCTGTATTTGCAACAGTGTCAGCAAGCACTTTTTCCCTAGTGACTGGTGTTTCTGGGGGTCACTAACCTGTCTCTCTGCTTTACTGGGGCTTTGGTAATCATTTCACAGTAACCAACCACCAACTGGTCAGGGATCATCCTTCATCAGGCCATTTTACCATCATCTTTCCTTCTCTCCAGTGAAACAGTCATAAATCTCTCCTGGTATATGTTGAGGAGAGTGAACGAACAAAAGCAGCCTTGGCTTACTCCAGCCTGCTGACTTACACTAATCTGCTACAGTCCCCTTTGAAGAAGACTGCACCTGTGCCCTTTGCGATCAGTTTGACTTTACTGTCTTGTGTGTCCGTGTTTCTTCTTCGCTCACCTGTTGTCCCTCTGTATGCATTTATACTCCACTCTGCATTTAAACATTAGCTATTATTAATCTCTGGTTCTCTTTTACAGTGTGCGTTTTGTCCTGTTTCCCTCACCTTGCCCCCAACCACAGCAGTTGGTCGCCCCTTGCTGAGCCTGGTTCTGCCTGAGGTTTCTTCCTGTCTAAAGGGAGTTTTTCCTCCCCACTGTCACCAAGTTCTTGCTCATGGGGGCATGCAACTGATTGTTGTTGTTTTGTTTTTTCTATTATTGTAGTGTCTCTATCTTACAATATAAAGCCCCTTGGGGAAACAGTTTTGATTTGGCGGTATATACATAAAATAAAATTGAATATGTTCATCCACAAGCGTGTACGCCAAACCCTGTCAAACACACCCACACAGATGTGGTGCTGATCGCACAGTATCCTCTAAGTTAAAGATGTGTGCAGTGGTTCTGCAACCTGTTTTGAGCTCTGCTTGCTCTTCAGGAGGACCGTTTCTGCTTGTAGCTTGGTACTATATAGCACACCGACTGGTGAAGTGAAACCACCATTACTAAGAGAGTCCCTTTGATATATTTTTCAGTGCAGCAAGCATATCATGTGAGCGTAGCAGTAAACCTAACTAGTCTGAACTGGTTTGCAGTATTTGTGCCCATTTATAACTTAATTGTCATCACTTTATGTCAAGATTTATGTTGTGCCATTATGGAAACATACTGACTCCAAGATTATCTAATTCCTCCACCTCAAGGGATGATTCAGATCAAGTATTACTTATTATATGTCCTTTATGTTGGTACCAACTTCCTGTCACAGAAGGTTTTCTACTGGAGTGAGTTTCTGCTGAGACTGCTGTTGTTTTTTTACACACACACACACACACACACACACACACACACACACACACACACACACACACACACACACACACCTAGCTGCACTCACATAATCTTACGCTAGAGTACTTCTGTCAGAGCACTGAGACGAAGCTAGTCAAGAGTTGTAAAGTGAATAGAGAGAAGATGAAATGTGAAAGAAAGAAAGGAAAAATAGTGCCTTTTTTTTCCTTTTCCTTTCTTTGTCTTATTTATCCTTTTTTTTTTTCTTGGGTAGGGGGGTGGGGGGGCAGACTTGATGTTTAATTCTTACCCTCTTCAGACCTGACGTTTCCCTTTGAAATGGAAACAATATGCTCATTGGTATTCCTTATAGAGATGTGTAAGTGTGCGTGTAGGAGAAGGAGAGAGGGAGAGAACACTTGTAAGACTTTGAAGTTTGTGTTTGGGAGGTGGAGTGATGTTGTAATTGATGCGGGGCATTCAGATGAAGTCAGCATAGAAGTCGCTCTTCATTTCCGCTCTGTAGCTGCAGCTTTATGATTACAGGACCCTTGAGAGAAATTGTCAAGAAAATTAAAAAAAATTGGTTTCCATTTTGGTCCTCAGCCTTTATAAAGTGGAGGGAGCTGCGCTGTCATCCCTGACAATAATCCAAGTGAGATGGAGAGCAGACATGACCAGTGTGTTCAGTTGCAGTGCAAATTTACTTTAATGACAGCTGCTCAAGGTTACTTCCTCGTTCATATTTTGTTGAGTACACGCACAAAGATATAAGAAACAAGCAAAAACGAATGTCAAGAATAAAACCTAATATGGACGTGGAGCAGCTTATTGATGTTTTAAGATTTAATTTGCAACACAACAATCCATCTACTTTGTATGTTGTTTATGTGTATGTCCACTTGAGGGCACTCTAACAGCAGCACAGATTTGCCTGTCACTGCAAACCTGCAGTAGGAAGACAGAAAAAAATAATAATAAAAGGTCGACAGGATAATAGATAATAGAGGAGAGAAAAGGAAACTTTACAAGAAAAATATGTGAAGGAAGAGGAGGAGGAAGGAATAGGCCAAGTGAGAAAATATGAGGGAAGAGGAAAGAAGAGGCCAGAGAGGAACAAGGTCAAACACGTGTGATTATGGTCTGTTTTTATAGGTGAGGATGTCGATGGAAGTCCAGGGCACGTCATGTTTACGACATGAACGTGCAGGCCGAGTGTGTGTGTGGTGGCTGAAATTGCAATTGTGCATTCAGACCTGGATACTGCGTCTTTGTGTTGACTCGCTGACTGCTCCATTTCTGTTGTGCTCAAACTAATTCGTCCTTCCTCCTTCAGCGGCTGCTTGCATTCATCTTTCATTACTCTCCCCTCTGTCCACTCAGCCGGGCCTTCATCTCTGCTGCTTTAACAAAAATGTATTTACCCTGACTATAACAACAGATTTGAATTGAGCAGGAACAAACAACAGTTTAGTTTTACATTAATAAAATGAAGAAGTATTTCATAAAAATGTGAAAAAATATAGTGGACACATATGACAACTGCCAAATCAAAAGCACGTAAAGAAACTAATGACACAGCTAATAACTAATGAAGCTTTCTGCCTCTTAAATCGCTTCACAATAAATACAAATTAATTAAGGCAAAAATGGATATCTATAGAAAATTGCCTCTGTTCATGTTATATTATTTGATTTGATTTGATTTGTTTGAAATGTGTGTAGCTATGTGTATATTTAGTAAGGCATTGTTTACCCTTGTTTCCATGTGTTGCGTCCTCTTTACATGATAAACACAGAAGTAGGTTAATAGACCTTGTGTGTATATTTAATGTGTTTTTAAACAATCCCCAAATTATATCATATTATTGATATTTTCTTTATCTTCTTTTTGGCACTTTTGGTCTTCGATACGTTTCAGGCTTGTTATTATAAAACCATAAAATGCGATTGCGAAACGTTGGCATCAAAATCTACTAAGAGAGCTGGTGTGATTCAGGAGAAAAGCAGCTGAGCATCTGCTTACACTGCCACTGCTTCACCCGAGCTGCCATAAACCTATTCGCAGTTAGGTTACACACCCAGACAACATCCTGGTTTCATCCCTCTTCATCTGGAGTGCTGTAAAATCTCCTGCATCGCTATTTCAGATGTAAAAAGAACTCAACCAAAGTCCCACCTGATGTTTTTGCACATTAACTTGGCAACATAACTGTGCCATCTTTGTGTGTGTTAATTGCACAAAGCACATCAAATAAACAACACGACTTCAAAACTTCTAAATGACAATAACAAGTCATTTAAAAGAAACTGCAGATGATACAGTTGGAAAGTATTCTTTCCCTTATGCCCAACTGGTCGCGGCAGATGGCCTCCGCTCCCTGAGCCTGGTTGTGTCAGAGGTTTCTTCCTGTTAGCTATTAGCTATTATTAATCTGTGGTTCTCTTCCACACTGTGTGTTTTGTCCCGTTTCCCTCACCTAGTTGTCACGGTAGTTGGCCGCTCCTTGCTGAGACTGGTTCTGCCAGAGGTTTTTTCCTGTTAAAAGGAAGTTTTTTCTTCCCACTGTCACCAAATTGCTTGCTCATAGAGGGGGTCGTCTAATTGTTGGGTTTTCTCTGTTTTCTCTGTATTTTCGTCTTTACCTTACAGTATAAAACATCTTCAGGCAACTGTTGTTGTTATTTGGGGCTATATGAATTGAATTGAATTGAAAGTGTCTGCATTAATAACTGTAGTAAAGTCTCTGTGACAAACCCCATGCTTGTTAAAGGCACATAGACCAGAGCAATGCCAATTAATGTATCACAGGAATTGGAGCAATGATGCACAGGACTTCTCCAACATGCTCCACTTCAGCATCCACTAATGGACTGTCTATACTGACTGTAGTCTTGGTAACTTGTGCTGCAGTGTACTCTGTCTTATTAGCTCAATTAGTGAGCAGTATTTTTCTGAATATACGATTATTCTCTTTCATAACTTTTTTATATAAATGTTCTTGAGCATGGTTGCGTTCACCTGTTCGGGGTAAGTGCGCGCGTTATAGTCCACTTCACCGCTTCATTATAGAGAGGAAATTGTGGGTATAAATTGTTCTGTGATTTTTGCACCTCAGGAAGATGGGATGCCATAGCAACAAATCGGGGTCCGCGTGGCTGTTTCGTGTGCGCACACACATCATCTTTTGCCATTACCATTTGTAGCATCCATTCAATCTGTTCAGCACCATATCGTCTCTGCTGTGTTCTCATTTGATGGAGAAAAAAAGACAAAAATGGGACGTGCAGGTAAAGATTTAGCTGGATATTTTCCACCTGATCTGTCTGGTTGCTGCCAGCCCATGCACATGCGAATGTTTGCAAGTACCCTCGCACAAATATGATGCATGTTACGCAGAAATCTTCAGGCTGCATTGCCAAACACACATCACGGCACGTACACATCGACTTCATGGGGAAGCGTGCAGCAGCTGGACTTTGCCGCCCCCACACCTCATTAGTTGTTTATAAGGATTGTGCAAAGAAAGTTAAAAAGAAGAAGAAAAAGATGTGTGAGAGAGCGGATGATGAAGTTTTGTTGGTTTGCTGCAGTGTTCCCGTGTCTTCTTTTCTCACCCCTGCTTGACTCCTTCAATCAATTATTTTTTACTTTCTGTCTATAGTTGTTGCTGCTGCTGCTGCTGTGTTTTGCTTTTCTCCATTTCTGTCTCTCGCTCTATTGCTCTCTCCCTCTCTCAGATGCACTCTGGTTGTTTTCTGATTCCCTTTCTTTTAACCTTGCTCTGACCGTGAAGGTCATCGTAGTCAAAGGAGCTTGCAAAAAAAAGCTTCTGGACTTCTTTAAGTTGCTTGAAGACGTTTCACCTCTCATCCGAGAAGCTTCTTCAGTTCTAAGGTCAAATGGTGGAGAGTCCCAGATATAAACCTAGTGGGAGTGACCCCCCCACAGAGGGACAAAAGGACCCCCTGATGATCCTCTAATCGCCTGAGCCAAGGTGTGAAAATGGGTGTGGGTCCCAATCAGCCAGAGTTTCGGGTGAGTTCATTGTGAAATCTGGCCCCACCTTATCATGCGAATTCCTGAGGTCAGATGGCCCAGGATGTGAGTGGGCGTTAAGGCGTCTGGGAAGGGATCTCAAAACTGGATTATAGATGGCAGAGAGTTGGTGTCGTAAACCCCCGCCTCTGTTCAAAGATGGTCGCTCACAGTGGACATAGATGGCTTCTTTCACTCCTCTTTCAAATCATCTGTCCTCTCTGTCCAAAATCTGAACATTGGCATCCTCGAAAGAGTGTCCTTTATCCTTAAGATGCAGATGGACTGCTGAGTCTTGTCCTGTGGAGGTGGCTCTTCTGTGTTGTGCCATGCGCTTGTGAAGTGGCTGTTTGGTCTCTCCAATGTAGAGGTCTGGGCATTCCTCACTGCACTGTACAGCATACACCACGTTGTTAAGTTTGTGTTTTGGCGTTTTGTCTTTCGGGTGAAGCAGTTTTTGTCTGAGCGTGTTGCTGGGTCTGAAATGCACCGGGATGTCATGCTTGGAGAAAACTCTTCCCAGACGCCTTAACGCCCACTCACATCCTGGGCCATCTGACCTCAGGAATTCGCATGATAAGGTGGGGCCAGGTTTCACAATGAACTCACCCGAAGCTCTGGCTGATTGGGACCCACACCCAGTTTCACACCTTGGCTCAGGCGATTAGAGGATCATCAGGGGGTCCTTTTGTCCCTCTGTGGGGGGATACTCCCACTAGGTTTATATCTGGGACTCTCCACCATTTGACCTTAGAACTGAAGAAGCTTCTTGGATGAGAGGTGAAACGTCTTCAAGCAACTTAAAGAAGTCCAGACGCTTTTCTTTGCAAGCTCCTTTGACTTGCTCTGACCATTTTCACACAGTTGGAGAGCTTCCACAGCATTTACTTACTTTGCAGTTTACACCACACTCTGCATGTTTTTAAAGCTCGAGTCAGCAAGCATGTAAAGACAACTGTATTTCATCTGCGATATCTTCTAACTTCTAACTGATTCTGGTATTACCGCGGGCGATATGACTGACACGGATGATCCACCTCAACTGTGAATGTCCTATTAGCAGGTTTGGCGCCTTCCTTCCATCTCTTTGCTTCCTTCTTGATCTCGCTGTCTTCTGCCTCTTCCCTATCCTCTGAGCTTTATCACTAATCCCTAACCCTGCTTACTACTTCACCTCTGACATGAGCAGCAATAACCAACTACTGAAGGAAGGAAATGGGTGTGTGAGTCCGAGTGTCTGTGTGAGTGCCTGAACACTGCTGAGCAGCACATCAGGAAGGAAGCAGTTAGCTATGACACACATAAACATTGACACAAACACCTATTTTAATCCACGTTTTATGGTGACACTGTTTCTTGGGGACTTTCTTTCTGGAAAAAACCCCACTCTGAAAGTCAAGTAGGTTATTACTAGAAACTTTCATTTTAGTGTAGATAGTCTTTCATATACAGTACTGTGCAAAAGTCTTGAGGCACCCTTATTTCTTTATATTCTACTAAGAAAATGGAAAATAGCATTTGAAACATGTGGAAACATACATGGAAACACAGTATATAAGGAAAAATCACCATTTGCACATTTCTAAGGTGCTTGTAAGGCCATCTTTGCTGTGACCTGAGACTAATTAAAGAGTAATTTCTTTAAGCAGTCTTCAGGAATAGTTCTCCAGACTTCTTAAAGCTTACTCAAAGCTCTCCTTTGGATGTCACACACTGCTTCAGTAAAGTTGAGGTCCGGGCTCTGATTGTGTTCCACTGTGTGTTTTTCTAACCGGGTATGTTTTTACTGCTTTGGCAGTGTGTTTGGGATCATTGAGCCTCCACCATGTTTTCTAGATGGGTGTAGACACTCCTGTTGTACCTCTCGCCTGACCTCCTCTATACACACTCATGATTACAAATTTAGATTAATTACTCCACAAGACTTGTTGTCACTGATTTTCAGTCCAGTTCTTGTGTAATTTAGCATATCCCGGACTTTTCTTCCTGTTCCCTTCCTTAAGAATAGCTTCTTGACAGCCACCCTTCCACTGAGACCATTTCTGATGAGGCTTCAGTGAGCAATAGACGGATCGGCTGAAGACTCGGGTACATCGCCTAACCCTGTATTAACATTTATAGCTGAAGACATGAATTCTTAGCAGAAATAAGGAAACACTTATTGTAATTGGAAAGGTTTCTGCAGTAGTCCAGATCCTATTCAGCCCGGCCCTTACAGCCCTTGAAGCACAGTAAACATAGAGAACATAGAGAAGCTGAAACAGCAAAGGGAGTTTCACACTCCTAAAACTCTTCTCATATCTTATAAATGGCTCCTGTAAATAATGTATGTATTCATTACTAACAAAGCCAGTTACAGCCCTTTACGGTGAGAGCAGAAAGCCACATCACAGACATCTACAAACACCAGCACTCTGCGCTCATCACCTGTGAGACTAAATCAATTGCATGCTGCCTTTTGTTGCAGCTTCTGATTTCTTCAAAACCACCCAAGTTACAATTAGCGCAAACCAACGGGCCACACAAAAAACATTTAGTGGAAATCACTGAGCATTCATTGATTCCAGTTTCTCAAATGTCATTAGCTTTTTGTTTTGTGTTGTACATAATTGTAGTTGGGAAATCTTTAGACCTACAAAACAAACAAAAGTCTTCTCCTGGGCACTCGGACATTTTAACTAATGTTCTTTTTTTCTTTTGCAATTTGGGGGTTTTGGACACTGGGACACACTGGCTTGTTTTCAACTGCAATTTATTTTCTTCGAGTTTTTACAGAGGAAAAAAAAAAGAAACCTAGAAAGTTTAACAAATGTAACATCTGTTCTAGAATTTCGGGTTAAGGTTGCGGTGGCTCAACAGCCTCTCAAAGCTGCAGACTTCCCTGACCCCAGCAACCTCCTCTAGCTCATCTGGAGGGACTGAGACACTCCCAAGCCATTCGAGAGATATAATCTCTCCAGCGAGTCCTGGGTCTGCCCTGGGGCTTCCCCAGTAGGACATGCCCGGAATACCTCACCAAGGAGGCGTGCAGGAGGTATCCTAGGCATGATGCCCGAACTACCTCACCTGGCTCCTTATGATGTGGAGGATTTGGCTCTACTCCAAGAAAGTTCAAAACTTGCAAAGTGCCTCTTAAATTTAGTTACATAAAATCACTGTCACTTAGTAATTTATCATCACTTCCATAGAGTGTTTAAACCCACCAAAGTGCTGGCTTAGCCTGCACCAATAAGAAGCAATTGTTGTTGCTGTAAATCCAGTTGAAGCCTCTGTCCATTATCCGTGAGTGACAGCGACCTTAATATGGACCAAAGGATCAGTTAAGAAGTGCAAGAAACAATTACAGACACAGAGTCAGACATCGGCTTGGGGTCAGTCCAGCTCTTATGTAAAGGTCACTGAAGTCATGGCATTTTGATCAAAGAACGAAATCCAGAGAACAAAGCAGAGTCTGTGTCCAGTCTGTTGCTGGAAGCCCGAGAAAATTGTCTCCTTCTGCACCATCTCCCGTCCAAAAACAACTCCCTGACAGTTTTATCATTATTCAACATGCCATGCACAACAAATTGGCGGTTTTGCAGCACGGCAGAGCCGCTCTCAATATTGCACCCTGAAGATTCGTTTCGAGTGTTTAATTACTTACAGAGCAAATTCATTTTAAAGATGGAAAGAAAGAAAAGAAGAAAGAAACAAAGGAAGAAGTTGAGTTTCACACAGGCTACGTGCTGAACACCCTGCAATTTCACCAGCAGTGAAGTATCAATCAGTTCGGCTTAGAAGCAAACTCAGAAATGATTCAATTAAGCAGCTGCTCTCGTCTGTTTATATACCTTGTACTTGCTAGGTGAAATGTATTTCTCAGATAAGTATACAGCATAATTAGCTCTTACAGGGTCGGGTTATTGTGCTCCACATCATGTAGGATTTCCAAACAGCACAAGCCTATACAGAGATTTCTATAGAGCAGTAAGGTCTCCTTTCCTCTCCTCTTTCTTTCTTTTTTTCCATTTTCATCATCCTCTCATCTGCCTGTACTCAGTTAGGAGACAGCGCGTGTTGGTATGGAAACTGGCTTATAAACCTTTCAGGTTGCCAACGCACTAACTCACATAGCAACCACCAAGCAACCTCTCAAAATTTTGCTTTGTGATTTTTGATGAACAGAAGTCAGAAAGGTTTGTTATTTATGCTGTTTGGATTCTGCTGACCGTGACACAACGCACAGCTCCACTGTTCACACAAAGAGCTTTGGATTTGTAAGGTGCTGTGACCGTTTCAGTGAAATAATGACTCCCACAACATCAGGCTCGAAACTGACTGGTGTATAAAATGAAGCGAACCGAGCATTGTTTGAAAAATCAGTCACAGTCATATTAAGACCTTTGCTTATGAGACACTTTGATCAAACTGTGTAAAAAAAAAAAAAAAAGAGGCCTGCATCTTGAGAAGTGAAAGAGGGTTTGAATCAGAGGAGTGTGGTGAATACATGCTGTACAAAGGTGAAATATGTGCATGTGTGTTTTCTGCGCTTTTTTCCCTCATCCCGGTTGCAATGTTATTGCAGTTTTGTGCGTTCAAATTCATTGTTTGCCAGAGCTATGCCTCGCAGAGGAGACTCGCGTTGACAAAGGCACTGCAGTGTTGAAACACGTTATCAATACAAACAGAGCAGCTCGCCCTCAAGTGCATGTGTGATCGCCTGCGTGACTTTCCAAAGGAGGGCGTGTCGTTGTTGCCTTCCTGCTGTTGTTTTACTGCTTGTTTTGTTTAAGGAAATTAGTTATGAGTAAAAATAAGTTTAAGTAATTTTCACACACATGCTCAGACATACACCTCTCTCTAAACTGTTAGTCGCACGCTACTTGGAGTATTTCTTTAAACCGAGCAACTTCACTGTAATGGGAGATGACAGTGTTTCAGTACAGGAATCGCACCAGTAAAAACGCCCACAGACAGAGTGATTAAAGGTTTGCACATTGCTCTGTAATGGCTTTGCAGTGAAGAAAAATCGGTGGGTGCTTCATGATCATATTGAGTATTTTAGCATGTGGCGATCAATAGCAAATAGTTGTGGTTTAGGGGTCGTGCACGCTCAGTGTTTCGATTACAAGTACAGGTCGCACGTTGAGAGGCAGTCTGGTCCGACTCCGAATGACTGCAGTTACTAGTCTGCAAATAGCTGCTGTCTAATTTATAAACGCAGACTGATTGCCAGAACATTGCAGCCGGTCTGGGTCAGTTTGCACTGATCAGCACAGTTTGTCTGCAGTACCTCTCATTGGAAGAGGGGACTCAACTCAAGTGGTTGCCAACTGGTTTTATTTTGGTTAAATTCATATATATATATATATATATATATATATATATATATATATATATATATATATATATACATATATATATATATATATATATATATATATGAACCTATATAATTTTGTAGTTGAATTACTGTCCTGCAAAAACTACACTGATCAGGTGCAGCATTATGATCTCTGACAGGAATAACACTGATTATCTTGTTGTCATGGCACATGTAAGTAGATGAGATGTATCAGTGAGCGAGTGAACATTTTGTCTTCAAAGCTGATGTGTTAGAAGCAGGAAAAATGGGCAAGCGTAAGGATTTAAAGAAGTCTGACAAGAGCCAAAATGTAATGGCTAGATGACTGGGTCAGATCATCTCCAAAACTGCGGCTCTGCAGTTCCCAGTCTGCAGTGATTAGTATCTATCTAAGAAATGAACAGTGGTGAACCACCGACAGGGTCATGGGCGGCCAAGGCTCAGTGATGGATGTCGGGAGCGATGGCTGATCTCTGCGCCCAAAAGACGAGCTACTGCAGCTCAAACTGCTGAAAAAGTTCATGCTGGTTCTGATAGAAAGGTGTGTGAATACACAGTGCATCCCAGTTTGTTGTGTACTGGGCTGCAGAGCTGCACACTAATCAGGATGCCTATGCTGACCTCTGTCCACCATCAACAATGAGCACTTCAACTAGTTTGATGAATCACATTGTCTTTTATTTCATGTGGCCAGTTGAGCATGTGTGAGCGTTGCTTATCTGGGGATCACCTGGCACCAGGATGCATTATGGGAAGAAGGTAAAATTCAGTGTGATGCTTTGTTCTACAGGGAAACCTCAAGTTCTACCATCCATGTGGTTGTTACTTTGACACATACCACGTACACTGTAAAACACTACTCCCTGATGGCTGTGGCCTCTTTCAGCAGGATAATGTGCCACAAAGCAGAAATGGTCCAGCAATAGTTTGAGGAGCACAACAATGAGTTTGAGCTGTTGACTTGGCCTCCAAAATCTCCAGTTCCTCAATCTAATCAAGCAACTGTGGGATGTGCTGAACAAGCAAGTCTGATCCGTGGAGGCCCCACCTCCACTGGTGCCAGATACCAGAACACCCATTCTGGGGTCTTGTGGAGCATATGCCTAAATGCGCTATTTTGACAGCAAAAGGGGGGCCAGCACAAAATTAGGCAGGTGGTCATAATATTATGCCTGATCGTGCCTATAGCTATTTTTGGAGGAATTTCTGTGCGTGTAGGAGTGAGATTTGCAATTTTCACAGATTTATCACAGATAGTTGTCAACGTTACTGCATTCAGTTACAAACCATTCGCAGACTCACTCCTGCTTAATGCCACTGTCAAGAGTCAAGAGTCAAGACATTTCATTGCCGAAGTTCCTTGTGTAAAGTCTCGGTAATTTTTGAGGTGCCTTGGCCTCTAAGCTGTTTTTCCTAGTGCAACTGTAACGTTATTATTAACTCCTGTAGACAGACTTGCCTTCTCCATCCTGCAGTTTGTGCTTTTATTACTCTATTTATTTATTACTTTTATGTGTTATTTATTTATATGTCCTGTTTGCGGTTTGTCATCCCACTGGTTGCATCAGATGGCTGCCACCGTCTGACCCTAGTTTTGCAGGAGTGTTTCTTCCTTTTAAAAGCAGGTTCTTGTTACCCACTGTCAACCAGGGGTTGGTCGCTTTAATCAATAACTGGGTGTCTGACATTTTACTAATAGGTTCCATGATGGATTGTTTCAGCACTGCGTGCATAGCTAAGGTAAAGCATTGTGCATTACATGAGGTATGACTGCTATTGTGCACAATAAGTCGTCTTTGTGAGGTGGTTCAGATCCATTTGAGTTTTATCAGCCTTATCTAACAATCTTATATTCCCACTATGAGCATGATCAAGTAATTCCTCTCTTTGTCCTTACCTGCTCCACACACAGTAGAAACACTTCTCCAAATGCACTTTCCTCATCAAGCGGAGCACATCCCATCTAGAAAAAGGAATCGCTATTGTTTTACAGAAAAGGGTCAAGTTGCACAGCCCCCCTTTCAAGCTTTGATGGAGGTCCAAAATGAAAGTAAGACAAAAGAGGGCTGATTTTGGAGAAATCTGCATTGAAAATGAATCCTTTCATTTACATTCTAGTGATATTCTCAGAGAAAAACAAATAGTGAAATGTCAGTACGGTTGTAAATAGCTGTAATCTACCAGCTGTAAGGCTGTTATCAGTCTTTAATCACATGGTACTATAATATGTACATAAAACTGCATAAAGACTGGCCTGTAATTAGCATCGTAATGATACAGTTAAATAGAGAGATAAACATAACAAAACATAAATACATCATTGTCTTAACTCTGTTTGGCTCAGTCGCATCGGAGAGGGCGCTGCTAGTGTGGAGGATGAGGAAGACTTACATTCAACTGACACCTAAGTGTGTGTGTGTGTGTGTGTGCATCAGGATGCTGTTAATATATCTCCACCATTATGTAGATTAGCCCTATTCCCCTGAGTGCAGCTTTACTGTTTAGTGCTTTCAATCACTCAAAGAGAGTCTGGACAAAAGCGAGCTCTGGATTTCAGCATATACACACTTCCAATCACAGTTTTTTAATAAACATTATATAAATCTCATACATTCACATATATGTTTTATTCATAAAGACAATACACAACTGGCTGGATCATCATCCGATCCCGTGTTCACTGATTACTAATTATGGCCCTTCACATTGGATTCAGGCTGCCAGAGTTTGTGTGTGTGTTTGTTTTACAGGTCTGTGTGTGAGAAAGAGCAGTGGGTGGGTTCACGGGGTGGGTTTGTGTGTTGATTGCATTTGAGCAGCCCTGGTTTTAATCAGAAACAAGAGATCAATATTCTCTTCAGCTGTACTATGGCAGCAGTAACGTGGAGAATTGTGTTTCCGTGTTTGCGCGTGCGTGCACGTGTGTGCATGTGTGTAAAAGGTAATCTAGATCACCGAGTCCACGGCAGATGAAGAGACAGTCTTTGAGGAGAATTTGCTTTGAACTAACCCATTTTGAGGTGTTTGTTTGTAGTTCTGCTTGTGTTTCTGAGTATATGTAAGGGCCTGCTCTCCTGCCTCTGTGAGTGTGTGCCATACAGAGCTGATGATATGAACTGTGTGCTGTGCTGATTATGTCTTTGTGTCTTGCAGCTATTAGCCAACACAACACAGTCGATACAGTCTGAGCTTGTGCTGTACTGGAATAACCCTTCACTGTTTACAAAACAGGCAGTCGCTGGGTTTGATATTAGAGCATTTTATATCCGAGCACTCTCACTTCAACATAACCCCATGAGCCAGGGCTTAACCTCTGACTGCCTGTGAACTCAATAAATTCATAAAAGGATTCAACTGGGTTTGGTTCTTAAATTTAGTGTAGTGATAAATTCATAAAATAGCATGTGCCATTGATTATTTGTCCAGCATGAGCTTGTGCATTAAAGCAAAAGTACTACTCAAAGACAAATAGCCATTGCTATACACTCTATGTGATTTTGTATGAATGCTTAACCTTCTTGAATTTATTTCAGACAATTTCAGCCTTCAGTGAACACATCACAACAGTGCTTAGCTTTGATTGTTTTTCCAAACAATTACCATTATCTTTCCCGAGTCAGGCCAATTTTCAGCATTTGAACCGAAGCTGCTTACTTCATTTGAATCGGTCCGCCGTAATCCCGCACTGTGGCTGTCTGTCTGTGATAGCTTCAAATCTGTACTCAGTTAAGTGGCCTAGCTGTTGTCAAACTATCATACAAATACCTACAATGTATTAAAAATAACAAGAATTACCAGCAGAGTGTTGACTTGATACGACTGCTTAAGAAGAGCATCCGCTAACATGTGATGTGACTTTGTAAGCGTGCCTAGCCATGGTTTGTTGTGAGTTTGACAGACTTGCATTGGACAGACTCCTTTTAGTCTGTTTGACAGCTTCATGCTAAATGTCCTGTCGCTGTCAGCATCGCTCTAGACTCCGACATGATAAATCTGCCGGCTGATTAAAAGCATCGAGCTCCGGTGGTGTGTGACTGTGTTTCTGCTAAGCTGGTTTTTTCGGATAAATTAGGGTTCCTCCTGCTTTTGATTTTCAGGATTTATTTTCAAAGATTTTATTCTGTTTTATTTAGACTTAAGAAAACTCTATCAATAATAAATGCGGGTGTGAAAAAATGAAAGGGCCAATGATGTAATCGAGTCTTTTTTTGAATACTTCTAGACACCGTGGGGAGTTTTAAATGATTCTTCACCGATTTTTATTGCCTTTGAAACTGTGTGCGATGGTAGGAGACCCAAGTAACACCAAAGCATTCTCACTTTTCTTCTCCTGTTGCTATATCATAAAAACTGTAGCCTGAAGGTTTGTGCACAAAGATTTCCTTTATCAGGTCACGTGATATGATTAAATGTTCCAGAACAGCAACCAAATTTAAATAAAACAAAATAAGACTTTATCAAAAACCAGAGGATGTTGTCAGATATATTTTAATTATCTATGCTTGTTACTTTTGCAACAACAGCTCTTCCACATCTGACTTCGCTGACACGAATTTTCATGAATTTCCAAATATCTGCAAATAAATAAAGTTATTTTAAGTGGTTCCACAAATAACCTGATGTTTTGGGGTTATTTTTTTGGGGGGGGGGTGGGAGTTTCTAAAGTCTACACAGATGTCAAGGAAAAGGGACGGTGAACTTTTAAACCAGAATGTGTAACACAGTCCTATGGAGTGAGAAGTGTACCGATATTCAAGGACAAAGGTGACGTGCAGAACTATAGTAACTGCAGAGAACTAATGCTGATCAGTCATCTTATGAACAACTGGGAGAGCGATATTGAAGCTTGGTTAAGAATAGAGATGATGATAACTGAGCTGCAGTATGGCGTCATGCTGAGAAGGATCACTACGGATGTGATGTTTGCTTTGAGAGTGTTAATGGAGAGGTATAGAGAAAGTAGGGAGCAGGTGGAAGAGAGCCTGGAGAGGTGGAGGTATACGCTGGAGAGAAGAGGAATGAAAATCAGTAGAAGGAAGGCAGAATACATGTGTGTGAATAAGAGGAAGAGAGGTGGAAAAGTGAAGGTGCAAGCGGTAGAGACAGTGAAGCTAGATAAATTTTAAATACTTGGGATAAGCCATCCAAAGCAACGGACAGTGCACAAGAGAGGTGAAGACGAGAGTCCAGGCAGGGTGAATTGGGTGGAGATAACTGTCAGGGGTGATGGGAGACAGAAGAAGCAGAAAGAGTGAAAGGGAAGGTTCACAAGATGGTGAGACATGCTGTGATGTACGGTTTGGACAGTTACTGGGGCAGAGCTGGAGGTGGCTCATTGGGAGTGACCAGGATGGAAGAGAATGAGGACATCAGAGGAACAGCTTAAGTTGAGCAGTTTGGAGACAAAGTTAGAGAGGGAAGGCTGAGATGGTTTGGACATGTGCAGAGGAGCGACGGTGGCAATGTTGGACAGATGAAGTTGCCAGACAGAAGGAAAAGAGGAAGACTGCAGAGTAAGCTTCATGGATGTAGTGAAGGAGGACATGCAGAAGTTTGGTGCGACAGAGGAGGATGATGGGGACAGGGTGAGATGGAGCCAGATGACCAATAAGGTTGTGGATGGATGGATGGCACAAACACATTTCTGACCATAACAAAAATACTGGATTAAATTAAAATGGTAAATGGCCTGCATTTGTATAGCGCTTTACTCAGTCCCTAAGGACCCCAAAGCGCTTTACACTACATTCAGTCATTCACCCATTCACACACACATTCACACACTGGCAATGGCAAGCTACATTGTAGCCACAGCTGCCCTGGGGCGCACTGACAGAGGCGACAGAGGCGAAAGGTCAAAGGTCAGCTTCAGTGTGACATGACGCTGTGCAAATAGGAAATAAATCTATACAGAAGGTGAGCTTGTGATTATATTTCTGAGTTTGGTAAACACTGGCTGATGATTGTAGAGATTTTCTGTGATGCTCGGTTGATGACGTTGATGATGTTAGGAATGCATCCATGTTTTAGAATTTGTCGCTTCTTTGTAGCCACAGCCACATTTGAAGCATGCCTGCAGTTTTGTTCCATTAGAATTGGCTCGTGAGCAAATACAGGAAGTTTTATTCTGTCTCGGCGAACTGACAAACCAACAAAAAGCAAGAAAACACAGGTAACAAAGCCAAGTAAAATCAGTTTAACCTGACATTTCATCACTATATATATGTTCTTATATATATTTATATATAAGAACATGTTGGCAGAAGCAAACGACAAAACCGAGATGGTAATTCTATTTCTTTTTTTGAAGTCGGTCCATTATGTGTGTCTTTATAACAGTGTTCCCTTCAGCGTACATACTGACAGTAGAGAGATGAATCATGGGGAGGGTTTGAGGGAGGCGGTAAGACCCAGAGGAGGAACATAGAAAGAGAAAAAGAGAGAGAGAGAGCGAGCATGAGAGAGAGGTGGGAGGAGAGAGGAGGAGGGACTGTGTTCACTCTCAGCTCTATGCCTTGCAGCTCGTGGAGTTAGCGCGCCAGTGTGCGTCTCGGTACTTCGCCGTGTGCGCGAATGTGTGTGTGACTCCGGCGCTCTCTCTGCGTACGACAGGTGGAGATGACATGACTGCGCTTGAGAGGAAGAAAGGAAAGGACCTGTAAGGACTTCACAAACACGTTCACCTTTTTTCTCCCCTCCTACATTCCCTCACACACACCTTTAAATTCCTGCACTCCTCAGATGTAGGAAGAGATAAATTGTTGTGTCTAGGAGTGTGTGTGTGATGGATTGGAAATGCTCCTTTGCCAGCAGCTTATCACTTAAAGTCTGACAGCTGGCGTGCACAAAGGACAACTCAAACACGCAGACACACACAGAGGTACTCACTGCTGTTTTTGATCCCTACAGACGTGGTCAGCAAGTGTTCCTGCGTCCTGACGAGAGTTCAGCTCCAGCCCTGAGTGCCAGACAGTCCACCACGCTGTCCGAACAACTCCAGGTAGGATCTGCTCTCTTCTCTTCTCTTCTCTTCTCTTCTCTTCTCTTCTCTTCTCTTCTCTTCTCTTCTCTTCTCTTCTCTTCTCTTCTCTTCTCTTCTCTTCTCTTCTCACTGCCTGAAAAACAGGATGCAATATCCTCTGCGCCCTATGCCCTCTATTCTGTTTCATCTTCCTTTCAATTATAAACAATACTGATTTTTTAAGCATTTTCCTCCTACTCTCCAGTTTTCCCAATATAAAATCTTATCATCCTTTTCTTTGACCTCCCTTTAACATCTGTCGTCCCCCCTCTCTCTCTCTCTTTTTTTGACCCTCTCTTGATTGAGTCACTGAGAGGCTTTATTACTCTTCTCTGGATGTGTGTGTGTGTGTGTGTGTGTGTGTGTGTGTGTGTGTGTGTGTGTGTGTGTGTGTGTGTGTGTGTGTGTGTGAGAGAGGGAGAGGGAGAGAGAGAGTGAGTGAGGGGGAGGTTGGGTGGGGGGATAAGGGATGGAAAGATGAAACATAAAGCAGCTATAAACATGAAAGGTAGGAAATTAAAGACAGTGCCTTTTTTTCAATGGCAGATGAGCCCTGTGCACCGTAGTCTCTGTTCACTTGTGGTGTGCTTGTTTGCACGTGTGTGTGGGTGTGTGTCTGTGTGTCTGTGTTTGTTTTAGGCTAACAGTTAAATTGCCGCTGTTTGTTCTTGCGTCCCCAGTTCAACAAGCCTCGTGTTGTTTCATCTTTCCTACTCCCCCCTGCATCCTGTCGTCCCTACTGCTCCTTATTTTGCATTTGTATGATTTATGACACGCAGATGCATAAAATCTAAAATTGCTACCCTCTGTTATATTCACATGTCCCGTCAAGCATAGTGTTGGGAGTGAAATTAAAAAAAGGAAAAAAAGAAAGAAAGTTTGATTGGCTGCCAGTGTTGACATGTTGTGCTCAGATTCAATTACCTAGATATATGCTCACAGGGGTGCAGGTGCATGTGCAGTGTCACACACGCGGGTTAGGTGATAAACATAAAGAAATGCTTTATCCGTGTCGGTGTTTCTGAGAACAAAGACGTGTTGGACACCTAAACATGGGTCTGAAAAATCCACTTTTTGTCCACATGTTGCTTCATGTAAAAAACATTACTACCTTTTGTGTGTTTGACTGCAGCGACGTACTTCTTTTATTCTTGCGGCTTTCATTCGTACACACCTGCCTGCAGGTACGGTATATGTGTATCTGCCTTTACGCTGCCAATGCATTTGTGCGTCAGATGTCCACGTACGTGTTTCCGCACTCAGGTCACATGGCTGAAAGTCCTGTCCAACTGCATTCCTCCCTTACAGCCTGTTTTGTTTGTTAATGGTTAGTTGTCGTCACCCGTACTGTAATTCCTTGTGTGATTTGGTCTGGAGGGAGCATAACGCCCTGCAGGAGGACGACCTGAAGCGTCACAGTTGCTACAGGTTACAAATGTGCATTTTAAAGGGAGAGAAAGTCTTTGCATTCATTTTCTTGAGTGCAGTTTTGTCCACAATAAAGTATTTTTGTCACACCATGGATCTAACAGTACTCTGGATGGCAGATAAGTAGGAGCTGGAGGGGTGGAGGGCGATTAAGAAGAACCTCAGTGTTCGTATCTCTGCTGTCATGCATGAGATTTGTGAGTTTATACAGTAATGGAGTAAAATGCATTCAGTTATATGCTGGCTTGTACGTGCCTGCGAGACAGTGGGGCAGTAAAAGCAGCAGACTCATCTCTCCTCAGTCTCCAGTGAAACAGATGTGAGGATTAGTTCATCAGGGAATCGGAGGATATTTAACAAAATAATTATTTTCGTGGATTCTTCTCACTCTCCACTCCACTGGGTGTCTGTGTGTCAATACAAATGATTATTATTATCATTTTGGCTTCATAGATGTTTACACTCACACAAACATGCTTCACTCCAAAGTCTCTGAAGTGTTTACGTACACGTCTGCGAGCTCTGTGACTTTCACCAAGTGCGTGCAGAAGCAACACTTTGGGCAGGTGTGTTCATTCACCTTTCTCCTCCAGCTCCCAGTTATCCGCTATCCTTGTCATTTTCTCATTTCTCTGCACAGATGTTTCCACGTTTTCTTCTCATTTAGCCAAAGATGATGGGCACGAGTTAAAAGCAGGGGAAAATTCTGCACTGAATGTTAAGGTGGAAGAAAAAAAAGCCCATTTGAATTAAAGAAGAAAAAAAAAACCTTTAATTATTTCTGTGTGTGCGTGAGGGGATTTGAGTGTGTGTCCCAGAACTCCATACACGAGCTCCCCTGATAGCTTGACCTTAATGACATGAAAGTGGTTCTGCTGAATTGAGTAGGTTTAGCCCACTGGGGTTTTGCATTGTATGGTGTTATAATTGTCAGTTTGGGGAGCGAGGGTTAGACTCTATGCTCTGACCTCACCGCTGGAAGAGAAAGCTTTCTTATGGGGATTAAAACATGACTATTGCATTAGTTGCACTGGGCATGTATCTGCTTGCTCTATGTGAGCGTGCCTGCCCTTGAGATAAAAGTGTTAATCTGATCTGACGACAAAAGTTTAAGAAAACCATTTTACTTGTTGCTCGCGTAATGTGAACTATTTTATACATTTTTACGTATTCATACAGTCTGATCTAGTGGTTGTGGGCAGATCCAGGTGTTCACTGTTCATTTGCATACATGCAAAACAATAAGACATAGAGCTGAGCTCGCGGTAAAGCTACTGACGCACTGCTCTTTCACTATTAGTTAAAATAGCTTGTCTTATCTCTTTATTTTAAGCTTAGCTTATACTCCAAAAAGGTATTTATTTAATCTTGAATCCTCTTTTGGAACCAGTAGAAGGAATCACTGAAAAAAAAAATCCATCCACAGTAGCCAGAGTCTGATGCAAAAAGTCGCTAATATCCTGCTAATATCAAGCATTTTCCTTTTGAAAGGAGACATGAGGAAGCAGCACTGTTACCCTTAAGCAACTGATGTGGCCTTTTCAGCCTCGTGTGAAACCTCCAGAGTAGGGCTGAACGATTATGGAAAATAATCTAATTGCGATTTTTTGCCCCAATATTGCGATTGCGATGCGATATGCGATTATTTTTTAAGGTCTTTGTCTTCTGTATTATTAAACAAAGACAAGCAATACATCATATAGTATGGCCAATACTATATTACATTAATTTTAAACTGTTCTTTCCTGGAAGACAGACCTCTGTTATGATGACATGAGGTGATGCATGAATTGATGACTGACATTTTTATTTAACTTCTTCAATCACAACAGTATATTTGAACATACACAATAGTTTATTTTTAGCTTACAAACATCTGAGCATAAAGTGCTGACAAGGAACCCTGGTGTAAACATTAAAATGAAAGTCAGTACAATGTGCAGATTGCAGAAATATATATAAAAAAAATCAGTGGCTTTACCACACTCAGTTTTTCGACATCTGTGAACTACTAGACAGTCATTCAATTAAAAAATAATATTAAATAAATAAAACTAATAAATAAAAAATACACACATCTTACTGATCTCTGCAGTCAGTAACATTACACATAAAGTGCAAACATAATAGCAATTGTATAAACACACACACAAACACGCCTTTAAAATTTAAAGGCGTGAAATTGGACGGTCTAGCCTTCTGATTAGCGTCACCGCTGTCTCGGTGGAGTTTAATAAACTCGGCCGTCTGCTTCTTGCTATCTAAAATATAACCAGACACTGGTGTAAATTCTCGACTGTCTCATACTTCTGTTTAATAAGTTTTCTGTTTGACGTTTAGTCAGCTGTGTGAAAACCAAGGAGGAACCCACCCGGGGGATTAATAAAGTTTTATTTTATCTAATCTAATAACTTTAATCTCAGCCAAACCGATTTACTCACGAACAAACAAAACACTGAAAAAAGCCCAACAATAACATTTTTAGGTTGTCTAAGTGACTTATATATCACGTTTAACCCGAGCAGCGAAACTCCGCGGTGATCTGAAAATGATGTGCCGGGAGTTGTGCCGTTCTCGGCCGCATCAGTAACCCTCGAGCTCCCGGCTAGCTGTCGAGCTGGTGGGTAGCAGACGCCTCTGAAAACGTCGAAGCACTTTTGCAAATATGGGATATCTTGATAAACCGAGCAGATATTTGATGTTTACACAACTACTTTCTCGCCTGAAAATATTTTAAAAGTTTATTTTGTGACCCAGAAAGATTAGTATGAGTAATTTTAAAACTTAGTAGCGGCCGCCATTGCTGGAAACTGGAGTTTGGCTGGGCCGCGCTATGAATTCTGGGATATGGTAGTAATTTGGACAGCCTTCGGCGCGTCGCTATGACGTAATCGGTCTACAAATGCGGCCTCAGGAGGATGCAGCCCATGAATTTGGACATGTCCAGAGTATAATCGCAGCCTTTGCGGTTAGAAAATTGCACTTGATCATGTCGCGATATTATCGCAAATGCGATATATCGTTCAGCCCTACTCCAGAGTGTATTTCTTCTTGTCTGACTTGATTTTATCCTCAATAATATACCACCGATGCGACATGGGGCTGTAAGCAGCGAACCTGGAGCTTTATATTCAGCGGATTCATCCAAATACACACACCGCTGATCCCATTGTTGTTGATCAGGCAATTGAAACAAATCGCCTCAACTGGTCACAGAAGACCAGTGACCTGTGTGTGTGTGTGTGTGTGTGTGTGTGTGTGTGTGTGTGTGTGTGTGTGTGTGTGTCGCTGAACTGCATGTGAGGTGGTGTGGGTGTGCCGCTAAATGGAAGGTGGATTGTCAGTCACCTCGCAGCGGCAGATAACCTCGAATAACATGACGACTCAAGTTACTCACGAGCATTGTAGTGAGAATATTTTAAAGTGCTCTTCATATAGATGATGGCAGAGCACAGAGTGCGTGTCTCATCGCCTGCGTGCCTGCATCTAAATTATACCTCATTTAAATACTTTAAATTTTAAAGTCTGCAATAATGCATTAAATGTACCTCACAGTTACAAATCCAGACATATATAAAGCTGTGCTACAAATAAGGAGACTGCATCATTTTACATGATGAGAAGGACATTTACATGCAGCAGAAACCACATGGAGATCAAATTACTTCTGGAGGATGATTTGCTTGCTATGTGTGTCTTGTACATAATATTGTGGAGCTCCACATACTCGCAGTCTTACAGTTAATATCCAGCACGTATGAGCTTCTGCTCTCGGTTTTATTGCGCTGATCGATTGTGGCACAACTGAAACTATGGGGAGCAGGATTCATGAGGTTTTCCAATTCCCGACGCAGTATTTCGATTCCAAACCTCGAGGGACTCTGTAATAACAGGTAGGTGTGTCATGCATGAGCAGTGGCTGCAGCGGCGGAGAATGTGCAGTGAGGTGACAGCCTCAATCGATTGCCCGTTCGGTGAAGGCAGCAGGCAAGCTTGGTGGCTCATTAACTGATGTAGACAGCGGTGCTCGGTGAGCTTGTTGCGTGATTGCCTGTGGACTTTGTTTCACTGTCTGTAAATGTTTTGGGAAAGTACAGTATTGGACCAGACAACAATAGTTTGCTTTAAATATTAGGATTCTGTGTATGCTGTGCTCTCTGCTGGGAAAGAAACTTTTCAGTGAACTTTACTCTCATGGACGTCCATTTTTCAATTTGATTGTGTTGTGCACAGAGCAGCACCAACCTGTGCATGATCAAAAACAGAAACCCTCCTTGTAGCAGAATTACTGAACCCGAGGCTCAGAGTAAACACGAAGCAATAATAAGCTGTTTAATTAAATCAAACTCAGCAGATATTCATTTGTACAGCCTGTGTTGTTCTGCTTTGATGTTTTAATCAAGGACAGTTTGAGTTTGTTTGCAGATCAAACTTCGTAGTGTGTGTTATACTGTATAGCCTAAAGGGAAAATACACCACATTTCTTTTTATTGCCTTTTTGCAGGTGTCAGTTTGAAGTTTACACACTATCATTCTGTATCAGTCATGTCATTCGTAGGTTTCATTGCAGCAATCTTAAAACATTCATCCTTGCCTAGCCCCAAGAGGAAGGTTACCTGCTTTGGTTGTAATAATTTGCACTGACAGTCTTTTACTCTAATGCAAATGAAAGAATCCAAAAGTCATTAAGAGAACTGATGAAATGTTTTAATTAAAGGTGCCTGATGATGTGAGCCACAACTACAGTAAGTTGTGCAGTGCTCAAAGCACTTAAATCACACCAGAAGCTGATCAATTAAATAAACAGGTTAAAAATCAACATTAAAAACCGATCTGACTTGGATGCACTTCGGACGGCATCTGGAAATGCTCCTGATGGGATGGTGGATGGTGTCCTTGGGGATCTCCTTCCAGACATGGATCAGGGTATGAGTTAGCTCCTGATCAGTCTGTGGTGCTATCTGTTGGTGTCAGGTGCACCAGTGTAAAAACTCCCTGAAGTTCTCATTAGATTCAGGTCTGGGACAAATCAGGGCCAGACAATGGCATCAGTGCCTCCATCATTCAGCGCATTGTCCTGCACCAGGAGGAACCCACCGCTAGCGTAAGGTGTGACAATAGGTGAGGATTTAATCCTGCTAACAGTAATCAAGCTACAGCTGGCTAACACATGGAGGTCTGTGCGACCCTCCAAGGACGTGCCCTCCCATTCCATCGATGACCCACTGCCAAAACAGCTGGATGATGTTGCAGGTACCACTGTGGTCACCACGTTGTCTCCAGACTCTTCATGTCTGTCACATGAGCTCAGTGTGAATCTGCTCTCATCTGTGAAGAGAACAGGGCGCCAGTAGTGGACCTGTCAGTTCTGGTGTTCTCAGGCGAATGCCAGTCGAGCTACACGATGCTGGTCTGTGAGCACAGGTCCCACTAAAGGACCTCAGGCCATCGTGCCACCCTCATCGAGTCGGTATCTGACAGTTTGGTCAGAAACATGCACATGAGTAATCTGCTGGAGGTTATTTCGGGCTAGGTGATTGCCCTTCAACTGCCCTGTCCAGCTCTCCACGTGTAACAGCCCAACTCGGATATTTCTTCTACACTGTTGAGACAAATACACCTTTTTACATATGGATGTGCCATCCTGGAGGAGCTGGACTACCAGTATGGGCTGCAGGCATGATCTCATGCTACCAACACTGACGAGGAAAAAGCAAAAGAAGAGGAAAAACACTCAGGAGGCTTAAATAATAAGAAAAATTATCTATGGGCAGCAGCTGCGAGACCAAACAACTTTTTTGGTGTTGTGTTATTGTCGCCTCTCTGTTGCACCTGTTATCAGTTTCATTTGCTTCAAAGCAGGTGAAATGAACTCACAGTGTTTCGTGCTTTCTAACTGGACAGATTAACACTCCTGAAGTTTAGCTGTGTTATATTGTGATGATCAAATGTTCCCTAATATTTTTGAGCTTTGTAGTGAATGCTATACTCTCATTTAATATAAGTGATTGTTTTCTTTTACATACTTACATTTTCAGTGGCTACAAATATCACAATACCTTTACTCTACAATTTTCACTAACAAAATCAACTTTTACTCATACTAAAACTTTAATAATAATGTAATTTTGGTTAGTAAGAATTAACCAGAGTATGTGGTTGAGGTATTTCTACCTACTTTACATAGTTTGGTTGTTTAGTCCTGTGGCTCCCAGATGAAGATTTTGGAGCATGGTTGAATTTATGTATTTTTACTTAATGATGGTTGTTTGGAAACTTTATATTATTAAAAAGTAAAGTTGCTTCAAACGTTTTTTTCTGCATTGTTAAGATAAAAGATTGTGCTTTTGCTTATTTGCCTTCTTGTCCTGCTGTGGTGGCATTTCTCCTGTAGCAGGGCTTTCTGTGGCTGACTGATGCAAATCCAGACAGAGGAGAGAGGGTGTTTTACTTTACAGGGGCACAGCAGTGTTGCATTACATGCTGTACGGTTCAAAGCAATGAGAAGAAATTGAAGTTCAGACCATCAGGCTTCGCCTGCCATGGCACTTTGAATTACACATTCTGATAAACGACCTCGGACACAAGGGCACCTTCACTCCACAACAACCCTCTGCGTGCTGTATATATGCGTTGTGTGCGTGCCCATGTCAGGGTTAGCGCTTTTTCCTTGATAAATGGACTGTATTATTCAGAGCTGCTGAATTTTATCTCAAGTGGATCCCTGTGGGGCATTGAACAAGCTCTTTCTCCTTCTGCTTGCATGCGCGTGTTCACATTCCCACAGTCCGCTACTCTCACATATCTGCAGGTAAATATGCTGTAAGGCTGTATATTTGTTGTCCAGGCACCCTGCTGAGTTGCAAAACTCCAAAGAGAACGAGTAGGCATTCGAGCCCCCCCTTTCATTCAGACAGAAAGGTGATAATCACGACACGTTCTTTGTCAGCTGGCAATGTTGATATGACGAAAAACAAGGCAAGCGGGCACGAGAGCTTCCAAAGACTGCAGCCAAACACTACGAGGCCACAAAAACTGTTGCCGTGGACGGTTTTCATTAATCACATTCTTGCATTTTAATTGATTGTTTCGCCTCTAATAAGGTTAGAGATGAGATATAGTTGTTCTCTTATTGCGGGCTTGTTCCTCAGCTGCTCTTGTCCTCGTGTTGAAGTGCTTTGGACACTGACTCTGAACCCCAAACTGAGGGCTGTACTACGAAGCACAATTTCATCATATCCAGATAACTTCAGGGTTTTCTGTGCTATGAAGGCAGTTCACTTCTTACCAGGTACATTGCCATGGTAACTTAACCTGCTGTGGAGCAGGTTATGTTGGAAGCTCCATCCAGGGAAATGTCGTGGCCAAGAGTTATTAATAATGTCAAATGTTAGCATCAGGAAAAAACAGGGATGCTATTAGCACGAATATGTGATCCTAAAATACCTTGGACCTTATTATTAAATTTGCACATAGAATAAATTCTGTTTTATATTTATTATTTACTCAGACTACAGCTGAAAGAATAAAAACTAAGCCCATCTTTTAAATATTACATTTATGAAAAACTCAGTTATAATCCATCTGATTTTCCTGTGTCCTTGCGAGAGAGCTATGATATTGATAAGTCTGTAAACTTGCACATTCATTATTTTTGCTGGCTTTTCTTCCAGGTTTCATGTTAATGTGCAGGGAAAACACTGAGCTAACTTAATGAGTTGATAACCAGCTTTATGTGACTGATGCTACAGTGGGGTAAAGAGACTCCTGAATGATACCCTGGGGATGCTGAACTTTTGTTGTTGTTCATTTCTGGGCATTTATTTAATATAATTTATTTAATGTAGAAATTAAGGTAGGCAGAGATCAGGGGAGACTGCCTTGCAAGAAATGGTCTTAAAATAAAAATAAACTATAATGTTATTGTAATATAACATGTATTTTTTTCCTGCAGTGAACATGACATTTCTTCTTATTGTCCCTCCAGTTTGTAACCTGTGGTCACTCACTGGGTTTTAACTAAACAGAGCCATTATTACATTGATTACCAGCCACAGGTCTTGTGTTTTAGAAACTGTGGGTTTTGTTGCCTGTGAACAACAGTTTTGTAATTGGACCACTCATACATATAAACATTAATTCGTTTAGCAAAATATTAAATTAATTAGGAATAAATTAATTTTCACAAAGCTTTTAACAGCAAACCTGTCCACACCAATAAAAAAAATTGTAAATATGACATGAAAGTAAAAATTGTGTCTTAATTATTTCTTCACCTCTGCCCCGACAAGAACAAAAAGGAAACGGAGAAGAACTTTGATTTATTCAGCACACAAAAATGCTCCCCAGGGCTCCATAGACTTTACTCATATCCGTGGATTCATTAGCCAGTGATCAAGAGAGAAGCATGTAATCCACGCTGCTTCTCGCTTCCTCAGATTTTGGTACATGACATCGTTTGCTGCTTCTTAAAGCTCTCTAGCTCTCATGTGTAAAGAAATGGTATATTCACCCAGTGAGATGTCAGTTTAAATTGTATGCCTGTTAAGAAGAAATGATCTATTCGCCTTTTGCAAAACCCACTTTGCAGTAACTGACCCCTCTCTGAAGCTAATTCGTCTGTGGCCTTGCCACAGTACAACAAGAAAAGTGAAATTGTGAGGTGGCTTTATCTGCCTCCAGGCGCATTCACCACTTTGAGCAAAACAGAAGAAAGAAACAAGCGGTGAGTCATCATTCACCTCATGTAGGCAGAAAGGATATAGAGAAGTTGTTCTGCAACTCTTTCTTAAAGTGATCCTCTACCCAGAAACTCTTTAAGCAAGTACAGCAACAGATACACCTTTGCAGGCTTTCACGGTGCAAGCTGATGTTAGTCAGAGTTTAATTCAATTCAGTCCAAGGTGCTTTGCATTGTGAGGTAAAGATCATACAATATTTAAGAGGGAGTCCCAGTAATCTGATGATCCACAGTGAGCAAGCAGAGGGTGATGGTGGGAAAAAAGAACTCAGTTTTCATAGGAAGAGACTTTTAAAAGTAAGAGAAAAAAAGCCTAAAAACCAACAACAAACAGGAGAAAATACAAGCTATGGGAGAGGATAGAAAACAGTTAATGGTCTGCCATAGTGGCCCCACAGTATGCACATGGCGAGTGAAAAACTAGGGAGTGGAGGAAAAAGTTCGGTGCATCACGCCATGTCCTTAATAGCCTGAGTCTGCAGCTCCATAACTAAGGGAGGTTTGTGACCTCGGTCAAAATGGAAGGTTTTTAGCCTCATTTGCTACTTTAATGATAAAAAACCAACTATGTGTTGCTTAAGGTTGCAGGAAAGATCTGGCAGTAACGATATTTTAATGTCAGTTTCTTCAGATTTCTGACTGGCACATTATTAATAATATAACTACACACAGAAAGCTATAAGGGCATGTTCGGGTGTGTTCGGTCAGTCCAGAGTTTGGTAATGAGCTGCAGTCGGTGTTTTTGCTGCATGTCTGAAAAAATATAAGTCATGAAAAGTTAAAAGGTGGACGTACACATGCCTCATCGTCGGGTTAGTCTGCAGGGAGAATCCAATTAACATTTCAACATCAACAAAAACTTAAGGAACTGGTCTCAGTAAAACTTCAGGTGATTTTAAAGTAGTTACTCCAGGCTGCAAATGTTTGAATTGTATTATCCTTGTTTCAGGCAGCAGGCAAAGAGTTCTACTGACGTTTCAGGGTTTATTGGCCCTGAAGTTTATAAAATTTGGTCGTTTTTGTATTTTTATTCTTTATTGCCTGTATTTTAGTCTACTTAACTTGAGTTTATTCAACTCTGCTGGTTGTACTGCTTTCTTACTTCGCCAGGAATCTCTTGTAAAAGATATTTTTAATTTCAGGAGAGTCCTATTTTCCTGGTTAAATAAAGCTTAAATAAATAACATGAATTTCAGAGAATTATGAATCATTGTTTGGACGCTGTAAGTGTGAGATGAAGTGCAGCATAACAATACATTACCCTTCTTTCATCAAAGCACCAAAGCCATTTAGGCTTTATGGGATTTCGTAACCAAAAGCTGCATGTGCGTCCATCACGACCACTACATTTTTCTTATTCTATTTTGCGGATGGCAAAGACATCCTGTAATATTATATAATGTAAATTTAGTTTACCAGGCAACAAAAAGCATGCATATATAAACATATGTCTCACCTTTTTCTATGCTTCTTGCTTCATCCCACTCGTGCCTATGCCTCATAAAAACAACCTTTTTTTTACTCAAGAACTGTTCGCTAGTTTATGAGCAACGGCATAAAATCCGAAACTTAAGGTGGGTGGCCTGCCCACGCTTCTTTTCCAAAAAAAAAAAAAAAAAAGTAGATGGTTTTCTGTTCATCTGGCATCACTGCAGTAGCTTAACGCCAGCGAGGCCAAGTTAGATAAGGATGTGAGTGCAGAGGCAGAAGAGAGCAGTATGAGTAATAGGTACTGAGAGGTGGATGGATGGATAGATAGATAGATAGATAGATAGATAGATAGATAGATAGATAGATAGATAGATAGATAGATAGATAGATAGATAGATAGAGAAAAAGGTGCACTTTTCTCTTCACTCTTCATTTCCCTCCTAATGTGACACGGTGTGATTTTTTTGTGGCTGTTTGTGTGTTTTGGTGCTATTCTCATTCTGTCCCATTCAATTTGTGGGCCTTCCATTGTGGTAATAGACCATTACTGAATGGAGACTTGAATAGAGGGGAGAATAAAAGCCAGAGGAAAAAAGAAAAAGAACTGAGGAAGTGGGTGAAAGAACAGCAGGAGAAGAGGTGTCAGTATGTGATTTCCCCAGGGGATTGAACTAAAATAGAGGGGCGTGTCCCTTTTTTCTGGGTCTCTCACACTTAGTTCCTGTCCACTTGCAATGTGTAGGTGCTTGTGTGTGTGTGTACTGTATACGCCTATGCAGTGTACTGTGCCACTTTTCAGTGTTGACCTTTATATATACTTCTAACATGCTCAAATTTTCCTATCGGAGAGATTTCAGTATGTGTATTCAGATGTGAGGGTGTAGGCGTTTGTGCGTGTGTGGGTGCATACATGCGTGTCTTTATGTAGGTGTGTTTTCATCACTCCACCTTGTTAGATGGTGGTTTACTGGCCTACGCGATTAATCCGATTCGCACCGATAAAAGAGATCAATCCTTTCACCTCCACACAAACATGTCGATGCTGCACACGCATACAATGATGCACTCAGAGGTACACTTAAAAATTTCCATAGGCACAGAGGTCAACATCCCCCAGGCTTATGTACCTTTTACTCTAAAAGCTCGGCTCTATCAGGAGGAATACATCGAGACATGTGAGTGGCTTTTAGACATCCCTGTGGAGAAACTGACAGTTAACTGAGGGGGAAATATGAGCTTTTAGATCCCTACAGACGGCCAATGTAAAAATGAGCCGTGTTCTTCTCATCGGTCTGTCTGAACACTGACGTGCAGAAAACTGCATGTTTGTTTGTTTTTTGTGAATTTAACGCTGCTTTGTGACTTTGCACATCTTACATTGAATGCAAAATGCAAAGCACCGTTATTGCATAAAAGCAGTTGCCTATGATTACAGTTTAGAAAACCTTATTAATAATGAATAACTTTAAAAAAGGGATATCTGAGTGTTCTCCTTGTGTTATTGTAAGCTAAAATACAATAAAAAAGAAAAAGAAAACGAAGGTTCTCAAACTTCTCATGCTTGGAAAGATTCCCCAAAATACTAAAAAGGTTTATGCATAGAGGGGGGTGCAGACATGCCAAGCCATGCCTAAACTTGTTTACCTCTGTAATGGTTTGAGGATTGCTACATCCAAACCGACAGTAAAGAGGCTGTAATAGAGTCTTGAAGCTGCTTCTCTCATAAAAGATGAAATAACTGAATCGAGGCATAATGCAAATTTCTTTATCCTCAGCCTTGTGTTAGTCCCTTAAAATGATTGTCTGCTGGAGCTTCTCATCATAGCATTCACAATAACAGCTGTAATTCTTTGCAGCTTAAACCGATTTGGTCTCTTTTTGCACTACTTGATCGGCATTTTAAATTAGTTCTGTGACAAAATGCGCTGACCCACCATTTGATGGCTGACTAACTCTAAAAGACACTCTATTAAATAACGAGATGGTGTCATAACAATAGAGCATGCAGGATTTTACACTTTAGGCCACTTTATTATGTACACCCTTTAAACTCCTCGTAACGCCATCCGATGGCAGCAACTCAGAGCATTTAGGCATGGTGAAGACGACCTGCTGATGTTCAAACCGAATGGCGGGACAGCGTCAGGCTGATAGAAAGGCAATGGTAACTTGAGTAACCACTTGTTACAACCAGGTTGCAAGCAGAAAAAAATCCCTGAATGCACAACACATTAAACCTTGAAGCAGATGGTTTGTAGCACCAGACAATCGCACCAAATGCCATTTCTGTCAGCTAAAAACAGGAAACTGAGGATGATTCGAAAGACATCGCTTGCCTGGTCTGATGAGTCTTGATTTCTGCTGTGACATTTCGATGGTGGGATCAGGATTTAGGGTAAAAATAATAATGATAACAACATATAATTTATTGATCCCTGTGGGGAAATTACTCTCTCTGCATTCAACCCATTCACTCAGTGGGCAGCTGCAAATCAGGCGCCCGGGGAGCACCTTGCTCAGGGGTACCTCAGGGTAGCCGTTCAGTGGATTCGAACCCCCGAAATTCCGATCATGGGACAACCACGCTACATACTGAGCTATCCCTGCCCTGCAACAACATGAAAGCATGGATCTGTCTGGGAACCTTCAGGCTGTTGGTGGTGGTGTAATGGTATGGGAGATATTTTCTTGGCATACTTTGGGCCAGACTGAGGTTTGTTTCAACACCACAGCCTGCCTGAGAATTGCTGCTGACCATGTCCACCCCTTTATGACCACAGTGATTCCAGCAAATACTGCACCATGTCACAAACCCCAGATCATCTCAGACTGGTTTCTTGGACATGAAATGCCCTCCACAGTCACCAGATTTCAATCCAGTGGAGCTCCTTTGAGATGTGGTGGAACGGGAGCGCCTCATCCCTGAGATCTGGAAATGTTTCCAGGGTCTTGTTGATTCTGTGCTGTGAAAAACTGAAACTGTTCTGAAGGTAAAAGCAGGTTTTAGCAAGGCCTAATAAAAGGGCCAGTGTTTGGCTATAGATACACAAAAAAGTAATCCCTTTGAGAGTAATGACTCACAGTACACTAGTGTTTGATAGCATTTTATTTTATTTTGCTCTGTTAAGGAAGTTTTATGGTTGCAACCCTCCAGCAAAGCCACACACACTGTGATGGTAAGAGGAGGCCAAGTTCGAAGATTGTGTTTAAAAAAAGTTACTGGTAATTGCTTGACAAATAATTTGCAGTAGTCTCGATCTGTTGCTTTTCCACCTCACTGCAGCAGAACGCACTGCACCATTCTCTTACTATCTGCAGATGAAGTCTGACTTTTACATTTGGAGAAGAACTTTTATTGGGATAAGGATGTTGATCACAGTCTGAAGGCCAAATGCCAGGGAGAAAAAGAAAAATAAGAGAGCTTCCTCTGTGTTACAGCTCAGCGCTCAGTCTGGCAGTTCATCAGAGTTTGAATAAGAGGTGTAGCCTCCTGCCACTGAGTGTACTGAGGCATCACCATCGGCATTTGAGTTGTATGAAGGCGTCTGTAAAGAAGAAGTCATTCAGCACTGGCGACGCTGCATGGCATTTTAAAAAGGATCCGGTGCCTCAGGGCGTAGCCACCGTCACCTGCAGTGCCGGTACCGAGGTCTGTTCCTCTGTGCCGCTCTGCCTCTGAGTAAATGAACAAGTTTCGCCTCTGGGCAAACAGATTTACATCACAAATAATGAACAGCTTCAAATTTTGATGATTGCTGTTTTAACAACTTTTTCAATTAAACTGAAAAAGTTTGAACATTGATGCTGAGAGGACATGATTGAATTGCCTCTAGATGTTTACGCGGAGTAAGAAAAAACAACATTCGGTGCTCTGTTTTTATTTATTTATTTATTTGGGGCATCATTCATTATTGAGCTAGGGGATGGATGTGTTTAATTCAAAGCTGAGGTATGTATGTTATGTAAGATAGACTTTTGCCTTCATTTTAACTTTTCTATTGAGGACATGTATTGTGCCTTTGAATTGAAACTGCGGCTGCGTTACTTCAAGGTTGGATTTCTTTTGCTTTTGTTTGGCTTCGTTTTTGAAAATCAATCTTAAATTGCATTCCTACCAGCATTATGAAAGACTCTAAATTGACTTTCTGTGAATTGCAGAGAACTATGAACGGTATTTGTTTGTGAAAAATGCCTTTTGTGAAAGTTTTAGTTTACTAAAAAACCCCATGGAGTGTGTAAAGTAATGCCGTAAGTCTGATAAAAGGGGACTTTTTTTTGCTAGAAGTAGAATAAAAAATAGGGTGAGCCCGTCATTAAAGGTACTTTAACTTTGAAGTGTTGAAACTACATTACAAACACTGCTACCTGGGTGGGCCATAATTTACTGGATGCTAATTAGTAGCCTTTATCACCTTTAAAGTGGCATGGCAATCAGTACATTTGCTCCACAGAGTCAAATTATCTGGATTATAATTGCAGATATAGAATGCTTCAGTGAATCAGAGAGAAAAAATATCAGCACAGCAAACAGAAACGTCATTAATATAGAAAAACAGAGGCCACTCGTAGTGATTTGTGATGCCAATTTAATTCCTTTTCAGCGTTTATGTTGTGTTGTCAAAAAGTTGACAAGTAGTTGCTCGTTTTTTAATCTTCAAACATGTTAACTAGTCACAACTCTGTATTCAGCTCAGCTGTCCTTGTCTTCCCGTCACTGTGCTTCTCACTTACTCCGTTGATTCTTCGTCTTTGTTTTTCCTTTTTTATCTGCCTCTTTTTACCGTGCAGACTTCCAACACGAACATTTCCCTGACAGCTAGATACTCTTGAACCTCCCATAATTGCCTTTCTGTCCTCTAAAGAGTTTTTCCATGTCGTGCATCAGGGGCAAGGCTGTTATCTACGGTGGACTCCTGAACCGCTCGACAAGCATGTTGGAGAGAGTGTGTATGTGTGTGTCTGGTGTGTCGCTCAGCGATACTCAAATGCGGCCAAAATTGTCGAAGTGATGTCGACGCTCTGTCTGCGTCTCCAGTTAGGCTTCTCGTTGGTGTTTCAGGTTCTTAACTCTTAAAACTTATGAATGTTTTCACACTAAATCATCACTGTATGAACTTTGAGCGTTTGTCATTGAACTGGCTGACCTGCTCTGATGAAAACATGTAAAAGTAATCGAGAGGCTAAACAGCATTAAATGTAACTAAAAAAAAGACGGCTGTTTTTCTCTCTCGTGCAATTTTACATCGACAGTTTGATTTAACTAAATGTTTCCAGGCGGCTCTGAAATGAGAAATAAATGACAGCATTAAGCCCTTTAAACGGACCAACTGTTGCTAACACTCAGAAGATGTTTCTCCTGGATCCATTAAAGAGAATGATTAAAAACTTTAAAAAAAAAAAGGAATCAAAAGAAAGCAAACATCATTTAAAAAACTTTGTAAAAAATGTACAGCGATGTTTTATTATCCACCACTGGCTCTGTACTGCAGGTAACTGAACTCAGCGTCATTGCTACTCAGTTTGCTTTTAGTGCTCCGTTTGTACGTTAATGAGCAAGTATCAAAAATTTACAGGATTTATAATGTTTTTCTTATTAAAGGTTTAATGCTGGCACAGATGCCTGAGAAACATCACGTCTCCAAATGACCTGAAGCCGTTACTTAATTACATCAAATTTTAATAATCTTGGTGCTTTTAGTGCCAAATGATGCCATATCACAACCAGCGCTACTTGATTCAGAGGAAATGCAGTATCATTTTGTTTTTCTGTAGCTGCAATTTTACAGTTTTCCTGTTTATTTGGCACCACACTGCCACAAAAATCAAAATGGTCTTCATGGTTTATTGTGGCTACATGATAGATACAGTAGATTAGCATTTCATTGCTGCTGTTGATTAATGCCGTGATTTGGGCATCTTCAGTAGGATTTATCTTTTTTCCGGAGCTGGTACATGTCTGCTGCTGTGCTCTCTTTGGTGTGAAATTTCTGTATATTACTCTGTGCGTTTGCAGACTAAAACAAGCCCCGCGTTGGTTTAAAGAACAAAAGTTACTGATTAAAACGACTTCCAAAGCTGTCTTAAACAAATGAGGCATGTGATCTCATGTATCCATGTATTCCATCCATTCTCTTCCGCTTATCCAATCCAGGGTTGCGGGGGCGCTGGAGCCAATCCCAGCTGATCTTTTGTATTCTAAAAAAAACTTAAGCTGGACCATATGCAAGTATTGCCAAGGGATATATTTAAACTTTCACACATTTTCTTTAGCATTTAACCAGCCGGTGTTTTGCAGGGATTTGTCTAAAGTGCTCTAATTTACTTTTTCACAGATTATGCCTTCCACTTTTTTCCTTTACGGTTTTAGCCTCAAAACATTTCTTCTCCTTATAAGTGAGGAGGGAGCATAGCGATCAAATAGCCATCAAACTGTTATTATCAGAATAATACTTGTAAAGAAGAAGCGAGCGATGCT
This sequence comes from Mchenga conophoros, assembly GCF_057382185.1. Classification (NCBI taxonomy): domain Eukaryota; kingdom Metazoa; phylum Chordata; class Actinopteri; order Cichliformes; family Cichlidae; genus Mchenga; species Mchenga conophoros. The sequence goes on from NC_140539.1 coordinate 12,835,670, forward strand.
CCAACTAAGTTAAAGTGAATTGCGTCTTGCAGCCACATTATTTTTGCATTATCAGAGAAATGGATATGTTGATCCTTGATTGATTTCTCCCCACGGGACTGTTTGAGCTGATTGAAATGCCTGATCAAAGGATCAAAGGCTGAAATGTTCCTCTTGCTGATGTGATGTTTTAGACTTTTGAGCACCATCACTTTAGGTGTAACCTTTTTTTTCCAAGCATGATGTTTTTCATATTTTAAGGAGTTTAGATAAATTATGTTATTTAACTGTGCTGGGAGGGAAAAAACAGTCTTCAGGTCCAGATTTTTTAATTTCTTCTTCTTTCATGTCCCTTAAATGACTTCTGTTGTGTTAGGGTTTGTATTCTTCTATTTGGTGGTGTTTTCTTGCCCACTCAGGGCCGCTATATCTTAGCCATTATTTGACAGGAAATAAGGAGAGAGTGAGGGGTAATGGCATGAAAGATAAGGTCTGGGGCAGACTTGAACACAGGCCCCTGCAGCAAGGACTGTAGCCTTCAGTATACAGGTTGCCACGTCAATCAGGTGACCTATACTGGCACCCGACTGTTGTAAATCTTTATATTTCCTTATTAAACAAGGTATAACTCATACACAGATGGTTCAAAATACAGCACCCTGCCCCCTACCAAAGAAAGAAACACAAGGTGCACGTTACTCCTGTGTTGCTCCTAATGAAATTTAGAATAAAATATTACGGCCTGCACTCTTGCAGTCTCTCACTATTAGATTAACTCAAATGGCAAATTGCATTTTTAATACGTTTAACATAACGACGTTCCTTTCTTAACGAATGTTTTTGTCGTTTTCGTTTGTCTGACGTTTTTGTTTTTCCTTTAAATCTAATTTTTGCATGTGGTTTTTATCCTGGAGTGGAAGTACGAATGACAGTAGCTGTCAGGTGTGCCCCGACCTGTTAAGTGTTCGGCAGAGAGTTTTAAAAAGAGGTCAGGGAGCATTTTAATGATCATTGCATCCATGATACGCGGTTTATATTCTCCCCTTTCTTCTCAGTTCCTCTTTACTTCCATCTCAGTCTGTTTCTATCCACCCATCCCTCCATCTGCTGCTCTACATCCATCTGTCTCTGTGTCCTTTTACCAGCTTGCACTTCCAACAAGCATGTCTGTCAAGCCTTTGCAGTCAATTATCTCCCTCTTTTAAAGAGTTAATCTTAATGTTTGCCCTGGAATTGATTAACCAATAGCAGGACAGGTCACCATTGATGAAACGATCAATTGTACGGCTCTCTTGAGAAATGGTCCTAAGGACAAGTTGCATAAAAATGCACACGTATACAGGAAGACAGACCGACTGGCAGCAGCTGTGTACATAGATCACAATAAAAAAGAAGGCAGAGACAAAGCAAACAGGATTCCCTGTAATTTAATTATCTTGATCACATCATGTCGTTTTATTATGCTATTTTGTTACGGCCCCTTATTACTATGCTGGCAAAATCACATTTCTGCTTCGGATCAAATGCGTTTAAAGTTGCTGGCACCTGGGCTGAGCATGGCGAGCACACACGAGCACACCGGACGATTCGCGCAGACACACGCGCGCGCTCTAAAACCAATGGTAGCATGCTAAACAGCAGGCGTCTTCTATTAAATCGAATCAGTATGAGATGACATGTTATCTATTCTAAGCGCACTCTGTGGCTCTCAAATCTTTTATCAAAAAATACAGCTAACACCCCGAACGCTTCCAGTCGGCGTGTGTCTCCAAGGTGCGTGTGTGTGTGACAGATATTAAATGGGCTTTGTCTTGTTCTGCTCCTCAGGAAATGAACCTGACATTACTCATCTATCACGACCGCTATCCCTCCCCTCATCTCTCCGCTCTTCTCGTCTTTACCTCCTCTCTCCCTGCGCCTCTCTCCGTCACCCCGGTCTCCTCAGTTTTTCTCTTCCCTCCGCCTGCCCTTCTTTCTTTCTGGCCTTTTCAAATCTTCTTTTGTCTTCTTCCTTCTGTCTGTTCGATCTCAATTCTTTGCCGGATATGCCTCATTCTCCCTCTGTGTCTTTCTTCTTTTCATCATGATTCTACCCAACTCTCCTTGCGTACAGTACATTCCATATTTTCTCATTTCCCTTTACTGTTTTTTCTCCCCGCATCTATCGCTCTCCTCTTCTGTCAATCTTCAAATCTGCTCCTTTCCATCATTACTCTTTGCACCATTCTTCTTCTCTACTTATCTTTTAAACAGCCCTGTTCCTCTGCTCAGCTATTCATCCTGGGCTTATTCAAGTGCACAGAGACCTCCGATAATATGAATGCACTGGCAGTTTTTTTTTTTTTTCTGTCCCTGAATCCTCATAGCCGCTTCAGCATTTTCCATCTTGTCTGATTTGAGTTTGTCTGATCAGTTCCACGTTAAAACAAAAGTCTAAAACTGTGCATGTGTCAGTTTCAAGTTCACCCTGAAATAATTTCATGCACATTGCCTCCCCCAACGATGATTGCATTCTGTTTCCTTCTGTTCTTCAATGACAACGACAGCAAGCAGCTGATGACAGAAGCTATAACGGCACAGGACAGGTGTCTGCAAATTCAGACAGCTTTCACCTGTCAGTGTCAGCCCAAACCTATCCTCGTATAGTTTAATCGTGGAATTTAATCTAACAACACAGCCAGATGCTTTCTTAACTGTTGCCGCGGAGCCATTGGGATATTAAAAGGAGCAATGTTCCCGCTGAGGAGTAATGTAGCTCTGTAGATATTAACACTGCACATGAAACAAAGTAATATTAAACCAATTTTGATTGTAATTTCTTGGGCTTTTTCTCGTGCTCTCTGCAAGTGTGCTGTTATTAAAAAAAAGCAGTTACAAGGAAGGAGACTTACACAGCATATGCTTTGTTGAAGGTCTTACCACAGCAAAATGAAAAAATAAAATTACAATTAATGAAGATTAGATGAAGAAGATATATTATAGATCATATATTATATATCTGAGATGCTGCCACTTGTAAAAACAAAGAACAATTAGGGTCTTCTTAATATAAAATCTCATTTAGCCTTCGCATGCACATAAGTTTGCAAACAAAGCTCCAAGCTTTAATTTGAATCAGACACTCTTTCTGGCCAGAATCAGCTTTTAAATATTGGTGAGACTGAATATTTATAAGGGAATACATCATAACACCAAGATTTCAGTATTTTAATTAAAACATGCACCAGCTCTAAACATATTCCACATGACAGCACTGATACCAGAGTCACTGTTTACAGGGACAGGGTTTAGAAATTATGAGTTCCACAATTTGTTCTTTTAATGCATTTTAAGGTGAAATATTTTTTCACAATAGTTTTTCATTCACACAGTCGCAAAGTTCTTTCTCATAGAGGATGGCTTGATTGCTGGGTTTTTTCCAGAGTACTGCAGGGTCTTTACCTTCCAGTAAAAGCATTTTTGATTTGATTCCGTATAAATAAAACATTAGTTTGGTGTTTATAAAGCAATAGAATAAAATTTACAGAAATCTTAAAGTTTCTTAGTTGGTGCCTCTGCTGTGTTCACTCCTCATGTCTAAACCAGCCAATTACCATCACTGAAGAGTGACGCATCAGCCTAAATCTTTAAACACAATCCAATCAGAAGCACTGCAGGATGGGCCATAACTGTAGGATTCCTGTGGAGTATTTTCAAAGCCATCTAGGGTGTCACACATTGATTCATGCCAGTTTTTTTGTCTCATTTTTGAAAAAAAATAAAATAAAATTACACATAAGTCCAAATCTCAGTGACCTCATAGTTGGTTGCTCCATAACTCCATAAAACTTTGTGGTGGCACTTTGGGGGATAAGCGAATTAAAGCTAAGACACTTGCAGTGAAGAAAAAGAAACTCAGTGGGGGGAAAGGTAGAGAACAGAGGAAAGCAAATCAGCTCTTTTTCCACAGCAGATCATCTGCCTTCATCTCACCCTATCACTATCATCCTCCTCTGTCACACCAGCCTTCTGCATGTCCTCTGTGGTCTTTTCCTACTGCCTGGCAGCTCCATCTTTGTCCAGTATATCCACCACCCTTCCTCTCCACATGTCCAAACCATTTCAGCCTTGCCTCTCTAACAGTCTCCAGACTGCCCCACCTGAGCTGTCCCTCTGATGTACACATTTCTAAAATTGTCCATCGTGGTCACTCCCAATGAAATCAGAGCTTCTTCATGTACATGTACATGTATGTGCATTACACTAAACACTTCAGTGTTCAAGTAAATAATTAATATGAAGTGATTTCTTATTTATGTTCATTGATATCAGTGCAGGCCTTAAAAATATACTATCAGCTGGTATATGTAGTAAGCACGACAGATTCCCTATGCAACAAGAAAGCTCATTTTATTTACCTGGTGAGCCGAGGTGCTTTTTTCGCTAACTTGAAATATATTTAATATTTTGTCTTCATCATATACTGTACTTGGAAGTGAAATAATAAAAATATGGAATACAATATGTGTCACACAAAGTCTCTATTGTAATGGGTTAGAAAAATGGATGTGTCAGGATGAGTAGAAAAGAGAATATGTCTGAATCTAAATGCACAGCGTTGTGTCATTTAGTCAGGCTCTAATAAAATCAGATGGCAGCTCTCAACAGATTTCATTTCTCTGAGTAGCTCTCATGGTAAAAAGGTTTGAGGCTGTTTAACAAATTCAAGCTTATAAAAAAATAACAGTGGATCATTCAGTGTGTGGTGATTGGAACTGAAAAATCATTTCATTTATCCAGCCATGGAACCACACTGAAGTATTTATTTGCTATAATAGATTTTATACAATGTGTGGGCAGATTTTGGACTAAAAATTCACCAGAATTGTAGGTGGGCAGATCCTTAAAACCAGATTTTCCAATAAATGTTCCTCCATCTTCTTCACTATCAACATTTTCATTTTGTGTGCATGTAGATGGTGAAAGAAAACCCCCAAAAAACAAATGTTGAGGGCAATTGTTGTCATTGTTTTTTAAATAAAGATTAGACAATTATTGATCCCTAGAAAATGTATTGAGCTACAGCCTATTTATTGCACTTTATATGTCCCTATATTTTCATTGCTCATCAGATAGAATTGAAAACTGCTACTGTTTGTCTTGCTGTTCATAGAATTTTCTGAGCTTCAATTAGAGACTTTATGAAAAACATAATACTTTTTATGTACAAATAATTGTTATATTTTGTTAAATTAGCACTGTCTATTAAGGTTTCAGTGTGCAAGATTAAAAATGTTTGCAGTCTAGCTGCAACATTACCACTTTATCATTAGCTTCGTAATAGTACTAATAGTTAAACAGCTAACACTAGCATGTGCTGGCCTGTTTAACAGTTTTAATAACTAACTCATCAATTCTTTAATGTTGGTATGCACTTGTCAAGCCAAACAGCTACAGTCACAAAATCTTCAACACAGTTATTGCAAGAAGGCAAGAACATCACAGCAGGACAGGAAATGGGGTAACAATTGCTAATAAAAAGCTAATTTTAGCTGTTCCGTTGTCACAAGGGGTTGCTATAGCGGACCATTCCACACGGATGGTTTATACCAGATGCCCTTCCTGATAAAACCCCAAAGGGTATTTGTGTTTTAGTGAATTGAATCAGCAAACCTTTATTTGCAAACAAATGAGTAAACCACACAATGAAAACATAGTGTAGATGTCGTAGGCAAATATCCCTCACCAAGAATTTAGCAAAGACGCTAAACACGAAGCAAAGCACATGCACTGGGGAAAAAGTTGGCTATCACCTGGGCAAACATCCTCCCCAAACTTGTGACAAAAGGTGTCAACGAGTGTCAACAGGTACTACTGTAGCATCTGGAAGACAAAATGTAGCTTCAAATGAAGGTTACAAGGCAACCAGCATAGTTGGTAAGCACTGATGCTAGCTAACGCTAACAACAAATGTGAGATGCGTTTAAAGGCGAGACGATTACTGGTTGTCAGGCCCCTTTATCAAGTTGCTTACTTCACCCAGATAACACGTTCAATTTTGTTGGTACTGTGACTAAATATTTATATCAGGCCAGTACGTTATTCAACACCAAACTTGCTCTTCTATGTTTTTATGGACCTCGTTTTGTGCACTGGTGTGTAGTCATGCTGCAGCAAGGAGGGCGTAAGTTTGGGCGTCTGGGAAGTGAATGGGTTATATATAAGGTACTCAAGTAGAGTCGAAAAGCACCATATGAGAACAAGTTTATTTACCATTTACCATCTGGTTGGGTGGGTAAATACTTTTGGCAAATAGTGTCTGTTCAGCTGCTAGTGAGGGGAGGGGCTTGTTTGTCAGCTGGAGGAGGCAAACTTTCAGTCAGTTTTGTTATTGAAAAGTACTTTAAGTATTGTTTCTGGTGATATCCCTTGTAACAATAATGAGTTAAATATCCTACAGGCCATATGCACAACTAAAAACTGTTAAGATGCTAATTTTAATATATAAGTATTTTCCTTAAACCCACGAAAACTTTCAAAGCATACTGATTACATTGTTTCAACAATAGGATTCAAATTGAAGCCTCCGCTCGACTGATTTCAGCACCTCTCATTTTATATTTTCTCATTGGGTGAGTCATTGTGTATGTAATGTGTTACATTTTAGTTAGTGTCATCATGACCTGACCCCCATGGACCAGTACCAATTTATAGCACACACACACACTCACACACACTCAGTGGTGGTCCCACTAATGAGCAGAACCACCATGCGGCCTCTTCATTAGCCTTCAAGCCCTTTCAGACATATCGTAGAAACCATAAAAATAGCTTTGCCATTTAACAGACACACAGACACATGCACGTGGACAAAAACACACCGATACTGTGTCATTACCATTGACATCATGGACACGGGCATCTGGGCAAGTCAGAGAAGAAACAAAATGAGTGGGCGATAAAGGCAAAGCGGCTGAAACAAAAAGACATCGAATCACAGAGAGGAGCAGAAAGAAAGAAAAAGCAGACATATGGAGAAAGCGAGACCGATGGACGGGGTGATGAAAAGACAGAGAGGAGAATGAATGAAGTGCATTGTGATGTCCTTAACTGTTTTTCCATCAGATTATTGTGCTTCCTCAGTGCCGTTTATCACCGTGGCAACTGTCACATAGACGTGTCGATGTGGGGGCGATGGGAAGTGAAGATGTGTTATTCTAGGCAGGAAAAAGAAATTGTAGGGCCGCTACAGACCAGAATAATGGACGTTGATGTTTAATAATCGTCCACGGTAGAAAGAATATTTTCATTCTTCTGGCATCCTGTTCAGCGGGGTGTGGTGAGAGAGAGAGAGTCACAGCCTCCGATAAAGCCTAACAGCGATTTTCTTTTCTTCTTCTCCAGAAATTAACAGCAATTTAAATTTGTCCAGAGAGAAGATTTATTCAAAAATGTGCCGTTAGTCATCAAGACTTAAGAATTATTGTAACCGTCAGTATGCATCACTAGACGAATTCAGATAAAGTCCCTCAATTCTAACAAACATATATGAAGTAATGAATAAATTATAATTAGATAAAATAAATCTACTCTTTGAGGTGAAGTGTTGGGGATGAACTCAGTAGGCTCACAGCCTGAGGAGAGGTGGGACAGCATTGGGTACTTCTGTGTCGCTTGCCAGATGGCAGCAGGGTGAACAGGCTGGTGTGAATGTTGTCTTTTTGTACCCTTTGGGCTCTGTGCAAACACCTCACTGACACCGCTGATGCTCGGTACATGAGTGACAGTGATATTCTGAGTGGTTTGAGTCACCTGCTGCTGTTTTCCTGTCTTGGATTTCGCCCATCACACATCAGTTTTATCTTTCCATTTAGTATATTTTCTACTAGGGCTGCACAATTAATGCAATTTCAATCTCGATCACGGTTTTAGGTTCGCACAATTTCATGCAAATGATTGAGTGATAATGGAAATGCATTCTCTACCAAAGCAAAAGCAAAATCAATGCCTGATGTGCCGGTATGAGTCAGTCACAGCTGTTCCCTGCGCCGTCCAGCGTGAACTTTCCCGGACTAGTCTGGATGAGTGGCATTACATTAAAAGACACGACAAAGACATTCAAATGTTTGGCTCTGCAAAAGGTACAGAGCTTGTCCCTCAAAGCAAAAAATTTTTTTTTAGAAATACTTAAGATTTAGAGCAAGCGATATCCGCTAAAAACAAATCCTATACAAAGCAATACAACAAACGTATTGAGCTGCCTGAAACTACCCACAAACTGCTCTATAATTAATGCATTAAGGCCTAGAAAAACACTGCACTGATTGCTAACGTGAATTGTTCAACATCAACATGGACATCGGTTAAAGTGAGGCTGTACAGCGCGCCAGCTCACAAAGAGGCACTCAAATCACCATCGCAGTTGTATTCCATTTGGCCAATAAACACTGCGAGGAAGGACAACTTCCGAGAAATGGTCAACTTACTGGAGAAAAGATCTGTCATCCCCTCATGCGATTCTGTGCAAAGCATTGGAGGGTTCATGAAGAGAGATCTGACAGTGCTCAAGTACCTTATTAATATCCATCATGCAGGTTTTGATGAATGGAGCGAACGATGTGATGTTGTGCTTCTCGCAGATGCGCTCAGGTCAGGTCGCTAAACACATCGTTTGTCTGCAAAGATGTTTTAATTAGCAGGGATGTAGCAAGTGAAAGCAGCAACGTTGTTTATTTAATTTAAGGTTTGTTTTTTCTTATTTTTAATTTTCTTTTAAGAGATTAACTGAATTTAGGTGATTAAAAAAGAACAATTTTATTTTAATCCACGGAAGATGTGGAGGGAGCGTTTCTGTTTATATGACAGTGCAATAATACAATTCTTGTCACTAAAATTAATGAATAATTGTCACAAATAATCATGATCTTAATATTGATGTTATAATCTTTTAGACTGTAATTGTGCCGCCCTACTGTCTATTACTCCTTTATAAAGGTCACCAGCAAAGGCACACTTAGAAGGAATGATTACATGTACAGCATGTGTGTGCTTGGAAAAAAGTAGAGTGTTTGCTGGATACAGTGTATTGCTGAGGCTCACCAAAAACAATTACATATAATTCAGCTGTGATGAAAAGTGTTGTTCAATAATTGAACCGCAGCCCTGTAATGCACTGCTCTACATAATACAGCACCACAAATAACACAGAGCCTGTTTGCTTGATCCTCAGCCTGAGGCACTCTCTCTAAACATGATTTTCTATCTCTATCTCTTTCTGTCGCTATCTAGTTATCACTCCTCGTGCTCGTGTGTGTACTCGGTGTGTGTGTGTCCGTCCTGTGTGGGTGTGCGTGTGGAGGTTTCTGCCATTCGGCTTTTTTCTCGTTATAGCGAGCACATTTTCACAATGGGATTCTTTTCGGTGCCTAATGTCAAAGATCATGTGCTCACCCACACACAGACGCACACAGCATGTATCCGGCCTGAGATACCGCTCATATATGCTGAGAGGACGGGTGTGAGGGGAAAACGGACTGATTGTGTGTGGGTGTATGGGTCGAGATTTTGTTCCGAAAGTTCCCAAAGTTTTAAAATTTCTGGATTTTTTTTGTCCTTGGGGAGTCTCAAAGCAGCGTCATTCTCAAATGTGTGTGTGTGTGTTTAAAAAGAAGATTTAGAGCAAGAGGAGATGGCGGTGCTACAGACTTGTACCCCGCACTAGAACAGGTTGTTATTTTCTTGACCTTGAAATGCACTTCTGCTGTTTGTTTCTTTTGTGGCTTGCACAGCTCATATGGTGGGATGATGGGCACAACAAGACGGGACGTCTAGACACTCGGGGAATTGGGATGTGAGGTGCTGATGTTTAGATGATTACAATAAGTTTAATTGATGAAAAATAGTATTTTTTATTGGTCTATTTTATTTTATAACTTAATTTGGACCTTTTTGCAGCACGTTTGTACAGGTTTTGTTATTATTCACCACTGTCCTTGTGGATTTGACCTCGTGATTCACACGAGACAGCCTCATTGGTTGTATGAAAGAGAAGATGACAAGAGGAAAAAACTAGTGCCCGCTTCTGTGGCGCCTTTTACCCTCTGTGCGTGTTTCAGCAGTGTTACTTTGCTTTCAGACGTATAAAACAGCACAGCATGTGTTTGGACATGTGTATTTCTGTGTGTGTGCAACGTTTCGATACTTTAACGCTGAAAACCCCACATCTGGTGCAGAGGTAGCAGCTGTCCTGCCCTCTGGGAGGCAGCGCGGGAGTAAAATCCTTCCCCTCGCTGACTCTCTCACCTTTTTCTTTCACCAGCAAATTAGCATCAGCACGAGTGACATGAAACAAACCGGAAAAAAGTGTCAAGAGTGAGGAAGTGACTGTAGATATAGACTCAGTGGGTGCTTTGTTAGGCACATTGGTTCAAATGTTTTTTTAACACAACTATCTAATCAACCAATCACATGGCAGCAACTTATTTAGACATGTAGACATGGTCAAGACAACCTGCTAAAGTTCACAATAAGCATAAAAATGAAGCAAGGAAGGTGATTTAAGACTTTGAACAAGCCATGGTTTTATATATATCAATATTGCAGAAACTGCTGATCTACTAGGATCTACCCACACAACAGTCGTTAGTGTAAAAAGAGAAAATATCGAGTGAACAGGGTGAAATAGCTAGACTGTTTTGAGCTGATAGAACGGCAGCGTTACAACCAAAGTATGCAGAAGAGCATCTTTGACCACGCAGCACGCCCAGCCTCAAATCAAATGGGCTACAGCAGCAGCTGTCAGCTAAGAACAAGAAAACAAGCTAAACGTTTCAGGTTCACATTTTTGCAACAGTAAAGTGACATTTTTTCACACTGTGAGCAGCACGGCTACTACCTTGATCACTCATTTGATTGCTATTGTTGCTTAGCATTTTCTGCTGTGTGCGCCCTCAGCATCTCCCTCTTATTCAGCCATAACTTCAACATCAAACCTGATATGCAGGAATGTTTTAAAGGTTTTATAGATTTTCTAAAAATCTTTTTCTTTCTTTTACCTTTGAAACTTCTCACCTTTTAAGTCCGTTATAACCTACATAATTTCGAGCTGATTATAATTGAAGTAACTTTTGAAGGAGCAGACCAGCAATTTGCAATGACATTTCAGTAATGACCACTAGCAGAGTTTATTCTTCCAACATTGTGTATTACTGACAGTTTCTTCACATATTTTTTTTCCTGGACGACATCTTTTTATGTGATGAGGAAAACACAAATCACAGAATACAATCTACCTCTAAGTGAAAATGTTGTGCACACAGCAAATATAGACAGATTTATATAACTGCTGTAGATTGTTCCACCTTAGACTACTAGTCCTAATGAGAAAGACTAAAATAACGTTTCATTAGTGAAGGCATTTTTTCCCCATTTTGTTACTTAAAATCAGATTTGGCGTTTCAGCTTAAACCAGCAGATAAGGAACAATCAAACTGGCTGATTCAAGTCAAATCATGTGGAAAAGTTTTTTTGCTGTAAACTGATTTTACTTTGACGGCCCTAGGCTTATTTTCACTCGCTAGGTGTCTTCGCACTGTAAGCTGACTTTATCGACGTTGAAGAGCCTTCTTTGCCATGTGGAAGCCACACTGAGTGTGTTTGTTGTAGTAAATCTGCTTCTGCTGTGTGTCTAAGCCCAAGTTGCTGCAGAGCTGTCAAGAGAGTCTTCCTCAAAATATGATTCATACAATTTCCTCAGACTGTCACCACTGCAGCTCTGCTATCATATTGGTGGAAGTGCAGTGGCTCTGAGTATATTGGGTATATTGTGTACTCTCCTCAGTGTAATGTTGACCCTTTTCATTTTACCTGATTTCCAAAGAGGCTTAAATTGATTTGTAATGGTCAAGATTTGCCAGCAGAAGAGCTCAATAGATGAAGGAGCCAGCTAAGCTAAAGCAACTGCTATTAAATTTTGAGACCACCAGCCCAACGAGGAATAACAGGTTGGACTAAGTTGGTACAAATTTCAGTTTCCATCCTTGAGTGAGCTTTGCTTGATTCCATCCACTCTCATCATTCTACAGCTTATAGCGTTAGCTTACATTATCAAATACTGCTAACTTTAGCTTGTGTTAGACAACATTAGAGAGGTCAGATACTGTTGTAAAACATACTGGCTGCTTGAGATCATCAATTTTATGAATTTATTCAACGTATGCTCCTGTTGCACCACGTTTAGCATACAGTATAATACAGGATGTGACAGGCCTTGCAGTGAGTGTCAGGACATGCCATCACAAATCTACTGAGCCTTTGAAAAGCTTTGTGCTGCCTTTAAATCCTGCACTGACTCAGGCGAAAAAGAGATGCTGGACAATTTATGACCAAGCCTTATTCTGCTCAGATTAACTTGTTGTGTCCTGCTCCGGTAGACAATTAAAGATGGATGTAGCTACCAAAACTTTTTTGACTGGTTTGTGAAGTCCTGTTTTGAAGCCTCAACATGAGCATTTCCAGCGTCAGCAAGTAAGTTTACGTTTTAAAAAAAACTGGATGTGACGAAAGGTTTGACCGAAAAGTAATCCTCTATTTTGAAACATCCTGTGACCAAGATTTATAAAAATAGACATAATTATCAGCCAAAACAAGTGACCAAGCTCTTCCAGTTGTTAGCACTGTTGCCTCACAACAAGATGGTCCTGGGTTTGAATCCATTGTGGGACCTCTCTGATTGGAGTTTGCATGGGGTTAAGTTAGTTACTAATTCTAAATTTACAGATGTAGATGTTTCTATGTAGTTAGCTCTGCAACAGGTTGGTGACCTGTCCAGGGTGTACCCTGCTTCTTACCCTCTGAGAGCTGGGATAGGCTTCAACATCTGCGTGGCCAGTAAATGGATAACTGGAAGAAGTTGGGTGGATAAACTTTTTTACAGCCACAGCTATCGCCCTCTGGAGGCCTTCAGATAAAACAAGTTTAAGACACTCTTGCACTGGCTTCACTTTTCAGACCCAGAAGCTATATCCATCTTTTAAACTATGCCTGCTTCACTGATTTGGTTTGGTGGATCCATCCGCCATGTGCCATGGCACATCTGTATTCCAGCTGTGCAGATGCACTAATACTGCGAAAAGTTAAGCCAGGAACTTCATTCACATCAAAGTCCTGTTAAATAACCTATTTATTAGGACCTGTATTGTGATTACAGGTCTAACACTTGGTCAGAAAAGTTTATTTATTTATGTATTTTTTATTAAAGTTGAGTAAAGCAAAGTTGAGATAAGGTGAGAGATGTCTATTTGCTGCCCTGTCACTCTGGTCCCAGTCAGCTCTGTGCGTCATTCACTCCTCAGAAGACCACCTTTATTTTTCTCTCTTTTTTTCTCCCCTTCTCTCTACTACGCACTTTCAAGTCAAGCCAATTTAAAAGCACTCTATTTGTTGATGATGGCATTTATGCACAGCATCAGAGAACAATAAAAGGCTCTCGGCCTCTCACCTAATACGTTTCCTTTGCTTTTATCAATTCCCGTCTTTATTCCAAACCATCATTTTTCCTTACTCTGTCGCTCCTTCTGTCCCTCAGCACCAATCCTCTCTCATTTTCGCTTTTAACCAGTCTTGCCTCTTCAGCGTTCGTCTGTAGATATCTCAGAGATGCTCAGCAGAGAAAATGGCTTTTCAGATGCATTTTTTTTCAATCACTTGCCTCTTTAGAGAGTATACAGTGGAGAAGATCAAGCAATGACATATGATGAAATTGCAGGAGCACGGCTCCAGGTAGCACTATTTGCTCAGATTCATTTCCCTGGGGAAGAATAGGTAGTTTTTAGCCTGTGTGCAACAATCATTGATTTTTGTCCTTTTCAAAAATTTGTGGTTTTTCTTCCCCAACAAATCAATATGTAGCAAAAAAAGAATAAAAAAGTGAGGTGGTGAATTAGCTGCATGTTCTTAAGTTGGACATTGAGGTTGGAGGCAGCCTCAGGTGGATATTTGAGAAACTATTTTTGAGCCTTCGATTCTGTTTGATCAGAAGTACAATAGACTGAAAATCTCAAAGAGATGGTAAAAGTGATTTTTTAAAAAAAAGAATATAAAAGTTAGAATTCTTAGGCTTCACATTACAAACTGACCACCTCTGCACCTGTAAAATGCAGCTAAAAAGCAAAGACTTATGTCAACACTCTTTCAGCTGAGTCCTTGCCCTTGAATATTGTGTAAAGTCTGAAAGACAATACCTGCTTATGCTTAAAAACGACATGTTCCTCCTGATTTCTAAACACTGGCAATAAAAACAGAACAAGCTTTTCAGATCTCAGTTTTATCCATAACGCTTAATATCTGACTTTCTATGTAATTACTTACAGGAAAGCTACTAAACCAATCTATAAAATTAAAGTCACTGAACAAAACAAATACTGCAAAATATGCATATCCAAACAAATCCGTTGCTGTCATTAAAAAGTGCCCCCCCCCCCCCCCCTCCCCCCCAGGTTTGGTGCTAAATTATAAATTCATTTTCACTCAGCTTCAAACTACAAATTAATTCTGCATTTGATAAACCCATCAGGGATTGGAAATGGGGGAAATTTTTCTGTGATGTGATGGGTCTGTTTAATAATCGGAGGATCACGGAGGCAGCTCCAGTCTGTTTGAAAAAGAAATTGGTTTGAAGACTGGTTAAAAATACTAGGGGTTCATTCTGCAATATAAACGACGGCAACCTTTAAAAGATTGGGTTCCAAGCTGTCAGGGCTAGGTGACTTTTTTTGATCAATATCTTTTAAAGCCTTACAGATCCCCACACTCGGAATAGCACTGAAATGAAAAGAGTGCCTAGGTGAGTCACTGCTTAATAGTGATATCACAGAAATGGGATTTTAGCGACGTGCCTCTGAAGCCGGCTCGATAAAACGGACTCAGCTGATATTAAATTCTCATTAGCATGTTCAACAAAGTGTTCGTTGTTCTTATTGTGAATGGAATTGGCCAAAGAAAAGTCTGAACGAGCGCTGGAGCATAACAGAGATTTTATCCTCCGTTGAAAATTGAGGCGATTGGTCACATCTTTTCAGTTCCCCCACAGACCGACATGAAATATCGGGGTTTTTCCTTTTTTTGCAATGTAGTGTAAATTTCCACAGGAGGTGACAGCAGAGATGTTTGACTGTTTTTCCTAAAGAGCCAATTACTGAAATATCTGTTTCTATTGCGTGCTTATTTTCTACTTATCTTTTAGAAGCAAAAGAGCAAAAGCTGAAAGCAGCAGAGCAAAGCAGTGAGAAGAAAACTTTACCATACCAGACATCAGACATGTTCTCAGTCAGCACTCCTGCCAAGAATGCATAATGAGCTTCACAATGGCATTAAAACACTTGGCTTTTTGTACATTTATCTAAAATGCCCTTTGGAGAACAAATACTGATTATTGACCAGTTAATTTCTTTTCAACTAGGCACAGACTGTGCAGCCTGCAGCGAGACATTAGTTCAAGTGTGTGTATGTGCACGTCCGCACTTTTTAACAGGAAATGAGAGGCAACTTGATCAGTTTGATTCAGTGACAAATTCAGTTTGTGGACTGACCCTCATATGCGCTTTTCTACTCTAACTGAATCCCTTTTTACCACTAGTGACTTTCACTAATTCTCCACTTTTATCCTACCGAGCACACACACACAAACTCTCTAATGGATGCATCAGGGATACGTTAAGATTCAATATCTTGCTCAAAGGCACTTCATACAAGCTGGAGGAGCCGGGGATCAAACCACCCATCTTCTGATTGGTAGACTACCCTCTCGACCTCCAGAGCCACAGCCGCCCTCGCAGGCTGTCGTTGCCGAGCTTAAATATGTTCAGTGAGTGGGATGTAGAGCCCTGGGAACTGTTTTAAGGTATTTTCAGTCATTTTGGACAATCAGTGATGTTTTCAGACCAATTCAGTGAGTAAAATAAAGTTGTATGAAGAGAAAAATCTACAGGAAGTAACGTGGAAGATTGAGGGGGAAAGATTATTGTCAGCAATCCTTACACATGAGAAACATATAAATTCATCTGCAACACTATCAAAACTTCTTAATGAATATAGGCAAGCTGGGGCTTTAAGTAGATGAAGGTGGTAATTAGTTAGAGTGGACAAACGAGGGTAAAAAGACACAGCTGATCCATCTGCCACTAGTCTCCTTCTCCACCCTCCTATAGCTTGTGATAAAGACCCTGAGATACTCAAACTCCTCCACCTGGGGCAATGGGACGACAAAGGAAGAGGCAAGAGACCTCCAAAATAAAACAGGAATTTCAAGAAAACCAAACAACAAACCTCATAACGTGTAACCAAAAACTCAGAGCTATAAGTTAAGTTTCAAAATACTGAAGAACCCACACCAAGAAGAAACAGTGACCGATAAATAAAGTAGGAACCAAAAAGAGAACGCTGGATAAATCTAACAGTCCACAACTCAAAACTCCAAGCGCCAATGCAGGTGCATTTTGAAACAATAGCCACATTAAAACCAGGATGTACAGTTTCCCAGTAGAACATAGCATTGTACCTCACTGGTTTTATCGCTGTCTAGTGAGGATGTAAAGACAGCACCGAGTAGAGGGTTAGGAGGGCTGTCTGTTTTCAAATTCTTGCACTTTTCTTGTTTTTCTTTTGCCTTTTCTAGAAGCTTTATCAATCAAACAGTGTTCTTTTTTCCTGCCTTATCAAATTAAATCAAGAGCCTGTGAAGAGAGGCCCTGCTACAAATGTTAAATTAGAAGTAAACATATTCCCATGCTCGACGTCAAGTCAACTTAGCATCAGAGATTAAACCACCTGCCACTGTCAGTGTTGCACTACACACTGACTGGACACTGCTCGAGAGCGATACAGCCGCTACATGCAAGAGGCTCGTCTTTGTTAGTCGATCATGTGTTGCATGTTCCTCTTCGTGTCGCGTGTTTGCGGAGATGTGTGTGTCCGTGTCCTTGCGCGCGCGCGCGCGTGTGTGTGTGTGCAAGCTCACATATATGTGTATGAGCCATGCATGTTCTTCAGCAGCCCTTGCTGTGGGGGTGTCTGTTATTATTAGCACCTCTGTCGCCATGGAAACTATTTCAGTTACACTAATTGGCTTCATAACAAGAAGAGTGGGTACGTGTTGAACAGGCACAGTGATGGAGAGAAATCGAGGGAGAAATAAGAGAAAGAGCGAAGAGGGACGGAGTAAAAGTTAGAGGGCATGCGAAGAGTTTCCTGAGGTGAGGAGTGGAAATGCAGTTGGTGAAGAAGGATAGAAGCAAGCTAGAAACGCTCTTTTTTTTTTCTCTGGATTTTTTAGAAAATAGCACACATAATCCCATGAGGTATTGCATTCAGGCATCTGTTCTGCTACTGTTTTGTGGGATATGTATGTGTGTGATGTGTGTGCATCTGCCTTGAGAATGGGATGACACAGAAAAAAGGTGAAGCGAGGTTATTCTAAGGGTTCACTAAAGTGCGTGATTTAATGCCAGATGTTGAGGTCGTAAGAGCACTCATTACACACGCAGTCAAAATCGCTGGAGCCATCAGGGCTTGTTTTCTTTCTCTCAGAAGGTGTTTTACTGTGGATTCGTCAGTGAGAGCCTTCTAACCGGCTCCACCATCCAGATCAACAAAAAGCCTGCAGTTTATAGTTTTCTCTTCTTCCTGCTTCTGAGTAGCTTTCATATCTACACAAGCAATGAGAAAGCTCCCGCCACACCAAACAATATTTATTTGTCTGAATGAAAGATGCTGCAGGGGTGACATCTCGTAAACAAGGGAAGTGGACAAAACTGATCACTGCAGTCCTCTGTGACACAACGCGACCGTCTGACGCAAGTGTCCTTGAAGAAATCGCATGTCGCTTTGCAGATTTTGTCACATCTCGTTTCAGGGCATCTTCCTCAGCTGGTGGGTGGGGTAGGGGGCGAGGGTGGAGGGGCGTTACAGTCATTTCAAGCTGGGTTTGAACAAAAGCAGCAGAATACGAGTAATTCAAAGTGACGTGCACTGCAAAATAGATGGAAGTAAACGGGCTGTAGGTTGACTCAAAATGACACCGGCATTCTCTTTTAACACTGGATGGCTGCGAGCTTGGCAGTGATTCTCCACCAGGCTGGTCCATGCATATTGGAGACACACAGATGGCCTCAGCACTGAATATGGATGAGAGATCTGACACCACAACTCAAACAGACAGCGTGGAAGAGAGGGAAAGAGGGGGAAAGGGGAGAAGGGGAGGAAGGAAACGGAGCTACAGGAGGGCAGATCAATAAAGTCTAACCTCAGGTGGCAATTATATATATCAGTAAATACATCTGCTCTTAATAACCTCACTCCATTTTCTCCTTCTCCTTATCCCTTTCTTTCCCCCTGACTCCTACTCAATCCCCAGTTTATCCCTCTGGCTATGGCTCGATGAATTATGAGGCACAAATGAGGTGTGTGTGTGCTTGTGTAAGTGTAACAGTGCAGTATATTGTGGCTGTGTTTGTGTATGAGTGGGTTGAAGGCCAAGAGAGAGAGCGAGGCGCAGCGCAACAGTCGCTGCCACAGCATCTGTCGGGCCGAGGGTGTGAAGGAATTCTCTAGCGATACGCAGAGGTTATAAAAAGACACACACCAACACACAACAACACTTTTTTTTTTATAAGTGGACAAATAAACAGTCTAGAAAAAAGAGAAAAAAAGCAAAATGAAACACACACATGCAGGGAGGGCAGAACACATGAACACAAATATATACCGACTCCTCGCATGTAAGCGTGCACTGTGACAGTGCCCGGAGCATTGCAGACAACGCTATATTCATGTGCACTTGTGTAACCTACATTCTGTAAAAGTATATTCACACTGCATACTGAATGTCCCTCTAAATGAATCCAAGTGTCCCTGTGCGGGTATTTGTTTTGCTAGGGCTAATTGAGGTCTTTAGCAGCAGTGGACTCTGCCAGTCTGGCGAGGGAGGTCCAGCAATCCTCCCCCTTTTTGCCACATTAAGTCAGATCTGTTCTCAGCGGCAGAGGGAGGACGGCAAAGCGAGAAGATGGAGAGACAGATGGCAAATAGGAAGAAAAGAGAATGGGAGGAGGAGAGGAAGCGAAGCGAAGAAAACATAAATGCGGAGCTACGTTTTGATAGACAAAAAGAAGCAGCAACAGAAGTGATTTTAAAACCTCTCGAAGTTACATTACCGAGGTTTTTCATATTACAGAGATGTCATAATCAAAGTAATGAGCTGTGGAAATGTGGATGTACTTTAAAGTTCTGATTTATCGGAAACATTTCCCTTTGAATGATCAAACAGTTGAATCAGGTAAAATAAGAAAATCCATTATCCTTTACTGATTTCTCCTTGTAAAGTTTATCTGCAGTTAATACAAAGAAGTGACGCAAATAAGACAAAAGAGATGTGGCTTGTGCAAAGTGAACTGCAAGTCCCTCGAATGATGTTTTATATCCAGTGTATCGTGTTTGTGAATATAAATGCCTGCCTGTAAAGGAACATCAAGGTGGTCTTTGGCATTTTATGTCACGAAGTGCAAAGACAACATGCGATTTACGTTCTTCAAAGCTTAAAAGACTGGTTCTTCTCTTTTTAGTGAACTTTGCTCTAAGCAGATGATACTGGCATGTCTCCAACAAATGTCCCATAAACTTTAGAAGCTTGACTTATGATATTTTATGAATAGACATCAGAAAAAGTGTTTTTTGTTCACATACAGTTCACCAACAAGCCAAGTGAAAAACATTTATGGATTAGTCACATTTCAGCTGACGAACCTTTGTCCATGCCATTCATGTGACTTTTACTTTCACCTCTTCCAAATTTTTGCACACGTACGCGACCTTAGTGACAGCACCACTGCCTGTTATCATGAAATAGAAATTCCCCAGATTTCAATTTAACTGAGCGGGCTTGGGATACACCAGGAAAAAAAGACCCAATCCTAACCCAAGGGGTCTGCTGCCAACCAAGGGGAAACCTCCAGAGCTGAAAAATGAAGCCAATGTGGAAGTAACTGCTGGTCCTCTGGGTGCCACTTGAGGATGGCTCCAAAAGCAAATCAGTCCCCCTGGACTCCCCTGGACGTGTGAAAATGTCCACCTTCGCAGCATTAAAAAGCATTTTTACAGCCTGGTAAAAAACAGTTTCCCACCTAACGACAATTTTGAATAGGTTGATTTTTTTTATAGCTCATCCACCTGGATTATTGAGTTATGGGCGTGGCAGGTGTTTACACAAACAGACAGTCACTGCCGACTTTTAGTCATTTAACTGGACCTCTTCATTGTGTGCCTGCTGTCAGGGCCTTTTGGAGCCTTTTTTAATAGAATAACTGACTCAGAATTATAGATTGCTGAAGTTTGTGCTTCAGTTTTAGTGAGTGAAATGTTAGTATTTTGTTAGTCGCAGCGCTAATGAGCTCAAATTTTTATCTGTGGATTGCTCTCACACCCATTTATGGATTCACCTTGCTAATCACATTTGCTATAGCGTTAGCTAATTATCACTTCCTTATAAGGCAACTTCTGGCTCCAAGAAAACGACACAGCTGCAGCCAACATACCAAAATATTTTGCAATTTAACATTGTGTCTTATTGGTATTCATCATCCCTACATGTATACTCATAACCTACATCAAATTAAAATAATTAAAGTAATAAATCAAATTCTGGCAAGCAAGGCAAAAAAAATGCCCCATAGCTCTACTTGCTACTTGCTCTACTAGATATGTTGGTTGTTTAGTTTCTTTAGATTATTCATCTGCCATAGGCAGGTGTTAACGCACCTTCAGTTAATGAGTAATTAAATCTGATTGGCAGGTTAATGCATATTACTGTTCAATTAGTTATTATTTCATGTGCTGCAGCCTGATGTTGTTTCCAGTGACAGCATGGAGATACTTGCTCAGTAATAAGAAAATAATGGCATCCCACACCTGCTTACACCTTCAACGCATCCCTTATTTTCTTTCATCCCTGTGACGCGTTCGTGGAGCAGATGTAAAAAGTTGTGGTCACGGCACTATCTAGCATTGCACAGGAGCATAAATTGCCTGTTTTATTTTAAGTGGCAGGTGGTTTTTAAAAGCAGCTTTTAAAATAACTCAGACAATATCAACAAAAACTGTTTTCTGTGCAGTTTCTCACAAAATGGGTCTGTGAGCTAAATATACATTTACTGTAAAACAAAATCTCAGTGTGTGACACTGAGAGAGGGTGAATGAAGTAAGAATGAGGGAAGGGGAGGAAAGTGAGAGGTTACTTTAAAAAGTATACTAAAAAATGCTCAAAATGCTACTTTGACCAATTTAATTAGGTACATTTTCTATGTAATTTTGTTACATAAATACAGTGTAAAATGTTGAAGAGTTGAGTTTATAGAGTTTTTAATCAAATGCTAATTAGTACACAATGTGCTGATCTGAGGATTTATGGTTTTGGTGAAACGTCTTGTAAGACAAATTGAAGTATACTAATTTTGTTGCAGTTTAGTGCAGGCTAAACTGGTTAGTTTGCAGTACTTTGATGAAGTTTACAAAAATTAACTATGTGGACTGGTGCAGGGCAAACCATGGTGTTCATGGTCAATGTGAGGTCACATCAAGGGTAGCAGACGTCAAATTGAATTTAGGCTGATTAGATTCAGTGGAAATCAGCCGTCTAACTCACGTAACATCTGCTTGTGTCTTTTTTTCATTAATCTGTCTAAACCCATGTCTTCTCACAGTATGAGATCTTCCAGTCAAAGGCTGTTAATGGTCCCACAAACTTATTTTAAGACCAGAGGGGATAAATTGTTTAGAGCTTTGGTCCCCCGATTGTGGAATGCCTTGCCTCCATCTTTGCGCTGTCTTGACTCTTTTGATTCTTTCAAGAAGCATCTGGCTTCCCCCACCTGCTAAATCCCACTTTCACCCCTGATGGTAGGCTTTTTGTTTTAGTAGAAAAGCAAAGATATTCTAAATAAATACGTGAAACTCTAATAAGTACTTTGTCCTGTTCATGTGTGAACAAGTCAGCATGAAAACCACCAGGATCCTGTAACTGAAGCAGTTAATTTCCTTATCTCCCACTGTGACATGTCACATCTCTTCTGTGAAAAGGCCTATTATCTCATTCTTAGCTTGGCTACACCTTATATTAACCCAGGTCTGACTCTTCATATCAACCCAGGTTCTTGTTACAGTTTTTTCATACTCAAATTTGTATTTTGACTCACTTCAAGTTACATTTTTGCTCAACATGTTGCCCCCTGCCCCCAAATAGAAGTCATGTAATTGCACCTCTGAAGGTTTTATTAAGGAATTTTCACAGGTGCTGACCGACAGGTACCTGAAAGGTGTAAAAAGCAATCCAAAAACTTGTAGCTGCAAGCATGCTGGTCCATTAAACTTGTAACTAATGGACCATGGCATGCAAACATGACTGTGATTCTGAAGTTTCTCTTTCCTCTTGTGCTTGAATACCAGCTTTGCTTTCCCTTTTCTTCCTGTGTTGTTTTCCCCTTTTCTGTCTCTTACAAACCAAGGCAAGCATAAAATGGCACTCCTCGGGGAGCAGCTTGTAATGTCTGTCTGCAAGATTGAAACAGGCAAAGTTTCACCTCCGGCTTTGCTCCCCCGTGACTCCTCATGTCAGAACTATTGGGCCTCGATTACTTTTTCCTGTATCTTCCATCTTTATCAGCAGCAGGGAGATGAAGCACTCGGTGATATATTTCTAAGTCTGGGTCCAGGGGAGATAACTTGTATCCCCCAAACTCCCAATCTGACAGATAAGGCATGTCGCGTTGGTGTTTGTCTTGATGCATGGTCACGGGGGTGCAATAGGCACGAAACCGGTGGCTCAATAAAGCAACTCGATGATCTAAGTAGCAGCGTCTTTTTGTCGCTTCACTCTTTGTTTGGAGTGCTTGAAAACAATCTCAGATCTTGTAATGTCTCTAAGAGGGTTTTTACCTGCTTTGCTGTGACAGTTTGCTTTGTTTGCTCCATTTGTTTTGTCCTTTTTCTTTTTTCCTCAAGTAGTATAAAATCGCACAAGATTCGTTAGCTTTGTGTCTGTCAGCCCAGAGATGCAAATTTCTGTGGTATTTAACTCTTCTTCAACAAAACTTTCATTCAATAAACAACAAAAATAAAAACTCCTGGAGATTTGGCCGCACTGAGGCCGTTTATGTCCAGTGTCAGTGCATGATGGCCAATCTGATGCTTATGCCGCTACTAAAGAGCAACGTTGGTACTACAGGTCATCTGCTAATCAGAGGGTTGAGGATTTGATCCCTGACTACTGACTACTTTGGTTGTTTGCATGCCCAAGAATCCTTGGGGAAGATACTTAAGCCCAGGTTGCTCTCTGGTGCATCCATCGTAGTGTTAGATAGAAAGCACTTAGGCATAGAAAACAAGTGCTTGTATGGGTGAATGAGGCAAGGTATATAAAGTGCTTTGAGCTATATAAGAACCAGTCCATTTACCATTGCCATCACTGGGCATGTATTAAATGATCACCTCTGTGCAGAACTGTCTAACCTTAAAGTTTAGCATTTTGCTGCCAAACAATGTGTGCATCTTTTAAATTAAGGGCATGTCTAGTATATGCGTAAGTATTCACACAGTCACACACACTGGTTCAAGTACGTGTAAGACTCTACTGCAGGAATAATTGCACACCTTAGAAGTAGTCGCAGCTATAGGAATGAAATAAGGAGACAATGAGGTGAGTTGAAAAAGAAGAAATGGAGAGCGGAAGACTGAGGAGAGGAAAAGGGAGTAAAGGTGCGGCACAGTAGGTGGGAAAGTGAAAAGAAAGGGTAATGTTCCCACACGTTGGCTTTCTGCTCAGTCAGCGAAGCATCGAGATGAGACAGAGGTCTCAAAAGAAATAGAGAGCCACTTGTACGCGAAGAGAAATAAGGAAATGCAACAAGAAAGACGAGCAATAGATGACAAATGCAGAGGGAAGGAGAGAGAAGTGTTGCATGAGTGGGAAAGGAAAAAAAAAAGATGACTGCTGATGCTTCGTATATTGGATAAAATATCTGCTCCATCCAAAGCTGTGACGCATGTTACTTAGATGAAGTGCTCGTGTGGGAGGTGAGGGAATAGAGAGACATGAAGGGGGTCACTGTTACACAACTGCTTACTTTTATGCTTTCGCTGTGGTTTTGACTGGCACAGGCTCCATTAGAGCACAGATGTGCCAGCGATTCACCTACCAAAGTGTTTCTGTGATTTAATGAAGACAGCGTACCTGCGAGCTGAGCGGTGCCACGGAAAACAGCTTTTCTGGTTGCCCAACGAGAAAAACAAAAAGCAAACAGAAACGTTGGGTTTGTCAAATTTCCTTCCACTTCGTTGCATGTTTGTAGTTGCACGTGCTCAATCACCTCGGTCTTTGCCAGGAGGATTAGCCAACATTTAATTTGCTTGAAAGCAAGAAAGAAAGATAAGAGAAAAGAAAGAAAGAAATACAGAAAGAAGGTGTACGGTAAGCCTGCACAAATACATTAGCTCTGCACTTGTTTCAACAATCAAATGAAAACCGCATAGAGATTGTAATTACACTTACTCCTGTCTTCCTTCTTCCTCTTTCTTCCTCTCTCCTTCTTCCTCGCCCTCTGTCTCTTTCAAAGCTTTAATTATTTATGATTTAATCATAGGCAGCGCTAACAGACGCCACAGCTGCCGCCTGTCACACACACACACACACACTCACACACACCAGTGCATGGAGTAGTGAGAACATGACTAATGACACTGTGTCAGGTTGCTCTTAAATTGTCCCTATTTTCCAGTGGCGATACCTTCATCATGCAAACTCAATAAACAACTGATATGATAGCGATTTCTCCTCAGCTTGACACGTGAATTTATGTGTATATTCAGCATTCATTGGCTTGTGTAGCTTTTATTGTTTTGTTATATACGGCATAACATTATGCACACCTGCTTAATATTGTGTTGGGCTCCCTTTTGTGGTATCTGGAATCAAGATGTTAGCAACAGATCCTTTACGTCCTTAGGTTAGGAGGTGGGGACTCCATGGATCTGACCTGTTTGTTTGAATTGAGATCTGGAGGATTTGGAGGTCAAGTCAGCACCTCAAACTCATGGTTGTGCTCATCAAACCATTCCTGAACCATTTTTTCTTTGTGGATCAGACCAGCCCACCATGGCTCCGGGGTCCAGTTGTGATGCCCAAGTGCCTATTGTTGCTGGTGGACAGGGTCAGCATGAGCACCCTGACTGATCTGAGCCTACGCCTATTTGCAACAAACTGCAATCCACTATGTATTCTGACCCCTGGCATTAACCTTTTTTTGGCAATTTGCTCCCTAATATATCCTACCCACTAACAGGTGTCGTGATTATTGATTAAACCTGAGATGAAGACTATGTAATGTGGTTAAGTGTTGGTGTGGGTGAATCTAAGGGTACAGGTGTGTATAGTATAGGTGAATGCATGCATAGATGTATAATTGCAGATATTTGTTGTATGCATGCATATCACTGTGTAGCTATGAATGCTTTTGTATACGTATATGGCTTATTGGCTTATTGGAAGGTCATGTGAGAGTAAGATGAATATTGCCATTATCTATCTATCTATCTATCTATCTATCTATCTATCTATCTATCTATCTATCTATCTATCTATCTATCTATCTATCTATCTATCTATCATTAATGCTTTGTTATAGATTTCCTCCAATCCAAATAAGAAAAATGTCACCGACACTACCCAGACAGCTCAGAGTAATCGTTAGAGGATTAAAATTGCCTGGATCTAGCATCTTAACTTTCCAATTATCAGTCTCAGTCCCTGTAACCAAGAAACCGTCTCAAACTGTTTCAAGCTGTAAGCAAAACAGGAAGTTGGTGAGACTGATTCATTTAATGCACATTTTATGCATTGAAGACTTGAAGTGAAAGCAGAAACTGAAATTGCCTTTCGGGCAATCATTATTTTGTGACGCAGGGTGCACAACTTCCTTTCCACCTTGCTTCTCTCACTCACTGGTTGCAGTGTAGGAAACTGTACTTACTGCACATCTATTGCTGCCTTTTTCTTCACGGCGTCCTCTACAGCATACCGATATATTAACTTTGTAGTAATACAGAGCTAACTGCAGGTTAAATTGTTTACAAAGTCTGCATCTTTCCTGTTTGGTATTCAGTTAAGGTAGTAAGGGAGGAGAAATGGGAACAGAGGAGAGGTTATACCGCTCCCTCCAGGATTAGATTGACTGTTTAATTCAAGTCATCGAACTTAAAGTCAAAGACAGAGACAGAGAAAAAGGTCGGGGTTATGTACAGAGGACAGACAAAAAAAAGGACAATAGAGGGGGTGATGTATTGTTACTGCTGAATGTCATGTTGTCACATGCCCATTTCTCTCTGCGTGCTTCTGTTTTATCCAATTAGAATAAAATAGACCTACATGATGCAGCTGTATATACGAAGGGCTGCTCCGTATTATTGACTGGTTGGTAAAAGTGGTTTTAGAGGCTAAAACAACAACGTCTTCAGTAGTTTCAGCTCAGTGAGGAAAATTATGCAGAAAAGCTGGACACATTTTGCAGGACACGCTGGAAGAAACACTGAACCTTCCAGATTTGACTCTTAGCTGGGGAAACCTGTCTGTATGACAAAAAAGAAAATGACCTTTCCTAATAAGACACCACTGATACTGCCTGCTCAAAGACACACACACACACACACACACACACACACACACACACACACACACACACACACACACACAGAGTCCAGTTTCCATCTCTTTAGAGGACATTACATTGACTGGAGACTCAGCCTTACCATTACTGCTACTCGACTAACCTTTAAAATGATTTACATTACAGGGAGACTTGACTTTTGTCCCTGAAACGGATGCACGTGCATCTGTGCAATCACTTTTATTTCATCACAGCGTGAGCAACACGTGCACACTAACAGCGAAAACTCTTTGCATTTAGTCATAGCTCTCTGCATGGCTTTATCTGAGGCAACACGTATGTGTTCGTGCGTGTGTGAGCGAGTATATTTAGACATGTCGAAATGCCTGCACAGGCAATCCAGTTCTGTGTTACCATGGAAATGACAGAGCCAAATTATCAGTTAGCGCTCGAAAAGAGGGATAAGTGATGCAGAGCACTGGTGTGTGTGTGTGTGTGTGTGTGTGTGTGTGTGTGTGTGTGTGTGTGAGAGAGAGAGAGAGAGAGAGAGAGATACAGTGGGTATTAATTTGAATGTGTGGATCCGTCAAAGACAAAGATGAGCCATTTGATCTCATCCATTGTCTTAACATTATTGACCCTCTTCTACCTGCCAATCTTTCTCCTCTTCATCTCCTGTGAGACGTCACTTCGTCTCCTCAGCTGTGCTTTCTGTTATCTCTGCAAGTCTCACTCTGTAGCACACCATGATGTGCCCTCGCTGGGTGATCCTGGTGAGATTCAGCTGTTTTGGGAAGAAACGTAAAAAGACGGATGATGAGGTTTTGCTTAGGTTCATTTAACTGCTTTTGGGGGGCCATGTTCTCTACAGAAGAAGTTAAATGAACCCAAAAGTTTGGAGAAAAAGAGGATTTCTAAACATCGTACAACAGCTGTATGTCTGTTAGAAGAGTTTGGATGAGGGATTGTGGGAAAATAACACCAAAAGTTTTCTTGAGATGATAAATAAATCGGTATAACTGCAACTAACTACAAATATCTATTCCCAACTAAACGCATGGAAATTGTAACTACTACATCAATAGTTTATGTGAGCAGATACTGTTTTACAAATAGTCCTTTGATCATAATGTCAATGACATTACACTGTGACTTTTAGCAGACACACTGGTACTGTTTCCATAGGAATTAAGAGGGTCAGCAACAGCCAGGTGCTGCTAATCAAATGCAACTGATTTACTGATCATCGCCAAGTGTGAGCACCTCTAAAAAAAGCAGATGTTTTCAGAGTTTGCACGTTTGGAGCAATCAGATGTGTTTTATGCCACAATCTTCCAGGTGGACGTCTCACCAAATTGACCCCAAGGTCAGAAAAAATGCAAACAGCCCGAAGAGTCACATTTCGAAGCCATTTTTTCTTTAAAAAGTACAAAGAAAGCACTGCTTACGTTTGCAGAGTTGTATCTGAACAACTGTTATGTTTATGGACATAATGCGGAGCATATCAGCACAAACACCTTATACCAACTGTTAAGCACGGTGGTGGAGGAATGATGATTTAGGCTTATTCTGTGGCCACAAGAACTGGGCATCTTGCTGCCATTGAGTCGACCATGAACTCCTCTGTATTCTAGAGTCAAATGTGCAGAGCTAGGCCTGTCCAGGAGCTAGGACACTGATCCCAAGCACAGCAGCAGCAAATCTACAAGATGATGGCTGATAAAGCAAAGAATGAAGGTGCTGCAATGGCCCAGTAAAAGTTTATGCACAGCTTAAGACAGTTGTGCATAAATGAATACCCACAAACCTTGATGAACTGAAGCAAGTTTGTAAAGAGTGGGTCAAAATACCTCCAAAAACAAGCGAGAGGCTGATAGTGATATAGAAAACAATTAATTTACTGTTAAAGGTGGATGTACAAGCTACTGAATCATGGAGCGCGCTTAGTTTTTCACACAGCTGTATAAGCAGGGCGACATTAGGAGAAATAAACAGAAGAGCAATAATCAGCTGCTTCCATAGTGAATCACACACACTGAGAATGCTAACTCCACTTTCTTGGACAGCAGGTTTTGATGGTGAACTTGAAACTAATTTCTTCTCTGACTAGAGTGAAGCTGCAGTGAATCAAGACTATCATAACCAGCTTGGGTCCACAACAGGAGAGCTGGAGAATGTGCAACTCTGTAAATAGCCAGAGAGCCAGCAGAGAAGCAGAAGACTGCAAATGCCCAGGCAGTTGGTTTGCTGCTACTAGACTTTCAAAGGAGTGTCACAGCAAAGAGATTGCTCAATATATGTCAAAATATGTTTGCAAATGTACAAGAATGGGCATTAATAGTATATCAGGGCGCCCCACCAAAGTCAAAGTGTGGGAAACACTAATTTTGAACAGCTGAAGTTTGATTACTTGGCTGACACCTTTCAGATAACTCTTCCTGTTTTCCTATCACATATCAGACTTTCAAGAAACATAAAAAACAAGCCTAAATCTAGGTTTACACGAGTGAGTAAGCAGCTCGACAAAAAGCGGGCATCGGTTTTGTGGGAAATTACAATGTAATTATTTTGTCAGATTCTTAATAGTCCTCCAACCTCGGGGTATATTGTTCACTGTTCCGTAATGATACATGCTGACACTGATCAAAGTGAAAGTAAAACTGCAGCCCACAGTAAATTGTGGGGACACGATCAGCACAATCCTCTTCAAACAAAGGGCATGTAGGCGTAAAAATACGCCTGCAGTAGACATAAGCTCCGCCCAACAACAGGAAGATAATGACTGGTTTAAATGGGCAAAGCAGATTTGTGAGAGGAAACAGGAAAAGTGCTATTCTGCATTGGTTAGTATTGCCAGTTTTTCTGTGTACATTCACAGTGCTAAAGGTCAGTTTATATCTATAAATGCTTTTACCTGTGGACTGGAATAGAGAAACTGAAAGAAAGATACTGTAAGTGCAAGGCAGAGGAAGGTCAGGAAGCAGAGATACATCAATGAGCTGTGTACTTTCCTTGAAGGAGGCCTTGGGGAGTGTGAAAGTGCTCAGTCTTTGTGTATATACTGTAGGAGCGCGCAACAGAGGTTTTGGGGAACGGCAAAGATGTGTTATTGCCACAGGGAATGCAGAGAAGAACAAGCAGTGAGTCCAGGGCTGATATCCTAAGATCATTTGAAACAGCAGTCCAAGCTGGTGCAGTGCTAGCGACTACACAAACATGTGTGCAAACTGAAAAGAGAGCTATTATTCTCTACATCCCATCCTCTCATTTTTCATTTAATTTCACTTCATCTGTGTGTTTTCCCGTGTCTATCAATGTGAGTGGCAGTGAGTGGGCACATAAGAGTGCGAGAGAGGGATGAAGGAGGGGAGGAGCACAGAGAGACAAGACCGCATCGGCGCTGTTTGCAGTAGCTGAGAGATGTTCATGGACAATGCAGAAAAGTTCAGATGTAGCACCTACACATCTGCGCGAGACTCACACGCAGAGATTAGATTTATTTCATTATCTGATAGGGAGATAAAGCAGAAATGCCACATCCAGAAATGATACGCTTGTTACGGTAGCTAATGGAGGATGTTCTGCTTCTGCTTAATCCAATAAAAACACATTCTCCCATTTTATCTCAGTTTTTGTGCATAACATATGTTGACTAACCCATGTGTGCCTAAAATTGTGTCAGTTCAGTAATGAAGGCTTGTTCAACTGAAACCTGATTTCAAACCAGCTTTAAAAGCAACACTGAACTCACTGGAGTCCCGAGATGTTTGGTTCATGAGGGAATGATGCCTTAGTGGTTAGAGGGCATGTCACAAATACCTCAAAAAGGTAGGGGCAGTGGTTAGCACTGTTGCCTCACAGCAAGACGGTCCTGAGTTCGACTAGCCTTTCTGTGTGGAGGTTTCGTGGCTTCATCCCAAAGTCCAAAGACATGCAATTAGTGGGGTTAGGTTAATTTATTATTCTAAGCTAGGTGTGAACGGTTGTCTCTATGTGCTAGCCTGCGTCAAACTGGCAGAGCATAACCCTGCCTCTCGCCTGTAGGTATAGATATAGATATATAACATTTAGACACTGAGTGTTTCATTTTGATGAAAGGCAGTCCCAAAAACATGAAATGTCACTATTGTTGGTTTTAAAGAATCTCCCTTAGCTGGATTTGAACAAATTTTTTTTTTTACTTAACATTTTTATTTATTTATTTCAACAAAATATTGTGCACTCAAATAAAACCTTTTTTAATTAATTTAAAAAAATTGGTTCCACACAAGTTTGTTGAATAGGTTTGTTGAGAAAATGACTGCACTTGACTCTAAAATGTTGAACCGCCTTAACAAAAAGCTATTGAGTTAACGTGACAAAGCACAGTATTTCACTGAAATGACTCAAATTAAAGGAAACTGTTTCTTAAGGCTTGTAGGTAAAATCCAGAAGAAGACAATGTCAACGTGCTTTGTATCCTTCAGCTGGATGGCCTTTGTTGACTTTTTTAACAAAGCAGTGTCATGCGCCGTGGTGCGCGGGCACGAAAGGATCCAGGCGCAGACTCCGAGCTAACAAAAAGACACTTTATTAAAACAACGAAAGGCGACCCGGGGAAAGTAGAGAGCAAAACAGAAACTAAAAATCCGGGGAAACAATGACACGAGGAAGCCGGGATCGGGACGGCGGGGGGCTGCAATAGAAAGGGGAGATGATTACTAGGGAGCCAGGAAGCGGGGAGAACATATCAGGACTGAGTTAGAGTAGGGGCTTACGATAGAACGGAACCGTGGGAGCTCGGGAGGGAAGTGTGGCAGTCCGTGGGGGCAGGAAGTCCGTGGAATGGCGAGTGGGCCAGGTGAGCGCCGCGAGATCCAGTTGAGCCGGAGGACAGGCAGGTAGCAGACGCCGAGTAGAAATCTGGACAGAAGTAGGCAGGTTAAACAAAGTTCCAAGCAGAAGAGAATGCACACTTTTCGTGGAAGTCTGGTTACCACTGTGGGGATGACTACGGACTGGCGTGGAGCATCCGTCAGCGCCGGATTAAGTGGATCTCCGTGTAATCACCGGGATGGAGAGCAGGTGTGCTAGTGATGGCCCAGCCCGGGGGTGTGGCTACCCGAGCATCACGCATTCCACAGACCATGACAAGCAGAGCTTTTTTAAAGAAACTTTTTATCCTGTAGAAACATTAAATTGCCTTGAGGTGGTATCTATACTCACAAACTCATACAATTGCTTCTTATACTTTGGAGCTAACCGGCCACAATATCATACAGGTACAAACCACAGCTTCATACTGTGTACAGAGAGGGACATGTTTAAGGTACCTGGACAAAAACGTTACTGTGCCACACATGATGACACAGTGTACATGTGGATATTTAAAAACCAGGTACTTTTTAATACAAGTCTTTTTTACTTGGAGCGGACGCTACGTTGCGACCTGAACACCATTTCATAACTAAATAAGTTGTCAATCACATGCATTAACTTAAATATAGAAAATTTCCTGGTTTCTAATAGAAGGTCTATAGGAGGTGGAAATAACAGTTCTCCTGCAGCTGCCTTTCTCATATCCACTCTGCAATTTTGCAGTCAGACCACAACCATTTTTAGACAGGACCTTTTTCAAATTTATGGTAGTGGACGACCAGGGAGATGTTGCAAATGTTATTAGATTTTTGCATCATGTTGATAAAGCACCATAACTTGACAGTTATGTAATAGCCAAATGAAATATTCCTGTGCGAGGTCATTTTATCAATTTTATAATTTAAAAATAGTGCCACTATGACATAGTTTGTCCACTAGAGAGTCCTGACAAATGCACTCTGTCATCTAAGTATCCTCCTCTGCACAGCTTGCTTTTTGGGGCCATTCTGTGGATGATATTTAATGGACTGTCTGCTTGTGTGCTGTTTTGCAGTGTCATATTATAATTTTTCTTAATTTATTTTTTTCTGTTAATGCCGACAGGAAGAACATTGAGTGCACCGTGTGATAGTGCTGAGCCAAAATCCTCCCGCAAGTAAAATGTCAGAAGTGAAATTAGTTATGATGGGAAAAAAGGCACCTGCTAGAGTTGGTCATCTCTCAGTAACCGTGGAAACAACCAACGAATGTAAAATTGCCGTTACCTTGGAAGTTGAGTGAGTGATATTAAAAACAACTAGTGGAATGATGGATGTCCTTATGACGGGGTGAGGTTTTTTGGATTTTTTTCTTTTTTTGCACAATAAGGTATAAGGTGTCCCTGTGTGTTTTTGTGCGTGTCATTCAAACAAAGAGAAATCAAGGCGTAAGTGAGGAATTAATCAGCGCTCTCCTCCTTTCAGTGGAGCGTTCTGATGAATACAGTTATTATGTAAATGATTGTTCCTGCGTATGTGCTGCAGATCCTGATTTTGCCTTCTGTGTCGCGGCCTCCTTCACACAAAGATCTAAATGCTAGTGGGGGTTATGTGGGTGTAAAAGATTAGTAGCGGTTCCTCTGAGTGGAGCGAACTACACTGACCTATGAGTCACAGTAGCCCTCCGATTAGAGCGACGAGTGCTGTACGCAGCTCTGTTTTCACTCGCAGGTTTAAGCCAGTTTTGGGGGGAGATTTTCTACATTAAACTCAACCCACTCTTTAGCGTTTGGTTGAAACATTTTGATCTTGTTGTTGCACTAATCCCTTTTAAATGCAGAAATCTTTTAAATCCCGCCTTAAAATTCACCCAAAAATATCTTTGGAGTTTGGAGGAATCTTCCTAAGCAGCCTGCAGAGGACATTTAAAGAGACCCCTGACTGATTTTAGTATAAAAGACAGCTTCCTAATTCTCGAGTGCCTTGTCTTAAATTGAGTCTGACTCATCCGATCATACGGTTTTTCTTAAAGAGAAGGGGAAAAAACCAACACAAAAACCAAAGCACAAAACATGCGCTTCAAAAAACCAGAAGCTTTTTCTGCTTTTTTTCCCCCTAACTATGCCATAAAAACAAAGGAAGATCAAAAAGCTTGGGTTGAAAAAGAAAGTTTTTGCGTGTATTCTGTTCAGTATTGTTGCAGCGTTGTGCAGAGGCAAAAAGCCTTTTATATTGCTTTATAATTGTAAGTATTTTGCCAGATATGTGTACTGGCAGTGGGAGAATTTCTGCAGATATTCCTGCCACCACAGACACAGACGGATCTTAAAATGGTGCGCTTGTTTCTAATGAATCTATGAGTCACACAGAATTCTTTTTTTTTTGCATATTAGTTTTTCTTTTTGCAATGAATGCTCTTGTATTATTTCCGCTGATGAGAATACCAGATGCCATATTTCACTGCTATTTTCTTATTCCTCAACTCTTTCTCAGGTCAGCTCAGGTAAGATTCCAGGAAAGCTCCAAAACGACCACCGTAATTCACATGGGGGAGCTTAAAGATGAGGTCTGAGTGGTCTAAAGTGGTGGTGGTGGTGGTGGGGGGGGGTTCTGTAAAAGTATATTTATTTTGTATTTCATGACTCTGAAATCATGCAAATGTCTGCAAAACCTGTTTGCTTTTTTTAAACTTCCTTGAATTTTTCACCTGATATCTTTATTGAAAAAAGACAAACACGCACAAAGTTAAATTACACTTGACTGGCATAGCAAATGTCAACAGAATTATGTCATACAGTGCCAGGAAACATAAGATAAATGTTAATTATGTATTTGGCATTTCACTAATGTGGAGTCGAGGAAGATGCAAGACTGCATCAAATGTGCTTAAACACATATCGGGGCTTACAGGCAAACACACTTCTCAAAACAAACATGCATTCAGAGAAGCGGGCACGGGAGCTCAGAGGCTGTAAAATGACAGGAAAGTGACAGCTTGATCAGAAAATTGTATTTCTCCTCCTTTGACTGATCTAACAGGAAACACACTGTATCCTGGCAACAGGCCTCTTGCTGTGGCACTGAGAGATGGACAGGATGCAAGGGCCTGTGTGTGTTTCTGTGTGTGTGTGGGTGTGCGCGCGCGCGTGTGTGTGTGTTGGATGAATGGTGAGTATATTTGTGTCTTCTGTCATTTTAACCCTGCTGTAACCCGTCAGACCCAGCAGTTGGTCGTACTTGAACAAGTCGTGCTGCCAAACGTTCAAATGCAGAACACAAAGTTTTTCAATGTCTCTGTAAAAGAACACACAGGATATCCCACATAGGCCTTTTTTGTGTTACTGACATTTCTGTACGGGAATTTTATTATACATATTATATCCTACCTTGTAGGAATAAGCTTTAAATCACAACATGACTGTAGTCATGAAGTAAAGCGTTTAGAGGACTTTTATTTTTAAAAATGGACTAAATTTTCTATTCCCTTCCTGTGTCTGATATCCAGTCCCCCTCACCTGCTCAGTACTATTTATTTTATTTCAAAAATATGCTCAGCCTATATTTTTTAACGTCACTCATAGAGATCTGCTTCTGGGACACCTCTGCAGCACATGTGGAGGAATTACAAGCATGTAGACTAACTGGAACACCTGAACATACCAAAATATGTTCAGGTGTTCTCCAGGGTCGACCGGGTCTTCATTACAGACACAGACTTCAAACATCCACAAGAAACTAACATAGGTTATAGCAGATCACCATACCACGGTTGGTCTTGTTCAAATACAGGAAATGGTTTAAGGTGAGATAAGGTGATACAATGTATAGTATAGTGTCAAGTAAGTATTTATCCCCTACAGGATTTCTTCGTTTTTTGCAAGTTTGTCACATGTAACTGTTCATATTTTAATATTACACAAAAATAACCTGAATAACTACAAAATGCAGTCTTAAAATGACGGTTTCATTTATTAAGGGAAAAGGTCATCCAAACCTAACTGCGCCTGTGTGGAAAAAGTAATTGCCTCCTCTTGTTAAATCCTGGATTAACTGTGATTAGCCAGATTCTTTGGACAGCTGAATTCAATTTCAGTAGCCACACCGAAGCCTGATTAATGCCAGACCTGTTAAATCAAGAAATCACTTAAGTAGAATCTGTCTGACAAAGTGAAGTTATCTTTACGGTCTCAAAAGCAACACATCACTCAAGACAAGATGAGAAACAGTCATTGACGTCCATCAGTCTGGAAAGGGTTTATAAATAAAACATTTTAAAGGCTTTGGGACTCCACTGAACCAGGGTGAGATCGATTATCAACAAATGAACATCCTGATAATCTCTAAAACTTCTGAGAAAACCATTGTGTGGATTAACAAGAGAAAAGTAGAACTTTTTGGAAGGTTTGCATCCCTTTACATCTGACAGCACTAATAATCAAACATGGCGGTGGTAGTGTGATGGTCTCAGGCTGCTGTCCAGGCTGACGTGAATGACTTTCTATTGTTGATGGAACCATTAAGTCTCTTCTCTGCCAGAAAACCCTGAAAGAGAATGTCCGACCATTAGTTCATGTCATGAAGCTCGAGCTCACTCGGGTTACGCAGCAGGACGATGATCCAAAAGGCAGCAGCAAGTCCAGCTCTGAATGGCTTGGCCAAGTCCGGACAATGTGGCTGAACACTGAACATTGCAGTTCTTCCTGCCAAGGGTAGCCCAACCAGTTATTAGATTTAGGAAGCCCTGTAGGTTTGATAACTTTCGCAGTTGTTAAAAAACTGCAGTTTGCATCTTTGTCTAATATTAAAATTCATTCAATGATCTGAAACATTTAAGTGTGACAAATGTGCCAAAAACTAAAAAAACTGAAAAGGGTCTTTTCAAACTTTTTTTTTTATATTTATTTATAGTTTATGAACTCATCCACTCTGTTTTTCTGGATGCGAAAATGGCTAAAACAGCAGGATAATTAAGAGAGATTAGCATCCCGGTATGTAGGCCCAGCAGGGGGTTAACTCTGACATGGCGCGCTGCCTGTTTTTACATTTTTATGCACTGTAGGTCTTCATTGCCCAAAAACATTTGTATTCTTTGTTTACAAATAGCATAGATCATTTTTTAAGTTGAGCTTTGTTAAGTCTGACTACAGTGAAGCGGGATCAACCTGACGTCTACCCAGCAGCTTGAATTCAGCCAGAAAGAGCTCACTGTTATGACTGTGTAGTTTGATTTAGCCCTCAACTTTATTCAGTGTAACTGGTCCAACTAACCCACATCTGTGTGAAGAACGTTATCCTGTGGTGGATATGAGCACATGAAATTTGAATGACATGGAGCCTTTAAGGGTTTATTATTACAAGGAGGAGTGGAGACAGCGTAGCAAACTGCAACATAAGGGAAAGAAAAATCTGATCCTCGTGGTAGATGTTAGTGAAATTTGGCAGCATCAGACACAATGACAGAGGAGATCCATGTTACTGCCAGGTGCAATTGGTAGTTTGTATACTTGTTGGCGTAGGAGCTTGTGAGCATGTGTGTAGGTGTGTTAAAATGATAATAATAAATGCGAGAGAGAGAAAACCTGAGTTTGCATGCACATGTTGGAGCCAAGGATGTAGCAGTGTTTCTCCATATGTGTATGTATCAGTGAGAGATATTGGTCTGTCTAGGTGTGAGAAGGGGAGTATACCTGTGCATGTGTTTGTGTGTGTGTATATATGTGTGTGCATGCGCGCGCATGTGTGTGTCTGTTAGTGTCTTAATCCTCCCCGTCAAAATGATTTTACAGCCCTCGCTCATCTCCTCCAGTCTTTCCAAACAGAGGAAGAGAAGATTAGTCACACCTCCTCCACTCTTGCTCTCAGTCTCTTCCTTTATCCTCTGTTCCACAAGTGTGTATCTGCGTACGTGTGTGTGTGCACGCACGTACGCAATGTGTCTTTGTTTGTGTGTGGGCTCAGCGGTTTTACGTAAAGCTCCATAGAAAAGGCAAGAGTCAAGCAGAGAGTCCTTGGCAGCAGAATGTAATTGCTGCTCAATGGACCATTTTCTGCAGAGCTGACCCTGCCATATTGAGTTTTCTGTAGACGAGTATGCACACACGCACACACACACACAGGCCTTAAACGATGAAACTGCAGTAGGACATTCAAAACTATGCGAGAGGAGTGACACGCAAACGTATTGAAAAGAACAGCTCAAAGACACAGGTGTGTAGACAAATGCACACTAGGTGTTGTGTATGGTTCACGTGGAAATGTAAAAACGCACAAACACATGTGTATCTTTATACGCCCACAAACACACCCTCTTTCACACATGCAAAGCTGACAGGACACTGTGGGTT
Source organism: Mchenga conophoros (assembly GCF_057382185.1). Classification (NCBI taxonomy): domain Eukaryota; kingdom Metazoa; phylum Chordata; class Actinopteri; order Cichliformes; family Cichlidae; genus Mchenga; species Mchenga conophoros. Next base: position 12,873,509 of record NC_140539.1, read on the forward strand.
TTTTTTAAGAATTATAAGCCCACGTTTGTCTTGATGATGATAATTACCACCTAATTACACTCACACACAGAACATAATTAACTACACAGCTGTTTTTACACACCGAGTATGTGTTTATGCATCGCGTCCGGGCATCCACGTGTGCTTTAAGGGGTCAGGGAGAAACAAAAGGAAGTGGGTGGCGTTAGCTCCGTTGTGGAAGTGTGTGTGATGACATGATGACCTCTCCATCAGGGCCTCGTGGTCACCTTTGACCTTTGACCAAAGCAAGGCTTTTCGGGTGGAATCCCATGATTTACACAATGTCGTGTTTTTGTAGTATTTTGTAATCATGAATCAATTGTTGCGCTGACTTTATAACAATAACAATTAATATTTCAATGACACGTTTTGGAACTAATATTCGTCAGTGGCTGGTTTTGACATTTTGAGCTTGTGTCGAACCGAGATGACGCTGAAACACAGTGTAGGAGAACTGCTGAGTTGTGCATATTCCACTATATTCTTTTCTAATAATAGTCTTTTGTCTTTCTCTCTCTCTTCTATATGTGTCCCTCCGCGCCTTGCTGATGCTTTTGGGCGGTTCCTTTTAAAGGTAAGAAAAAATGCAGACACCCACTGTATGATACAGATAGATAGATAGATAGATAGATAGATAGATAGATAGATAGATAGATAGATAGATAGATAGATAGATAGATAGATAGATAGATAGATAGATAGATAGATAGATAGATAGATAGATAGATAGATAGATGCTCCACATGAGCAGAAAGATTGAGCGAGCAACGGGGGAGGATGGATCGATACAAAAGCTGATGAACAGGAAGATAGATCGAGGGGCTGAAGGAGAATAGATAGATCAACAGATGGGCAGATTAATTGATAATCACTTGGACAGAAATAAACAGAACAGAGAGATAGAAAGACAAAAAGGGTTAAACAGAAGGACAATTATATCTGCAAGTCTAATAACAGACATTTTGGCTGTGACGGCTTTCCGTGTTGCCATGGCAGCACTGTCACATACCAGCTGGACTGGAAGAGAGATGCCCAAACGCACACGCACATCCATGCGAACACACAGAAGAAAATCCATTTTTCCTGTGCACGCTTCATTCAAAGGGCTTATTTTACTTAATAACATAAATTATAGAACCCTGTAGAGGAAAATTATGTAAATGAAGTCATTAGTGCCTGTGTTGACTTTTATACCTGACCGTGACAGCGGGCGTAAAATGACTGACCATAAACTCCAGTTCTGCAATGTGACGCAAAGAGGTTGAGCGCTACTAGAATGGTAATGCCGTAGAGGCACCTGTGGGGGAAGCTCAACAACATTTTCAGTTTTCTAATATGTGGACATTTCAAGTAGCCCTCCTTACCCTTGCACCTTAATCTGCCTGTTACCACTGTTTCTTCAAACTATGTGGAAAACGCTGTTTTGATTAGTAAATGAAAAACGGACTGGCTCTTATATATTGCTTTTCTGCTCACTTTTTTTCTCTTTATTCAAACTCTGGGTTCAGGATCTTACCAAAGGATAGTACGGTGGCCCTGAGAGGCCAAACGGACTGCAACTTAAGAAAACACCAGCAATAAGAAAAACGCTGCAAAAGCACACAAAACAAAACGGAAATAGAAAAAAAGAAAACAGAAATAGGAAAAAGCAGATTTCCAAAAGCACAAAGGAAGTGTTTCTGGGGAGACAATATCACGACTGACCAGTTGCAGGAACCCAAAACATGGTAGGTGTGTTTTATCATGATTCATATAATGCTGATGACGGATTTTTAGGCTAACAGTCAGGCTAACACACTTACCTCTCATCTTTTCTTTCCTCACAAAACCGATAGATCCTCCACTTCTTTTAAGCGTCTCCCAGCGAAATTCTTAGCATATTTTGGTTCCTGCAACTGGTCCGTCGGGTTATTGTCTCCGCAGAAACACTTCCCTTGTGCTTTCGGAAATCTGCTTTTTCCTATTTCTGTTTTCTTTTTTTCTATTTCTGTTGTGTTTTGCGGCATTTTTCTTATTGCTGGTGTTTTCTCAAGTTGCAGTCTGTTTGGACTCTCAGGGCCACCATAGGATAGCACACAAACTGGAACGGACAGGGATCGAACCACCAACCTTCTGATTAGTAGATGGCCAGCTCTGCCTCCTGAACCATAAACAAAGTGTTTGCTTTAACACAACGCTACCAAGAAATGAAAGAGAGTTTTTGAGATTAGGGTGCGCTATGTTGAAAGCACTTAATGTAGTCTTAAGCTGCTTGCCTCATGCAGAGGTGTGGTAAACTCACTTCTTTCTTAATCCACATGCAATACTTTTTCTTACATTTGAGATCCTCTGCCACAGCTGACACTGACACTGATCCGAGTCACATCACAGGTGCCAGATTACGCACCGTTTCCCATTTATACCAGGTGTAAAGCAAAGGCTCAGTATTTAATGTCTCGTCACCAAGTCGCCTTTTTTCTTTCTTTCTTTTTACCGTTTAATGAAAACATCATGAAAATATGTAACCAATAGGAGTTGGGCTAAATTCGCCTTTTGTTCCACCCTCTTGTTCTTCCTGGATCAGTGTATGTGGAAAATCAATGAGTCCGTTTATGGGATTGCTGTTCACCATAGTCAGGCAGCAACCCCGTGTTGTCTGAGGTAAACTTAGTACTTCTTCTTTTTTTGTCAATGGAGTCTGGTGGGCTTAATGAGAGAAACATAATGGCTCGTGTACAACATCAAAAAGGGCCGTGTGACAGCGAGTAAAGCGATGAAAATTAATATAGGCTACAAATAACCAAACTGACACTTTCATGTTCTCCTGCCAGCTGAAGAACTGAAAACAAAGTGAAATACTTCAGTTGATGGTGTCCCCACAGGAGCAGAAAACCCTGTTGTTGTCTAGCGTGCTTAATTTGGCTGATGTAATTATTAGCTTTGATCGTTTGCACACAGGCCGGAGCTTTTGGGGAGAATGTAAAGCTGAGGGACAAACACAAACTGGGGGAACTTCAAGGAGCGATACTGTGTGTGTTTCTCTTTGTTATTGTCACTTTACGTGCTTCAGTGCAGTTAACCTCAACTGTTTGCTTCTCTCGGAACTCACTTTTACTGGGTTTTATTTCAGCCAAATGCACAACATGTATTGATGGATGTATTTATTTATATTTCTGTCAGGCAAACTATGAAATATTGTTTTTAATGTGGCCAGCAAATTATTTATTTTATTTATATAGTTCCAAATCACAACAACAGTCGTCTCAAGGCACAATTTTTAGTGTAAAGGCCGTACAATAATAGAGAGAAACCCAAACATTCGGATGACCCCCTATGAGCAAGCACTTGGAGAGTCTGGGAAGGAAAAACGCCCCTTTAACAGGAAGAAACCTTCAACAGAACCAGGCTCAGACACAGGCACCAATCTTCTGCGAGCAGCTGTTGGTGAAGTTTTAAAGCACCAATAAAATAGCTGACATGTGTTAAAAACATACACACAACTTTACACAAGTAACTTTGTGTAAAGTTGTGTAGTCTATCCAATGAGCTGCGCTGCTCCTATTGGTCTACTTACTGTCACCTGTTCCTGAAAGGGGCGTGTTAAGCAACTGTTTCAGTTCAATTTAAAGCTACAGAAACTCCATTAGAGCGCCAACACAGGCCTATAGAGGTTTCTCTGTGCACATCGCTTGAGAGTTATCCACCAGCTCTCAGATGTTATGCAACCACCAGTTGCAAAGAAAGAAACATGTATTCCATGATTGGTTAGCTAGCGGTTGGTAGCTGTTGAAATCGATTTCAAAGACGTTGCTCAACAAAAAAACCCACCGTGAGGAGATTGCCACGGCCAGCTGTAGTTTGCATGGGAAATGTCTGCAAACATTCTACCCAAACAGTTGTAAAACTTGAAAAAGTGCGACAAAAAGTTTTGCCGTCAAAGTAAATGTTTTATCTCAGGGTTGCAGCCAACATGTTTCAAAAGGTCCGGCTTTTACTTTGATGGTCAAAGCTCACCATTTCTGGGCTACATCACAATTTTGATAGTAATTAGTGGGTGTGTGGAGACAAGCCAGCGTCTTCCCTGTAGTCTACAGGTGACCACAGAAATCTGCAAAACACAAGAAGCAAGGAGGATCTCCCCGAACACATTTTTCCCTCTCGACCAGTGTTTGCCGTATGGTCGCTGACCGATCCCTAGACCTGTGTGACTGAAGCCTTATTCACTTGTCTCACGTCAAACATGGCTGTCAAGTTAATGTCATGCTAACCTCAGTACAGGCATGGTACAAACAAAATGATCAGTGTGCTGTTTTGGGTTGATACATGAAATATGCACAGTGGGGACATGTGAGACGGGTGAACTTGCCCTACAAGTTACCGTCAGTCCCTCTGCCTCCCTCATCAATCTTTTTAACTGCACTGAAACATGCACATGCTCTTCCCACTCTCTCTGCCCTTCACCCACCCAGTCCTTCCTCTTGTATGTGTTTTTTTCCTCTGCAGCTGTCTGCCATCTATCAATCACTTCACCCCCATCTATTTTCCTCTTGTCTGTTGTGTCATGTCTCCTAATCTGTCTACCTGCTTCTATTTGTCTCTTCGTCTCCCGCTTCTCCCTGTCCTTCTCCTTTGTCCTTTCAATCTTATCTTTTTTTTTCCTTTGGTACTGAGTATAAACTATTGACTTCCATCAGTTGTGATTCGAGTTAAAGCAAAGAATCAGGTTTCTTCAGGTTTCCACTGAAGTGTCTGCTCTCTCATCTTACTTTGGTAGTATAGGCGCATATCTTTGTGCTTGCTGCATGCCCGTGTTTTTGTGTTGCCTGCATTGCGGTGGATAGTTTCTTTGAGACAGATTGCCCTCCTTTTCTTTCTCCTTTTTGTTTATATTCATATTTTTTGAAGAATCACATTTTTTCCACAAAAGCTGCTGTGTGTGTCGGCAGAATAGCATACATTTGTTAAAAAAGCTTCTTTCAGCTGCTCTCGTATTCACAAAGGGTTACACTGCATATTTGATTTGGCAGATTTTTACACTGGATGCCCTTCTTGAGGCAACCCCAAAGGGATTTGTGCATCCTCGCAGGATCGAACTGAGGATCTTTTGCTTGTTAAGTGTAAACTACTACACTGTGGTTAAATACCTTCACATAATGCCCACCTTTGACACAAGCATGTAATCTGCTGTACAGCTGCTCTTTAAACAGTCATCTCAAAATGGTGCAGGTGATATATACAGTTCACTGGGGCTAACGCACACATGCACATACACATGCATGCTAAACTAGATTAACACAGGCAGATAACATGGCCAGGGTTCAAACGGCTGACCATGAGCATGCACGAGTATGTTTGTTGAAGATTATTAATGGCCATACTATAATCTTTGTGTTTGACTGCCCGCTCAGAGGTAATGCGCAAGTACAACCACAAACAAACACGCGCAGAAGATAAGAGGAGAAGATTCACGCTACAGCAGTGCAGCTCTTGCTTTGCAAAAGGTGGTTAAAATCCAGCACACACTGCTGCAGTTACGTGGTGACCAAATGAAGTGTTTGTTTTTCTTGTCGCAGTAATGTTGCCTTCTGTCGACAAGGTGAAAATGCAGTTTCAGGATGGCAGCCTGAGAGTCTGGATAGAATGGCGTTTTTCTACCATTAACCTATTTGAACATGTCTGCAAATGTGCACATGACGTGTTCCGATATCTGCAGCCCGCTGTTTATTTCTGACAAGTGCATGGGCCACGATGGCAAGGAGTTAGACGTGTATTTAGCAGTGTAACACGTGCATAGACACACACACACACACAGAAACATGCGCACGTATACACAGAGTGCTTATTTTGAAATTCAAAGCAGACTTCTGCGAGTCCCTGATAAGGCAGCCTTGCAAGATACAACAAATATTAATATTAGTTTTAACTATTTCACAAGGTTTGCATCACATGTTTGTGTCTCTGTGTGTGTGGGTGTGTGTTTGTGTGTGTTTGTGTGTGTGTTGTTCTGAAGTAGCTGCCATCCATCAGCCACTAAACTAAGCTAAATCAATCACTTCTAGTCCAATAAGCTAAGTGGACCTCACTAGGGATTTTGTGCCTGAATGTGTGTGTGTTTCTGTTTAAAACGCACACAACCATTTGTAGACTGCTTCATCTAATTCATTTTCATTAAATATATTACGTTTTTCTGCTAAGTCAGCACAACTCATTTGAATGTGAGATTTACACTGCGTCAGGAGTCTCTCGCTTCCTGGTCACACTGAACCCAAACGTGACAGGCTTAACGACACAGACACTTGTCTCCCTGACGATGACACAGTTTAACAAACGCACAATTTGTCCACCTGGTGGACCTCATGGGACCTTCCTGCGCGAGTCCAAGGAGTGCAAAGTGTTCACATCAACAGTTTACTGCATCATTGTCACATAGTCTGAAATGTGTGTGTGCGTGTGTGTGCGTGTGTGTGTGTGTCATTTATGTTCTGCCACAGCAGGCTTCTTGTCCGGTCGTCTCTCTCCGTGTATCTGTGGCAGGAATCCTTTTTGTCAGAGTTATGGCCTCGGGCTTCAGCAACATGCTGTCAGGCTGTTTTTGGGCTTGTGTGTGTGTGTGTGTGTGTGTGTGTGTGTGTGTGTGTGTGTGTGTGTGTGTGTGTGTGCATCCTTATTGGTGTGTGTTTGTGACCTCTGGGGCAAGTATTGATTGAATGTCTGGCTCCCCACTGTCACGACACAGCTTTATTAGCAATAGGTCTCGTCTTCCCCACCTCTTCCTCTTGACATATCTTCATCACATTTTCTCCCTTTTTCCCGTCTTCATGTTCAGTGACCCCGCTCTCCTCCATTTTATCTCTTTCCATCTTGTTTAACCGCTCCTTCGTCTTCCTTTTCTCCATTTCACACACACACAAAAAAAAAGATACACGAGCAGTGAGCGATTGGCAACATTGTTGTCAGCGGTAATGTGAGTTGGCAACAGAGTCACAGTGTGAAACACATAATGAACAGTGAAGGACAGAGGTTTAATTACTGGAAGCAGCTCTACTTTTGAGCTCAAAAAGCAGCTGCTGTATGATGAATTTATCATCTTCACTCACTGGTTCGTGTCAGATTTTCACAAAAAATATCACAGATTACATGAATAATGAATACATCACTCTGACACAAAGGTTTGTGCAACATCCAGCCAGTTCCCCTCCCTGCTCATCAAATGACATTTTGTCAAAGGCGTTGGTGTGTCTCAGTTACACGTACGGTGTCCACGTGATGGACTGGGTCATGGCATCACTGAGATGGGGCTCCAAACTCATAATTTGTCAGTGTGCAGGCTCACTGTTGTGAAGTGGCATATGTTAAACCAAACCACTGTCTTCTACAAAGCCACACTATAAGGAGTTTTTAGTGCCTAAGCCTAATCAGGAAGTAGAAGGGAAAGTAAAAAGAGTGAAAATGACATTATGTGACCACCCAGAATAAGAAAACTATGTCAGCATATTAGCAGTTTTACCACAGTAAATAAATATGGACAAATTTAAGATCATCCAGAACTCAATCAAAACTTTTCCACGTGGGAGGAGATCTTAAATAAAGACATTCATTTGCAGACTTTTTTCAGCTTGGACTTCATCCATCAGGCCACGCGAGGATTCAGTGTTTCATTTAAAGCAATGTCAGCCCCTGACCATGGTGTCGTGTGTGAAATGAAAAAGTCTTTGAAATCAAATCTGTACTTCAGTGGGAGCCAATAAAAATAGGACAGCCATGTGGCGATGTGGGACCCGCAAGAGTGTTTGTCACAAGCCTGGCAGCGGGGTCCGACATCAGCTGCAGCCAGGTCATTGTTGACTGACTGTGGCAGGAAAGCAAGCCAATACCAGTGACCTGACTCGGTGAGATAAAAGCTTGAATAAAAATAAAAAAACTAGACAGGTTAGCTGTCCATAAATTCTCATCTGCAGACAGTTTGTTTTTGAAAGAAATCTACATAAACGCAAAGTGCTAACCACTCATCCAGCTGACTTGCTCAAAATAACCAGACTCACTTAGATGAGTGTGAGCTGTTTACAGCGGGAACAAATCTGGGTAAACACGGTACTTTTGTCATGGGGGCAAAAAAGCAACTAATGCACACATTTTTTCGTTAATACATCAGTCTTCTCAGATCCCACAGACATCGTTCAGTATCCACAGACCGGAGTGGGGACAAATTAGCTCACTTCAATTAATAGACCCATCTTGTAATTACTGTTTCTGGGCTTGTTCCATATTATGCTCATGCTATTGGGGTTATAATTGTTTTCCTGAATCCTACTCTTTGCCTACTGAGACCGCACGGTGTGTTTCATATAACTCAGGGAGAACATCGGTTCTGCCAATGCCAGGAGGGCTGCATAATGAGAGGCTGTGGTTCAGTGCATTTGTCTGTTTATTTAGATGTGTTCAGCATTTGGTCTGCCCATAGTCACATTACAGACTATTTTTATTGACATGTCATATGACAGATGTTATATATGGGAATTCTGTTCTGTTCTTATTAACATTGTACCTTATAATACTGCACTGCATGAAATCTGTCTGTCTGTACGTTCGTTTCTTTGTCCTAATACTCTATCAGGGTTTGAGGAACTCCATTTGGCAGACAGCTACATCTTAGACCCCTGAAGGTTCTTATCTATATCAGATATTATGATGGCATCATGTTGCCTACCAGCCACCTGGCAAACAAGTTAAACTAAGCCATAAAAACCTATAAAATACCATATAATTTTATTCATTACAGTAGCATTTAATTTACACACGAATGATGCTATCATGTTCCCTGGAAACCACTTAGAAATGGACTCAAATGGCCTGCTTTTAGCCTTTAAGCACCTACAACACCTTATAAAAGCATCCTATCATTTTAATTTCACAGCAAAAACGTTTTATTTTTATCCACAGTTGAATTGCCTGGCAACCACCTAGTAAATTGCTAAAATGTCCTATTTTTAGTATATAAGCAACATAGTCTTTACCTTTCTCAATGTGATTAAGTATTGCACGTTGCCAACAGTGCAAACAGACCAAACAATCGCTTAGCATGAGGATCTACTAGTGAAGAAAATATAACATTGTGAGGTCTGAATTTATGTTGCTGCCCATTTGCAAATGGACATAAATACAAATACTTTTGCAATGAAAAACATGAAAAGCTGAAAGGTGTGCTTTGGATTGATACCAGAATTTGCTGTATCTCAGAGCACTATCAACAGCACAAGCACGAGTAGCCCACATGCTGGTTGTACAACATGCACAATCAAATCACAGCAGGCTGACCTGTGTTTGACTTTTGTGTTACCTGTGTGGACTTTTCTTGGTGCAGATTAAATTTTTTCTCCTGTCTGCATCAGTTTCCTTTGAAATCCTCTAGCGCACCCCAGCTGATTTTCACACTGATTGTGCTGCACATCACTGTGACTGGTCTCAGTTTACCCATCAACCAATTTACATGTCAGAAAATTGTGAAGCCAAACCATCAAACCAAACGGTATTGCAAAGCAGCTTTAATTTATGCTCGCTCGCCTGCTAACGTTAAAGGCAATATGCAGTTTCACCTTGAAAAAGTAAAGTGGTGAAGTTTAACTACATGTAGGGAAACTCTTGGCTTTATCGACTGGTAAGAACAACGATAGCTGACGTGTTTGCCTTCAGGGCCAAAACCCTGGTTTATTTCTTACCTGCTGTGACCCTTCTAGCATGTTCACACCCGTTTCCCCAGTGAAACCAATTAACTCTCAGTTCCTCTCCTCATGCAACCTTGTTTCTTTTTCAGGACATACACAGAAAGTAAAGAAGCACTGAAAATATTTATGGCTCCTATATGTGACACCCCACCTCATCCTTACAAATAATACCCTTCAACTCAATGCATCTTCAAAAAAACAGAAGTAAATTAAACTAATACTACATGTTCCTGAATACATACTTCAGAAAAAAAGGAAAAGAAAAAACTTGAGGCTCCACTCACACAGTACTCACACAGCGACATAGTTCAAGGTAGCCCTTTTTCTTTTTTGTTTTTAAAGAGGACACAGGAGAGGAAAATAGGTCATGGGAAAGGAGAGAAGCATGTAAAAGGACATGAAATGACCCAGTAGAAGATAAAATGGAGAGGGAGGCATGAGAGGGGGGAGGGGGGTGAGGGAGGAAAAAAGAAAAGGAGAGGTGAGTGGAATGTCAAGGAGACTCAGAGGTAACATAAGGAGATCGAGGCATTGTGTTGCCCAACACACACACACACACACACACACACATTGATAAACAGGGAAGCTCCCAGAGCGTCCAGAGTCCATCCTGGAATTTTCAACAGGAAATTTATTCTACCCTAAACAATGGCATAAGGGACACACACCCTGACATACACACAGTCACAATGGCTCTGAATCTGCTTAGGAGTACAGTACAACAGAGATAGTACAACAAAACATTCAGATTAGTCAAATCACATTAGACACATTAGACAGCCTCTGCTTAATTATGTGTTGAGGTGTGTGTGTGTGTGTGTGTGTGTGTGTGTGTGTGTGTGTGTGTGTGTGTGAGCGTTCCCTTTCCTTTTCAGTCATTAAAATTGCATTTATGAGATTGCACCTGTGCGTATTTTCATTTGTGTGTGTTTGGATGAACTAATCATAGTGCATTTATAATTCAGTTTAATACATTGTCATTTTTAATTTGCTGTATTCATGTGCAATAGCTGCCCCAGGTGTACACTTTGAAGTCGGGTCTCACACACAGGCACACAAGCTCACAACGTGACGCGCTAAACAGAAGGCTGGAGTCGGGGTGAAAGGTCCCCACGGTTAAAATAACAAGTCTGTGAACTTGTGAACACAGGGAATATGCTCTGTGTGCATGTGTGTGTGTGTGTGTGCATGTGTGTGTGTTGGTATTCCTGACTTCCTGTCTCTTGTCCAAAGAAGAAACACTTGAAAGTGTCAACACTGAAAGATGACAGAGGGTATTTACGGATGCGTCACAAACCTCCCCACAGATTCTCCCAGACACTTTGCTGTGAGCAAATAACCAAACTGAAAACAACAGACCTGCTTGAAAAGGGTGCACTGTTAATTGTTATGAAGTTATATTCAGTTTAGTGTACTTTATGTTGTGTAATTGTCAGGGGAGACGCACATGCACAGCAATCTAATATGGGGAAAAAGCACATTGTACCTGATTTAGCTACCAGCTAATTTCCATCTCCAGTCCCTGGATAAGTAAACACTATATCAATAAATATAAATACATGCAGTGCACTAGATACAGTGAAAATGTAATAAGCTGTATTTGTCTCCACAGTTGCCTCTGTGACAGAGAGAAGAAATTTCACCTGGCAAGTTAATGTGAAGGTGCTATTTTCAGCCTCCTTTAAGTACACTGGCTGCTGCTTGAATATATTAAGTAACAATGTAATCATTTCTTTGCAAAGACATAGACTTTATTAATCTCACACCAGAGAAATTTGCATGTTACAGCAGCAAGAATAAATGAATTAGAGATATTAGAGAAAAATAAATAAGAAAAAAATAGTGTAATTTTTTTAAAGGCAAAAAACCTTACAAGAGTAATTTCTAGTATTTATAAATGGTTGACATATACAGTAATTACACTCACAGAGAAAAGTCTAATTTAAAAATCATCAACAAAACCCAGAATGTGTAAATGTTTGATTATTTAATCAAACTCTTTTATTTACAGATTGCTTATGTAGCGATCCAGCTGAAGGTCGGTTCTGAGGAGATTTACCTGTTGCCAAAAACAAATCCCACGGTTGTCATCTAGAGGGTTTGAAGCCCTGCATGCCCGAGCGAGTGATGTGACATAAGACGGATTCGGTCTTAGACTTTTCCGACCCTTCAACTATTTTCAAACACAACTGATTTCGTGTTGCTGCGGCTCTAGCTTTAGCAACAGGAGACAAACATAAAAGCGGAAACAAAAGTGCAACTAGTTTCTACACGAACAAAACTCAAAATTTGTAGCATCATGAAAAGAAAAGTGATGCAAATTTGTTTTGGAACTTTGGCAACATTGGTTACATTTTACAAGTTCTTGTTCCTGAAAAAAGGATAAGCGGAAGCGGATGGATGGATGGATGGATGGATGGATGTTTAGGTCAGCTACGATCTGATATTTAACTATAGATATGACTTAGGAAAACACATTTATGCATACGTAACTATTTAGATGGCAATCTTCCAATCAACAGCAATAAGTTTCAGTGTAAAGTGAGTCATTTAACAAATATAAATTATTACAGTTTTCTTAATGAATAACCAACAGTACTCCCTGCTAGCACCAAGGAGTACTGTTGGTTAGTACTTTTTTGTCTTGACTCTTCAGGGCACAGATTCAAAAAGGTGCTGAAAACAGAGAATAGAGATTTGGGTCCATATTGACATGATGATGTCACACGGTTGCTGCAGATTTGCTGGTCGCACATCCATGATGTGAATTTCCTCCTCTACTGGATTAAGATCATGTGACTGTGGAGGCCTCTGAGTATGGTGCATTATCCTGCTCAAAGCAGCAACCAGAAGATGTGCACACTATGGTCATAAAGGAATGGGCATGTTCAGCAACAATGCTGGATTAGGCAGTGGTGTTTGATATTTTCTCTTTTTTGAACCATTGTCTGTAAACTCTACAGATGGTTCTGTGGAGAAAATCCCAGTGGATCAGTAATTTCTAAAATATTCAGGTAATGTTCAGTTTGAACTTCAGCAGGCCTCAGTGCATTCACATTCTCTCGTGTGCTTGGCTGATTAGAGCTGCTGAAGAGGCATACCTAATAAAGTGATGCGTGCATTTGTCAGTCCCCTGATAAGTAGAATCTGACATTTCAGTCAACAAGACCGAGCATAAATAGTTTGACTTCCAAATGTTACAAAAGTTTGATGGAAAAAAGAGCATATTACTGTAGAGTTATTTTTTTCTGATGTGAATAAATTATGGTTACGGTTTGGGGGGGGGGGGTTAGCATAAAAGCACCATAGTTAGGACCATGATGTGGTGTGTGTTTTTATGGAACAGCTGTTAACATTAAATGGTGAATTAAGTACTTACTTGGTTTAAAATGCAAATGAATCTGCACTGGAAAAATAATAACTGCTCATAAGCTCAAGAGGTCTAGCTAACCAAACTCAAATGTATAACCACAAACTGTTTATGGTAGAGATGGCAGGAAGCCATCATGTAACCACCTGTAAAGGCCAACATTTGTGCTGTAAGGCTAATGAAGAGGTCTGGGTTCTGGGTTGATGTGTGTGTCTTCCTCCCGTCTTTCTCCCAGGATGGTTGGATGGATGGATGTTAAGAGCACTGGAGGTAGAAACGGAGCAAATGGTAGAAGTTCAAGCAAGGTAACGATCCAGGGGAGGAGAAAAGTGAATAGAGAGCCAAGACAATGGCGAGAGCATGTGGGTGTCTGTTCCTGAACAGAAGAGTCAGATTAAAATAGAACAACAGCCATATGACGACAGTGTGACTGTCAAACACCTGCAGCAGGGAGACAGAGAGAAAGAGAGACTCATAATGGGATGTAAGGGACAAATGCAGAAACAGGTGAGGGGGGGGGGTGGCTGTGAATAGTGAGAATATGCAAAACATTAGAGGGAACAGAGCGACAAAGAGTGAGTCCGTGAATAAGATGCAGATGAGTGAAAGGTTCAGAGCAACAAAAAAAAAGGGTGAGGATGAAGAATGGAGGCCATTATTGTGTCCTCCCTTTCAGATTGTGCGAGTGAGAAACAACTAGTGTTTCTTTTTTTGCCTGCGCGGTCCCATCAGTGTCCCTTTTTTACTCCCCTGAGCATTGAATAAATCCTCACTGCGGCGCTCCCGGGGCGAGAGAAAGTAGATGAGCCTGGGTGTCATTGTCTGTAACAAAGGTGCTATCATACAACACATCTGCTGCATTCGAGTAAGGTCGTTTCTTTGAGCGACCGTGATATTTAGACAGCCGTGATTGGCAGTTGTTGACATTTTTGAGCAGTCTCGTCCCTCGGTTAATACTGATGGCAATCATTTAAATTAGACAAGGTGCTCTGCATTTTACTGCACCAGCACTGTGTCAGGAACACGCTCAAAGCAAATGTTATGGTGTTCTAACAAAGCAGACTGGTAATTAAAATTAACTCAGACATGTCAGGGGTTTTATAAGTGCATAAAAAAAACTGTGCGTCTAAAACTCGATGACTTACACTGAACAAAAATATAAACGCAACACCTTTGTTACTGCTCCCATTCCCCATGGGATGGACGTAGAGACCTAAAATTCATTCCAGATACACAATATAACCATCCCTCCCAAACAGTGGTCACAAATCAGTCCAAATGTGTGGTAGTGGGCACATCTGCCATATTGAGATAATCCATCCCACCTCACAGGTGTGCCACATCAGGATGCTGATCTGACATCATGAGTAGTGCACAGGTGTACCTCAGACTGCCCACAACAAAAGGCCACCCTGGAATGTGCAGTTTTGTCTCACAGCAAAATGCCACAGATGCCACAAGCAATGAGGGAGCGTGCAATTGGCATGCTGACAGCAGGAATGTCAACCAGATCTGTCGCCCGTGCATTGAATGTTCATTTCTCAACCATAAGCCGTCTCCACAGGCGTTTCAGAGAATATGGCAGCACATCCAACCGGCCTCACAACCGCAGACCTCGTGTAACCACACCAGCCCAGGACCTCCACATCCAGCAGGTTCACCTCCAAGATCGTCTGAGACCAGCCACCCAGACAGCTGCTGGAACAATTGGTTTGCACAACCAAACAATTTCTGCACAAACTGTCAGAAACCGTCTCAGGGACGCTCAACTGCATGCCCGTCGTCCTCATCGGGGTCTTGACCTGACTCCAGCTCGTCGCCGTAACAGACTTGTGTGGGCAAATGCTCACATTCGATGGCGTCTGGCACGTTGGAGAGGTGTGCGCTTCACGGATGAATCATGGTTCACATTGTTCAGGGCAGATGGCAGCTGAGAATGTCCCAGTTCTTGCATGGCCAGCATACTCACCGGACATGTCACCCATTGAGCATGTTCGGGATGTGCTTGACCGGCGTATACGACAGCGTGTACCAGTTCCCACGAATATCCAACAACCTCGCACAGCCATTGAAGTGGAGTGGACCAACATTCCACAGGCCACAATTGACAATCTGATAGACTCCATGCGACGATGTGTTGCACTGCATGAGGCAAATGGTGGTCACACCAGATACTGACCAGTTCTGGGTCCCCAGACCCCCAATAGCGCAAAAAACTGCACATTCCAGGGTGGCCTTTTGTTGTGGGCAGTCTGAGGTACACCTGTGCACTACTCATGATGTCAGATCAGCATCCTGATGTGGCACACCTGTGAGGTGGGATGGATTATCTCAATATGGCAGATGTGCCCACTACCACACGTTTGGACTGATTTGTGACCACTGTTTGGGAGGGATGGTTATATTGTGTATCTGGAATGAATTTTAGGTCTCTACGTCCATCCCATGGGGAATGGGAGCAGTAACAAAGGTGTTGCGTTTATATTTTTGTTGAGTGTATTTTGAAACAGGCGCGCGGCTAAAAAAAAACCCATTCAGATTTCATGAAGTGACATCACCGGCTCGGTTAGTGTTGTCACTGTCGTCACAGGTTGTAGGAATGACAGGAACATTAGTGCCGCTTTAATAACCGCTGACAACAACTACCTCCAGAGACGATGACAGCGAAAGAGTCATGCAGCATGAAAGGAAGCCGATGCTTGCTCACTCACAGCCTGAAACAAAAGGAGACATGAGACAGGCTGCATTTACTCACACAAACACTCGAGCAGGAATCAACCGCTCCACCTAAAACGAGCTCATTGTGCACCGCTGTTTGTCATCCGCAGTTTTCATCACAGATTTAGCTGCAGGACTTTGACGGGAGATCGAATGAGCTAAGGTTTTTCAAAAGTGGGCGTAAGTAATAAATGCAGTGCAATTGAGACCAGCGGCAAGTAGGAAAAACTAACTTCCTAATTAGTGGTTTATTGCTCAGTTTTGGATTCACGATCATCTCAAATCTTTGAGAATACTTCATAACCTACCCAAGCTTTATGCTAATTTTGTTTGGGGGTTTTTTGCATGTCACGAGCAGATGTTTTTTGTGAAAGCAAACCCAAATGCTAGGAATAGTTGATAATCCCACACCAGACAACATGTAACACCAGATAAAATAAAATACAAATATAAAAAAAAAAGCACACAATAAATAAATGGTCTGTAAAGCGCTTTACTAGTCCCTAAGGACCCCAAAGCGCTTTACACATCCAGTCATCCACCCACAGGTGATGGCAGCTACATTGTAGCCACAGCCACCCTGGGGCGCACTGACAGAGATGAGGCTGCCGGAAACTGGTGCCACCGGGCCCTCTGCCCACCACCAGTAGGCAACGGGTGAAGTGTCTTGCCCAAGGACACAACGACCGAGACTGTCCGAGCCGGGGCTCGAACCGGCAACCTTCCAATTACAAGGCGAACTCCCAACTCTTGAGCCACAATCGCCTCTAAGAACAGAGGCTTCATAATATTATCAATAACAATAGAAAGATCACAAAACCCACAGACCATGATGCTGATAAACTGAGATCTTTTATGAAACTTTTCAAGGGATTCAATGTCTATTTGATAACTCAGGATGAATTTATTGCTAAATAATCAGGTTTCATAAAGACTAGACCCATAAATAAGCTTATGAATCCACTATTTCTTATTTCTAACTTCTTTCTCTTACTCCTTCAATTAAAATACAAATCTGATTAGACCTGATGAGAACAGCTGTCTGCTGTTGTCTCCAGAGGAGATAAAGGAGGCAACTGAGAGGAGGATTGGCAGACATTTATTACTGCCAGGAAATCTTTGTCAAGTTTTATAGTGTGTGGGTCTTAGAAAAATGAGCCTTGCTGGATATTTGTTATGCATGAGTTTGTATTAAATTTGTAGGCCTGTCCGTGATCTAGCCGAGCAGTAGCTGCTGGCGAAAAGCATTATTGCACTAATCCAAACATCTACGTTTAAAGAATGCTGTAAGTAGGATTATTAAAACAATGTAACAAGTGCACTAACTTTGCAAGGAGACTGTCTATAATGTTACAGGAAGTGACCATATGATATGACATGTTTGAGGTTTATGACTTAAAGGCAAATGTTTGCCCAGGGAGTTTGCATGTCCTCTTCGTTGGGTCATCATTTCCCCTCTCAGACTTAGCCTACGCTTTTAATTTAACGCCTATTTCATTCTATTAAAATCTGTTAGCCCCAGTTTGTGCTGTATTATTAAAGCATCACTTGCCTCCAGTCCTTTTTGCAATTCTTCAAATCTTGTCTCTCTCCAACTGAGCAATGTGTGAATTTCATCAGCGAGCAGTTTTCTGTCTTTATAGGATCGGGTTCCCGTGTTTAGTCAGTCCACTTCAGCCTTAATTTCTGTTCCTCGTTCTTTCTGTCTATCATCTGCTTCCTTTCGAGTCACGCTGTAGAAACATGAATTATGAATTATGGTTTGTTGGCTGCTCTTGCGATGTGATCTTAATAAGTTTCACTGGAAGCTGCTGAAAATCGCTGTCTCTCGTCTTCTGAGTCTCTCTTTCTCACACACACAGGTTGTTTGGTTAATTACGGGGCAGCATTGCGATGCATCTGTTTCTCCTGTACCTCAGCGATAGGTCACCCTTGTTGTTACTGGAGTCAGCATCGCTCCGTTGTTTTTAAAACCTCCTCCTCTCGGTACTCTTACCTGAATGAATGGGGGGTGTGTGCTTGTTCCGAGGCCCGTCTTCATGGCTTGGCTGTATTCTACAGTGCATGTGTCTCCAGTATGTTAGTGATGCTACTGGAGACCCAGCTCTGTTGGAATAACAACCAGGACCTCACGCTGCTAGCCTCCCACCAGCTGTGGTGTGCATGTGTGTGTATACATGCCTCTGCCTGTCTTTCTCTCAATCTTTCCTTAAATCGTTAAATGTGTCCCTCATCCCTCCTCTCTCCGTGACAGACGACCGGTGAGGAAAAATCAATACACACTGGTAAATCACTTATATGTTAAAGAGCAGAAGAGCCCAGCTGTGCATCTCTTGCTGACTCGAACGGGATTCGTGGTTCTGAGTTTGTCTCAGTTTGCGGAGGTATTCGGCTCCACAGAGTGAAGGATTTTGGGTATGCAAGCTCACTCAGATGTACTTGTGTCCCAAAAGCTAACAGCACATAATGCAACAGGAATGATACTATGCACAAGTCAAATGCTGATTGGTTCACAAGTGGGCCTGAACAGGAAAATGACTTCTTCATGAAGTGGAAACACAAAGTGGACGTTTTTCATTGTGTTTAACACTGACGTTCACTTCAACTTGTTGAATGTTACAACTGTAGTCCTCTCTGCAGCAGGCTGAAGGACTAGCAACAACACAAACAGCCATAGCCCACACACTGGTGACAGTAAACTGTTATAACATGTAGTTGACGGTCTGCAAAGCTGCTGCATGTAGACCCAGCTCACAATCGTGCTGGTGCCTTTAAACTGTACAGATACGCAAGCAGAAGGTGTTGGTTAAGCACGGTGATTCACTGTAATGCACAGAGGGGCTTGTAGGATCAAGTAAATTGTTGGTTTTGCATAAATCTCTGCAGACATAAAGGAGGATACCTTTAATCATGTGCAAGTGGAGTGCCATTACCCTCCATCCTCTCGCTGTTAGATCAAGGTCGACTCACTTGAAATGCAGATGGGCTTGACTCAAGGCGTCGGATGGCTCTGTGAACAATGCAGCAGATAAGAAATATGGGAGTTACCCTAAAGACTCCAATTAGCTCCTTAAACTAATCCTCTCGGTCAGGCCTTTATTGCAGCGCAGACGTTAGCTAATGTGACCAATTTAGAATATTAGTATTCAAGTAACTGGCTAATCTGCTCTGTTTCTCAGAGGAATGGTTGTTTCCTTCAGTGAATTCATGAGTGCAATGAAGCACAAAATAATATTTTTAAAATCTATATAAAGTCAGGTTTTGTTGTAGTGAATCTTCCAAAAAGTTGCAGAAGTGATGCTAGAATAAAAAAGGATATGAATGTTACCTATTACCTGTTTTTGCATCTTGAAACTCACAGTTTTTGTGCTTCTGATTCTCTCGACCTACTGACATGTGGGATAATATATCATACGGGATTGTCAGAGTACTAAAATCTCTGTCAATTAGTAAGCTATATAACCAGAAAACAAACAGAAACAAATTGATTGTGTTGATATATTTTACATCTTGACTTCAAAGGGGCGTTATTGCCTGTGGAAGGTGGAAGGCAGCCATTTTTCTTCTAGAAAGGGGCAAAGTGGCAGATTTCTGTTGCTGGGGCATTTGTCTGATTTACCTGCCAGCAGTTTGAACTCTTTAAAGCCTGAACCATGAAATAATTGCCGGAAAAAATCACATTTTTGGAAAATAAAGTGTTCATTTTTTAGATTAATTAAATATTAATTTACATATGTCACACTGATGGCTTAGAAGTCTCAAACAATCATTATTCAAGGTTAATGTAGCTAATTTAAACCAACACTAAATTGGTTTAAATTGGTTTTTCATTTCAGTGCTAATATTTCCTTTTTAGATGGATGTGTAAAGGAATTTAAAAAAACATAAAAGACCAAAATTTCCAGGGATAGCTTTTACACCAAAGGATGCTCCGTCAGGACCTTTTAGTATCCTTTTGTTAAATATGCAGTTTAATACGAATAGTTGACTGTCATAAGGCCCAGAACACACAAAAAATGTGAAATACAAACAAGAAATATGAAAAGGAAATCTAAACAAACTCTAAGGCACAGGGGACTGAGGGACGCACTGAATGGAAACATACACTCAAGACTCAAGACAAAGATTAAGGGCGTGACAGGACTATGTATACACGCACAGGGGTGATTGAGTAGAGACACCTGGGAGACACAGCTGAACTAAAGCCAAACAACAACATACAGGGAAGTAAAACTAATAGAAGAGATAGATTAAACCGTGAGCAGGATATTAAAGCCAAAACAGGAACTGAAACAGAACTGAGGCTCAAGATTTTAAGATGCGATGGACGATTGTAAACAATCACAAACTAAGAGTCAGTCAGGGAGAGCAGCACCAACCACTACTAGCAAATGATGCTTAGCAAGATCAAACTAAAACAAATACATGAATCCCAAATATCTGTCGAGATGATCTAAAATATACAATTAAATGTGATTCAGAAAATGATACAAAACCATCCTGTTAGGCTTTTAAAACCATTGTCTGCACTTTTGTGCTGCCTCTAGGTCATCTTAAATTGGTCATGTGATTTGGACACACACCCCCCCCAGATTACATCGACTGTAGAGAAAATTCAGGACCATGACACAAACTTTCTATGGATCAAAAATCCACAATACAAAGAGTAAAGCCTGACCTTGTTTGCTGTTGGTGATGTATTGTGAAGAGTTCCCCAAACAATCCCAGGGATGCGCTTACAGCCCTGTAATTGTTTTTATATCTACCCATTTAATTTCATCCCGTCAAAGTGATAAAAACGTTACAATCATTTATGATCTAACATTGGTTTATGTTTTTCTTAAACACACAAATAAACTGTGCGTTACTATGAAAAAAGCAGTAAAAGAAAATGATTTTTTTTAACTAAGATGCAGTTAAGAGTGCTCCGTTTCTCCGGCGTGCTGTGTGCACACTGAGCACAGCGTGTGCAGGGACCACCAGTAACTACGCTATCAGAGATAATCTCCGCCCCCCAGCCAGACTCCTCGGGTCCAACAAGTGTGAAACGGCCTCAGCAAACGGATTAAGGTTAGAATAACAAAATTAAAGCCAAATAGTGGGGTATGCACTACATCGCTCCCTTCCAGTCCCCTATTGTCTTTGTCTTATCAGCACTTGCAGGTGGCTGCTTTGCAGTTATGAAGTACACAAAGTCTTTTTTTTTTAATGTTTGTGAGAAATTTTTTTATGCTAAATATCGAACCAAGATTTGCCTTCATTTTTCTCCCACTTATCCAGTTTATGGTCATGTGGGGCGCTGAAGCCTATCTCAGCTGTTACAGGGCAGGAGCTGGGGTACACCATGGACAGGACACCAGCCTGTCACAGGAGTGACACAAAGACAGACGACCAATCATGTCCACATTCACACCTGCAGCCAATGTAGACTCACTAGTGTCCCGAATTCGAAAATGTGGCACAAAAACAAACCAAAATCAGATGTGCAATCAGATGAAGAGTTTATTAAGAACACACGTGTGGGAAGAAGCACACAGCATCACATCAGCGGACTTCTTCGCCCAAAATACACAGACAATGGCTTTTTATAATGTCAGGGTTAACGCCCCTTCACGCGTTATAAGAACATTATTTGCATCTTGAGAACATTATGTGCATCGTTTACAGACAATGATCAATTTTTAGAGCTAAAGGCAGACACAGAAGTTCCTCTTTCTAGCATCTTTTCCAAATATGGCGCTGACTTCAGGCCCTGAAGGCCCCCGTGGACTTGTCCTCCTCTCTGACACATCTTCTGTCATCTGTTACTAAGCAAACTCAAATGCAACAGGTTGCTGAATGCATTCAGGCCTTTGCTCAGGCCTGTTTCTAGATTGTATGTATTATATGTGTTTTATAGGCGTGTATGCAGCTTTAACCTTCTGTAGCTCCAAGTCACTTACACAATAGATCGTCCGGACATCGCGCCGAACGAGGCTTATGACCTTTCCTTAATTGACTGAACTTCAACTCTTTAATAAGCACAAAATGCAATGTGTGTGTACAATTATTATGGCTGCACCTGTAATAAAAGGTTAATGTGAGGCCGGCAGGTTTTAATGAACATCTTAATGCAGTATCTATACTATAGATGATATTATTAATGATGCAGGATATATTGTAGCAATAAAATCCCTCTCTCGGGAACCACACCGTTTGTTGTGTCACTCCTTGGCCCCCTCAGTTACTTCTAGCTCCATCAATGGCATCATGGACATCGGGATCACCGCTCCGGGGTCCACTGCCCTCGTGATTTCCTTTTCCAACAATCCTCTGGCACAAGGAATGAGACAACAACCACAAGTCACCAATATCCCTAGAAATGATGCAATAGAAAGCATTACAGACATCACAAACCCTTTCCATTGTCCGAACACGGATGTCATCCAGCTCTCCAGCAGGTTATCGATTCCTGAGTGTTCATGCATAGTTTTAGACAGAGTTTTCAGCCCTTCCAGAGCTCGAGTTACTGAGCCATCTGGGGCAGTGTTGTTGGGGATAAAGGTACAACACATGTCTCCGAACATGGCACATACGCCCCCTTTCTCCACCAACAACATGTCAAGGGCCATTCGATTTTGCACTCCCATCAGTGAGGTCGGACCCAACTGTTCCGCCCTCTAAAGCCTGAACCATGAAATAATTGCAAGAAATTTTAAATTTTTCAAAAATGAAGTGTTTATTAAACCCTTTCACAATGTTTATTATTTAAAAACACTAGGCATTAAGGGTTTTATCTAACATATGCATATCTTTGGACTGTAGGAGAAAGCCCACACAGACACTAAGAGAACATTCAAACTCCACACAGAGAGGCTCCAAGCAGCAGGATTCAAGCCCAGGACCTTCTTGTAACCACCACAACCTCAGGCCACCTACAATTCCCTCATTTCTGCTTCACTTTCTACTGGCTCCAGAGATTTTGCAAGAGAAAATCAGAGCAGATCTTAAGAGCTCCTCTTGCTTACCACTGTGATTTCCTCTTTTCTGTACTCTATGAATTCTGGCTTCATTTTTTTTCTGCTACCATATGACAACTCACCACTGGTGCGTCTTATTTACACCATTTACACAGTTTTAAAATGAATATATGGTATTAGAGATACAAGTGCCTCTTATAAATGGGATATCTATAAAGGGTTTAGGTCAGCGGTCCCCAACCGCCCGGGCCACGGACCGTTACCAGTCCGTGAGTTGTTTGGTACCGGGCCACGAGAGTTGAAGCTCGGGTGTGAAATCTATGGTTTTCAGGGTTTTTGTCAGTTTTTATTGTTAACTCGGTTTCCCTGGGTCTTTTCACATGTGTTATGAATAAATCTTCTTTTTTTGGTACTATTACTGGTTTTATTTTGTTGTGTTTATCTGCGACACCTTAAAGGCCTGTCCATGAAAATATTGTCAGACATAAACCAGTCAGTGGCGCAAAAAAAAGGTTTGGGGCCGCTGGTTTAGGTGTTTTAGTTGGAATACCACACATAACCACTGGGACAATCTTTTAAAGACATCCACGCTCTCTCCATCTATGTTCAGCACTTCATTAGATTAGACTGCTCTGGAACTCGTTTCAAGTGGAAAGAAAATGGCTTTTTCACTCTTATATTCAGCCGTGTTCCTTTCCATAAGTACTGCAGGAACACAGAACTATGTCTTCATATTATTATAAATTTATTTTATGTTATTTTCAGCAGAATCCAGTCATTAATAAAGGCTTGGAGATGTCGGTTGAGGCCCTGGAACACTTTCAGTAATTTAAGACATTTTTTATCAGATATAAAACAATAATATAGGACAATGAGGAGTCAGGTCGTCTCTTACAAGCTCCTGTCTCAACTGAGGCTTTCGTCTGTCTTTACTTAAATGAAATACAGTGGGCCATTAGGGATCTTTCTCTCACTTTTACCTGTTATATTACCAACACCACTCACTTCTTTTTTCCCTTTTCAGTGTTCATCAAATATATGATGCTACTCTCCCTGGGGGCATAAATCTGTTTCCTCTTCAGCCTTTCACACACTGCTGTTGTTGCTGGATTCATATGAAGAGTCCCTCAGAGAGCACAACCGGCAGCGAACGTGCAATTATGCTTTCGCCGCTGGAGCAGAAATACATCCAGAGCAGCGAGAGCAGACTCACATAGCCGGTTCAATCAGCTTGCCGATATCATTTTGCTATAATCAGCTGGAAATAATGCAAAATATAAAATGTGTACAAATCAGGCAACGTCAGAAGAGTTGATTTTAATATAGAAATGCAACTCCAAATAATGTATGACCCGGGAAAAAAGCATCCCTCCTCACCAGGCAGCCAAAATAAACGTTAGAAAGAATGTGCAAATATTATCTGATCTAGTTCTGCTCAACAGGAAATTATCTCGACATTATACAGAGCTTGATTTGGCTTTACCCTGCTAGCTACAGCTCTGTCCGTGTAGACTTAATTAAACTTTTCAGTGAGATGTCCTCCTGGAGTTATTCTGCAAATGTCTGGCTCCCTCTCTATTAACTCAAATTTATGACTGCTGTAGTTCGGGGACATCACTGAATGAAATGCTGCTTTTTTCTTTTCCTTTTCCGGCATCTGAGTTCGTACCTTTGATTCCTTTAACTCCACCGAATGGCTGATGGAAACAGACTGTAACAATCTGAAAATTCTGTCTGACAGCAGCCTAACGATGATGAGCAGGAGCCTTTTTTCATTCGATACTCAAGCTCCGCTTCTCTGTAATGTAATTTCCTTGCTACCTTACGCTTGACCACTATGTTTTCATTATTTTGCATAAGTCACCAAGAAACTTGATGAGAATGTCTCAGGCTTAAGTGTCGAGAATATTAAAAGTAAATAGCCATCGCAGGAAAGGCTTTAGACACACTTTCTGCCTACATTACAATAGCTTCCCTGCAGGAAATCATTAGGCTCATTAGGTACAACTGTTCAACTCATTGTTAAGCAAATATCTAATCAGCCAATCAGACTCAGTATGTATATATATAGATGTGTAGAGATGGTCAAGACGACCTGCTGATGTTCAAACTGAGCATTAAAAGGGGGAAAGAAAGGTGATTTAAGTCACTTTGAACATACAGGGTTGTATGCTGAGATCTCCCCACACAACCATCTGCAGGGTCTGAAAAAGAGAAAATATCTAATGTGCTGCAGTTCTCTGGATGATAATGCCCAGTCTCAATTTCTGCTGTGACTTTCAATTGTAGGGTAAGAATTTGGCACAAACAACATGAAAGCATGGATCCAGCCTGTTTTGTATCAACGGCTCCGGCTGGTGGTGGTGTTACAATGTGGGGGATATTTTCTTGGCACAATTTGGACCTCTTAGGGCTTAATGAACATAATTTAAACACCGCAGGCGTTGTTGCTGACCACGTACATCCCTTCTTGACCACAGTGTACCATCCTATGATGGCTCTTCCAGCAGGAAAACGCACAAAGCTCAAATGATCTCAAACTGGTTTCTTGAACATGACACTGATTTCACTGTACTCAAGTCACATGACCTCAATGCAACAGAGCACCTTTGGGACGTGGTGGATTCACACCATGAATGCGTTGCCCTCAACTTTCTCTGTCAGTTATAGTTTTTTGTTTTTTGTGCTGCAGTTGAGGTTAACTGGAGTATTTGACACCGCCATTACTGCCGTTTCTTTAAAAAAAAACAACAAGACATGGGTGATGTGACGATGTGAGAACGATAAAAAGAGAAAAGAATGCATTTGGTTATGCTGATCAAAGGTGCCCTTCAGAAGAGTGCTTCAAGTGATTAAAATAACTGCAGATAAAGACGACAACAAAGACTACATCCCCATGAGAGGAGGAGAAACCTGAAGATTAACATAAAAATTTAAAGTCTGGTACACGGAGGAAATTAAGAGAGATGTTGAGGAAAGGTGGATTTAAGAATAATCATGATGCTGCATGTACAGACACAAAAGGGCAGTGCAACCTGCTTGAGATGAGTGCAATCCTGAAACAAATTCAAACATGACAGTAATGCAATGAGTTGAATGAATATCAAATCTATGGGAATATTTTTCTGATAATTAAATCAAAGCAACGCATTTGCCATTTTGGTGATGGCTGATGATCAAATATTTGTTCTGTAAAGCATTTTCAGATCAATTTAGATAAAAGCTGTAGCCAAATTCACATAAACTGAACCGGCATTAGAGAACGCTGTTACTGTAATGAAATCACAATCGCTGTTTTCATTTCAATTTTGATCTCCCCCATGATTCAGGATTGCATCATCCTCTCTGTGAGGAGGAACGGTTAAAAACCAGCTCAACTAAATAAACGTCTTCTTTCAGTCCCCGGGAAGAAACACCAGATAATAAAAACTAGAAATTGTATCATTTAAAGAAAAAATCATCGGCATCATCTCGTGTCTTCAGGTCCTGCTTGAGTGGGTGGCAGGATATGTATGCATACCTGAAGGAATCTGTGTGGGTGTGTGTAAATGCGCAATGATGGGCGGAGAAGGAGGTAAATTAATAAAACAGATGGTTTGAGGTATATGGAAAGAAATTATTGCGAAAGGTCAAAGTGCAGAGTGTGACATTTACCGAGGCATAAATCTGTTACAGCCACAAACGCTGTCGTCGTTCCTGACAGCATCAGCGCGGGGAGGATGGAAGCCAGAGAGACGTTCATTGTTTGTCTGCTCCACAGCCAACACATTACTTACTGGGATTTGTGCGAGTATTTCACAATCTGCAACTTAGGATACAAAACACTCTCAGACACACACTCACACATGGGCTGGCAGAGCTCCAACTTCATTACAACAGCACTCGGGCCGGCTGATTGAGTGATCAAAGCTAATCACATTTAATCCTATCTAATCATATGTAATAACCAACACTGAGCGCTCAGGCATGACAGCGCTCTCCACTCTCTCTCCATCTCCCCCCTTTTCGTCTCCTCTCCTCCTTGACATTTGACACACACACACAGACCTGCAAAAAAACATGTCCTCCTCCCTCCTCATCCATGTTCAGCATCAGTCGCAACCAACAGAGAGCGGTAAAACCGCTAGAAGTGAGGTATCAAAATGAGGCGAAAAGGACATAAGACTGCCTCGTTAGAGCGCTGAGCCCGCGGCACGCCCAGCGTTCGATACCTTCGTGCTCTTGAACGCCCAAAAGAAACAAGATGCTCTTCCTTTCAGTTGCGCCGTGTCACTAGCAGCTTTGTCATGAACAACTGGAAGAAGAAGATCTGGTGGTTTCGAGCTCTGTGTATTCTTCCCCATTCATATTCAGCACACAGTTTTAAAGCAGGAGCATTTAAAGCCTTTGAGATTTCCCTCTGTGTTTTCCTTTGCTTTGATCAGATTTTGAAGTCCCGCTGAGATGTTTCTGTAGACCACGGTTAAATGTAATGATAATGCAGTGTGATCACTGGAACTGGTAAGGATTTAAGTAGACTTCACACAGAGAATAATTATGCCTATGGTGGGAATTTATAGCCGTTTCTGGTAAAGCTGAGGCGGGAGATGCAGAGGTGCTTCGTTGTAGCGTTTGCGGAAGGTAAAAACCTCAATTTTGCAGGACCTCAAACTATACGGTCCCTTTCATCTGAGATCTGCTCCCCTGTTTGTGTACTCCTCCATTCCTCGACCCTGTTTTTTAATCTCATTTTTATCAAAGTGTGTATTTCAGAGGACCGAAAAGAGCTATAAAAGCCTTGCAGTTGAATTGTCCCTTTTACGACAATATTGGACGTCAAATGGGGTTGTTTATAGAAATGTATCTGAAACACCCGTCCCTTAAACCTTTCTGACATCAAAATTACCTCTGCAGTTCGCTACACCCAGCCGGTAGCCTGGTGTGTGGAGACAGTGAGGATTGAACTTCTCTCTCAAGCTCTGTTTTTTCATTCTTCATACGTCTCTGTCAAGTCGGTCCGCTCACATCAGGTACAAACAGTTTTTCCTTTACACCATGTCCTCACAGGAATGGTGTAGATGACTGGCATTTTTTTTCAGAGCCCAATGTGCAATCATTGTCTCAAAAAGGTGCAAAAACAAGAAAAATACCTGTTGTTTCACATTTACTGGCATGAATGAAAGGGAAGCCATTGTGCTGAAGACAGCTTGGAGTGATTAAAACAAGAGCGTATCTGTTCAGTCAGGCGTTAGCTGGATGGAAACTCAGATGAAATGCTTTCTGTGTGGCGAGTGGTCAGATGCCACCTCCTGTAAACAGGAGAGCCAGCCTCCACCGTGAAGAGGAGTAAGAGCCTGCATAGCCTCAGGCGAGCATTTTTTAGTTTGTCTTTCTTAAAGATTTGAGAGTGCAGTAAAAAAAAAAAAAGATGATTTCTCACAGGCTCTTGGTGAATTTGATCAGGCATAACAAAGCATCCAGGAATGTACATTTTCTTGCAACGTGTTAACTCGTTTCATAAATCAGCTGCCTACCAAAGTGTGCAAATGAATTGCCAAGTGCTTTGTTTTCTGAAATGAAACAAAAGCAACGAGCGCCTTGTTGAGCAAAATCCACTCCCTGGTGACATCCGAGCTCAGTTCATTCCTAAGTACCACACTTGTGTCTCCAACTGGTGCAGTTTGCTGAGTATATACTGAGTGTGACACAGTTTAAATATTGTTTCAGAGTCCTTTGCAGCCTGCCAAGGTAAATATCTGAGGAAGAGCTGTTGCGGTGTAATCCTTGTGCCCACAAAGAAAACAAATTGATAGCCAAGGCCTCGGGTTTTCCGAGCTGCACTTTACGATCGTAGAAAAACAACCCAACAAACATCAGGGCATCTGTTTTTGTTTTCCTCCCCAGGATGCCTTGCTGCGGCTGGCGGCAGTTGTGGATGCGCGCTCTCTGCGAGTGGCCCTTCGAGATGGCGTTCGGGAGCTGCTGCCCAGCACGGTAATGCATGAGAACACACACGTATTGGAATTTCCTCAAATTATTACCTAGAGGAAGGGGAAGGAAGAAGAAAAAGCTTCCTGTTAGTATTCAGAGTGGTGTGGTACTCAGTACTCAGCCCTGACACAGGACCAGGGAACAGAGCACCAAATCTTGTTACAAATGGATGAGGCTCATCGCTCATTAAACTAATCAGAATCAGATTAATTTTACAAATGAACGTGCATGTATACGCGGGTGTGTTTTAATTCCAGGAGTGTGCATGTGTCTACTTGCTGGAAGAAGACTCGAGGCTACTATCTGACGACCCGCCACATGAGCTGCCACAGGAGGGAAAAATCAGGTGTGTGCTGCTTGTGTCTGTGTGTGTCTCTCTCTCTCTATGCGGCAAGTCACAGATGTTTCGTCTCAGTGAATCACCGCCGTGTACTGATTTGCTGCATTTGTTGTTGAGGGCAGCGATACCCCGAGAAGCAATAGAACAAAGAGGAGGGGTAGAGGGGAAACGGAGACGGATGTTTCCTCTGTGTGAGAAACAGGTGTCGTCTAAATGAATGTGAGCCACTCGGTCCAAAATCACATCCTCCTCAGCACAGAGATAAGGTGACACACAGAGAGGACCTCCTCTGTTTTTGTCCTGGCCTTTGATTTTTACCCCATCACTTTTTTTTACCCTTCCTCGCCCACCCATCTCTCTGACAGCTTCTTTTTTCCTCTTTTGTCATCTGCTTTCCCACCTTCCCACCTCACTGCATGAGTCTATCTTTGCCCTCTTTTCCCTCTCAGCCTGATCTTCCCCCAAAGAGCCACAAAGCACTATGCTGCCTGTGTTTAGATCTTCCTGCCTACAGCTACCGCCCTCCCCCTTTCCCGTGCTCCTCTTTCTCTCTCACCTTCAATCCCTCTCCCGTGGAAGCGTTGCGGGGCTAATAGCCGAGGTGACAGTGCCTCCGGTCCCTCAGCGAGGCTCACCGATCCTCTCCTCTCTTAAGTGCTCCCCGAAGCTCCACGACCCCCATGTGCTGCTGCGACTGCTGCCGAGGCGCTGGGGAAAAACCAATTCTACATTATTGATGAAACTGTCTGTTTGTCAGACAACCACCCCGTTTCCAACACCTCATTGCCACATGAACAACGGGAAGCCACACAAACCTCCTCACGAGGCACCAGCGCACAAGGACACGCGCACACACAACACCTGAGCGCACGCACAGACGAACGCTCACATACTCGCATTTATCAGGACGAGATATCGTGGCGATATTAAAAGAGCTACAGGGAAGTTTGTTACTTTTTCTCCTTCCAACTCACCTGCTTATATAAGCCTGTTATCAAGTCCTTGACACACACACACACACACTCAATGAACCCTTATAAGAGGCAAGGCCATGCTGTTCCAGCCTACTTTCTAATACATACAAGCCCATTATGTGGACCTTGACGCACATGCACAGCCACGCGAAAAAATAAACCTAAACAAGTTCAGCTAAGAAATCTTCCTTGAAGGTTTCTCTTCTAAACAACTTGTTGTGCTCACAATATGTGAGCCAAACAAGCCAAATGAAAAATGCTGCAGGCCAGAGTGCAAGGATATGATAATAAACACGATTCAAACTTGTTGCCATCTTCTTTGGGCCGGAGCTCATTAAATATGGAGCCAGGGGTAGTGTTGTCTGACCAATGAAAACTTCTTTGTGGAAGTTGTAGATGCCGCATCTTCTAAGCTGAAGAGCGGAGGGACCACCCTGCTTGCTATGAGTGATCCACGATGGATATGCTGCCCTCCATATGTATGACATACTTTTCTGGGTGAGATGATGTATTACATCAGCATGGCGCCGCAGTAAAAGAGTCCAGGGCTAAACTGGAGCCTTTCAGCCCCTGGAAACAATTTAAATATCAGTGTTTCCCCCCCTTTTGTCTTGATGGTTAAGTAGTTATGACAAATAAGATTTACATTATAGATTAAGCAGAAGCATTTGCAACTGTCATCTGATATGCAAACAAACTGCTATCCTCCAAGTTCAGTGTGTAGACCACTGAATTGTTATTGTTATATGGGAAATGACATAAATAAGGTGCTTTTAAAGTAGTTAAAAGTATCGGTATTGGTGATACTGGCCCTTTATTTACTTGGTGTCAGATCAATAGCAAACTGAGAATTTTAGTTAACATTAAAACACACATTTTAACATCACATGTGCTGTCAGACGAACACACACAACAGCAAATAACAGTATTGTTCATAGTACCTCGGGGTCATTTGTTTTGCTCTCCGCTGTACCCAGAGAAGCTGTTTTGAACCAAATACATTACGCAAAGGTCAACTATATTTGTCACAGTAGTGAAGTACAATGAGAATGTTTTTTGACTGAAGTGCAATACTCCTCAGTGAGTTTGAAAAATGGGCATTTTTAAATCAATGCACCATGTAGAGATTTGGCTTCAACGCTCTGAGGGATTTCAGACTCTGTAGAGCCTGTGTGCATTACAGAGGGGCTGCTGCTCTGTGTGTGCGTGTGTGTGTGGCTGCCAGAGGGATTTACCGATTATTATCTGAAGCACATACATCTTGAATCTAACTGTGTGCACGGGCGAAACCGTGTTGCTTCCTCTTCCTGTTGCTTTCTATGCTCGTGCACTTTTAACACAAGGCGTGCACTGTGTTTGCGTGCGGTAGCCGGTCCAAAATACACAATTGCCCCAGTGTCCTATATTTTAGCATGAAACACCTGCCTTCTTTATTTAATGTAACACCCACAAAGACCTACACCTTTGCCATCACACCTGGCTTCACACCTGGCTTGCTCTTTCGCACACATACACACATATGCACAAATGAGTTTATAATTTCACAACGAATAATAGGGCTATTCAGAGGTGTTTTTGTTAGTATGAATGAATTCAGCACAGATCTGGTTTCATAATGTTGCCGCTTGTTTGTCCTTTTGCTCCAGCTGTCTTTCAGATTGTCTCCTCCCTTTTGTCTCGAATATGGCGCGGGTAATCGTCTGTCTCAGACCAGAGTCACACTGAACTATCTATCATACATCTGTTTCAGGAGCATCGCGGACCAGCTGAAACGATGTCAGTGCACCGGCCTTCCTCCATCCGAACTGCCAGAGAAGTACAGAATCTGCCTCGCAGCGCCGTTACCAGCACACAGAAGAGGTGTGGTTATGTTTTGAAGGGTAGGGCTTTAATGTTGCTAGCGGACAGACAAAGTGCCCAGCATGTCCTTGTTCATGCAGTGTGTGCATGTGCGCGGGAGCTCGCTTGCGTGCATGAGAGCAGAGAGATGTGAGAACGTGGGAGGAAAAAAACAAGTATGAGGAGATAGAGAGGGAAGTAGCGAGAGGCTATGGTTGCCGAGGGAAAAGCATGGAGCCGTGTGGGCACGAAAAGCTGGACAAGAGGACTAAAAAAAGCAGCGAGAGGTCTGTGATGAGGAAAAAATGCAGAAGAGCAAATGGAGACGAGCGAATACACGCAAAATATCACGTTTAGTTTTGTTAGGTTAATTATAGACCCTAAAGTACACATGCATGACCACTCTGCACTGTGCGAATCGATACATAATACTGAACACCCATCATAATAATGATGCAGGGAAAGAGTTAGCCTGGCACCAAAGAACTAAACCCATCATTCTGTTTGTTTTGTCCTCTGCTGTCCACACGCGCAGCAGCACACACCTCGGTGATGACTTTTATTTTGCTCATTAGGATAAGTTGTTGTTAAAGATGAGAAAAACAAATTAAAGAACAGAGGAAGAAAAAGTATTATGCAAGGACATCAGGTGTACTTTGTACCATAATTTTCTCTTGCATATGTAGCACAAGAACATGTGGGGGCGAACAAATAAGATTAGGAGCTAGACAAGGGCATGGACGGAAAACTAAAGGACGATTAAAAGACCTCTGAATAAATTCATGATGTGTTCTGAATGCTCTTCTTTCTTTCTTTCAGCTGTTGTCATTCCTATCTTGGAGCAGGACAAGGTCATCGCTGTCTTACTGGTGAGTCAGTCAAGGACAAAAAATGAATCATCCAAAGTAACAAAACCAGTTGCAGCAGAGAAGGTCATTACCTCTAAGTTCTCCTATTAAAGAAGCAAAAGGCAGATTTTTTCAGTCGTGCGCCATATGTGAAGTCAGTTCTCCACAGAGACCACACAGCTCGCACCACCAGCTCCACTGAATAGCATTTTGTTGATTTTCCACTCTGTGTGTGTGTTTTTGTATTGCAGGTGGGCTGCGGTCCACTATCTGATCAGGATGAACTGCATCTGAGCGTGCTGGAAAAACATGTAAGCTTGCTCCTGCGAAAAAAACAGCCTGGCAGCAGCTACGGTGCTCTTTAGTGAATCGACACTCTTTGGCACGGTGTTTTACCAAAGAAAGAATAACAGCATACATGCGTGTGCTCTGCTGTGTTAGGAAATTAGGAAACACTGGTTGTCAAACAAGTATTAACATCTATCTGTACAAGCCTTGATGTTATTTTCTATTCCTTAACTATAGTCTGTGGTATTGATATGCACCAATTTTACATTTGTATTGTTTTACGGATCCAAATCTTGTGTATAATGTTAAATAGATGATGATTAAACAGAGGTTATAATTGATCTTTTTACGTCCACGTGGTGTCGCAGGCCTCGGTGGCATGTGTGCGGGTCCAAGCTGTTCAGACATCCTACCAGAGGCCTCCTCTCAGCCCTTCTCCACTACAGTCCCACAATGCACTGCTGCCCCTCAACGTCTCAGAACAGGACTACTGCGAGCTGGACCGCAACATCCTGCAGCTCTGTGGTACGCACACACACACTTTACAGACGTTATTTCATCTCTGCCTCTTTCACTCTTCTCTGAGAAAACAACAAACTCATGCACACATGCATATACGTATATGAGAGGTGGGATATAATAATGGAGCTGGAGGTGGATGAAAACACAAAGCATTGTTTTAAATCTCATGCTTAATGCTATTTCTTCACACATACGCATCAATCTTGTTTGTTCCCTGATAACTGTCAAAAAATGTGGGTTGCATTTAGTGTCTTTAGTTGTTTTGGGGGTTTTTTGTGTGTGTGGGGGGGGGGGGGGGGTTCACTTCTTTTCCTTCTGTCTTCATCTGCAGTCCGGGCAGCCCTCCATCCCATGTCTTGTCTTCATTATTAGTCCCGCTCCTTCCCTGACCTCGCTGTCTCAGTGTATCTCTCCCTGGATTGCTTTCTGTCCACTTGCGTACATGCTCTGCATTCCCACTCTTCCTTAACGCCACTCTGACCTTGCTCTACGCTGGTTTTTCCTCCCGTCATCCTCTCTCTCTCTCTCTGTCTCCCTCTCTCTTTTAGGTGAGCTCTATGACCTTGATGCAGCCTCTCTCCAGCTTAAAGTCATCAATTATGTAAGTGGGTTGAGATCACTCATGCACTTTCACACACACACACACAACCTGCACACACACACACACTGTGTGTTAAATATGTACAGTACATTCAAGACATAAAATCCTTCCCGGTGATTTCTACCTCTCTTCCTGTCATTATTTTTACTACAAGCTTATTGTCACACAATTACTCCATTAGTCTCCCCTTAATGTGCGCACCCTTCTTATATGATACACTCTCTGAAGCCAGGGGAGCAGAGCGAGAGGTGTAGAGATTGATTGCAGGGAAGGAGGAGCTGTGCAGAGAGCCGTGAGAGAGAGCAGAGTTATCAAGCTTCAGCCACGGTAGTCATAAAATTGTAGTCAGCGGGACTCTGGCTACAATTCAAATGTATGGAAATATTCACAGAAGAAGAAGATAAGAGAGGGCGAGAGAGAGAATAAAGCAAGAGAAAGTAGAGAAATTTGAAGGTTATGCTGCATCAAATGGACAGAGCTGCAGTCCATCCAAGGAAGTTTGATGGATCCAGGGACGCGATTCTTTACTTCAGAGTTTAGTAAAAGAAAATGTTAACACAGTCTTTTGTCCTCACATGAAAAGGAAAAATAAAACCATCAGCGATTTCTAATCGCGAGCACTGCTGCAACTCATAATCTCATAATAGTCGGAATAATTGCGGCCCTAACATACTCGGAGTTTCAGGTATTCCGAGTATTTTTAATTTAGTTAAAGGAACCAAGTGAACCCCGCTGCTTTCCTTCGACAACTGTTTTTCCTCATTTTCTATTATGTTTCTAAAATGAGAACATGCACTAGCAGGCGGACGCTATCAGATGAACTCATTTACCATTAGCTGCTGTTACCGGCGTCCCTGCGCAGCAGAAATTATAGATGCTGTCTTTGAGGACACGGATAGCAAAGGTTGCTCTGAAAACCAGCGTAAAGCGAGGTGGATATTTCTCTCTGTAAGCGCTTAAGTCAAACCTACCTGACCTTCTGTGCAACTTGTGCTACCCTGGGACCAGCTCAGCGGTGCTGAACAACGGCAGCGCGGCCTGCATCCTTTTATGCCCCTGAATCTGCATTGGACTTTTCTTTTCTTCATCCATCTGTCTCACAGATGAGAGCGAGGGAGAGAGGCTGCGGTGGTGCAAAATAGACTGCAGGGCTTTTAAAGATGCATGTTAAATCCGACATGATTTGTTTTTGTCTATTTGTTTATTTTTACAGTTGTAAAAATAATGGGGTGAGGGCACAGGGGAGAGGAGAGGGAAGAGGAGCACGGGATTGTTGCTTCTGAAGAATCGTGGTTTTTTTCGGGTGGGAAGAGCTCGGGGCAGCTCTTATGGTATTAACAGCATTTTGAAAAAGGGGTTGGAGGGGCTTATTATTATATGAGGGTGCAGCAGCGTGCTTTGTGTGCGTGCACATGTGTGTGTGAGAGACTGGGGGGCAAATGTGTTGGCAGTGGCTGCCGTTTATTCCTGTTCTGCTTCTTCTCCATCCAGCTCGGTGGATTACGGAGAAGAATGCTGTGTGAGGAAGCGCTGCTGCATATGTGTGTGTGTGTGTGTGTGCGTGTATATGTTTGTAGCAGTGTGCGCGCAGGGGCGTGTACGGCTCAGAGTGTATTTTCAGTCTATGAATGTGAATGAAATGTTTTCATCACAGACAGCAGCGGGAAATTGGTTGCAACAGAGCAACAGCTTCAGGGAGCTTGAGCACACACACACACACTTTAATTTACACACACGCAGACACCAAATGTGATTTTCTTCTGTTTGTCCATCTTGGAAAATCACAGCTAACTGCGGGGCTTACGCTAAAAATGTACTTGAATAAATCCCGTCTGTTTAGCGTAATAAAAACCTAATTTCATTCCAGATTTTAATCTACTGCAAAAATCAGTTTGAATTCTCACCACGCCCCGGGAGCAGTCATTTTTCACTGTCCGCCGATTTCTTATCTTATCTCCACGCCTAGGCTACACTCCAAAGAATAGTAAATTGAAGGTTTTAAAACAATCTGAGCGAGTAAAGAGAGATTTCTGTGATTATACGTCAGGACTGATGTCGTGTTTGTGTTCTTCCGCAGTTGCAGCAGCAGACTCGGTCGCAGTGCTGTTGTTTGCTACTGGTCTCTGAGGATAACCACCAGCTATTTTGCCAGGTATACACACAAACGCACACACACAGACACATCTTTATCGCTGTCGTACACATTTGTTTTCATAATCTGTCTTTGAAATACCACACAAAAAACAACATGGACTCACATACTGTTCTCCTCATCCCCACAGACACACACACACACACACACACACACACCATGACTCATTTATCAAAGAGCAATTTGAACATTAACATTTGAAGAACTCCTGACCTTTGACATCTCTGACCTTTTAGGTAGTCAGAGACAAAGTCCTGGAAGAGGAGATCAGCTTCCCGGTGAGGCAAAATATCAATGCAATAATTTACTTATTGTTTATTGATTTTCATCTACATTTCATGTTTGTCTCCAATGTTCCCAGTAAAACAGGTTTTTTTTACCGGTTTGATCGCATTTCCATTAAGTCTTTTATTTTTCCCTTTTACTCATGAATGACCTTCATTTCCTTCGGGGAGCGAGGTTATGTTTTAATAGCTTTTGCATGTGTCTCACTCTGTAAACACAATAGCTCAAAATGCTTTGAATGAATTCTGAAAAATTTGTACATACACCCATCATGGTCTTCAAGGTCAATTTAATTATTAACACTCAAAAACTGACAAAAAACCTTATAACTTAGAAACTATGATTCTTGCAAGTGTGCTGTGAATTTAAAATATGTCATATTTGACCTCTGACCTCTTTCAATCCAATTATATTCAGTTTTATCACAACAACAGTTGCTTAAAGGCGCTTTATATTGTAAGGTAAAGAAATTACAATGATACAAAATAGCTCTTCGAGATCAATCGCAATCGTTTTTCCTTAAATTATTTGTGGTGAGCTGCCTCGGCTGAGGTTTGCGCTCTCTGAGTGCTTCTTGTTCGTTATGTGGTCTGTTAAGCTGAGGTGTGGATTTCAGGGATGTCTTCTCCAATTTTTAATAAACAGAATTATGATGCAAGTGTTGCAACCCTGCGTGTAGTTTCTTTTTTTTCTTTTTTTTCGAGTGTCATGATAGAATAAGCCTCCCACGTGTAATTACTTATAATCCTCAGCAGGAGTTATAATTAAGAAATTTGGTGAGGGCCAGTAATGACATCCTTTGGGTGGCTTGCACTCTCCTGTCTCTGGCTGCAGTGCTTGTGTAGCATATTTAACAGGCTTTCCATTATCGTGTGAATAGACTGCGTGCCCCAGCCTAAATGATGTGTGAAATCTCGATAATAGCCGGTGAAGAGAGAAATCAAGACACAAGAAAAAAAACTTAAGTGGCTGTATGTGCTGTTTAGCAGTGGTAATAAGCTTCACTGACAATAAACAAGCTTTTTTATATCTATTTTACCCTCATTATACTGGTTTTATTTACTTTCCGTGTGCTCATCTTGTCTTTATTATCTCCTTGTTTTTCTTACTTCTGTGCAGCTGATGTTTGGACGTTTTGGTCAGGTTGTCGAGAAGAAGAAGTCAATTACTCTTCAAGACATCAGTGCTGTAAGAGATCTATCTATTTGTGCATCTATCTATCTGCCTGCATCACTGTAACTAATCTGTTTGTCTTTTCTGCCTGCTACCATGGCAGGAGGAGCGCAGGCAACTGTCCAGTATGTTGGGCTGTGAGATTTCCTCCATGCTTTGTGTGCCTGTGGTCAGCAGGGCTACAGGTCAGGTGGTGGCACTAGCGTGCGCGTTCAACAAGGAGGGCGGGAAAAGGTACGTCCTCGCTTTGAGTTGTTTCTTTTTGGTTTGTTTTTCTGTTTAATGCTGAGAAGACCACACGGCACTCGCTGAAATCGCGTTTGGACCTCCCAGCTGTTCAGAAATCACTCCGGCGTTGATGGCTTAATGCCGAAAAAACTTTTTTGAAATTACTCGGCTGTCAGTCCAAAAGTGATTTGGCTTTTCCTAATGCCACAACTGCTGACTCATGGTAGATGCAAAGATTTATCTGACAGCAGCTTACAGTAATGTCGGGATGGGGCCTGATTAGTTGCGCCTTACAGCTCAGATTTGTTGAGGTTATAGTAGCAGAGACTGCACTGCTGTTTCCACTAAGATCTGCAGCTTACCAGCAGGTTGTGCTTTGTGTTGGCCATGAACAGATGCAGGGGAAGGACTGAGATGCAAAAGCAGCCCTGGAGTTTAACCTAGAGTAGCCCAGAAATACTTGTGCAGGGCTGACATTCATACGGGATTTTTTGCTGATAGCAGAGTGTCTGTTTAAAGACACATGTCAGAAATGTGAGTGTAATGACAGGTTCCAAAAGTGTGTGCAAAAAGACAGAATAATGGAAAGGTAAGGATAGGCTAGCAGAAATGATATCACTCAGACCAGTGATAGGCACGGCAACGTGTGACACATGCACATGCTGCTACAGCTTTACAATTAAATATATATAATACTCTCATGCATCAGTATAACACAAAGAGGCTATTTCATGTTTTCCAGCACAGGATGCTATTGAGCAAATGCAGTCATGGTTAAAAGAAAGTATACTCTCTTAAGGCTTTAAATATCAGAGCAAAGCATCATCTGGTCCTTAGCGGGTGTAAAAATGAGGTAAATGCAACTCCAACACATCACATACGTCATATATCATCACCAAAAACTAAGCACACCCTTACAGCTTCCATAAGAAGCAGGAGGATAAGAGGACAGGTATGTACTTCATTAACAAATCAGTCCATCATTGTACAGTGTGAAAGATCATTCACAAGTGGAAAACATTTGAGACAGCTGACAATCACCCCAGGATCGGACGTCCCAGCAAATTACACCAAAGTCACTCCCTGTTATGCTCGGACGAACTGCAAAAAACAAAGTGGTACATCCCAGACTTTACAGGTTAGCATGTTAAAAGTTCAGTAAAGACTGAACAAGTCTTTGGGAGGGTAGCCGGGAGAAAATCTTTTCTCTCTTAACCCTCTCAGGCTCAAATTAAACTTTTTGTTGCTAATGCACAACCAAGTCCTGCAGTGGTACTTCTCAGTATGTATGTGGGGTAATCAGGTTGTTAGTTTTTAACTGTTGCAAATCGGCAACGCCTGCCTTGAGAGGGCTAATAGCACGTGGCAGCACAGCTGAGGTTTGCCAAGTTACACAAGACTTCTGGACGAATGTCCTTCAGACAGATGAGACCAAAGTGGAGATTTTTGACCATATTATACTATATATCCCACTGTCATCAAGGGGGTGGTGATTTGTGCTTGTTTTGCAGCCACAGCACCTGGGCAGCTTGCAGTCTTTTAGTCGACCATGAACTTCTCTGTGTTCCAAACTTTTTTAGAGTCAAACGTGAATTCATCTGTCTGACAGATAAAGCTTGACTCAAACTCGATCATGCGACAGGAAAATGATCCTTCGTACAGAATGACTAGAAAAGAAAAGAATCAAGGTGTCGAACTCCAGACCTGACTGATGTGCTGTGGTAGGAAATTCAGAGAGCTATGCTTAACAAATCAAACCAAATCAGCTAAAGCAATATTTTAAAGAAGAGTGGGTCAGAATTCCTCCACAATGATGTGAGGAAATGATGAAGTAATACAGAAAATGTAGCTTTGAGTTATTGCACCTAAAGGTGGAAGCAGCTTGTAGGGTGTATTTTTTCACACATTGCTACTGCATTTTGGTGCAGTGTAATATGTTATGTGCTGTAGTTCCGTTTACCTCATTTTAAGACCTGCTAAGGACCAGCTGATTTTTATTATCTCCTGATATGTAAAACCTGAAAGAGGGTGTGCTTTCTTTTTACCTTTTTAACTGTGGAGCAAAACAATTCGCAGATCATCTGCAATTTGTCTCGTCTGTCCATCTCTTATAGATGTGTTATAGCAAATCTTCTTACCTATTTGAATAACAATCTCCAAAATATTCGCAGATATATTGTATTTCTCAAAACATATGAATAAATGAATAAAATAAACATCCCTCCCATCCATTGGCTACAAAACTAGGCTGCTTACATTGTTTTATTCCTTTTCAAGTTACCTATTAAAGCTTCTTAGTCATTTTCCAGCCAAGCACCAGATTTGTGCACAGGCTGTATGGATTCACAAATCACACGGAGCTGCACAGATGCCTGCTGCTGATACGTGAAATCAGGATATTTTAGGTTAGTTCAAGCAGAAACTGTTGGTGATGCCGAGTGTCTGTGCAGAGAGCACACAAGGGAAACAATGCTGATTATTAACAGTCTGCCATCTGAGTCTGAGCTGAACTGATCTTCAGGTATTTACTGATGATTTGCAAGAAAACCCTAATGTTTTTGTTAGAAGTCAAGGCCTCACCTGTCCCTCATTCTGCATGGCTGTTTGTCATCACTCTTGCGAATCCCTACTCGGCAGTGCTTCTTGCTTAAAAGTCTTGCAAAAGTATGCAGCTGTCATTTATTGGGCAAGAAGACCCGCTAACTCATCAGGTTGTTAATATGACTCCATCAACAATGCACACCCATCTTTCACTGCAAGGGCTGATGCTTACAAAACGTACCATTATAACCCAGAGTGACACAGTTTTACACGGATAATTTAAGTCTGGGTCCCGCTCCGTGTCACTGGCAGATGTGGAAAGTCCGTCATTTGACAGAGTGACCGCCCCCAAACATGTACCACAGCACTTTTTGAGCTTGAGCTCTAATGTGTGTGTGTGTGTCCAGATGGCTGCGATGAGGATGACAGTGTGAGGATCTAGCGTCAGGTCATGAGCCTAAAAGCAGCAGGAGGCTTTGCTGCCTGGTTTGGCGCTATGTTTTGGCATGCGTGTGTATGTATTTGGTTGTGTGTGTGTGTGTGTGTTGCCCAGAGCAATGCTGCTATCTCCTGAATGCAGAAGTCTGTAAACTTGCACTCCAGCTGTTTGTCTCTGTGTTTGTCTAAGAAACTGGGAAAGTTTTTTTGTGTATTGTATGATTTCCACACACGTGCAGACACTCTCACGCAGTCCCGTGTTTGTACTCCCTCCCTCTCTCTCTCTCTCTCTCTCTCTCTCTCTCTCTGTCAAGATTGTGAGAGATGAGAAGGGATCATGTCCTATAATTTCTCCCTCTGCCAGTGGCACAAATGATAGAGCTTGCATCTCATTACCATAGTAACAGCAGCAGGATTATGGTCTCAGCTGTGCATATAATGTGATGAATATCCTGTTCTGTGAGCACAATCATCCAGATTTTAGAAGAGCCGTATATCTCGAAGGTGCATCGCCTCATTATAGATATTGTCTGATCATATTCACGGTGTCCTCTTCACCCGTGACACCGGTGTATAACAACATATTGTGACACTGGTAACAGGTCCGTATCTCAGATTTAGTGGCAGCAGGAAAAAGAAGCAGCTTGAGAATGAGCAGAAGCACATTGTTAGAAGGAGACAATAGAGACACTGTTTTTTTTTATTTACACTCAGATATATTGTTCTTTTGACAATTAGGCTGAGTGATGGTTTGTTTCTAAGTGATGGCAGGATTTTTAACTGCTCCAGTCCAGTGTCACAGAAGACATGCACCTTCTGGTCTTTGGAGGTGGACTCCCACAGGCTGTTGATCATTTTCTATCACAGCTTCAAATAACTGGCGTCTGCCACCAAAAAATATTTTCCACTCTCTTTATTCTGACTCCTCTGAATCTCTGAATGTCACTCGTAA
Organism: Mchenga conophoros; assembly: GCF_057382185.1. Classification (NCBI taxonomy): domain Eukaryota; kingdom Metazoa; phylum Chordata; class Actinopteri; order Cichliformes; family Cichlidae; genus Mchenga; species Mchenga conophoros. The sequence goes on from NC_140539.1 coordinate 12,915,429, forward strand.
AGATTTGTAGGACACTTGTTGAAGTTAAAGTGAGCCTGACAGGCTTTTTTTCAGGCTCCAACCTCTTTTGCTTAGATTCCTCTGAGGCCTCCAAGCGGAGGGCAAGAACACCTTGAAGCAATATACAATATACCCTGATATCTGCACAATAATATGCCACTGCCCTCTGTAGGCAAACACAGACAACTACAAGCATGAATGTGGTCAATGGTGTTGCTGTCAGTTTTGCCTTCACTTGTTGCCTGCACAGAGTTGTAAGTCTTTGTCGTAGTTAGCCAAGAGTAGAGACTGTTGTCTTTTCCACCTTCCTGTGTGTGAAGGTAATTATTGAGGTTTCTTATTTACTTTTTTTGCATGATTTTAGTTTTGGAAAAATGTCTCAAGTAAGAGCGTGTTCATGTTTTTATGACAAAACAGATTATTTAAATGGTTCTGATATACAGTATTGTACAAAAGTCTTTATTTAGTTTTTATATGTCAGTAGGAATATGGAAAATAGAAAATGGAAATGGGAAAAAAACAGCTCTTTGGCAATTTGATGCCTGTCAAAATGTGTTATCTTTGTTTTTCTGGCAGGCTGCTAATAAGAAAGTACCTAAAGATACCATTTAAAATTGGTTCATTGCTAAGTTGTCTGTTGCATGTAGACAGTACACAGGTTAATCTGTTGGATTAGGTATGCTTGAATGATTCATAGGTCATTGTGTAGTGACTAAAGCAGAAAACATTCCTCCTAAAATGTTCAGGTACAAAGACTGGACTAAAAATAAGTGAAAAAGCAACCAATGTCCTAAGAAAAACTGAAAGACCTTCAGAAAACCCGGAGAACTACTTATCAAGGGCATTTTAAAAAGTTATTAGAAAGTCTGGATCCTGGGAAGCAAATTATGAAGAAATAAAAGGTGGCTCAAGACTTTTGCACACTGCTCTATTTACATATCTGCAGTTGGATAGTTTAATTACAAGATTTCATTTGTAAGCCATTTCATAAATGGGAAATGTTTCATAGCAGTGCAAAATCCAGATTTGTTATAGCCAGGCTTTTACCCTTTACTCTGTGTGTGTTCCCTATTGCAGACACACCGAGGTAGATGAACATGCCATCCAGCACTGTTTCTGCTACACTTCAACAGTCCTCACTTCAACTTTGGCCTTCCAGAAAGAGCAGAAGCTCAAAGTGGAGTGCCAGGTACTGCACATGCACACGGACACACACAAAAACACACACCCATCCAGTCATATTCTCACATATGCCGTATGCATAAATATACATGAAGTTGCCCTTTGAAGAGCTATTTGTGTTCGCTGTTTCTCTTTATAGGCGCTCTTGCAAGTGGCCAAAAATCTCTTTACACATTTGGGTAAGTCTTCTCTCCTCCGTCTGTCCATCCATGTGTCTGTCAAGTGTGAAGCAAGACCAGTGTGGTGCAATTTGCATTAATTGAAGTGATCACCTTGTGAAACAAATGGTGCACATAATTGAATGAGATATTAGCGACCCTTAAGGTGATCATTGTCATAAAATCAAAAGGGCATTGAAAATTATGGGTCCACCTTTCTTTCCTATAATTTCCATCTATCTGTGGAGGTATTTCCATTCTTATCGAGCTGTAAGCACTGATGGCATCGTGATTGCAGGTACAAAAATTGATCTGTTGGTAGAGCAAATTGCCTCTCACTGTACTGAAGCGTTGATTACAAAAGCTCTTATCAGCTTGTGTGGCGGATCCACCGGTACTCGTACTGTAATCTCTGTTTCTGTCTATCTGGGTTTTGCTGTGTCCCCTTATAATTTCCTCTGTTTTCCATTTAATTCCTTCTCTCATCCTTCTTTTTTTCTCTCGTTCTCCCCCCGTCCTCTCTGTCTCTCTGATTCTTTCAGATGATGTGTCAGTGCTGTTACAGGAAATTATAGTGGAGGCCAGGAACCTCAGTGATGCAGAGATGTAAGCCCTCTGATTCATCTTCAAAGGGATTTATCAGTGTGCGTGTATGAAAGACAGAAAGAGTGTGTGCATGTGTGTCTGTGCATAGTGTGAATGTCTTTATCTCCATTTGCAAAGGCTATCTAGGCAATTTGTTCTTAACTGACTTGCGTCATTTAATAAGTTACAAAATGACCTGAGATGAAACGAGATAAAACTCTCTAATGTTCTCAGCTGTGCTCCGTTCTGTCTCTTACCCCTCGAAATCTGACGTTCACTGTTTCTGCAGCTGTTCGGTGTTCCTGCTGGATCGTGTGAGCCATGAGCTGGTGGCAAAGGTGTTTGATGGTGGTGTGGTCAGTGAGGAGGAGGTACGGCAAACAAGCATTTAATTTAACACACATATAAACACTTAGCATGACTGTGCTGACAGTGCACAGCTGCACCGTGGCCTAATGGTCTAAGATTTATGGAGACTTTTTTGGCTGTCTTGAATTTGGCAACAGGGAGTAACAGGAAATTATAACAGGGAGAATTATCAAAGTACACTGAACAAATATCTACATACTGGAATAATAATGATAATAATAAACTTTATTGCATCACAGGAAAAAAGTTAAACATCTAAAAAGAAAAAAAGGCCAAATAACAACAAGACAAATAATAAGAAATACAGGAATACTAAAACCAACATTGTGACATTCATAAAAACTTTACGATTAAAAAATGGTTTAAAAGATTCAAAAGGTTCTGATGTCATTCCGATCACAATTGGAGCTCTGACGGATGAGGCCCGCTAACCTTTCTTTACAAGAGACCTCAGGATAACCAGCAGAACCTCATTCACTGGTATCAGTTAGTGCCCAGGCACATAGATGTTAATGAGTCCTTCATGTAATTCAAACCATTAAAAGCTTTAAAGTAATTAGAATCAGTCTTTTGAATGATACGGTGGAGAGGCAGCATATATTGAAAGCAAAAGTGGGCCAAGCATAGAGCCTTGAGGAACACCACAATAAAATGAGAGCATTTAGCATCCCATCACTAAACACACACTTAATGAAACCTGACAGACACATATTTGTTAATTAGACAAGATGAAATCAAATGAAACCGTTCTTATTGAGTTCAGTGATGGCAGCGGGGACAAAGCTGTTTTTATAACACTTTGTCCTGCATCTTGGAACTAGAAAGCTCCGTCCCCAGGGAAGAAGCTGAGATTCACCCTGTAGAGGATGGGAACCATTATTAAGAATTGATAAAGCCATCCGTTGTTCCTGTTTAGTGTACAGGGAGGCTAAACAGGGCTGTGACTCACCTATCAGACGACTGGACCATCTCACTATCCAATTCAGTCAGATTTTCTCTGCAACAGAGGTCTGACCGAACCATGCCACCAAACAAAAAGATAAAACAGACTCAATAAAAGGACGATAAAACGAAGTTAAATTGTTCAGTCAATGTGGAAATGAGCAAGTTTCCTAAGGCAGTAAAGGCACTTGTGACCCTTTTTCCAGACCAATTTGTAATTCTCATCAAAATTCAGGTTTTCATTGATTATGGTTCCAAGATATTTATATGATTACACTTGCTGATTGTCTCCCTATCCTGTGAGCTGTTAAGTAAAGACAAAACTGTGTGTGTCTTCGTGTCTGAGCACAGAATGAGTTTCGCATCCCAGCCGATCAGGGCATTGCCGGCCACGTGGCGACAACTGGTCAGATTTTGAACATTAAGGACGCCTACTCTCATCCTCTTTTCTATCGTGGGGTGGATGACAGCACGGGCTTCAGGACTCGCAACATCCTCTGCTTCCCCATCAAAGATGAGAATAACGGTAACAATGCATGAACACACACATTTGGACTTTTCATTTCATACCAGTGAGTTCAACACAAAGGGATTTCCTGATGAAATCATGCAAAATATACAACCTTGTGTACCAAAAAGTGGGAACTATCTGTAAAATGTTGATAAAAGCAGAATGCAGAACATTTTTATGTAATTCAATTTGACAACAGCTCAAAGCCTGTTTGAAATTGGAGGTTAGCAGCACATTTCAAAACAGTTCAGGCAAGAGGATCAAAAGCCTTAAACATAATGTAATGCTAAAAACAAGACACCTGGCAGAACAGCTCACATCTCATTAGGGTAATTAGTAACAGGACTGTGTCTAACAAAAAAACATCCCAAAGAGTCTTTTACAAGTAAATATGGGGAGGGTCTCAACACTCAGGGAAGGGCAAATTATTCCAGAGAATTTGGGGAATTTGTCACATACAGTGATTAATATAATTAAAAGATGCAGGGAATTGAGGCAAAGCTCTTTTTGCAGAGGACAAGACTTTAACCATTACTGAGTAGCTCTGGTCTGCTGGCCTCTGGCAACACTGCATTAAACATGTACGTGATTCTGTAGTGAATATTACTACACATGATCAGGACGGCTTCTGTAAACCAGCAAATGCAAACCATCAGAGCATCCAAGTTAAAGCTCTGTGACGCAAAGAAAAAAAGTTAAGAGAGGCTGACGTGAAACCTCTCCTTTGGTATGAAAATATTTTTGGAGATCATGTACATGGATGTTATCAGTGAACAGTTCAAAAACCAATACCTTTACTGGAAAAGGGGGCGCATTCGCGTGCACTGTGTAGGCAACGTACACATCTATAAAGGAACTTTTAATTATGAAGGGTAAATATCAATATGAAGCAACATTTACTGCCATTTAGACATGTTTTCAGGGAAATCTTTGATTATTTCAGTATAAAAAACCAAAAAAAACATTTTGGACATTTTCCAAGAGCGACAATAAAAGAGAGCAGGTGCTGAACTGGTCCCCGAGACCAGCATTATTTCACAAGAAACCCAACAAACAAGAAGAACTGTAATAGATGTCGTGCAAAAACAGAGAAGTATCTTCTCTGAGACTTGTATAAAAGCTAAGCAACTTACACCAGATTTAAAAACATCATATTTAGTGCATTATTGCCCTCTTGTTTGTTTGTTTTTAAGTGGAGCTTCATTCTCGGAATAGCACAAAGAGAGGTTACATCACGTCCTACATGTATAACGTGCACTTTAGACCATCTTCTGTGTTCCAGACTTTCAGAAACCTCTTCTCTATTTTGATGCTGCTGCCTAATGGTTTCTGCTGTATCCACAGAGAAGCTTTGCAGTCAGTGTCATTTGTCTCCATGTAAAAAAAGGAGCTGTCTGCGGATCATATTAACATTTTAATTTCAGAGCTTTTTATGTGCAATTAGGTTTGACTCCACCGTGAAATCAATTCAAGTTAGCAGACCTTTTTGACTCGACGTTGACTTTTGCCATTTGTGCCTCATTTTCTCGTCCTTGTCGCTCCCTCTTCCACTCTCCATTTTTCTTCATCAACTTTCACCCGCCTCCATCCATCCCTGCATCTCTCGCCCCTCTTCCTGCTTAATCATTTCCTCCCTAATTGTTCCACCTTCCTCTTCTCCTCACCCCTTTCCTCTTTAAATCTTCCGTTTTCCAGAAGTCATCGGCGTCGCTGAGTTGGTGAATAAGATGAATGGGCCGTGGTTCAACCGCTTCGATGAGGATTTGGCGACAGCTTTCTCTATCTACTGTGGCATCAGCATTGCCCATGTGAGTCTCTTCTAACTCCCTTTAATCAAAGAGACCAAGTTGTTAAAAAGTAACACACATACATGAGCATGTGAGGAGAAATAATTTAATTCCAGTAACTATTATTTTATAACTTCTCACTTTCCAAACTTCCTCTTATTATCTCTGTGAGCAGCAGTGAATAAATCCAGACTGCTATACAATTCATCTTCATACACACTGACTCTCTCGGTCAATAAGTCAGCTTCATTTTTAAATAATGTAATCTCTGCAAGTTCCATGCATCCTTATAATGATGCAAATATAAGTGAGTTTAGCATTTACAGTATATCCATCATTAGGAGGCTCTCCCCAAAATAGTTGACGATGTCAGAAAGATTGATCCCGTCCTGGCGAGATGAGATCAGCTCAGTGGGAGTGAAATGCTCAGTCGAGGCAGAGAAGAGGAAAGTCTCAAGGGAAATTTAAGGAGATTCAGTCAGATGGAAGTGGTGCAGTTCATTGGCATTGTATGATTGCTGCAAACTGAACTTATTAACATACTTCCAGCTGAACAGCTGTGCGCGGCTCACAGAGACGATTATGAAGACGATCACGTCTGTGATAATAGTGATGAACAAACAAGGAGAGATATATTTGTTATTGCCCACAAACTCTGTTGAAATATTGTCTTTTTCATCCTTCACCACCCTGATCTCAGATAAAAGAAAATGTCTTCCCGTTCTAATAAACAGAGTCACTTCATGTTGAGTAGCTCCTGCAGAGTGTGACCTCTGAATGACTGCTGGTACTTAATAGGTTATCTACAAACTATAAACATATTTGATAGAAAAAAAATAATTGCTTTCGAGGCCACTAATTAATGATTTAAAGCACAGCCAGATATATTATTCATCAGATCTCACCCAGTATCGTGCTGTAGAGTACTCTCAGGGTTGTAAAAAGCTCCCTCATGTACTAAAAGGTAAAGCGGGGGCCAGACGTAGGGCTGTGAAAAGCCCACGAAAATTAAAACATGCTTGTTAATCATGAATCACAGGTTTACCATTTGAATGTGAATGTAAAAGCAGTAACAAACATATGTGTGCAATCACAAACTGGTGAGACAACTGAAAATGGCTTCGATGTGCTTGGAAAAAGGCGGTGAAGAATATTCCGGATAATCCGACAAAAGCCCAAACAAAATACGAAAGTCCAAGTGAGGAAAAACAAACGGGGAAAAACTGAAAGGTGCCAAAACTCAGAAAACAAACAGAGAGGCGCCAGAAGAGCAGACACGAAGGTTGGCAAACTGAAAGCTGAAAAGGATTAAGAGTTTCCTTCAAAGCAGCTAAACATGTTTTTCAGCCATAGAAGTTGGGCTACGTCCACACGTACACGGTTTTAGGGTTTATTTTCACTTTCATTAAAGAAAAACAATCCATACAACCACTGTTTTGTCCACATGAAAATGCAAAACGAGATCATGCCCAAGCAACAGGTGGCGATAAAATCCTGATCATATAGAAATGTTGGCCACTCAGAGGCCTACAAACAATAACACGGCGCACAGTCTGACATCAAAAATCAGGCGCATGTCTTAGAAGCAGGAGCAAAAGCTGAAAATCAAATATAATTTTCTGCAACATATGTTTATAGTGGCTGTTGTACCTTAATGTTTGTTTCCTGTAGGTCAGTTTTCAAAGATCAAAATGCTTTTTGTGTGTGAACGAAAGGCCAAAACAAAAATCTGGATAATTTATCTTTTTATTAATGACATCATACCTCTTGTTAACCACCTGATTTTTTGCTTCAGTGCATCCAAAGATATTTATTTAGTGCATTTCTACTGTATCTGAGCACTCAAAGCATTTTTTACTACTTGCCTCATCCACACACTTTTTTCTATGCATAAATGATTTTATATCAGTGGATGCATTGGAGGAAACTGTCAGGGTCCTGGGTCTCCTGACCCAGCGTTTTAGTTCATTGTGATTTTTGTATTATTGTACTTGGTGTGAGTTTCTATGGTTTCTAGTTTCGATCCCTTGCCCTTCATGTTTCTCTATGTCCCCTCTGTTCTGTGTAAGTCTGTGTCTGCATGTTTGAGTTCCCCTCTGTGTCTCTCGGTTCTTAGAGTCCTCTGCCTTATGGTTTATGTCTCTGTGTTTCTTAGTTGCTGTCTCCACTGTGTCAAGTTCGCGTCTCTGTGTGATCCTTCCTGTTTTACTTTGTAGGTCCGTGTCTTATGTGAATGTGTCCTGCTTTGCTTGTCTCGTCAGTTCTAATTTCCCCCAGCTGTGCCCTCCTTCTGTGTCTCATTCTCCTCGTTACTTCCCAGTGTATTTAGTCCCTGTGTTTCTCTGAGTCAGTGTTGCGTCGTACCCTCAACAAGCTGTGTGTGTTTTGCCTCCGTGTTACCAGTGTTTTGTTTCCAGTTCCAGTTCAGTGTTTTCTGCTTCAGTGTTTTAGTCCACCAGCGTTTTTGTTTGTCTTTTGATGCCTTTAGTTAGAGGGTTTCCAGCAATAAAGCTGCTCTTTAAGTTGAACTTCTGTGTCTGAGTCCTGCATTTTGGATCCACCACTCCTGCTTGCACGCCTGCCACGCAGCCAACCATGACAAACTCTGTAAAAGACCATAAGGACAGGGAGAATCGAACCACTAACCTGCTCTACCTTCTGTGCCACAGCCACCCACAAACATACTTTCAAAATAAAATAGAACTTCATCTCTCACTAGCATGTAGTCAGTGGTACCATGAAAAGCAAAATATGGTTCCAGCTGGAAGATCGATCATAAGGAGATCCTGATAACATAATATTTCACTGAACTTTATTACTTTATATCACAAACATCTAATTTAATTTCTTTCTGTTTGTCTTTGTCCAGTTATCGTGATAATATAATGAATTCATTCTTACTAAAAATGAATTAGCAGCGTTTTAATGTGCCGGTTCTTCCTCCAGTCTCTGCTCTACAAGAGAGTCCACGAGGCTCAGTTCAGATCCCATCTGGCCAATGAAATGATGATGTACCATATGAAGGTAAAATCACATCTCTTCATCCCACAAACTCACTCTCGCACAGCGACGCGCAGCATTTACTGACAGTGTCCATGCTATTTACTCAGTATGATTCAGTATGAGTCTGTGGCAGGTTTCAGAGGAAGAGGTGACTAAGCTGCTGGTATCTGGCATCGACCCGGTGAACGAGATTGACCCGTGCTTCGCAGAGTTCACGTGCACGCCGCGCTCCCTTCCCGATGACACCACGCCGATGGTAAGAAGCAGAGAGAGAGAGAGTGTGTCTGAATGCTGTCAGCACAAAGATTTAAAGAGAACAAAATCTGATGTAACTTCTCCTGTTGTGTGTCTGCAGTGCGTTCTCAGCATGTTTGAAGACATGGGTTTCATCAACACCTATAAGATCGACATGCACACGCTCGCCAGGTCTGACATCCATCAATTTATATGCTGTGTTTAAGAGCCTGTGCTTTAAATCATTTTCCATCAGCTGTTTAAATAAAGAATATTTACTTTATTTATTAATGATTCTCTGGATACATTGTTAAGTAGTATTGCGTTGTAAGCTTGTAGCAGAATCTTCAATCAGGTTTGTTTTTTTTAAAGCTGATGGAGAGATGGGTTGTGAATGAGAATTTCCGGGGCTACCACTGAGTTACATGTTGGAAAAAAAAGTCATGAGAGTGTTTTTAAACTGCTGCCTTGGTGCCAGGTTCTGTCTGATGGTGAAGAAAGGCTACAGAGACCCTCCCTACCACAACTGGATGCACGCTTTCTCCGTCTCACACTTCTGCTACCTGCTCTACAAAAACCTAGGGCTGTCCAACTACCTCGAGTGAGTACACAAGTCTCAAAAGACTTTATAATGATGTTTTATATCATTTGTATTTAAAATGATTCTTCTATGCCTGCTGTCTTCTAGGGATATAGAAATATTAGCGCTCTTTGTGTCCTGTATGTGCCATGATCTGGACCACCGTGGCACCAACAACTCTTTCCAAGTGGCCTCGGTGAGAGCACATACTTTGCTTTTGTTTTATTAGAAAGCAGTAGGAATGATACAAAATAATAGAAAAATAAACAAGGCTCTAAGCAGGACTGCAGCTTTATGCATGCAGACAAAAAATGCATTATGTTTTTAATCTTCTATTCAGTCCAAAAGCTGATATAGGGAAAATAAACACAATAATAAGTAAACAAACCAGGGAAATGAGCAAGTAATCCAAAAACACTAGGAGATACAGGGAAGCTCTGAGCAGGGAGGTACAGCACTGGGGTACACACAGCTGCAATTAACAGAGGGGGGCAGAGACACACCTGATATAGAGAGGAGCGGTAGCAGGTACTAACACAGCTGAAGCCAACAAATATAATGAGATGGGGAAGTAAACACATCACAAGACACAGAAAACAGGAAGTGTGACACAACACAACACAATGGATGGAATAGAATGAGTCTGACACGGAGAGAAGATCGGCGGACGAGACGGAGGAACGTAGAAAGGTGAACGTGAAACGTGAACTAAAAGCAACGTCAACGGTAAAAATAAAAACTAATAACAACTGAAAACTTGGCATCTTAATAATGAATAAAACATGTGAATAAAAATGAATAAATCCTAAAAGGAAACCACAAACAGACGAGGCTTCTGAACTCTTAAACACAGTGAATTCAACTAAAGCAGCTATTTGATAAATAGAAAACTAAATACTAATTAGAGCAAGGAAAATAATCATACAAATGACAGCTAAATATATACAAACCCACAAGGAAGGTAACAAAAAATAGGTACCAGCGTGGTACCATGAACTATCTTAGTCTTTTCATTTCTTTTAGTCGTCTTCGAGAATAGTTCTTCAGGCTTCTTAAAGGACTTTTAAAGCTCTTCTTTGGATGTTTCTGTCAAGATGATCCCACTCTGCTTCAATAATGTTGAGGTCTGGGCTCTGTGAAAACCAATCCATGACTGATAGATGATCCATTGAGATAAATAGATGGATAGATGGATGAGCAAAAGGCCAGATGCATCAATGTGTCCTCTTTAGGAATCACCTTGGTGCCACAAAAATATAATTTTATGCCTTTTTGGCATTTTTCATTTTTGGATATATGAGTTCAGTAATTTTAACTTATATCTATTATTATGGTATATACAAGTGGTATCTTTCCAATTATTTGGCCTGTTTATTTGGGCTTCCTATCCTCTCAAATACAGAGCGTGTATTTAACAGGATAGGAACGGTGACCTGGCCTGCCTTCCCAAACCGCCTGCTCCTGAGCATCCCCAGAGGACTGCAGATCCACTCTGCCCAGATACTAACCACTCAGATGAGACTGAGAGAGAAAGAACACAATAAGAGGAGATAAGAGACAGAAGAAGAGAAGATATTGCAGTAAATGATAGTGGTTACTGCATTAACAATATTGTATTAGTATGTATTGTTTACTGTAAATGAAAAAAGAAAAAAAACATATGAATAAATTAAAAAGCAAACGTTAGGGGGATGTTATTTGTGAATCACTTTCCCCGCCTGACAAAAGCCAGGAAGAAACACACAAACCATTTCATTTAACATGACAACAACAGCGGGAGTTATGATAATGTTGAAATTTTTACTTTAAATGCTCGAGATGAAGCATCCCGGGTAATAGCGAGGGTTGCACGGTTTTATCAGGGTCTAATCACGAGGTGATTAGAAGCGTGTCGCCCTGCTACACTCTAATCAGGCACAAACCTAAATCAGACACACATTATAAGACAAAAGTAATCCATCATTGATAAGCTTCTGTATATATATATATATATATATATATATGTATTTTTTTTTTTCAATTGAGAGCTGCCATCTCCTGTTAAAGAGAAAACACTGCTATATTTTATTGGAGGATGTTGATTTGAATCAATGTGCCGCGCATGCTAAAAGGATTGTGTTTCAAATGTGTGTCTGTTATGTTTCCAGCAATCTGTGCTGGCTGCTCTCTACAGCTCAGAGGGATCTGTGATGGAGGTAAAGTCTCTCAAAGTTTTCACACTGACTGTGTAAATCTTTATTTCCTATGACAGAGACGATAAGATTGTGCGATTACTGGTATAGGCTTGCTCCTTCATAGTTAATGAATGCCATTATCTGAGAGCTGCTAATGTAGTGTTCTGCTAGGACATCTAGTGGCCAAAATCAATCATGACATTTTTTTGCAGCAGCGATGAGGCAATGTGAGGAATTTAAATTGGTTTTTGCCTTTTGCATTGCAGCATTAGTCACTTTAGAGTCACCGTTTTCTAACACGTTTTGTCATTATGCTTTATTTGCCACGCCAGAGACATCACTTTGCCCAGGCCATCGCTATTCTGAACACTCATGGCTGCAACATCTTTGAGAAGTTCTCCAGGAAGGTGAATTATCAAACCCTCTCTCCATTCGTGCATTTCAACAACTTTCTTTTTTCTCAATCTCTCGCTGATTTCATATTTTCATTTGCTTCTATCACCGCCTTTGCAAGCTAACGATTATTTTTTATGTCTCTAGGACTACCAGCGCATGTTGGATTTAATGAGAGACATAATTCTGGCCACGGACCTTGCTCACCACCTTCGCATTTTCAAGGATCTGCAGAAGATGTCTGATGGTACATGTCACATGTTCAGTATGCGCAGCCACGTCTCTGCAGTTGCTTTAGACTCACACCCGTGAACAGCTCCAGGAGGCTCAGTTCTGATTGTCGATTCACACTGAAAGCAAAGCAATATTTCTTTTTACGTCTCCTTAGATTAAAGCGGCCTGATTTCACAAGGGAGACGAAACAATATAGAACATTAGAAATTCACCGTTTCAGTACAATTATCCATTGCTGAGCTGAAAGATCGCTCATAGACAGACAGACAACCCATTTTCCTCTGCACTATGACTTGCTTCTTTTTCATGAACTGACTTATTTTGCAGAGATCTGAGTTCACGCTTGCAACATTCAGCTCTGACATTCTTAATAATCCTCCACTTTCATTGGACTATTTACCCTTTAGAAAAGACAGTTGCTTACACTCTTATGCAATGTAATTGGCTGTAACCTCCAGGCCAGTGGTTTGTTACGCTTGAATGCAACCAATTATAAGTTATCCTGAGTGGATGTCTCCTCCGTGGAAACAATTTCGAGCCGTTAAAGCAATTCAAGGACATTAAAAACCACTAAATGAGTTAGCAACTTTCTCACACTCTAGAATAGGTGACTTGTCAATCATGGAGTAGAATACTGAATGAATGTGTAGAGTGTTAATAGGCACTGGAAAATCATTTCTGCCTACCAAACACGCAAAGTCTGCTTATCTAACATCCTTTTGTGACCTTCTTTTATTGTCACTTCTATCATTATGCATATTGGAGACTAAAATGAACTTTATGCAATGAGTTTGAAGCACTTTTGCTTCGGAATTGTGTGATTTTCCTCTTAGATGAAAGGCAGCAACAGTGCTTGAAATGCTGTTAACGCAGAGCGATGCGTTTTGTGTGTTTTTCAGATGGATACAATCCAAAAAGCCGTACCCACCACTCCCTGCTGCTGTGCCTGTTGATGACCTCGTGTGACCTGTCAGACCAAACCAAGGGCTGGAAAACCACACGCAAAATTGCTGTCAGTTTGTGTTCTGCACCAGTATATGTGAAACATTACCACATACTTACTAGAACTTGCCATTTGTAGCAAAAATGTTGTATTAATGTGTTTAATTCAGTTAAGACTGTTAATATTTCAGTATTACTGCAGTACAAATTCCAAAAGCTTAGTGGAAGTAATAGCTGCAATTATTTTGACCTAGTAAACTGCTCACTGTAGCAGTTTATTCTAAGTAGGAAGAAAATAGAAAAGGCTTTAGTGTGATCGGGTTCATGCTGCATTTGCTGATTTGCAGGAGAAAGAAGTTTCTGTTTCATCTTTTAGCAACACGACTAAAGATTTCTAATTAACAGTGTTTGTACAGTGAAACTGACCCATTTCTAGGACATTGGAGATTATGAGATGCAAAGCTGTACAGCTGGAAACAACCTTTGAGCTGTATTCCATTATTTTCTATTCTGAGAAACCGCACTCCATTTTAGGATTATGTTTAATCTTGGCCTGCCCCCTTTCCACCACCAAACCCGTAAACCTTGCCCCAAATCCTCCACCCTCAATCTCCAAACACCTAAAGCAAATAAACTGTAAATCCTTGTTTTCAAAACCAATAGCACATTTCTGTGGAAGACTTTATTGGCTTTTACAGTGCTCAGTTGATACATTATCATCTCAATAGCAAGAGAACGCATTTCTATCAGTGAAAAACCCCAATCACACCAAATATTGAACTTTAATAGAAGTGACTTGCAGTTTATGGCAGGTAACAGCATAAAATGTTTGCATAAAAGACAAATAAACTAAATTTCATACATAACGATGTCTCTATAAATATGACACATGTTAAGACTTTCAAATATCTGCTGCTATGTTCCTACAGGAGCTGATTTATAAAGAGTTCTTCTCTCAAGGAGATCTGGTATGTTTTAGTGTACGCTAACTGCTAAATGACATGTGAAAATAGTAACATGTGGTGAAAGTGTGTTATTGTACGCCTGACTGAGGTCATTAATCATAGCTTAACGTGTGTTTGCAGGAAAAAGCCATGGGTAACAGGCCCAGTGAGATGATGGACAGAGAGAAAGCGTACATACCGGAACTGCAGATCAGCTTCATGGAGCATATCGCCATGCCGATCTACAAGTGCGTACAAAACCTGAAAGCAGCACAGACTCATTATTGGATCTGTTTTGGTCCTTTTATCACACAAAGGATTTAGTTTGAAACATTGCTTAAAACAAAACTGTAGATTATGTACACATTATCCCCTGATTCTGGAGTCTTTTTGCTGATTGTTTTGGCATTCACTCTCATCAGCACTGTTTTTACTGTGGTTGAAACTTTTTAAACTAACTAGTGGACATTTGAGCATCTAAGTAACTCATTTAAAGGAGCAAGAACAGATAAAGGTAGATAAATTCATTACGTCGACATTAACAGTTTGAAATTAATGTCAATTAAATTCAGTAAATTTAAATAAGCAAGTGCATCACATTTGCAATATATAGACCTTTAAAGTGATAATCATAGAGAAACACGTCTGAAAAGTGAAGCCAGCCTCATACCTGCCATTCCTTCTAATGGCCTGCAGGGGAGGCGACTCTGCTGTTTCATTTCATGTTTTGTAGAATACAGCATGATATTTATTTGTAAATTATGGTCGCAGGAGTTCAATTCAGTTGATATATGTATATTTATATAGAAACTCCAACAATCAGATGATCCCCATGAGCGAGTAGTAAGAACTCCCCTGCAGGCTCAGGGGAGGGGCAGCCATGTCTTTTGTGACCGGTCGGGGTCTTTATAAGAGTGAAATAAACAATGAAGCAGGACTACTTGGTGACTGAAAAGTCACTAAGACAGATAGAATAAAGCATGGATGTAGCTTCTAGGTCAGAAGAATGTGCCTAGTGGCTTAACCTCCTAGGACCTGGCGTCCACATATGTGGACATCACATTTTGGGTTATTTAGACCAAAATACTCAATTTTGCGCTACAAGGGCCTGATATCCACTTATGAGGACATTATACTGCTACTGTTCTATCGAAATTTGAAACAAATATCCTCATATGTGGCTCTCATTTTTCTTAGAAACAAAAATCAGGTTAAAAAAATCTGGTAATTCTTTGTTTTTACATTCACCGGGTCCCAATATGCCCAAATATCAAAGACAAATTTAAAATGCATGTCGTGGAAGAGTTCGGGTCTTTGGAGGTTAAAGCTGCATTTTATCTGAAGGCCACCAGATGGGTTTAGTTTTGGTTGCAAAAAGCTTTCCGTGCTAATAGAAGTGTGTTGGAAATCAGCTTTCTATCTTGACCTCTTGAAACACTTTTCTGCTGATTTTATGGGCTCGGTAACTGGTTTTTGTTCTCATTGAATAACAAATGAAGTCTGTTATGTAAATCTTGTTCATATTACGTTTCAAAGTGGAGGTGGTATGAACCACACACTTGTTAGCTAATGACACAAGTCATCATCAATGAAGATGGCGATGGCAAACGCTCATCTCGAGGTTTCAGAACAGGATCTGAAAAACCAAAGGGTGACGACTTTTATACCACCTGTGGTTGCTACCATTTGAGCACACATGATCCTCAGATTCTCAGTCAGACCCAGACCTGGCACCTGACATCTGGTTATTGAAAAAGCAACCAAACAAACACATAATGCTTAAAGTGGAAGCTTGAAAACAGGACTTCAAAAACCAGTGATTGACATCAATTTGGCCACTAACATTGTCTATATATACAGTTTATTCTGATAATGTGCTGTGACTGCAACCTGTGAAAAATCAAAATGCCAGTTACTGGATGATTAAATACCCGATAGCACAGTTCAAATCATTACATGACGTTAAATAAATAAAATTAAAACAATAATTATATGAATGATTAATCCATTTCATTTAGAGTGGCATTAATTGAACAAACTCTCAGACTGGGACATTGAGGACTCTTCATTAGCAATCATGTGTAGGCCTAAAATTAACACCACCTGCTGCCTCCTGTCTTCTCAGGCTGCTGTCTGAACTGTTTCCCGGGGCCACCGAGCTGTACGAGAGGGTGGCGGCTAACCGTGAGCAGTGGACCAAAGTGTCCCATAAGTTCACCATCCGTGGGTTGCCTAGCAACAACAGCCTCGACTTCCTGGACCAGGAATACGAGCTGCTGCAGGCCCAGGGCGCTTTCGGGAGTGACGACCACTGCCTCAACGGCTGCCTCGACGACACAGAAGGAGGGAGGGGTCAGTGACGGCAGCAGGCCGCGGACGGTTTTCGTCGAGTTTTCCGTGGTCCCGTAAGAGGCTGAGGATACCTTTTTAGTGACCTAAGAGTCACAGGTCTCTCTCTGCTGTCAACCACTTAGATGCTTAGGAGGCCAGACAGGACGGGACAAAAGTTTCAAACTGAATCAGACGAGCGATCTGAAACGAGTGCTGGAGCCACACGTCTCCGGCTGAAGATGGCAGAAGGTGGTGACTTTGTCTATTTCAGCAGCTATAATAGGTTTTTACCACTAGTCACAAGCTCATTCATACAGTACTGATCCTGATTAAGATTGTAAAAACACACAGCTACACTGACACACATATGTACATGCACATACTGTCTCAAGATCGAGGGGGGCGGAAAAGATTCATTGTGACAGCAGAGACTACTTCAACATGTAACAGTGAGATGAAAGTGCTATAGTTTCTGTAAAATGTGTCATAAAAGCTTATATTGATTTAAAGCAGCTGCCATAGCCCTCACCTGATGCTTATGAATGCATGCTGTATGGACACCTCATGTTTTATTCCTTTTATCTGGGTCAGTGTTTATTTTTTTTCCATTAACTAAGAAATGAATGCACTCCATTTCCATTTCCATCTCCACTCCGTCTCAACACATTTTAGTTACAGCTTTTCAGGATATGTGTAATAATAAATTCATGACCATCAAGATGCACGGGGAGTTTTTGTTTCTTTTTAGTGATTCACTTCTTGCTTTTTTTAGGTGTTTAGGGGACAATTTGACAATCACTTATTAATGACAGAGTCACTGATCCCTGACCCTTCTTCATTAAACACTTAACCCAAAAGACTCCCATTTTATTCTTCTCACCATCCTCCATCTGTCACATTTCCTCTTCATTTAGGTCATTTTTTTCTGTTCTTGACTAACGTCCTCATGAACCCACTTTAGGTAAAGAGTAACCAAATCCCTTTAAAAGATCCATCTCATCTGTAAGTGCAAATGTGCCAGAGTAGAGTGTGTCATCGAGTGTGTCATATGGATCTGCCTTATTGCGCATCTTTGCTGCCTTTCTTAGAGCTTTTAATATATAAAAATTGAAATAAAGAGTCTGTTTAGTATGTATGTTGTATATTTGTTATAGAGATAGCGTGAGTATCGACGTGTTTGACTGAATGATCTGCTGAGAAGATGTATATCTGTGAAATACCCGTGTGAAGAACCTCAGATGTCACAATCGTCATTTCACTTCTTTCTATTTTATCTGCACAGCCACCCTCGGGTGTCCCAGTCAGACATAAAAGCGTTTTGTTCAGTTCTCAGTGCATCCAGATTGGGGTTTTTTTTTTTCTTTTTTAAAGAAACTAGAGATGTAGCCATCACAAAATTACTCTTTCTTGGAACCATCCAGCGGTTCACTATCGCTGCACTCCAAAGGAAGCGTCAGAAATTATGTTCTCAGCTTGTGCCTCATAGAAAACCTGACTGGATTTTTATGTTACAGTACGCTATTGCTCAGTTTTACCTTACGATGCTTAAAGTAGGAAATGCTGCAGAGCAATGTGAGGAAAACCGCTGAATAGTTACAAAGGGAAAGTGGACACCATTGCACGTGGGCTGCACGGGGAGGGGGCGGGGGATGAGTGAATGTGTGGATGGGCACGAGCGTCTACGTGGGTGAGAGAGAGGTAGTTAAGAGCAAGAGAGAAATATTCGGTGTAGCTCCACAGAGGCGGTGTTCACAGAAACGAGGCTGACACAAACCTCGAGTGATCTACCAGAATTTCTTCCTTCTTCTCCCCCCTTTCCTTTTATGCTGCCCCGATAATGTTAATGGAAGAAGATGAAAGCTTCTTTTCAGTTTTTTTCAAATCGCAGGTTACAAATGTAGGATTTCTCTTTGAAAAGTACCTTATGAACCCTCATGGGATCCTTTTGAAGACAATTAGTGAGGAGCTATTAGTGAGGAAGGTTAATCGCCTCTAAAAGTGGTGTGATGTATGTGTGAAACCAAGATTGGGATATGCATCAGCGCTAGCTCGATGGAAGTGCTTGATCTGCCGTGGACGAGATGGTTTTGCTGCAAAGCTTCTAAAGGGCGTACAGACGTGTCTGTATAAGAGCCACTCTCTCTTTCTTGAACTCTTTTTCTCATTTTTTTGTTTTATTTTTCAGTTATTTCAAAACCAACGTTTCACATGTACTTGTCTTTTTTTTCCATGTGCAATATAAATTGTCTGCCTCTGTGACACTGCATAGATTCCTATGTAAATACCTATGCCTCTTGTTAAATTATTGCTTTAGGTCTGAGTTGCCAAAGCCTTTTAAGTGTTAGATCATGATGTTTCCATTTAGAAAAGAAACACAAATCAATGGAGTGTGACAATTTTAATCCTAAAATGCTTCAGTTTTCTATCACGATTGTGTATCTGTCCTTTTTGTTTGTTTGTTTTAGAGAGTCAGGGCTAAATGTGCCAAGCAAACATTTTCTACTTTCTTGGCAAGCTGCAAAGTGAAAAAGAAAAAGAAAACATTAAAAACACCACAAGAAAAAAGAAAAAAAAACCAGACAGAACTTAAAATATTTTTGTTCTCTAATGTTGGAGTGTCGACGAGGGCTGTGTTCATATTTGACTTTTCCCGCTACGTCATGACAGCTTGTCAATGGATTGTGAACACAATCGATTTCCCATCATCACTGAGCAGCGGGACTCGAACCTGTGACGTAACGTCATCGTAACAATCACCTGTGACATAATTGTTAAAAGTGGCAAAAAATATAATTGCTGTAAATATCAAGCGTTTCAAAAGAAAACGTTTCTTGATCGTCTGTCATTATTTACAATGGGACTTTTTTTTTTCCAATTCTGTAATGTGTTTAAAGTGGTTGCCTTCTGTTCTCCTTTTCTTTCTTTCTTTTTTCTTTTTTCTTTTTTTGCTAAGCCATTTTTGAACAACCCTAAGCTCAGACTTTAACAGAGGGGATGAAAGAAAATTATATGTTTGTTTGGGATATACATATAATATATAACCCAGGCAAATCTGAAATGTATAAATGATGCTTATACTGGTCAATAAATCCAGGATATTCATCTGTTAATTATTTGTTTCATTGAGTTCTGAGTGCTGGTGATCTTGTTCTTCGTGTTGAACAAGGACAATTTTCAGAAGTAGGCAAATGTGCAACATTTTAAATCATTTTTTTTTCTTGAAATAAATCTGGTGAAAGGCTTCTCGGTTGTCCTTTCTAAATGTGTGTGCACACCACACGTGTATTATGTTGTCTGGAACTGTGTATTTGTATCTGGCAACACTGATTTAGTCATCACAGAGGCATCTTTGCTGTTCCTGTTGACCTGTGCCACATGGACTCATGGTTAAGCATGGCTAGGCTAACATATTTCAGAGGGGTTCCTAGGATAAAAATCTACCCCTAAAGTAGTTAGCATTTCTCCTGTTTTTACATTAGTTTAAATAGAAATTATATAGCTTGTTCATACAGCTATACTTTTATAATGGGAAATTACATTTAAATTATATGTTATCAGCCCCTAGTTGAAGCTATTCCTGTATAGAGTTGTGGTCAGAAGCTTTCATAGACTCATCACAGGCAAAAATGTCATGGTAAATCTGGGTCTTTTTATGATTTCTCTTAACTGTTGAATGACTGTACAACAAATATCTTTAATAACTTTAAAAAGAAAATGAAAAATTTGGTGTTGAAGTTTGAATTGACTTTGAATTTTCTCAAAAGTATATATACAGGCTCAAACATATACATGTACCCCACTAATATTTGGTTTAATGTTCTTTTGCAAGTTGCGCCTCAACTTGACACTTTTGGTAGCCATCAACAACTTTCTGGCAAAAGTCTGGCTGTATATATGACAACTCTTCAAGCGAGACAGCTCAGTCTTTATCTCATCTGTCCATAGAGCTTTTCTGCAGTAGACATTTGGCTCGACCATGTGAGCAGCTGCAAATTTCACTCGAGTGATTTTGACTTTGTAGCAGGGACTTCTTTCACGGTCAGCACTCTATCAGTCCATGGTGATGTACAAGCTTTACAGTGGACAGTGATGCTGGCGTTCCAGCAGTTTCCAGTTCTTGACAGGCTTAAACCTTGGTGGTTTCTGGGTTCCTGACCATCTGAGGGTTTGGGTCTTCCTGCAGATCTCGGCAAAGTCATGACACATCTGAATAACTTGTCCAATTGTTTAAATGATGATCTTGGAATCCTCAGTTGTTTAGAAATGATTCAAAGAGACATTCTTACTTTTGTAATTCTCCTTCTTAGATCGTCTCTGAAGTCCTTGGACTTTCCCATTGTTCTGACTATTGGTCAATCCAGTGACTGCTGTAAAATAAATCCTTTATATGCTGGCAAACTGAAACTACCAGTTTTAGCCAATCGTGACCCCTAATGAGAATTTAATAGCCCTCAGCACTGGCAAGTTAAAATCAATTGTAGAATTGCAGTACCAGTTATGAAAAGGTTTAAGATGGTGTATGTATATATTTAAGAAAGGATTTATTCTATTTAAGAAAAATCCAAAATAAATCCAAACTTGTACACCCCAATTCTTGTTTTTTTTTTTTTTTTTAATTGATTAAAGGTGAATGCTGTGCAATCATTGCACCCTGGAAAAATAGCAGTTCAAATAAATCATTAAAAGCCCAAAATCACATGAAAATTATACCAATGATGAGTGTGTGTAAACTTCTGACCACAACTCTGTATGATAGTAGAAAGAAAAATTTGATTAAAGGGGACATATTATATTTTTATTAATGGAATTGACATAAGCCGATTGCTTTAAAACAACATTTTTATGATGGGCTTTCCTTATTAAGCCAAAAAAATATTGTTTTAAAGGAACAATAGGTGTGTGGGGCTGTCTTCCTGAGAGATAAGCTGCTCTCTGAGTCATTATACAGGCCGTGCACTGAAAAAGCTGTCAGAATGGCTTGGAGCAGACTGAACCCTAAGCGTTGGGAATTATGCGAATCCCCCAATAGTGCATATATGACAGAATAAGGAAAGAACATCATAGGTCACCTTTCATGAATATGAGACAGGCGAGTCTTAGACTTAGAGGTCCAGGAAAGACCCATGCAGCAACTGTAGACTTCAGATCACAGCACAAATGCATCCGTCACATCTTACAAAGCATCACAAACCTAATAAAACGAATTAAATAAATAAATAATAACAAAATAATTTTAACAGCAAATTATTGACTTTTGGGAACAGGTAGTTAAGTAGGCCTAAAAGAGGACGTATCATGTCTATTGGGCACTTATGATAGCGCAGTGTCCGTGATATATACTTATATGTATCTTCAACAATACATACTATTTCATAAAGTGATCTATTTTATGTATACAGTCTCAAGCAAAACAATTACAGTGGCTGAAAATTATTTATTACTTTATTACTGCGCCTGCACTTCACTCTAGTATCACACTGGTAAAGTACAGTAAACAAACTACAGTAGTACTGTGTAGCAGTTAAATGCATGCTCTAAAACAGTGGTTCTTAACCTGGGCTCGATCGAACCCTAGGGGTTCGGCAGAGCCTCCACCATGACATGCACGGCTCATTTTGTGCACCAATAAAAAACATATCTATGTCTTGAATTTGAAAATAGTTTTTTTATTTTTCACTAAAGAGGGGTTCAGTGAATGCGCATATGAAACTGGTGGGGTTCGGTACCTCCAACAAGGTTAAGAACCACTGCTCTAAAATTAAAAATCAGCAATTTACGAGCTCAAAACAAAGCAAAGTTGAGAAAACGCTCGTACTAATTGAATCATCGCGTGATTTGGAGTGCGTGAGCTCTGCGCAATGAGAACTGCAGGTAGTCCGCCATTGCTGTATGAAGAACTGTCGGATTTGGTGTTTGGCAGTCAACAATAAACTTGTGGTGCCGGGACCCGGAGCTACGAGGTCGGGTGAAAGCTCGTCGGCTGCTCGATAAACCAGTAGTCGGCCCAGTCCTCCCTGGACAACACTTTCATGTGAATACGGAGCCCACAGACGAGGCAACCATGTCCAATCTCAGCAAAGGCGGCACCAAGAAGGACACCAAAATGAGGATACGGGCCTTTCCTGTAAGTGTACGCCGCAGTAGGGGCTTTGCCCGTCCGACGGTCGCGGACTCGATTACCGTGGTCTGCGCTAAGGGCTAAATGCTAATAGGCTAACCAGCTGAGGTGACTTGACTATCCGTAAACAAAGTGTAGCCGTCAGATATCCAGTCTTCCACACTCTTGGTCGGTCTGTTAGATGGAAACTCATTTATAATACCAGCTCGGTGATAAGTGTTATAAATCACTTTTATTTTTCCTGTCGCTTAACTGTCTTACAACTTCCCAGGCATTAGCTAGCCGATATGATCAGCCAAGTAGCCGATGCTAACGTTAGCCATGGGTCTTGACACTTGTTGTTTTGACTGATTTTATTTTTGCTCATTTTCTAAAATGTGTCTGTGTGTGTGTGTGTGTGTGTGTATAAATATATATATATATATATATATAAACGCATAATGTCTTTATGACTGAGCACTAAATGTAACGGACGTTTGTGCAGACAGAGGTCTGTACTTTAGCCTCAGCGGCGTTACGGCCGCTTTACATGATGCTAATGAAAACCAAAATGAGCTAACCCAGTTCTTGGTTCTGAATTAATGCCTGTGTGGATTTTGTGGACCTGTGTTGGTGTTGGAATAGATTCTTCGCTCACATGGCACTCTCTTTGTCTGCGAGACACTGAATTATCTATTTTCTGAACTGACCTAAATTTTCATAAAGCATTAGGCTGTCTGTAAAGGCTTGATGAGAGCGTAGCAACAGTATCCATGTAGCTGATTGATCTTAGTGACGAAGTTTTACTTCAGTGCCACCTTCATATATGCCTATGGGCCCGCTGATTGTGGCCCAGTCTTGATAGGATAACTGTCAGAGCTGCTGTCAAACCAGCGTCGTGATGTGCATGTGTTTGGGCTTGCCTGCTGAGTAGCAGCACAGGGGTGGCATGTGTTATGTTTTCTGCTTTTGGATAACGTGTCTTTGGCAATTAGGAATCCCACAAAGAGTCTAGAGTAAGTTTAAAGATTTAAATTATAGACTGGATTATAGATTTCTTGTTATCATGATGCTTTACAGCTGGGCTAAACTAGGTCCTTACTTTACGGTTATTTATCCTATCTGTAGTGCCTTGTAACGTAAAAAAAAACTTTCCTCCTGGTTTAAAATAACATCTGAAACCTTAAAAAAATATATATATATATAAGAGCTGGGGCTGGTAGCTTCAGAAGCACTGAAACCCACGCCCATGCATGCATAAATATTTAATATTAATTGCTTGGTGTATGCAATGACTAACCCTAATATTAGTGTATAGACACTGACCTGCATTCTTTCACTTTACATTTTCCTCATAGTGCTTATGCAAGTACTTAAAGCAGCCTATGAGGTTGTTTTGACAGAGCCAAATTTTCAGAGGACATGGTAGATATTATCTATCTCACCTTTACCCTTTGTGATATCTGCTTTCTCACTATACAAATCATTTTGGTGGGTTAATTTGGGTTTAAGTTGGAAAGAGAGAGAGAAAGGTTTTAACCTAATAAAATTGTTCCAAATTCCTTACCAGCATACCAGGTTAGGATTCTGAGGAAACTGAGAGGTGTTTTAACCCACAACACAGTGTTCAAAAGAATGAAAACTGCTTAGTCATTAGTGTTCATCGTTGCTACAGGAATGTGATGGTTTCTAAATTAGCTGGAATGGGAGCAGCACTTCCTCGAGCTTTTAATGTACCTCATGTTAGGGTCTTTTATTCTTTTATTCTTTTTTTTTATTGAGAGGCATCCTTTTTTACTCTTGCAGTTTTCTTACTAGTCTGAGCAGTTTGCTAGAATAAGCAGATTTATCCTATGATTGAAGATTTTTTTTTTATAGGCAGTGTACACAGCAGGGAAGAAATGATCATCTTAATATTTGCAGATCTGAGCAAATTTATTAATGAGAAAGCGTTTTCTAGAGGAGTAATAAGCTCTGTTAGTGTCTTATACTCAATAATGAAGTAAAAAAGAAATCAAAAATTGAGGATTGACACTTTGCAAAATGTATTCTGCATCACCACTGAGCCAAAGTATTTTATTTAATGCTTTAGTTTTTTAAATCTCAGTTTCTTCTCTGTTTAATTATCTCAAATGCTGTCATTTGTAGTCACCTTATTTTCCCTCCTTTAAACACACGGAGAATAACAGAGCTGGCAGAAAAATATGTGAAAACAGCCACTTTCATGTTAGTAGTTAAAGCACAACCAAGTCACAAACAATTCAAATATAAACATAGCTTGTTGGAATAATAGGCGTGAATAGAGATTGGAAGCATGAGCCAGTTCCACGTGACTACCAGTGCTAATCATCCATCAGACCAGATCCGTATGCCACTAATACAGGTATTATATATATATATTACACATCTGTGAGTAAGAAAGGACCTGCTCGTGTTCAAGTGACTTCATTTGGTCAGGATAAACACAAGGCTCCATGCAGACATTTGCAGGTCCTCCAGTTTGCTGTGCAGGGCACCAACAATGAAGGTGGAATCCACGGAAAAGAAAATTTTGGGATGGGGGTGGACATAAACACATCTGTGTGTTTCCACAATAAAGTGTCATTCCAATCTAAGCTTATGAAATCCTAATTGTTGCAGTTGAACATATCAAAACAATGACGTGATGTCAGCCTTGTGGCAGTGACACATGAGTCACATGTCAGTCTTTTTCCTACTCTGTTTGTGCGTTGACTCAGAGATAATGAAAGCCATTTTTTTTAAATGCACAGAAAATAGATAAGGAGTTATCAAATAGTCAAAGGAGCTTGCAAAGAAAAGCGTCTGGACTTCTTTAAGTTACTTGAAGACGTTTCACCTCTCATCCGAGAAGCTTCTTCAGTTCTAAGGTCAAATGGTGGAGAGTCCCAGATATAAACCTAGTGGGAGTAACCCCCCACAGAGGGACAAAAGGACCCCCTGATGATCCTCTAATCGCCTGAGCCAAGGTGTGAAACTGGGTGTGGGTCCCAATCAGCCACAGTTTCGGGTGAGTTCATTGTGAAACCTGTCTTCAAGTAACTTAAAGAAGTCCAGACGCTTTTCTTTGCAAGCTCCTTTGACTACGATGACCTGGATGACTGAGAACCTTCACAGACATAGAGTTATCAAATAATTAATTTGGACATCAGTATCAACAAAATGTTCTTAATATCCATATGTGATTCGAACAGTTGATTCTCTGTTGTTCATTTTGCCATGCTACATGAGGCCTCAGTCACGCAGGCCTAGGGGAGAACACTCTCTGTCAATGGCAGATTGCCAAGGTTGCGAGCAATTTGCATGGGAGGCACCGACTTGTCTGCAAACACTTGATAACTAAGGCTACGTTCACACTGCAGGCGAAAGCGCATCAAATCCGGCTTTTTTGACCATATGCGACCCATATCCAATCATGGTATGACAGTGTGAACAGCAGAAATCCGATGTTTTCAAATCCGACCTGAGTATGTGGTACTGAATCTGATACATACCTGATGTTTTAGAAAGCGACTGCTGTTTGAATGGTCATCTCGCATTAAATTCGTCTTTTACGTCACTGACACAAGACAGACGCCAATTATCAGCGCCGGAGAAGACATCGCGATTACTTCCGGGCCATCCAGTGTAGATGTTAGTGAAACTGTTGGGAAGACAGCGTTGGAGAAACGTGAACATTTTATTTGTACTGTATAATCTGAAGATTCTTACAGAAATCTGCAACTATCCTTTGAAGCACCGCTCCTCTCTAAAACAGCAATAAGGATAATTATTAGGCCATATGTAAATAACAATAACTTTATAACTTAAAGCAAACTTGGGAAACGTAAAGTCCGAAACAAGTCTTTATATTAAGGCCATCAGTCAAACAATATTGTTTGGTCTGGGTCTAAACAGCGCGTTGTGTGTGACGTCTTCTTTTGCACATGCGGGCCACTTTGAGGGTTCACACTAGAGCGTGTTTGCTGTCGCATTTTATTTGTAGTGTGAACAAGTGGACAAAAAAAATCTGATTTGATCAAAAAATGGGAATTGAGCATTAAGACCTGCAGTGTGAACGTAGCCTCTCTAACCAGCTAGTGGGAGTGAAACTTGGAAAAACTGTGATGCAAATCAGAAATGGAGAACGTCCACTTTAACTAATAGTTATGCCTTTTAAAACACGTTGGTTTCAGCAAAAGGCACATTATTTACTTTGAGGATAAGCATCTTCTCTTTCTGGATTGAATTGTACTTTTTCAACTTCAGCTACTGCTTAGCAAGTAGTTGGGACCACTGCTTATTAGCCAACAGGCCTACAGTACATCTCAAGATGGTTAAAACATACCCTCTTAGATGAGCTGTGGCTAGACGTAGAACAGGCACTATGCAGTAATATAGAGATTTCGGACCTACAGTTCATTAGCTCAAGCATCAATATCAGCTCCTCTCTGACAGCATGGTGGGAATTTCTAAAAATGACTGAGTCTTCACTAATTCCATGTAAACAAACCCATCTGGAACAACCCTGACATACTAGAAAACAATAATATGATACTTCCAAGGGGTGGCACATTGGTCAGCACTGTTGCCACAGCAAGAAGGTCCTGACTTCAATTCCACCATTAGGCCAGGGTCTTTCTGTTTGGAGTTTCCATGTTCTCCCCGTGTTTGTGTGGGTTCTCTCCAGGTACTCCAGCTTCCTCCCACAGTACAAAGACATGCAGTTAGTGGGTTTAGGTTGGTAATTAAATTAGGTGTGAATGTGAGTGCGAATGGTTCTATTTGTGACAGACTGACTGTACCCTGCCTCTCACCCTAAGGGATCGGATAGGCTCCAGATTTAATTTCAAAACCTCTAAATATACAGTACACTCTCAAAGTAGATATCCCTTTCTATTGTTAAATGGGAGGTCAATCTATCAGTCAGCTTTGATTACAGCGTTTGGTCTCAGATATGTCTAAAATGACTAGAAACTCCAATCTCCAATTAATACAATTGAAAATCCTTCATAAAGTGCACTATACAGATCAACAGATGTTCAGGATCGGTCTGCATCATCTAACACCTGTTCGCACTGTCAAGGCAATACACCTGACAATTACATCCATGCTTCCTGGTTCTGTCCACCTGTTCAGAGGTTTTGGTTCCAGATATGTGAAACCTTATCAAAGGTTCTGAAGTGTAACATTCCAGCCTCCCCTTCAGTTTGCTTGTTGGGCGACCTAGATGATAACACTGTCTTCCCTCTCTCTTAGAACATCTCAGGTGTGCCCCCCCCCCCCCCCCCAAACACACACACACACACACTGGGCCCCCTGGCTCTGTTGGGCCCTTACTGGGGGGTGGGGTGCTGTTGGATCTCGGGTCTCTGGCCACGGAGCTCGGTCTGCTCTGGCTTAGCAGACAGAGCCTCCAGGCTTGTCACTGCAACCCCCTGGGGTCTCTGCACTGTCTGCTGGGTGACTGTCATTGTTATTTATGTATATGTTGGTTGTTGCTGTGGTTTCTCTGCTGTTTTTTTCCCCCCTCAACAGGTGTTGATTTAGCTCTCTCCCTTTCTCTCTCTGTCCCTCTTCTTCTCTCCCTCTCTTTCTGTCAACTTTCTCCCCAACTTCACTTTTTCCTTTTTCTTTTCCGTCACCCGGTCTTGTCCATTATTGTTGTGATAATCCAAAATCAAAAAACCCTAATAAAGGTCTAATAAAATATGAGTATCAAGTGGACAATTGCAACAAATGCTGCAATGCTTCACTTGTGAAATTAAATCTGTTTGTCATTTTTTGGCCTTCAGACAACAATTCTGATTGCTACACTGCCAAACAGGACGGGGGGGAAAAAAGAAAAAAGTTGGCCAGTGTTTGCACACAAGTTGCCATATTCCATGCAAACTATGAGCAAAGTGGCAACCTGCTGGGAAGCAAAGCATTCACAAGGGTTTTTTGGGTAAAGACGCTATACCTCTTTGCAGTCAGTTTCTCCTAGCGACAGCTGGCAACCTCCAACAACCATTCACAGCCAATTGGGTAATATTCATTTTTCTCTGGCAACCAGTGGTTACCAGACAGTCACCAACCACTTTCTAGGCCTGTGTGAATGGAGTCTTAGCTCCCTTACTAGCAAAATGTACTGATCTTCTAGAACATGATGTGGTATGCACATGTTCTCATGCACAGATTCTTCATGTTGACACAACTAATCACTGGTTATAGTCCTGTTGAAACCCATTACTTGTTACTTCTTGCAGATGACGATGGACGAGAAGTACGTCAACAACATATGGGACCTTCTGAAGAATGCCATCCAGGAAATTCAAAGGAAGAACAACAGCGGCCTGAGTTTTGAGGAACTTTATAGGAACGCCTACACAATGGTGCTTCATAAACATGGAGAGAAGCTGTACACGGGCCTGCGTGAAGTTGTTACCGAACACCTCATCAACAAAGTAAGGCCATCACAGATCGCAGCCTAAAACAGTTGCTGGAAGTTAAGTGATGACAGATTGACTAAAATATTTAGAGTTCATTTGAGCTGTCTGTCATTCCTGTGTGTAATACATGCAGCACATGGTGGGCTAGTATGTATTACACAATACTGTGCTGGTATTTAAAGTAGACTGGATTTGATCTACATAAAGAAAGATTGAAGCTGCGGTTGCTCTTTGGAGACGGTTAGGTTATTCTTTGGTGGAACAAACCTGGCCTGTGAATAGTTTCCTCCAGTTAACACAATGATATTAAAATCTGATTTTAATGAGGCCTGTTGTTCGAATGTCAGGGCTGAATTTCACTCAAATGCTTGAAAGTCTGTTTGGTGCTAAACAGAAATTGTCATAGGATTCATATAATGATTTCTTTTTTTCTTTTTCCCCTGCTTGGCTTGCATGCCATACTGAACAACAAAGTCAAAACCAGAAAATATGAGCCGGTTGCATTCATGAGCAGCCTTGTAAAGGCACATAAGCAGAAAGATGGAGAATATAAATCCACAGGCTGTTACTTAAGTCTTGTGGTAGATTTGTAAAACCCTTTACTCACGCCCCCCCCTTTTTTTTTTTTTTTTTTTTTTTTTTTAGCAGATGCCTCATTCCTGTGGCTGGAAGGCAAGAAAGAGCCCAGGTTTGAGGATGGGGGGCTTCAGTGGTTTTTTTATTCGGGGGTTTCAGCTGTGAGAGAAGGCACATCTGTCTGAAAGCCCTTCATAAAACAGGCGTTGTCCTGTGCCTTATAGAAGAGCTTTAGGATGCTTTTGATGATGGAGTCATTTTCTCAAATCGGACATGTAATTGGTTTGTTTTACCACTGAAAATAAAATGTTAGTGAAGTAGATTATCCTAAGCAGCTTGTTTTTAAAAACAAAAGTGGCAGAAAGGAGGGCTATCTGAGATTTATTCCTTCTTAAAACTCCTAATAAGTTAGAGAAAGCATAATTGTTCCTAAGCTGTCGCTTGTATTTTTGTAGCATGTATAATTAGTGGCAAATTATGCCTGTCCATGAGATCTGTCGCAAAGGCTTCTTTGCAGCTTACAGTGAGCAGACACACGATGAGCAATATTTCAGCACGATGTTATTGAATAACAGCCAGATGGTTTTACAGCTTAATTAAATGCACATTCTCAGCTTGGCAGGCTTAGTAAATGAGCAGTCAGGAAATGTCAACAAGTAATGGATCAAAGACGAGTTCTCTGACAGCTGAGTGTGTTTTTATTGTCTTATAATGGTAAAGGCATCGCTTTGAAAGAAACAGTTGTAATGGTACGAACGCAGCATCGTCTCAACCCAGCTTAAGTTTGGAAGACAGTCGAGAGGTTCAGTCAGAAGTGCATTTGTTTTGATTTTTATGCAGGGAGGTTGGGGGGGGGTTATATATTGTTTTGGGCCTAATAGTTAATGTTATTATGAATTATTGAGAGAAGGATTTGTAGATGTGTATTTTTTCAGCAGTGATTCATCGTTGTCTAGACAAGGGATGAAAATAAGCTTTAAGTCCAATCGAGCATGTCTATTCGGTCTCAGATGTTTATTTTCTACAATCACTTCTGGCTTTTAAGGTCATTTTTGTGATTTATCTATTTATTTATTTCAAATGTTAACCTGTTAAGACCTGAAGTTTAGATGAGACCATATGCAGTCTTCTGGCTCTTTAATGTAGGTCAGAAATTGATAACTTAAGGCATACTTTAATTACAGCTGGTGTTTAAGAAAGTTAAAGTTAAATAAAGCATTTATAAACACACACACACACACTTTGATTTGTAATATATGTAATATTTGATATGATGGAAAAGCAGCATTACAAAGTGGCAAAACAGATGAATATAATATGGGGTACATTGTTTTTTTTGTTGTTGATTTTTTTTAAGCAAGCCATGACTTTGCATAGTGCACGTTTAGATTTATGGTTTTGCTTCTGACTTTTGATCTGGATGTGGAAAAGAAGAAGTCGGTGCATTCATAAAGCTTGGTCGCCTGTAACATTAAGAGCAGAGGCCGTAATATATTACCTCTGCCCCGAAGGAGAAGGAAGGAGAGGTCAGTGTGCCCTTAAGAATCTTACTCCACTGAGACATTTAGTTTACTTTGCTGAGTCACACTGCAGTGTGACTGTTATCAAGCTGTTGTGTGCCTGACTAGTAAAGAAGGCCCGCATTAAAATGCTGCACGAGCAACAAAATACAAATACAGGTGTCTGCTTAAGTTCTAAGGCTGTGTTTCTGTCTCGTCCAAAGGTACGGGAAGATGTTCTCAATTCATTAAACAATAACTTCCTCCAGACCCTAAATCAGGCCTGGAATGACCACCAGACAGCTATGGTGATGATTAGAGACATCCTGATGTATATGGTGAGTATACAGTCATGCAGTAAGACATATGAGCGTTAGATATAAATATTTTACACATAACAGCTGTATTTTATATGCTTAAATATACATTTAAGCTCAGCTGCTGTTAATTCCAGTTCATTCTAATGTTGTTTGGGACATTTTTGTGTGTCTTTGTCACAGGATCGGGTGTACGTACAGCAGAATAGCGTGGAGAACGTCTACAACCTGGGCCTTATCATATTTAGGGATCAAGTGGTTCGCTATGGTTGCATCAGAGACCACCTCCGACAAACTCTGCTAGACATGATTGCCCGGGAGAGGAAGGGAGAGGTGGTGGACAGGTAGCCAAAAGTCACAAATAGCATTATCTAATAAATTATCTTTAGTTTTCAAATAAAATGAAGTTTGCGTTCTTGATCTTTAAATGGAAAAGTCATCATTTCTCACCAGGGGTGGACATGGCAGATGCCTTTGGTATTAGAAATATACGATCTGTCAAATACATCTGCTGCATTTGCACCCAGTGGGCAAAAGCCTCAGAGCCTCTGGCATTTTAAAAACACTGACTATTCTGAATTTCATGCACTGTGGACTGTAACTGTTTTTCAATGGATGAATAGTAAAAAGTTAGTTGGCAGTTATACTGAGTGTGAAATGAGCTTCCACAAAATTTTTTTTTTTTTTTTTATGTTTTGTTTTGTTTTGCATTACTTACCATTTGGTTTGCTTCTCCTTCTCTAGGGGAGCCATTAGAAATGCCTGCCAAATGTTAATGATTCTCGGCCTTGAAGGGAGATCTGTGTATGAAGAAGACTTTGAAGCACCGTTTTTAGAAATGTCTGCAGAATTTTTCCAGGTTTGGGAGAGAAATCCATTTTCCTTGTTTATGTGTTTATTTATTTATTTTAATTTGGGTCTATATTTCTTTGTGGCTTCCCTTAAAGGAACTAAAACCTCTTGTATAAACTGTTTCTTGTTTTCACTCAGATGGAAAGCCAAAAGTTCCTTGCAGAAAATAGTGCCAGTGTGTACATAAAGAAAGTTGAAGCCAGGATTAATGAGGAGATCGAGCGGGTAATGCACTGCCTGGATAAATCCACAGAGGAGCCCATCGTCAAGGTGGTGGAACGTGAGCTCATCTCCAAACACATGAAGACCATCGTAGAAATGGAAAACTCAGGCCTGGTCCACATGCTTAAGAACGGCAAAACAGATGGTAAGCCCTCAGTCACAGCCTGCTGCTCCACTTCACCTCTTTAGCGTTTATATTTTTAGTGATTTATTGTTTAAATTGACATCCACGCGAGTTACAGTGAAATAGAAAATCCCCAACACTCTTTAATAAACCGTGAAGCTGTCACTTCCAGGAAATACTTTACTGGCTCAGTAATACAGTCATATCATGTTCCCATTGGTTCATGCC
This sequence comes from Mchenga conophoros, assembly GCF_057382185.1. Lineage (NCBI taxonomy): Eukaryota > Metazoa > Chordata > Actinopteri > Cichliformes > Cichlidae > Mchenga > Mchenga conophoros. The sequence continues at coordinate 12,948,141 of NC_140539.1, forward strand.
ACAAATGGTAATATGTGAGGAATTCAATGATGATTTGATTTCAGTGAAACTGGAACTGTAGTGCCTGGAGAGTATATTTCTCCTCCTTTTCTGCAGATCTCAGATGCTCAGTCCCTTTTCAGTTGGCAGAAGTGTATTTTTGATGTGTGCTCATGTGTGTATTCATGCTTACCTCTCTACAGATTTGGCATGCATGTACAAGCTGTTCAGCAGGGTTCCCAATGGGCTGAAGACCATGTGTGAGTGTATGAGCTCATACCTGCGGGAGCAGGGCAAGGCCCTGGTGTCAGAGGAAGGAGAAGGGAAAAACCCTGTGGACTATATTCAGGTACGGCACTGGGTTATCAGTCGACATAATGTTGCTGAAGATGGACTGTTCTGATGATACTGAGAATGTGCTACCTCGTAAGAGATCACAGATGGATTTCCTCTGGCTCAGTACACTTCAGCATGTCATTGCGTGATGAGCCTTGACCATAATGCACTTTAATTACTTCCCAGCAGAGAATATCTGCTCTCGGTCCCATGTTTGTTACCACAAACCATGATGGTCTTTACCCTCATCCACACTGAGTCTTTGCACTGTACTTAGCATGTGAGGTCCTTCTGGCAACTAGAAAGACATCAGTGCTTTTGAAAATCTTATGGCCTTTAAATCCCTTTGAAGTTCTTGGTTAAAATAATGACTCACTTCTTACTCTCTGGTAGAAAACAGCAGCCTCTTCTTTTACCACATCAGCTCTTGCAGATTCACCTTTTCTGATGAGACCACCTTTCCTTTGCTGTAGCTACTGTTTGTTAAGCTCCTTCTAATGCACGCTGCTGTTGCATTTCCTGTCTTCCTGCAGGGTTTGCTGGACCTGAAGTCCCGTTTTGACCGCTTCCTCCAGGAGTCTTTCAACAATGACCGCCTCTTTAAACAAACTATTGCTGGTGATTTTGAGTACTTCCTTAACCTGAACTCCCGCTCGCCTGAATACCTCTCACTCTTCATCGATGACAAACTGAAGAAGGGTGTTAAAGGGGTGAGCCCACTAATCATGCATTCATGCTCTTATTTTTAGAACGTATGACAAATGTTACTGACCTGCTTCTTTCAAATTTATAACCTCACTTCAAAAAATGCCAAAAAGAAAAAAAACCCACACAATGTTTTCATGTAAAAAGTTGTGCTTCTGCTTTCTTTTGTGTTTTCAAAAGTGCTGGGGAAAATAAATCATAAAGTCTGTTTTTGATTAATGGGTATAACCTGACCCTGTTATTTTTATCCAGCTGACAGAGCAAGAAGTGGAGTCTATACTGGACAAGGCCATGGTGCTCTTCCGCTTCATGCAGGAGAAGGACGTGTTTGAGAGGTACTACAAGCAGCACCTGGCTCGCAGGCTGCTCACTAACAAGAGCGTCTCTGACGACTCGGAAAAGAACATGATCTCAAAACTTAAGGTGAGCAGGCATGTGGCATGATATAACTCTGGCTTTGGAGTAAGCTGACTATAAAATGAAAGATCCCTGGGTGCTTGGAGACTGGCCACAATAGTGATGTACGATTCGTGAACGAATCGTTCAATACTCGAGAATCACTTTACTGAGTCGTGAATTATGATTCACAAGCCCAACTGACTCACTGACTCATCCCTGTTTCTGTTAGCAAACTAATTCGCTTAGTAGAAATATATCTAGCTTATAATTCAAATTGTGGGGGGGAAAACAACAGCCAGTTTCTTAACAAAAGCATTTCTGCTCTGAACTGGAAGAAAAAACCCTGAGTAGAAGCTCACATCAAGAAAATAGCTCCTCGGTTCACAGTAGCATCGCTCTGCTAACATGCTAACAGCACATTTGAGCTACTCACCCCCTCCCTTCCTGTGTTGAATCGTAAGCGTAAGCAAATCACTCAGGACTGGCTCACCCCCTCCCTCCTGTGCTGAATCATAGAGCAAGCGAACGAATCACTCACTCACCCCCTCCCTCTGCAGCTTCTTCTTCTTCTTGGTTGGCAACCAATGTTAAGGCACATTACCGCCCCCTGGCTCACAGCTCAGTGGACATTTAGATGAGAAAATATATATTTAACACATTTAAGGAAAATACTAATAAAATAAAAATAAACAAATGTTTATTAAGCAATTTTGATAGGAAATTGCTTAATTTTAGAAATATTTTTGCTGTTTTTTGCTCTATAAAATAGTTGTTTTCTTTTAGAATCATTCATCTTAGCAGTAGGATTTACATGAAAAGAGAAACAAATTAAGTTTGAGTGAAAATGTACACTTTTTGCACTCTCTGGTCAACTGACTCAGTGAATCAAATGACTCAAAAAACCCGATTCATTTTGGTGAGTGACTCATTAAAACTCGATTCAGTAAAAAGAATCAAATTTACCATCACTAGGCCACAGTGCTCAGATGTGTTATGGGCACTTCTTTACATTATTTTTTTTTCTCCGTGTTTTTTGCATTTCAGTGGATGTTTAGGTAAAAGGAAACATACAGTTTTCAGACTGTATCGACTTGCCTGTGTTTGATCATTATATAAATGTTTCTTTACTTTAAATAGACAGTTCCCTTCAAAATCAAATATACTCACTTTTTCTGTAGTGCTTTTTATCCATTTTTTCAGTAAGACTTGTTTGATTTTGGAGATATAAGCTGTAGAAATGCCTGCTTTCTCCTGAATATAATAGAACCAGATGTCCTTCACTTTCTTTTGCTCAAAGTGGCCATAAAAAAAAAAACATTCGGAAAAACTCAGCAGAAATGACTCTTTGCAGAAATCATGACCCAGTTACTCAAATATATCCACAAACCTTGATGTGAGCAGTTTTATGTTGGAATTGTATTTTTATTTTAATTTTTTCTACCAAACTGCACCCGACGCTTTATCCCTGCAGATGGAAGCATCTCCAATTATGACAACACTTATGACAAATACAGAATTATGACAAATACATGCTTTGGTTTTTGGGGGGTTCACTGAGCATCACGAGGCTAGGAGGAAGCAGATATCTCTATAGCTGATATCTGTAAATCTGGTTCTGCAGCCCAGAATTATGTTCTTACACTTGATTTCAGCTTGAGCTGTCCCCTTTTCTTTTGAATAGCTTACCAATTATAAATCTAATCCTTCTTCATGTCTTTATTGCACAGACCGAGTGCGGCTGTCAGTTCACCTCTAAACTGGAGGGCATGTTCCGAGATATGAGCATCTCCAACACCACCATGGATGAGTTTAGACAACATTTACAGACGACTGGGGTGAGGAAAATCTACTTTTTGTCACAATAAAGAGCCTAATTAGTAAATGTAATCAGGACATTGTTGCTTGATTGACTGAGCTTTGTTGCACTGCTCAGTTACATATTAACAATTAGGCACCTAATTATCCATATCCTGGAAAGTCATAGTGCATAAGCTTCTGGCTTGTGCTGTGCTTTCAGATTGCTGGGGTGACTTTAGCTCCATTTGGTGAACAGTGTAACCAATCAGAGTTCATATTTATGCACATTGCTTTTAAATTCATGGTCCAAGTAGTGTTGTCTGATATTTGTCATGTCTGGATCTTGTGTGCGCACAGTAACTGTAACAGTCACCTCAAGGTGCTTCATATTGTAAGGTAAAGACCCTACAATAATTTTTCACCCCATGAGCAAGCAATGACGACATCTGTTAAAACTTCCTTTTAACAGATAGAAATCTCCAGGAGAACCAGGAAAGTCCTGTGACCAGTTGGCGTTGATGGGTGGGAGACAGGGCAAAAGGCACACTGTGGAATAGAGCCAGAGATGAATAATAATTAATGATTAAATGCAGAGTGGTGTATAAACACAGAGAGAGTGATGAAGAAACACTGACACAACCCCCGGCAGCTTAGGCCTATTACAATTTAACTAAGGGAAGATTCAGTGTCACCTGATCCACTATAAGCTTTATCAAAAACAAAAGCTTTAAGTCAGGTCTTAAAAGTAGCGAGGATGTCTTTCTTCCAAATCTAAATGCTACCAATATTACCACATAGTATCACTATGGCATCACTGTAGGTGATCGTATGTGTTGTTTTTTATTTTTCCTAACTCAAGGTGTCACTCGGAGGGGTCGATCTCACTGTTAGAGTCCTGACCACGGGATACTGGCCAACGCAATCAGCAACACCCAAGTGCAATATTCCACCTTCACCTCGACATGCATTTGAAGTCTTCAGAAGGTTTGTTAGTTGTTCACTTCACTCACAGATTTGGTAGTTTATTGATTACATGTGTGTGCTTTCATAACAGCACTTAGCTTTTCAGTCTGGTGATTTTCTAAAAGGTTTCTCCGTGTGATCCACAAGGAACAATAAATCCATTATATGTTGTTACCAGTAGAAGTAGAACATGGAGATTACTTTTTTCTTTTAGTCCCTTTCATGAAAATATTACTGTGTATGTTTGCTAGACACAGCATTTCAAACTAAATATCTACTGTGTCCTGCTGCAGAAAGCAAAGTTGCATTGATCATTTTTTTTAGGTTAATCTAGTATGACTCTCCTCTGCATGCAGGTTTTACCTTGGGAAGCACAGTGGGAGACAGCTCACCCTGCAGCACCATATGGGCTCTGCAGATCTAAATGCCACCTTCTACGGGCCAATTAAAAAGGTACGCTCCACTTGGAAAGGGGAGTCTCAGTACATTTCAGCAACCTTTATTTCATTTTAGAATAACAAGTGGACCTGGCTTTACGTTCATTACTTATTGTGAATTTTCTGTTTTATAAATTAGCTTAGTGTTTTAAATATAAGCAAATGACAGACTAACAAATGCGAATAAATGTAACAGTTTTAAGTAATGGAAAGTAAAAATGAAATCTGCTGTTTTGACATCTTGTCAAAATGGATTCTGACTAATGTTTTTATGTTGCCTTATCCCAACATTTGAACAGGAGGATGGGTCAGAGGTCGGAGTAGGTGGTGCCCAGGTGACAGGCTCCAATACTAGAAAGCACATACTCCAAGTGTCCACCTTCCAGATGACCATTCTCATGCTTTTCAACAACAGAGAGAAGTCCACCTTTGAGGTGCACAACTTAATTCCTTAGTACCCAACATAGTAGGATATTTTGGTCCCCATATGTCTTCATGTGTCGTGGACAAGCAGGAAAAGGTCATTTTAGTCTGTGGCCTCTGTACTGTGTTGACACCAAGCCTGCCCTCTTCACTATGTAGGAAATCCAGCAGGAGACGGACATCCCAGAGAGGGAGCTGGTGCGAGCACTGCAGTCTCTGGCCTGTGGGAAGCCAACACAGAGAGTTCTCACCAAGGAGCCAAAGTCCAAGGAGATCGAAAATGGCCATGTGTTTACAGTTAACGACCAGTTTACCTCCAAACTGCACCGTGTCAAAATCCAGACAGGTATGAAAAACAAAATCATGAAGTTAAGCACTTTTCTTGAGGCTCACAGCTTTAGTTTGATTTTTCCTAGGTGTTATTCTGTGAATGTAAACTGTGTGAGTATAGATTTTTACTGTGTCAGGCTTAAAAAAATGAACTTTTATTTTCTTAAAGCTTAGTAATAGGCAGTAAATTTGTTACAGATACAGCTTATCTTGCTTTTTCAAGACTTTTCCTCCTTAATCTTGTATCTTCATATCACTAGAACAAAACTTAGTTAATTAATAAATATTTAGTCAGATAAAGAAGTTTAAAGTCTAGTAGCACGTAAAGAGCAGGAAACACGTGTGGATTACAGTATTTCAATGGCATCTTTTAGGTGATTTTGTGAACAGGTAAATATAAACTTAATGGCACCTTCATTAGATACACCTGTTCGACTGTGCATCAAAGCAATTGTATAATGAGCCAATCACATGGCAGTAACTCAATACCATTTAGGCATGCAGACATGCCTAAACTCTGAATATTTTCTGAAAATCACTTATTGATGTCAGAGGGGAATGTGCAGACTGCTTCAAGCTGATAGGAAGGCAGCAGTAACTCAAATAGCCTCTCACTACATGTATGCTGAAAAGCATCCGTGAACGCGCGCACGTCAACCTTAAAGCAGATGTGCTGCAGCAGCAGAAGACCACACCACGTTCACTCCCGTCAACTAAGAACAGGAAACTGACGCTACAGTTCAAAAGACTGAAAGACAAAAACACCACAGTCTGTCTCAGTACTGTTGATGATTTTGTCTATTACCTCTTTACGCTTTGAAAGCCTGCTAGAAGTAATCCCTGAAGCTCTCTTCTGAACTGAGCGATGTCTGCCATATTTCAGGCCTGTTTCCTGAGCAAAATGGGTGTGCAGCAGAAGGTAGTGTGGGTGGTTTCTGTCTATGCAGCTACCCTTGGAAAAACCCAGAAACTGTTCTGATGGTCATCAAACCACATCTTTATTGATTATATACTAAGGTGTCAGAACTCCTCATTAAGGGTAGAGTAGGGTGGTCACATGTCGCCTTTTATGAGGGAAAGAGTTACAGGTGCTCACAAGGCAAAGGGGGGTTCCAACTGAGTACTAGCAAGGCATACCTAATAAAGTGACTATTGAATGTACATAAGGAAATGACACGTTTCATCATGATCTCTTGCATTTATTGTCTATCTACCGTGTGTTTTTTGTGCACTACCCAGTGGCTGCTAAACAGGGGGAGTCGGATCCAGAGAGGAAGGAGACGCGGCAGAAAGTGGACGACGACAGGAAGCATGAGATCGAAGCTGCCATCGTTCGCATCATGAAGTCTAGAAAGAAGATGCAGCACAATGTCCTGGTAGCAGAGGTCAGTCAGCAGAAGCTGTAGCTAAAGCCCACTTGTAAAGAGCACAAAAATAAAACTATAATGTTCTGTGGTTTACAGCACCAGTCCCCTAGTGGCACATTATATGATGTACAAGAGGTTAGAGCCTCTAGTGCGCTCTAGTGGTTTACTTCTTTCACATAAAAAGCTGATATAAAAGAGTCTTGCATAGCAAAGTTAATAATAAATTGGTAAATAAAAAGGCCACGAAAGAAGTAGCCGTGAATTAAACAGTCGTGCTTTCATGTGTCTCCACAGGTCACACAGCAGTTGCGGGCACGATTCCTTCCTAGTCCTGTAGTCATCAAGAAACGCATTGAAGGACTCATTGAGAGGGAATATTTGGCAAGAACACCGGAGGACCGCAAAGTGTACACTTATGTAGCATAAAACAAATTAATTCAATGAAAGCTAGCATCGAGTTGAAAGAAGCTGAGGGCCTTTTTTTCTTTCCTTTTTTTTTTTTTTTTTTTTTTTTTTTGGTGGACTGCTATGTGTTTGAACAAACTTGGAAATGCTTTCATTGTTGATTCTGGGAAACACTGGGAAGGTTAACATTTCTTCCATAAAAATGTGTTTAAAAAAAGAAAATGTTAAAAAAAAATCATGCAAAGGATGGTGAAGTTTTCTAGCATTATTAGAGTTCTTCAGCTGAGCGAAGTGAAATGAGGGAGTCTAGTTTTGTATAAAATCCATGTTTCTTGTGGCCTTTGGAGAGAACTTAGTGGGCCTGTTTGCGGGCTAACGACGCGCCGCCACCAAACGAGCGCATCAGAGGCCACACGGAGAACGAGAAAACATTTGAACTCACTCCCCTGTTTTAAATGTTGATGTCAATGTGTTCTGTTTGTGTTTTGTGGCACAATAATGGCTGTACAGGTTGACAGATAGGCCTTTTTCCTCTCAAGAGGATTTTTAGATTTAAAGAAGAGGACAGAGTGTTAACTGGTACAGACCTGGTTTACAACAGCAGTGAAATACATTTTGAGTACTTGAGAAAACATGAAGAGTGCTTAATTTATGTTGCAAATAGGTCTGGGGTGGTTTTTTTTGTTTTGTTTTGTTTTTTTGTTTTTTTTTTTAGGGGGGGTGGGGGGGTTTTAATGTCTGCTATCAAACATGAACTATTTAATGCCATTCTCATTTGGCCAGGTCTGTACTAGTGGTTATAGAGATCAAGGGCTGTTGCTTCACAGCATGCTTTTATCTATTGGATCAATCAGGGGAATATAAGACACACATGAAACTCCATAAAAGGTGTTTGGACTCTCATGACACATTTTTCACGTAAGGCCTGCGTATGATAGGCCACCCACCCCCCTAAAAAAAAAAAAAAGATTTCTCTCTGAGTGGAAGGTTCCTTGTGGTGCAGGTGTGCAAAGAGGATATTATTTTTCGTTCTCGACTGCATTTTGATCAGCTGGAACCAGTTTAGCACCATGTTCTAATGTGTACAAATTGTAAAATAAATATTGTACTCACTGCAAAGGTGGATTGTACAGGGCCTTGTTTTCATCATATTAAATGTAGAATTTAAAAAAAAAAAAATGAAAGGGATGCTTTTTTTTTTTTTTTTTTTTTCTGCATCTTTGCATGACCAACCAAGGCCTCGGCAAGCCTCAGAAATGCATCTGTAACCATAATCAAGGCTTAATTTCAGTGGTAAGCCACAGTCAGATTCTGTGTTCACAACAAGAATTTGGCAGGCTTCACGAGGATGTTGTTTATTACAGTATTTTCCAATTCACGTGTTTCTGTTTATCTTTACTTTTTGGTAAGAAAATACTCAGCTGAAGCTGCCATTGGCCACTTTGCTATGCTACACCCTGCTTGCCAGCTTGGATAATTTTCTGTCAAAACACTTTTTCTTTAAAAACTACCTTGATTCTTCATGCCACAGATTCAACAAGGTGGTGGAAACATTCCTCTGAGATTTTGGTCCCAAAGGTGCTCTCTATTGGATTGAGGCTGGCAACTGTGGAGGCAATTTGAGTACAGTAAACTTATCATGTTGAAGAAATCATTTGTGATGCGCTTTATCCGAGAAGATGGGTGCACTGTGGTCACAAAGGTGGTGGTCAGCAACAATACTCGGGTAGGCTGTTTAAACAATGTTCAGTTGGTACTAAGGGGCCCAAAGTGTGCCAAGAAAATATCCACTACACTATTACACCAGCCTGAAGCAGAATGGATCCATGCTTTTAATGTTTGCACCAAATTCTGACCCTACCATCCAAATGTTGAGGCAGAAATGGAGGCTCCTCTGACCAACAGCTCTGGATCCCAGTGTGGTCTTCTGCTGCTGTAGCCCATCTGCTTTGAGGTGTTCGAGTACTCAGAGTAGAAAAGTGGTATATAAAAACCAGACCATTTACCTTCCAAACAGCTCAAAGCAGTTTGGCCGTTTTCCTCTAACACTAACGAGGCATTTTCCCCCAGAGAACTGCTTCTCAGTGGATGTTTGCTCTTTTTTGGACCATTCTCTGTAAACCCGAGAGACACTTCTGTGTGGAAAATCCCAGAAGATCAGCAGTTTCTGAAATACTCAGACCAGCCTGTTTGACAGTAACAGCTGTGCCACATTCAAAGTCACTTAAATAATGTTTTTTTCCTAATTCTGATGCTCAGTTTGAACTTCAGCAGATCGTCTTGACCATGTGTACATGCCTTAATTCACTAAGTAGATACCATTGGCTGTTATCTGAGCAGTTGAACAGGTGTCCCTAATAACATGTCTGGTGAGTGTAGAAAACTAAAGTTATAACAGAGTATAGTTATTTCAGGTCCGTGGCTTGTACTGGTGTTAAATAATATTATTTTGTACTGAAAGGCGTTCTTAATACTTCTACTGAGTAATGAAAATACAATGAGTAATGAAATAACAGTAAATGACAAAAACACAAGTCTTGGCCTTCGAATTAGAGCCCCAGTCTGTTCAACAATAAATATTAAAAATGTTTTCCCAGCACTTTGTGCTTTAGAAACGTTTCTATTTAGGATATCTGCCCAAATTCGAGTAAAGGGTGATATTAATCAAGTGAATGTTCTTGTTATACTTGTATTATGTCACGATGCCTGGTTATTCAACATTTAACACCTTTGTTAAGATTGCAGGGTTGCTTTGGTGTTTTTGTTTAGTTTTCTTCTGAATATATTGGTGTAACTTGTGTCTTTCACTGAATGATGGTTTTATCTGCTTTTCACTTCGCACTGCTTGATAACATTGTCCAAACTGTGCCTTTCTAAAGCTCTCCATATGGTCTTAAGAAGGTCTTAACAAACAACGTGTTTAACTTAGTCTTTGGAGCCTCCCCTGCACTTTTAAATCTGCCCAGGCCGTCTGGACCGTCTCCTTTGTCTTGTCATTTTGTTAGAGCTTGCCATCTGCTCTGTTATTATAGGAGGCGGCTTTGGATTTAAAGTAGCACCACCTCTGCTGGTCCCTTTCGCCCGGGATTTGGGCTCTGCGCAAACATACGTACACCCTCAAGCCTTCTAGACTCCAAACGGGCCACCTCTCCTTTTTATCTTTTCTTTTCTTTTTTTAAAAACCCAGCGAGCCTTACAGTTAAAACGATAAACTAAGGGTGTGTGGGTGCCATGTGACGTCAGCGTCCCAGCAAGTGTCCCATTTTTTTTTGGGGGGGGGGGAAGCAGCCTGCGGAAAGAAATCAAACAGGATGCTTTTCAGCCCGAGTGTGGTCTGCCGTAAACACAGCTCAGACTCACTGGCCGGAGCATGGGCGCAGATGTGAAAGTGTGGACCGGACCATGTTGCGCCGAGCGGCGGTGTTGAAGAGAGCCGACGATGAAAACGTGGACTCCGGAGCTGATACTGCCGAGTGAGTGAGTCAACGGTCCCAGCGCTAGCTCCGGAGGCTAACCTCAGCTAGTCAGCTTCGCTTTTTTTTTCTTTTTCTTTTTTATAGCGGTTGCCACAATGGAAATTAGTTTTGCTCCAGACATTAAATTATGAAGAGTATGACTTTATCGTTCATTTAACCCTTTAGCACTTTACGACATCGGCTTTTTGGCAGCTGCTGTGATCTTTACGGTTTTTTTCTAGTGATTCTTTTAAGTTGTACGCTAGCTAACAACAGATAAAGTGTTGTCATGGAGACCAAAGTAAAGGGAACGTTTCCAAACCGACCACCACAAGATGGAGACAGTTTTTTGTGTTTCCCCAAATATATGAATGAATAATAAACTAAATTCGTGGCCTTTTTTGTTTTCAGATCAGACTGCAGCAGGATGTCGTCGTCTGGCAGTAAGTAATCCTAGACTCACACAGTAAAAAGAGGGGAAAAAAAACACTCAAACTTACTTTTCGCACCTTCATAAAGACAAAAACACAAATAATCTAAACCATCTTACCTCGTGGGCTGCAGTACAGCCCAATTTAATTTTAAGTGGGTCAGACCAGTGACTCTAAATATTTAATCCCGCAGATTTCTTAATATATGAAAAATAAGTAAAATTTAATCCGTTTTTTTACATGTGTGGATTTGTGGCTCTGCCATACTGTCAATAAAAAACGACATTACTGCAGTAGAAGAATATGAACTTTTTCTGTAATGTATTATTCATCTGTTACTTGAACATGAATTTATAAAGGTTGTAAAACAAACGATACAATTAAAAAGATTAAAAGTCCAAATTTATGTCCAGTGGGCTTGAAAAAATGTAATCAGATGGAGCAGTAAATGATCTCTATCGTCACACAAAAATTTTAAATGATATCATGAAAACTGGATAGTAGACAGACAAACAAACCAACCGAATAAATACTCCTTCCCTTTGGGGGGATAAACTTATTTTTGAATTAGTTTAATGATGTCCTTGTCTAAAATATCTTTGTACACTCTGTGCCTCGTGTTTTTTGTGCGTCACATCAGTCGACCTCGTGAGCAGGCGGGTCAGACAGCAGCGGCGGCAGCAGCTCCTGCTAATGCACTTGCATCTGCTGGCTAACCCCGGAGACTCCCTGCTGTTGCAACACACCCTGGATCGCCTGCTGCGCTGGCTCTGCCCGAGCCTACGCATCTTCCACGTGTCGGAGAGGGCCTCACCATTCAGAACTTACCCCCGCCTCTGCCCCGTGGCTGGTAAGGATTCTGGGTTTTCAGTGTGTAGTCCTGCATTTCAGCACAGTATGTAGTAACAGTACATATACTTGGATCTCAGCTGTTTCTTTGGCACGGACGTTTCAACCATACATTATACCTTATTACACACTTTGGAGGTGTATTATTCAGCTATAATGATAACTTCCATATGTGAAAATGAGAAATATTTAAAGAAATTTAAGATTGCCATTGAGGTCAACATCCCCCCCATCAAATGCTGCACTTTAACCGTTGTAAACATGCCATCCCACAATGAGCTCCTGCCAGAGCCATGTCTGTTTTCACTTAGAATGAATAAAATAAAAGTTGACATCTTTCAGGCTACCCGTCTCTGGCCATCACTTTCTTCCTGCACGAGGCCTACGGAGAGGAACGAATCCTCAAAGTGCTGGACTTCTTCCAGCGTCCTCCCTGGCACTATCATCACACGGAGAGTTGTGGCAGCCGAACCGGAGGGATCCACATTACTTCCAGCAGCTCGCCCTCCAATGCCCTGCTGCGGCCCTACCTCCTGCCCAGCAGAGACTTTTATAGCCTGGGTGCGGGGATGCCGGTGTGGGGAGTTCGACCAGTGCACTGCGGGGGTGAGATACTACGTGTGACGCTGTACAGTGCGTATGACAATTATGAGGATGCTGTGCGGCTCTATGAGACGGTGCTGCAGCGACAGGCAGAGGAGCAGAAGGCAGGATTCTGCTGGTTCACCCTGCATATGGGTAAGGCTTTAGAGTGTTTGCTCTTGATTGTGCAGTATTGTTTTTATACTCCTCAAATTAAAACTACATACACATTTATTCCTTTCAAATTTTGTAATTTTGTAAATTTCTTAATAATAATTTTTTTAAACGTCATATTAAAAATGTGTCTTATCCCCTGCTGTCTCCTCCTGCCTTATTTCCCCTGCATCCAGAGCCCGGGCTCTGCCTACAGCTGGCTTTAAAGCAGTTGTCACCAGGAGTTCAGGTGGAGCCATGCAGCTCTGCTGTGCTACAGTTTAGTGTGGAAGAAATTGGCCAGCTGGTTCCCCTGCTGCCAAACCCGTGTACCCCCATCAGCGCTACACGCTGGCAGACTGAAGACCTCGACGGCAACAAGGTTCTCTTTCAGGTAACTGCGGGTTATCTTCTTCTTTCTGCTTCCTCACGGCTCGACACACGGGATCCACCGTCTCACCCCTAGCATCCCCATGAATCTTTTCAGTTGTCTTCCTCTTTACCTCCAGCCTGCCAGCTCTGTCTTCACCATCCTTTGTCCAGTATATCCACTATTCCTCCTCTACACATTGTCCAGACTGTCTCAGCCTTCCCCCTTTAACTTTGTCTAAAATGCTCTTTGTTACCAGTTCCTCTAATGTACTCATTTCTCTTCCATAAGAGAAGCCTCCAGCTCTGCCTCCTGTCTTTTTATTAGTACAACCTTCTCCAAACCTTACACCATAGCAGGCCTCACTACCATCTTGTAAACCTCCCTTTCACCCTTGCTGCTATCCTTTTGTCACAGATCACTCCTGACACTCATCTCCACCCACTCCACCCTGCCTACACTCTCTTCTTCACCTCTCTTGTACACTGTCTTATACTTTGGAGGGTTGACCCCAGGTTAACTCAACATAGTCAATCTCGCTCTTTATGTTAAACGTGAGGATTGTGTGAATGGCAGATTGACGCAGCCTCGCATTGCAAGAGTAAACACGCTGAAGTGTGGGAGATTTAACCACTAATTACCTCACAGAATGCTGGGAAACTGGCCAGACCTTTGTTCCATGTGCTACTAATGTGTGATTTATGAAACAGGAAATTTTTATATGTTTGAGATAAGGATTTGGATCTAATGCAAATATATGCAAGTCTGTGAACGTTATTTTATGAAACTAATAACATAGTGTAAATATAACTGAACCAACTGTTGTATTGCGCTGTTTGTCATGGTGGGAGATGAACATCTGTTCAGGTGTAGATGGGCTGGGGCTTCCAACAGGAGTTTACATCCTGTATTCTAACAGAGATAAACAGTAGAAACATAAAGTTATGTTTGGATGTAGTCCTGGTATACGTTATAATCCCATTTCTTCTGTCGTCCTGTGCTGCAGGTGAAAACCCCGGCACAACCTCAGCGACCTCTGACCTGTGCTTTCCCCCTGACTGGCTCGAGCATGCCTCCTCGAGGAATTCAACTCAGCAGCTCAGGACACAGCCTTTCACCCTGCAGCCTTACCTCTCCTCTGTCCGGGCAAACGCACAGGCACGGTAAGCTGCGATGTTCAATCTTTCAGTGGGTGATTTATCGCCTGGAGCTTGACAGACAGGGAGAAATATCTCCAAATTACTTCTTCACTGAGCGCTCTCCCAAAGACTTCTCCGTTCATAATGATTCCCTGGCGCTCTCTAATTGCCGTTGTATTAAATGATCATTTTGACTTAGAAAGCATTTGTACGTATAATGACTCAAATACTAAATGTTTCCTCCAGCACAGTGCAAAGTCTTTTTATTGGAGATGAATATCAGTAGAAAAGTTTACCAGTAATTATACTAGCCATGTGGTCTCTTTTCTAAGCAGTTATTTGAAGCAGTTCAGATTTTTTTTTTCAAAGAAAGTGTTAAGTTACATAGTTATATTTTTTTGGAGAAAGTTTTTAGGTAAGTACTTTTTTTTTTTGTATAGCCCTTTTAAAAAAAATGTCACAAAGTGAAAAGAATAAAGATAGAGACAACATTACAGCAGGAGGCCTCTCACAATAAAAACAAAACATGATTAGAGCCATCACACATCAGCATGGCCAAGCTTAGATACGAGTAAAGAGCATTGAGTCTATGCAAGAGAGCTCAAAACCTTCAGTTTTACTGAGTGACTGAGGGAAACACGAGATTTATGAGAGTTTTATGTATGATGTAAAGCTTCATATTTTTTAAGGCTTATCGCCAGTTAGAGAGCTGATGAGGGTTTGTGTTCTTGAATATAGAATCTGTCACACGTTTATGTTCCAAGAGAGTTGGTCATAAAATCAAATTGTATTTATTGGTCTGTCACGGTGGAGACACTTCGGGGGCAGCTTAAAGTAACACAAAGCAGAAATAGTTTTCATGTTTGTGTACATTGAGTGTACGATTTTTAATTTTTAAATTCTGTTTGGTGTTTCTTTGCCAGCCCAGAGACCGCGCAGCGACCCCATCTTGGAAAATCTTTATGGAGGAAGTGGTGGAGCGGAGAGCCTGGGATCAGGAAGCTGCTGTAGCACTCCTCCTGGCAGCTCCTGTTACTCGTCCCAGCGCAGCAGCCCTGCTCCACTCTCAACCTCCAACCACCCCGACTCTCCGCTGCGTCCCTCGATCACCCACTCTCTCTCCCATCTCCTTCTGGAAGAGGACGAGGAGGAGCCGGAGACCAACGTTGACACGGGAGCGGCTGTCTCTCCTCGCCCAGACCCAGCAGTCAAAGCGATGACTCGCTCCTCCTCTCTGGACCTTTTGGTGACCCTCCAGTCACAGAGACCCACAACAGTTGGAGCTTCAGCTGTCGGGGAGCTGGCCAAGGAGCTGAGTGATTGTTTGCAAGGAACGCACACACACCTTCAGGGGTCGTCTGAGACATGGGGCTCTGGTGGTGGAACAGATGCAGGCAGGACCAGGGAAAGCCCCTCCAACAGGCCCCTGGTAGAAAGCAGGACTACCGCTGAGCCGGCACGTGTGAGGAACTGTGAGGAACGGCTGGATGAGTTCTTCATCTAAATTCCTACCACCATGTCACGAGCAGTGGTAATAATCACAGACAAATAACAGGGACACCGGAGCACTGCAGCAGTTGACACGTAACATCCAGATACTAGTTTAACTTGTCTTGTTTTTTCAAGACAGCGCAGGTAAAGGTAATACAATGAATGTCTAAGTTAGTTTTATACATAGGTGCAGCTAATGATTTGTGCAGCTGTTGTAGCCGAGTGAATAGCAATCAGTTTTGTATTTAAGTGAGGCACACTAGGCTTCTTCTCATCACTCAGCTAGGCAACTTTTTTTTTCTTTGATTAACTTCGAACAGATTAAGATGATCTCAGCGTTAAGGCTGTCTTTGATGTTGCCCTTGGTCGTGATTAGAAAGCTGATTTGTGGCATATAAAGCATTTGTTTTAAGGAACTTCAGATAATCATTGATCCAGAATTTTCTTGTTAAAATGGACAAGCAGTGGAGTAAACCAGGCTACATAACAGCAATGAAGAATTATCTCCCTTTAGTCGACCTGACACCTCAGAAATGCTCATTACTGAAAGGTCACAGTAAGGACAGGTTAACTTGAGTGAATTTTTTATGATCACTTAAACAGTGTTTGTGATCATTACAGCTGTTCTGAAGGCAAAAGATGTTAAGTGAGGAAAAGAAATCGGAATAAGAAATGTAATTATTCAGGTCAAACTAGTCTCTTACTTATTTTTCTTTAATCTTTTTTTCCTTTGAAAAGGCTTTCTCGGTTTAACCTAACAGATTAATTGGAGTCTGGGTTTTTTCACTTGTGCATTATAAGGTCAGAGTTTTTCCCGCTGGGCTGCTCTCCGTAGGCAAGCTGGGGAGCTCGAAGATGTCAGAGCATTTAACTGTTTACTGGAAATAATTGTAACTGGAAGAAAGCGAGTATTGTACGCAAGTAGTGTGTAACATGTTCAGTGATGTAGGTTAAAAGATAAATGATTGGAATAATAAAATGGCTATGTCGTTGCGCCCTCACAGCTCTGTGTGTGTGTGTGTTTACATACAGGCAGGCAGATGAAGTAGGAGGTGAGAAGTGAATGCTTGAAGTATCCCAGACATATTCACACAGCTGATAACACTGCTACGCTGAATTCTTAAATCCAGATCAGACATAATTTCATCTTTCATTGAATGTTGAAACACAGATAGTTACAGCTGCTTTACACACCGGCCTTTAGACACAGAACACACAAAATCTGTATGCAGATTGTGTGCGTTAAAAACATTCTTGATGCAGCCGGTCACACCGGCCGTGTAATTTAGCAGGAAAAATTTGCAGCATTTATTTTTTTAGGCTCAAGCTCGATTTATCTGATTCAAATACAGAAAGCTGACCAATCAGACCGCTGCATTTGGAAACAAGTGCACTCACTCAAAACACCAGCCGATACTAAAAATGCAATGATATGGAAATAGTCAAATGTTACTATTTTACCTCTGACACGCAGCTAGACGCTGCTCCGAATCAATCGGGTCTCTGAAATGATTTTCTGGCTCTTCAGATGTGGTCAAGAGTTCAAACTGGCCCACTGACATCCTGAAACTTCATCGCCATTGATGACTCACCTGCACTGCTCTCACACTCTGTCATGATTGATTTGGGGCCCCTAGCAATCAGGAGGGATTGAACATCACATTCCAGAGTAAGCATTATAATTTAAACACTGCTGCTGCTGATGATGTGCAGTCCTGTTGAGGCTGTAATTACACTTCCATACACAATAATGCTAATCGCTCTGCAGTGTAAATACTGTACGTGCTGGGAAGCTGTAGCTCCTCTGTATTACGATACATCAACAAATTGCACTTTAAATCCTGCGGCGCCATCTGCTGGTCAAAGGATGTTGTTGCTCTGAGGAGAACTCCTGCAGCCGGTCCAGCTCAGGTCCTTGGCCCAGTGGCCCTCTTTGGTGACTCGCACCTTCACTGGGTCAAACCTCCAGAACCGCTTTTCTTTGAAGAAGTAAAGGCGGCCATCTGGACGGGTCAGCACCCCGTTGGTCCCCTGCGGCACGCCAGTCCAGTCAGCCAGCTTGCGTGGGTAGTAGGGCTCTTGACGCAAGGTTTTAAGGTTGAGTACGGAGTAACGGGAGCCCTTGAAGAGGACCATGTGACCCAGAGGAGCATAGTAGAAGGCACTGTCAGGGTGACGAGGCAGTCCTAGCTCGCTGCTCTTCCTGGGGAAGCCGGGGTCAAGCGTGCTGCCCGTGTAGCGCCAGATCCGCTTCCCTGCACAGCAGGAGGCAAGAGACACTGAAATGACACCAAACCTTATGCTCACGAAGAGTAGAATAAAATAAAACATCTATTTCACCAGTGCTGCACAAACAATACAGCATCTGATGACATTTAGCAAAAAACTCAGGACACCGGGCCTTTTAAGAGATGAAATAACTTTACCGAAACGCAATATGTTCTTTAAAACTAAGCATAACTTTGACTAAATACAGAAAGTACACACAGTATGTACAAGTGTTTTGGGCGGTTTTCTTAATTTAAAAAATTTGTGATTATGATTTATGGAGATTAATAATGCAGCAGAGCATCTGAGCTTTGCATAAAACTGTTTGCATTCGGCAGATAAGACAGTCTTGTCAGGTATTTGGCATTTAGTGGAACATTTTGGCACTATCTTCAGACAAATTTTTGTAGCCTTTAGCACAAAGAGAAGACTATTAAAACCGCAGCTGGAGCCTCACTGCTGTATTCAGCCTTTAAGCAGCACTTTGCTATTTTAAAAGGCACGAGAGGATCTATTTTGGGAGTTTTAACAGATGCGTGAAGTTGGCTAGCAGTTTAGGAAATGCCTTAAAAAGGAGGTGTGAGTCCCATTAATGTGCTCAATGAGGCAGTACCTTTGAAAAAATACCACTTCGAGTCCAGCGGAGAGAAGGCAGTGGCCTCGATAGCCGGAGGGAGGTCGGGCCAGCGCTGACGGAGAGGCAGCGGGCCACTTACGCGCCCTTCAGCCGGTACAGTCCAGTATACGCTGCCACGAATCACCAGCACTGTCTTATTTTGGTCTGGAAAAGAGATGAATATACGTGTATATGTCTCTCATTCTTGCACAGAGCATGCTGGGAACAGTTTCTGAGCCCTGAACAAAGCTAAAAGTCTGGAAATTACAGCATCTCACTGTTCTCGCTCTTTTCTCAGGTATCATGAGAACACATGGGTGGCTTAAACTTTCTTTCCTGTTTTGCTTAACTATAAAATGATTTTGAAATACAGGAAAGCGAGTATTTATCAGCAGCTTTGTCCTTTTGTTATAGAAATAAATATGAAAACAGGAATATCCACTGTTCCTGCTACAGGGTTTATTATTGTTCTTCAGCTTCTTCTACAAGAGTTGTGGCTGAATGTTGTTTTCTGATAAGATTTCATTTATTCGGACCTCACCCATAGTGATGGCATCAAAGACGCCCTGGCAGTAGAGAGGCTGTCCCGGGGTGTCGTGTCTGCTTTGAAGCTCTGAGAACTCCCACTCCTGCAGCGCAGCGTGCAAAACCTGACCCGGCAACCTCACCGGGCGATCGCCTAATGGTTTACCTAAAGGCACAAAAAATAAAGGAAGCAAAGCCATAAAACAATGAAGAGGAAGAGCTGGAGTTTATTGTTAACTGTTCTCGTTGGCTGACCGGACAAACTTTACATTACAGATCGGTCCGATTTCTCATGCATCCCAAACAGCAATTTAACTGTTTACTAAATTAGATCAGGAACGAATGGGAACACAAACTGTGGAGATTTCTTCTTAAACAGGACTTGGAGAATGTTAACATTTAAATTGTCCTTTACAGGATGTGGCTGGGTTGATGTATACTGATGGATGACATTCCAGTGCACAGGAAATAAACAACAGACTGTAGATAGAGCACGGGCTGGAACCTTTAACATTTTTTAACTACCAAAATCAGAGCCGTCCTATTGTTATTGGCCCGGGTACCCTCGCAGTGCGCACATGAAAAGAATAAAGGAGAAAAAAAGGGGAGGAGGGGGGCACAACACATTGAGCTCAACTGAAGAGTAAATGATAGCGCTTCAGATGTGATTACAGCCACTTTGTTTGCAAGGAGCTCAACAAACATTTTTGTAGGAAGATGGATAAAATCAGCACACCCAAGAACAGGAGGAAGAAGGCAGGAAAGATAGCTCTACTGTGCACACCGCAGTGGTATCCAAAAGCTCATTGTGAGTATGTAGGAGCAGAGATGACTTCATCCAAACACACAAACTCCCTCCTCGCACTCTGCCACATTCATCAGAAGTGGAAGAGATATTTAGATATGAAATGGCACCAAAGTGGCAACTAAACTGAAATATTAAAGCTATAAATCCTAAAATTAATGTCATATAGGCCTGGATGTGAATAATATTTAACTTTATACTGCTGAGCTTCATATTCGGGAGCATGTTTGAGGTTATTGCATTACATTCTGCACTAGTTACATATTTCTGTAACTGTTTTACAAGCTGCTGTCCCTTTAAGGCCACACGCCCTTTCCGCCACTGAGATGTTTGTGTTGTAAAGTGTCAGCAGCAGACCAGCTCAAAATAATCAGACCATTTAAGACACTTTCATGATCTTTCTTCCTCATTCTGATGCTCCCTTAGTTTACACATCTACATGTCTAAATGCACTGAGCCACTACCTTGTGGTTGGCTGATTAGATATTTACATTAACAAGCGGTTAAGCAGGTGCATCTTACAAAGTAGCCGGTAAGCTTGCGTTGACTTCATTATTTCAAACTGGCTATATTTAATATGAGCAACCAGCATTGTAACAGTATATATAACAAAGAAGGAAAAGCATAAAAAGTCCACTTCAAGTCAAAGTTGTTGTTTTTGATGTCTCCGTCACAGTGCACACGGCACCGTATTCAAAGGCAGAAACACCAAATCTATGTTCGCTCTCTGACATATCCAGTCTGCTCACATGTGCTCCTTATCAGATTGCAGTGCCAGGAATGATTCACACCCACACACACACACTCACATTCACATATTCTCCTTAAAGCTTATATGTTTAAGCAGATGTAACATTTTCCGAGCATCAGCAGTCTTGTCAGTTTTGAAGTCGCTTGACGTTTACGTGGGAGCAGCTGCAGTGTGCACATATTACTGCCACAGGTTGATAGGAATAAAGGAGAAAAAGCAGACCAAGCTTCAATTGAGTGCCCGTTAAGGAATCCTGGGTAATTTTCCCTGAAGCAAAAAAAAAAAAAGCTATTGGAGAGTTGTCTTGAGGTCTTTGTGTAAGGTCTGCTGATAAGTGGCCACCCAAAGTTCAAGTTTCCCTAAAAACAAAAGCACATACAGCTTAACGACCAACTAAAGGTAATTATCTGCTATAATTGCTGCCATTTAATTCAATCTATGGTCAAATTGCTTTAGGTCCTGAATGTAACTGAAATAAAGATGTGTGTCTCTCTGTTCGGCCGACACAGCGGGAGTGAAGGGCCACTTTAGGATGGTGAAGACAGAATATTTCAGAGGCAGAGCAGATGGAACTCCTCACTTATTAAATAAAAGGAGAGGCAGCTGGACGTGGTCTGCCTGCAAACTTCTGCTGATCTCAGGTTCAGAGCTGTGTGCTTGTCCTGCAGCCACGCAAGCATTCCTGCACAGTGTCTTGTTTTTCTCTGTGCAGCTGCCGTACACCTGAGAGGCCGGGCCAGAGCGCAGGAAGCTCCTCATGCATCTTCAAAACGTCACACAGTCACGGCTAAAGAGCTGCTGGCAATGCAAAAATGGTTTAAGACGTATTGTTGCACAGCTGTTGTGGAGAAATCATTTTCCAAGCAGCAGCAGAAAACCCCCCAAAACAAGCAATAAAAGAAGTGTGCACATGTGGAAACCTGCCTCACACATGCCAGGAGGGACAACAAACTTGCAGTAAACAGAAACTCTTATAGCCGTCATTCAAGAAGTCCAGGGTGATGCTCCCACATTGCACAACCACAACAGTAATCTATCACAGCAGGTAAATACAGTGTGCATAACTGCAATGCTAATAATAATAATAATACACAAACAGGCTGCTGAGTGTGTTGTTTTGACACTCACACCACCTCCGCTGCCCTCCCTATAAACACTCCCACAGCAGCAGCTAAGAGGCTGTCAGGCTGAACAAACTCCTCCTGCTGCTAAAGATAAACTCAAGATTAGATTGTGATGTGTTGTGCATATTTCTTTTGCCAAGAACACGCAGAAACTTCGAGTGACTGCAAACAAGAAATGTAAGAAATTACGTTTTGGCTTTGCTGCTCTACTCAGTCACCGTCAGTGTTTGGAGCTGTAGTGGCCTGCTGGCCTTTTTGACAGCTCGGTGCTACAGCTCCCAATTTGGAGGGCAATAGAACAGACAATCAGACTGTGCATGCACAGTTCATCAAAGCATCCCCAGATCATCACACTACCACCACCATGTCTGACTGTTGGTATGATTTTCTCTTTATGAAATGCTGTGTTAGTTTTATGTAAAGGGATGCAACTAAGTTTAAACTTATTTAACATTTTAAATTGTTACCATAAACCAAGCACCATGTTCTCACCGTACAGCTGCTGCACGGCAATAATGTCGTCCCAGCTCAGAACCAGCCCGCGGCCGAGCTTCCTGTAGTACGGCGACATCAGAGCGTGACGAACGGGGGAGTGCTCCAGGCCCAGAGTGTGTCCGATCTCGTGGGCGGTCACCATAAAAAGGTTGTGGCCCTTGTGCCCGTTTAGCGTCCACCTCTCCGCCATGTCGAAGTGGGCTTCGCCTCGGCGAGGCAGGAAGGCGTGAGCCAGAGTTCCCCCTGAATGAGAAAAAGGACTTGAGGACTTGCAGGATGGTGCTGCTTCATGTATTAAAGAGGTCGTTAAAGACTCTGAACAGCCGTTCTTTCCATTTTGAGACTGGGAGCTTTCAGGTTACAAATAACACACAGTGTAGAGAAAAAAGTTGCATTAAAGTGCTCTTTAAATTCAGAAATTCTAATATTTCTGAATTTTCTAATTTGCTGAGTCAGATCAAAGGATCTTAATGAGTTTACATGTTCTACTTAAATGTAAACTTGTGATTTTGTGGGACTTAAGCCCAAATATTCCCAGTAATCTCATTACTATTCACACCTAACTAATGAAATTAATCTGCCAGTACGTGTAAGGAGAATTTAAGGAAGTTAAATATCTTTTCTTCTTAAACAAGTCCTTGTAAATATAAATGAAGATGAAATAGATCGATGTGTTGTGACCCTGACCTGGTCCGTCAAAAGCGTTGCTGGCCCCGTCGTTGTGGTCTCCTTCATAAAAGGCCAGCCGGATGTCTGCAGGTCCACCAGGGACCTCCTGGAAGACCAGGCCCGACACGTTGCTCCACAGCTGGAAGGCAGCACGCACAGCCAGCCGGACAGAGCCCAGCGACAGGTGCTGAGGCCAGTTCACGATCTGGTAGGTCAGGTGGCGCTTGTACCACTTGTCAACTGGAGAACGGCCAGACAGAGAGAAGCAGAAATGAGACACTATGAAACTCCCAGTCTGGTTCATATCAGCCGGTGCATCAGCAGATGAGCTCCAACCAAAAAACAGCCAGCAGTGTTATTCGGAGCAAGGCTTAGTTTAAAGCAATTATCAAAGAATATAAAAAGTAATACTGGCTAAAACTCAATAACACAATTAGCCCTCAGACAGGTACATGGGTAAAGATGCTAACTAAACGAGAATAAGAGCATAAAAAGTGCTCAGTCATGCTGATTTTCTCATATATGTTAAACTAAATTATCTTTTCAAAGAGAATTGACCGTCTTTATAAGATGTCAAAACAATCCCTGATTTGTTTCATTCGACTAATGTGGCTGTTTTCTTTCTTTCCATATTTGCTGGATAGTCTGCTATTTTAAACTAGTTGAACTTTTAGAGAGCTAATCCCATTGGAAATTGTTAAATTATTACTATTGTGTCCTTATTATAAGCCATTGATGTAGCTGTGGATTTACACCTTAAATAACCAGCATAATTAAGGAAGGATTGAGGGTCACCTCAAGGAAAGTTTTAAGTCTAATATTGAAAGTAGAAAGGGTATGTGTCTCCTGAACCCAAACTGGGACTGAAAGAGGCCTGAAAGCTGAAGGCTCTGCCTCCCATTCTACTTTTAAATCCTCTAGCAACCACAAGTAAACCGGCAGTCTTAGAGGGATATGCTTTATTGGGGTGATTGAATTGAATTGTTTTATAGTTCTGAATGCCTGATATCCCATCCTCAACTGTGACAAATCCAGCCAACTGAGCCAGAATGATAGGATGTTAACCATGCAAGCTTCCAGCTGGGTAAACTAACACGCACTCTGACTGCATGCTTCACCAAACAGTTTACTTCACCATGTGTCTGTAGTTTCTTGGCTTAGTTATAATTACACGTGTCGCAAACTTCACAGTCACATCATTTGTTCGTGGATCGAAGGAATGGGGGATTCATGCTCAGCCTTTCATTAATTTACAAGACTCCAATTTGTTCGCACACATACACAGGATCACACAGTAAAAGAGTCTGGAGACAAAGCAGACACACACAAGCAGCTCAACAGCCCTAACAGACAAAAAGGGACTGCCTGCAGGAAACAATCAGCAGATAATATGAACCTTCAGAAAGAGGCAGCTGGAGAGGCTGTCGCTGACTTACAGAGCACTTTTAAATGAGAGCTTTATGAAACTGCACAGACTTTGCTCAAATGAGCCTCAACGCTGATTTTGTCAAAGGGGTTTTAGCCAAAACAAGAACACTGGACTGAAATAAACTTTGCACACCTGGGCGACGAGTTGACACTTAAACCTTGCAAGAAGTGATTCTTCTCCATTCAGTCTTCACTTCGGGGCTCGGCTGATTTACACATACTTGGAGAGCTGACGCTTAAGCGTCCACATAAATCAAACTTATTTTCCAAAGTTGTCAAAATATTTTTTTAAAAGACGGCCAAATGTGAGCGGGAGGTTTGCTCACGTTACACACTACTGCTCCGTCTTAAAGCCTCACGCTGCCTGAGGCCGCTACAACGGAGGACAGACTCTGAGTGCTTTTGATGCCATTTGTGCTTGTTTAAATAACGCATTGCAAACAGAATATGGGAGAAATATACGAGAAGCATGTTCTGCATACTGTGAATGGCCGAGAGACCGCAACAGCACCCTGGAGACTGGAAAATATCTGGAAATCTGGAGCCATTAAGACATGGTTTTGGCAGTGACATCAGTGTGTAAGCTGTGTGAGTAAACACACAAACAGAAGTTATGCTTCGGCAGCAGCTTGACTCTTATAAGAACTTCATGCTTGTCCTTTTTGTTGCAACAGTTTACACAGATATGACGCTGTAAGAGTGGAAGCACATGGAGGCTCAAACACCACAAAAAAAATCTGATTCAAAATAAAGTGATCATTTGCTGCAATCCTCTAGAAGTCTGATTAGTATGATTTGAGACTGTGAGATACTCAAACATGTTCCCATCCCTGCTCCACCTCTCATTCCAAGATGAACTGCACACATTAGGCCTGTTACCGCATCATGTGTGTAGATGTGTATTCTCAGCAGAGCTCAGGCGCCTACTCTCCATCTCAGACCGCCGCGGAGTAAGAGGTCCCAGAGGACGGCAGAGAAGCCAGGAAGTCCGATACACACAAGACATTCCAAGACTTCCCTTATGGAAGCAATTATGATGCCCTCTATAGCGGCAGTGTAGGGGAGGCCGTGCTATCACAGACATTAGGAAGTGACTTAGATCATCTGATAGCTAAAGTTATTGGTTGTGGAGGTTCGGGGAGATTCTGTTTGTTGCTGGTGTTAAGAAGGCTGTGCGACAAATGCAGGCAAGAGATGCCGCTGACAACAAAGCCAACGGGCGAGGCCAAAAAAGACCCGACGCGATGTACAAGATTTCATTCACGTCTCATGGGTTATTTTGTCCAGGCCGTGGTCTAAAATCCAAAATTTGTTTCAATTCAGTTTTATTTACATCAAATAAGGACAATAGTTTCCTCAGTGTGCTTTAGGACTCTACAATGAAAGAGAGAAACCCCCAATACTCAGACTACACCTCCTATGAGCAAGCACTTGGCGACAGTGAGGAGGAAAAACTCCCTTTTAACAGGAGTCAGAGAGTGAAAGGAAGTGAGTGAAGAAGAAGCCCAGGCAGCATAATCAGGAGAGGATTCGGGGTCACTGGATCCAGGCCTAACTATAAATATTATCAAAAAGAAACTTTTAAGCTTAATCTTAAAAGTAGAGATAGTGTCTGTCTCCTGAATCCAAACTGGGAGCTGGCTCCACAGAAGAGGGGCCTGAAAGCTGAAGGCTTGTTTTAAATATCCTGGGAGCCACAGGTAAGCTAAAGTGCTCTAATTGGATGATACCGTACTCCCTCTCTTGAGATGCTCTGCCAGGCCTTATTGCAGACACCTTCACCTGCTGCTTGTTTGTGGGTCTCTCTCGGGCCTCAGATACCTATAAAGCCATTCATGCATATGAAAATAGGGAACTTTGCAAAAGAAACCAACTGTTTGCTGGAATCAGTGAATCTTTGACTGAACTGAAAACTTCGATCTAATTATTTAAAAATGAAATTATTGAAATAGTTACCAAAAATGTGCAAAAATGCCCATTCATTGTTTAAGCGTCTACACTTCATGGCATGGATCCACGGAGGCACACCTCAGAAAAATACACACACACGTCATGCACTTAAATAGCTTATCTTAGACAAGCTGGTGGAAAGTCAGTTCTGTAAATATCAGTGGGAACAACCACAAGTCAAGGTCTGTTTTCAGTTTCCAGGAAGCTCAGAAGCTGATAAACAAAAATCACATCACACCACAGGTGAGAGTGAACGAGCAGGCAGCTCGTCTGACTCACCCACGCTGCTGCAGTCGCACGGCTTCGTTTAGCAGCCACAGTCAGCTGTCAAGGTCAAACAGCTCAAACAGCATTAAGGGTTAGCTTTAAGTCATGGATCGCCTGCTTCACAGAATGGTAAGCCTCAAGCCTGATATGAACTGGAAACTGCAGGAACACCGGCATCACTGTCCACAGAGAAGCGAGTTTTTCATCACCGTGGAGTGAGAGGGTGCCAATGAAGAAAGAAGCTCCTCCCTTCAAGCTATTTGGCCAGATTGACAAGATTTATGTTTGGAGGCTTTCAAACCTACAAAAACTATACGTGCTGTCAAGCATGGTGGTGGTAGCCCCGTGCTCGGGGGCTGTTTTGCTGCAAGTCGTGCTGGTACATTGCATAAAGTGAATGGAATAATGAAAGAGGAGGATTTCCTCCAAATTCTTCAACATCACCTCAAATCAGCTGGATGGTTGAAACATGGACACAAACATGAAAATGATCACAATTTTGTGTGGATCACTGAGCTAACACTGAGCTTTTGGAATGGCCTCCCCAAAGCTGGTATTTGAAAGTTTGTGGACTAAGTTTAAAAGCTGATTCTGTTAGAAGTTAAAACCTATGTAACTTATTAAAGATGTACAATCATTCAACAGTTCAGAGAAATCCTTAAAAGACCTCAGTTACCATGACATTCATGCTCACGATGAGCGCATGTAAACTTATGACCATAGCTGCAATCCATCCAACACACGTAACCAGAAGGAGGGAGGAAAAAACGGAGGATCAGCAAAGTTACACATAAATAAACAAGGATATAAAAAATGCCAGACTTGAACTATTAAACAGGGTAGGTAAAAACTTTAGGTCACATTATTGATCAAAAGAGATCACCAACATTTTTGGGCTTATCTGCAGCCACAGATGTCTCTGTACAGTATTTCCTGCCATGTGTTGAGTACATGTTGAGATATTACTCTCCGTGTTAAAGTGGAACAACTGCCAGCCAACACTGTACATACCTGAGGCCTCATTATTACTACACGCATGTTTTCACAGGACTCTGTTCAGACCAAGAGTCTGATCCAAACACAAACCTCCTTGAGCAAACACTCGTGAAGCTGCAAGCAGAAACATATCTGCCGTTTCTATCGCATAAAGCGGCATAATGTTTGAGTTAGAGGTGGCGGCACCGCACGAGCAGAACGCCGTTATTCACAATTAAGCTATTATTGCTACAATACATCAGTGGATGCATGAAGCCAGATCAGTAAGAGGTTTGACCCGAGGGTGTAAAAGTATCTGCCGCCTGTTTAATAACACTGCCGCCTGTCATATGAGACAAGTCTGGGTTCTTAAAGAGCAGGCTCAGATCCATACAAGCAGCTGGCCACTGAGATAGGTGGCAAACAACATGATCCAGTCAGTCAGTTATGGATGTGTGTACCAGAGGGAACGTGTCAGGTACTGACACGAAGAGGCAGCGGCAAACATCAGCCGCCGCTGCATTCCCCGAACATTAGCCAACCTCGTCAGTGACACTGAGGAATGCAGAGGCTTCACACATCATGAGGCTGGAGGCACAAGCACAGAGAGAGGGAGTGGGAAACATTGCTGGGGCTTCTGGTGCTGTCGTCGGCCTGCTGCTGCTGTTCATTCACAAAGGAGATGTGACGAACAGCACTGAGGAGAGACAGCGAGAACGAAAAACACGAAGACGTACAAAAAAGGGCGTTTACAGGTCTCATCGAAATCTGTAGAGCGGCCCTGGATGGCAGCAACTTCAAGATTAGTGGGCGGATCAATTCAAATATTGATTTAAATATCGATAGTGTCAGTACCAATGCAATTATTAGTATCCGATCAATACTAGAGAAGGATCAATGCATTGTTTCTAGAATGTAAGTTCATAGTTTCAAATTCAGTATGTAGCCAATTAAATTGTGTTAAATCTTTTTTGGTAATGAAAGGGTACGCCTTGAATACAATTACATTAAAAGTATCGGTATCAGCAAAGTTGTGCTATGTTCAGTGTCTCCTTCTCTTGTTCCCATCAAGGATATTCTAACAACATAAAACACTGAAAGACTGGAAAGGCGAACCTCTTTTAATCCTCTGGTTTTTAGATTTTGGTATGTAGGTTTGGATGGAACAGATTTACCTCTAGGAGAAACTGGAAGTGAGGTTGCAGGGGTATATGTGTTTGGACGAGCCCATTCCCCCAAACCTTTATCTAAACTGAAGAACACATAGTGAGATGTGAAGGACTTTAGGAGATGAGAGAGAGAAGCATAATCCCAGTAACTAAAGACAAAGTGGAGACTAAAGTTGAAGTTTTTACCCAGCAAACATGACATGAAAGACACATGGGCTTGTGTAACTAAATAATAAGAATCACTCAGGGCTGACGTGTGCACCATCAGACACTCCACCAGCTTTAATTACAACGCTCAACTCTATTTAGTGCTTCAGTTTATGACGGCGGACCCTCCCAGTTAACTGTTGGTTCTTTCAGACCACAATGGGGCAAACAAAGGCGCTACATAAAAAGGCAGGGAATGAAACACTGGCTCTCATGTCAGTCAGGCTCACTTTGCACATGCACGCATATAAATTAAGTAAAACTATACCTTCTGCAGTGGAGCGTCTCCTGCGCAGCTGCTGCGGCGGTCTCTGTCCAGTAAAGATGAAGTTTACTCTCTGAGCCCAGATCTGCTGGCTGCCCTCGTCCGACACCCCACAGCGAGGCTCTGCCATCCGCAGCAGGGTGGCGCTGTCAAGTTTGCCTGTGATGGGCAGACGGGACAACCACTGGAATTCTCTGCGGAGAGACAGAGAGAGACAAAACACTTAGAGTCTCTCTAGTGTGTGAGCCAAAAGGGCTGCAAAAGGTGATAGATCTTTGCTGCATAGAGATTTAATGATCTGATGCACTTCTGTGTTTCTGAGAGGAGCTATTAAAGATTTGCACGAGAGCTTTCAGCCAGGCACTTGGACTGTTCCTGGATTCAGGCGAGTTACAGATACATATAACTCAAAAGTACATCAGCATCATGAAGCTAGGTTTCCCACATCAATGGATGGAAAGCAGAAGAGCTGTTAAGGCTGATAACATCAAAAATGTAGCCTTATCCCCAACCTTTATGTCCTTTATATACCAGAGCCTGCATACATTGAGTAGAGATGAGCATTTAGATACATAAAAACTGCACAGAGTTTACGAACACATCATTCAGTCCAAGATGAAGGAGTTTTAATCAGTTCCCATTATAGTACAGTGAGCAGACGGGCCAGAGGGCGAGGTTCCTGAAATTCCTGGATGGTTCAGGGAGGGTTCAGGAGAGGTTTCCCAATGCGGAGATGAGGGTGTGTTTTACTGCCCTGCACAGACGTTCAGCCCTGAGGCTTGTACCACACCGAGCTCACCCCTCCCTGTGATGAACACGCAATGCCTAGAGGTAGAAATGTGTGCAAATGGACCTACCGGACTGCAGACTGTACCTCAGCCGCATTGTGGATGTGGTAGTCATGATGGAGGTAGCCATACTTTTCCAGAAAGTCCTACAACGGAAGTCGTACCTGTTAATAATTAAACTCCAAGAGAAGCAGCAGAACAAAAATGGTGATGGTTATGACTATGATTTTTACTAGCAGTGATAGCTGTACAAGGTGTGACAGTGGACAGATGGATAACCATACGTGTTTTTAAAAACGACATACTAAAGAGGAGTAATGACATACAAATAATTAATTAAGCACTTACTAATACCTTACTAATGCTTAATGGTGTGACATTATTACAAAATGCTACTGTTTTCAAAAACCAGTGCTGTCACACGACATATTTCTAATAAGAACATAGCGTAGTAACCACACATCCCCATGAGTTTGCAAGACTTCTGCATTATTTTACCATGTACATGGTTATGAGTGCGCAGACCACCCATAAGACAAAGAAGCCCCCCGGGGGCCCCTGAAACTCCCAAGTTATAATTTTGCAAGAATTCCATGTAAACATGCAAGTCACGGAAAGCTCCGGTGTAATACCTATAAAGTGCTTTAACATGAACCCACAGGGTACACGCCAACAGGTGTTGCATTATTCTGTGAGGCTGGTTCATAGTTTAATATTACAGCCCCTTCATGTTCAGACAACAGCAGCAGGCACCGCTCAGAGTGCGATTACAGATGTGACGGGGCGGAAATTAAAACTGAGGAGATGACAGATGCGTTTCAGCAACAGGAATGTGCAACAACAAAATAATAATAATAATAATGTTTCTGAAAATGCCACAGGGCTTTGTTTAATGTAAGAATGAAAGCATAGCTGGTGAAACCAGATGAGGAAAGCGTGTAGTCTTTGGACAGCCAGCAAAGGGAGCTGTCAGATTAGAGCGGTGCAGTCTGAACCACAGAGAGGCGAAACTCGTTTATCTTTCTTTATGAATGGGTCCGATCTCCTTGTCTTTATGCAGCAGACTTTAACATTACATCACAGTACGTGTAACCTTTCCTGAATGAATATAGGATATATAAAGACTCTTTGTTTTTAAATCTGTTTTGAGTGGGGTTGCTCATTTCAGCTTAGTTTTTTTTTAGTTTAATTGTTAGCTTTAGTCTTTTTAAACTATTGTTGTATGGAGGGCACATGCCAAGATGCAAGATTTGGGGGAAAATCAGTACAGCTATAAGAAAACCCCGCAACGACTCGAAATCTTTGTTCTCGGTTCATAATCTAGGTTAAATGTATGTTATCGGCAATACTGGGACTGTTTTACATGGTATTGGATCTATATCGGTATAGCTCTTAAGTTGCAGTATGGTACAGCACTGTAGACATCAAAGCCTCATCAGGCATGTTAATACATTTCACCAACTAAAGTTAAAATATAATTTTGACTTTGTTTTGACAGCTTTTTACGTCCATTTTTAGTTAACTATAACAACATTGTCCAGCTGTAATAATTCCCGTTATTAAAAAGTTTGCACATTTTATAATGGCGACAAAACAGGAAAGCGCTATTATAGAGACAGCAGGGAGTTGCGTTTTAAATTGTTGGTTGTAAATGAAAACCAAAACAGCCATTACGAATATTTAATGTTTTTACAGAAATACGTTTAGACAGACATGTACCTTTTCGTCTGAAACAACTGTAAAATCCTCTTATTTGATTACTGCTGTGAGCTGTTAATGTTATTTTATTATAACCACCAAATAAATTCACTGTGTCAAAGTTTCGGTGTAAAGCCGATAAAACTATTTCCCCGGTAGGACAACTTCGCAGTGCCCACAGCATAGTTTTAAATGTGGGTCACTTTAATTCGCCTGCTTACCAGAAATGTTTGTAACAGAGGTCTTTGAGTCTCTGTGAAATGAGTTTTGACAGCAGTACCTCCGGGTCCAGGAGCAGCGGTGATCCTGCGGTAGTCTGAGCGGTGATGAGCGCCGTTACAGCCAGGAACCAGAGTCTCCTAACGCCCCGCTCACACAGGCCCGGAGCTCGGCGGCTCATCGCGGGGAGAACCGCAGTCAGCGCCCTGCTCCCTTCACAACCTCCATGATTAAATTTACTATCCGAGGACACTCAAGTGATCCCAAGACTTCTCCATTACTGTGAGGACTGACGGAGGTTATTCACAGCTGGAGGATTACAGGGAGAGGAGGAGTGTCAGCACCGCCCCTCGTCTGCCCCTTTACTGCAGGGCAAAAAAATCCAAATCAGCAGGGCACGGCAGCGTCTCCCCTGCTGCACACAACCAATTTTAAAGATATGAATCACATGCAGTTTGCTGTTTCTTTAGTGCTGAAGAGGTTAGTGTGTAATGAACTCACACGGAGCACGGAGAAAAGATCACAGTTTAATATAATTTTGGAAAAGAAAAAAAAAGAAAAAGAAAAAAAGAAAACCAAGTAAAACATTTTATTCCGTTTATACAAAACAATGGTATGAAGTCTACCTCACATAACATCAGCAACTAGAATCTGACAGAAAATTAAAAAGATGTACAAAGAAATAAAAACAAAAAACAAAAAGGGGAGAAAAAAAACAAAAACAAAAGACCACATGCCTACAGGTGCCAATCAGCCCCTTTACATAAGCTCAACACATCCCTGAATCACAGAAGAACAGTAATACTTAGGATGCACCAGCTACAGTAGACAAAAATCACATCTGTCTCATCTACACCCTCCCCTCTCCTACACCCAGTTAGTCCTCCAATCTAAATCCTCCGTCCACGGCAAAGTTAGGGGCTGGAATGGTTTTCTTCTTTGGAGCACTCAGTACGGCCGGTCTCTTCTGTCGTCCCTGCGGTCACCTCTGAGGGGAGAAGACAAAGATGTCTGTTACTCGGGCTGCATTTTAACGAAGACCCACATGTGCTAATGTCATTGAGATAAAAACCGGAATCAGCCGGCAAATGAAGGTGAGCCATAATGTCAACTTCTCATTCGCACAGGCCTTCACATTTTAAATGAGCAGCAGAGCTTGATTTCAATAAAGCAGAAAGCCATTAATGCAGCATGTCACCTTCAGGGTAGAGCAATAAACAAGTCTGCTATGAAGCCAAACCAAACACAATTCAGAGTGAATATTCAGACACCTGGAACACTTAGGGGCTCCTTGGATTGTGTAATTTCACTCACAGCTTGCTAACACCACAAAATGCAGTTTAATCTCCTTGAAGATCATACTGCCAAAGTACTTCTGTTATAATTTGGACGATTGCCATATACAGAAGTTCTCAGATGATACAGCCATCATTGGATGCGTATCAGACGGGAATGATCAGGAATACAGGGGGGTCATCAGTGACTTTGTTGGCTGGTGTGAGACCAATGTACTCCAAATCAACGCCGACAAGACAAAGGAGATGATCATAGACTTCAGGAGGAAGTCACCTCCTACAACACTGGTGAACATCCAAGGGAAAGACATTGAGATAGTGGACTCTTATAAGTACCTGGGTGTTCACCTCAACAATAAACTGGACTGGACTACAAATACAGACATCCTGTATAAGAAGGGCCAGAGTCGACTCCACCTGCTGAGGAGACTGAGGTCCTTCGGAGTCTGCAGGACTCTGTTAAGGACATTCTATGACACTGTGGTAGCATCTGCCCTTTTCTATGCAGTGGCCTGCTGGGGGAGTGGATGCTCGGACAGGGACAGGAGCAGGATTGACAAACTGGTGGGGAGGTCTAGCTCTGTGCTGGGATGTCCCCTGGAGTCTGTGGAGGTGGTTGGCAAGTGGAGGATGTTAATAAAGCTGACATCCATCATGAACAACCCACATCACCCACTGCATGAGTATGTGAGTGGGCTGAGCAGCTCCTTTAGTCAGAGACTGAAACACCCTCGCTGCAGGAAGGAGCGCTTTCACAGATCATTCATCCCAACAGCAGTTAGACTCTATAACTCCTCAATCACGATGTCATAAGGCACTGGACACTGTGAACATCCACGGTCACCACTTCATGCATAATGGACCTTCCATGTGTATGGACATGTGCAAGTATATATGTATGTATATGTATATTTAGTGTGTACATGTCTATACATACATAACATTGACATACAATAGTTATGTCAAGCTATATAGTTTGTCTTGCATATTTCCAACCATATCCATAATCACATACTGTGTATGCTACCATTGCATATAGTGTATTATAGGGCTGCTCAATTAATCGAATTTTAATCACGATTACGATCTGGGCTTTCAACGATCATTAAAAATGACTGAGCCGATTATTAGCCCCTCCCTCATTTATCCGCGACACCTTAAAGGCCGGTCCGTGAAAATATTGTTGGGCATAAACGGGTCCGTGGCGCAAAAAAGGTTGAGGACTGCTGATTAAGAGGACCCGAGGGAAGCTCGGAAAGCTAAGCAGAAGTTATTTGGAGAGGAGAGTGACTGCTGTTGGTTGAAAAGAGGTTAAAAAAAAAAACATCAGTGGTGTTGCACACTATTTTATATTATTTTTTAAAGTCATTGTTAACCCTTTAAAGCCGGTCAGAGCAGCACGCTCCGTTTTGTGTAACTATTTTTAAATCCCTGTAGAACCTGAACCGTGTAAGCTAGCGCAATATTTTTTTTTTTTGCATATGAAACCGGAGGAGTTGTACTTACATCTGATGCCATCAGCTTGTCCTCGGTCACGGTTTCCTTCCACATAAAGCTTTGCAAAAATTGCATAAAAAGCACTTGCAGGAACAAAAACATAATATTCCAGAAACACGTTTTGCTGATCCGATCAGCTGTTTGTAACACTTCCCACAGTGAAACAGACGTCAGCGCGAACTGTCGCATGTCCGCCATTTCCTGCCCAAAACTGGAAGTGACGTCATTTTAGCGGAAAATGTAGTTTTTTACTTGTAGGCCTTAAAAGCCTATACTGGTCATGTTTGACTTTTCTGAATAGTTGCTGGGATGTTTAGAACTCGAATTGCACTGCTGGAAATAGTTTGTTTTGATGCACATGCTGTTTTCGTTGCAAATTTGCATCATAGGATTGTTTTTTTGTTTTTCCTGCAGTATATAAAAATTGGTGTATCTCCAAAATAAAACTATGAAGACACTCAAAATAAATTTCCTGTTGTTGTAAACTATTTTTTGCAACTTTTTTGTATTTAAAGTTTTGAGGGATAAACCTCTTAAATTTCTCCAAGTAGAAATATATGTAAAAAAAACCAAACGATTTTCAATTTTTTTGTAGTTTATTGCACTTTTTTGCAATTAATGTAGTTACTATGGACTTAATGCATACATATTATTAAAATATGGGCTATAACAGCTGTATAGCAACTTGAAATGCTCCCACAAATGGCACTACAACATTTGAAAAAATAATACAAGCTCTGGCGGACTTGGTTCTATAGTAGGTCTTAAAGGGTTAAATAAATATCGTCAAATAATCGAGATCTCAATTTTAGTGAAAATAATCGTGATTATCATTTTTGCCATAATAGAGCAGCCCTAGTGTATTATCTTACTTTTTTTCATTAATTGTACTTATTTGTATTTCCTTCTGATATCTGTACCTGAGGTGACGCAAACATTTCCTGGTCTTGGGATCAATAGAGTCTTATCTTACTGAAAAAGACAAACTATAGTCATTTTTGGGCAGAGTACGCCCTCTTCTGGCCATAAAGTAGTGGCTAAAGCAGATACGGGAAACTCAAGGCCTTAAGGGCTGGTGTCCTGCAGGTTTTAGATATCGTCCTGGGTCAACACACCTGAATCAAATGATTTGTACATTACCAGGCCTCTGGAGAACTTCAAGACATGTTGAGGATGTCATTTAGCCATTTCAATCAGTTGTGTTGGATCAAGGACACATCTAAAACCTGCAGGACACTGGCCCTTGAGGCCTGGAGTTCCCCCACCCCTGGTCTAAAGTCTCTTTTCCACTAACACCTACTCTAAGTCCATCCATTTTATTTATTTTTTTAAGCGTTTTCCATTAGGTACTGGTACTTGAGCACCCCTCAGCCAGCAAAAATGTGACAGACTGCACGACACTGATTGGGCAAGGAGTGAAATCACTGCTTGAGCCATTTCACAAGAAACCACCACTTTTTAAACCAAGCAACAAAGTAGATGGACCACCCTGCTGTAATGACACTACTGCAACAGCCAAGAGTCTTCAACTGACCTTCCTCCCATTTTGTAGCCGCCACCTCCAAATCCTCCGCGGTCACCCCCGCGGAAACTTCCACGCCCTCTAAAGCCACCGCCTCTGTCGCCTCCATATCCGCCTCTGCCTCCACGATCTGCAAATGCATCATGACATGACAACACAAATGGGTCCGTGACAGGTTAGAGCACAAACTAGCCTAACAATTTAAGTCTTTAACACATGCAACTACTCTGAAGTGGTGCTGTTATTTCCTATGTTAAACTTTGCGTTTTCATTACAATAAAAATGAGTTTCTTGCATTTATAAAATGACAAAACTGAAATCACCCAAAAGCCTTTAATCCATTACTAAATGTATTAACATAAAAATTGAGCAATAAGGATTTGGACAAAGGATGGGAAGAGAGAGAGAGAGAGAAAAAAAAAAATAATAAAAAAAAGGAATTTGGCAAGTTTAGCCATACTTAGAAACATGTTCCTGCTACCAGGTTTCTTTTCGCTAAAGCTACAGGGACCATTTTCCAATCCTGTAAACATTTCAGGTAAAAGAACATCTCTAAAGCACTCACCTCCACCTCCAAATCCTCCATCTCCTGGTTTGGGTGCACCACACTTGTTACACTCCTGCCGCCGGGCAAAATTCATGTTGCCGCAAGAGCTGAGGAAAGGAAATCCAGGCATTTAGAAATGCAACTGAGCCAAATGGACATGTTCTGTTGAATTTTTATTAATAAACATTAAGAAATGAAATAAAAAAAAAGTTTAAAATCCTCACCTGTTGGGACAAGGCCAGTCTCCTCCTTTAATGTCAAAGTTGGGTCCACCACCACCACGACCTCTGAAACCTGCCAACCAAGATGCATCATCAGTACAGGTAACGTAATTTACCAACTGTATATCATTTGAACCCAGATGACGGCCTGAGCAACACCCACCTCCTCGCCCCCCTCTGCCGCCGCCGCCACCACCACCACCACCACCCCTCTGTGTGAACTCAGCTCTGCGGGTGGCAAATGATACTTTGATGGGTTTGCCGTTGAAATCCTTTCCTGAAATTAAACAAGCAACAGGTCAGTGAAAACAGTGCTGAAACATGTCAGGAAATAAAAATACATATCAGGGCTCTTACCATCAAACCAATCAATAGCAGCTTTGGCTGATGGAGGGTCATCAAAGGACACTGTAGCTTCACCCTTTGGTCGCCCAGTGGCTTTGTCAGAGTAGATGTTTATCATTGGTTGGCCAGTCTTCTTATTCACCTAAAAGTACAGAACATTTCGAGATGATCAGCATTTTTTGCATTTACTGTTTTAAATGCCTGAGTCTGCTGCAATGAATACCTACACGAGTACACGCCCATGCTACTAGCATCGTGTGTGTTTGTGCTGGTGGAAAACTGAAACCTAATTACACTAAAGTAAATGAAGTAGAGGTGGTAGATGATGCCTATATGAATCAAAGACAGATAAATAGTATTAGCCCTCTGGTCCTCTGTAATGCTTACATCATTTTAGTCCATTATTAGGCCAGGCAACATGATTGCATCGTAATCCACTACCCCTACTGTCAGTTTTGTGGCTATAAATTAGACATAACTGAAATTAAAATGATAGAGGTTGCTTCAGGTGCATAAAGAAAGGACTGATCTGGTATAATAAAAATCCAGTCAAATGAAAAGAAATCAGTCTCAGATTCGCTCAGTACCTTAATGATGCCAATCTGCTTGAAGAAGTCTCCAACTTCCTGAACTGTGACATCTTCTCCAAGTCCCTGTACAAAAATGGTGTTGTTGTCAGAGTTGTCCTGCTCTCCAGCTGTGGATGAGATCAGACGACAGAAAGTGTCAACAAACCTCATCTAAAAACAGATCAAATTTAAGTGTTTAAAGATTACAGAACATGTTTAGGCTCCGTCTTACAGAACAGTACATGACATGACCAGGTTGGCTGTTTTTTTTAAGTTCCGACTAACAAATTTACATTAGCTTGTGTTAATCAACTAGAAACAGAACCAACTCAGCAGAAAATACTAAAAATAAGGAGTCCAAGAGGTCACCTTTGTGTTGCCTCTGGCTGTACAATGAGTTGTGTTCTCTCGCTAGTTAGGCAACATAAACCAATGCAGATGTATTAGCCGAAAACAACCAACCAACCTGGTGAAGTCTCCCAGACTGTACACAAGATGGCGCCAAACTCATTTTAAAAACGTAAACACTCGTTTCTTACATCCGGCTCCACAGGCAGTGTAAAATTTATGTAACTTATTCAGTGCAGGGCTTTTAGCCCATACATGTTTAATGTCCACTTTAAGTCTCACCTGGTTCATCCCTTGAGCCGTAGTCTCGAGATCCTGGAAAACAGAAAAGAGGATGGAAGGAGAATGTGTGAAAAAGGATTTTTTAACTCCGTGGTGAGCTTTCACATAATTAAGTATTAACTTTGTCCCTAGCATTGCATAATGATACCAAAGAAAATTAACCAAATACCATGTTAACAGCTTTCTGGTGGGTGTTTTCATACCATTGCGTCACATACCAACACCTTTCAACAGGAACAGAACTGTTCTGTTTTTTTTTTTCCTCCCCTCACTTTTCTTTTTTGAACTTACACCAGAAATGAAAACCACCATAAAGTCTCCAGTTTTAGAAAGTTTTCCTTCTTCATCCTGGGAACACCTCTCATTTACAATCAGCTCTTGTCTCCATGCAACCATTATTTTACATCTCAAGCTCCATGTTCTTTACCATTATGACAAATAGCAATAGGTGGAGTACCCTTGGGATCTGGACATGGAAATGGTGGCATTCACTGAAGTTCCTCTCTCTCTCTTTTTTTAAACCCTCTTTTCTTTTTCCTAACTCAAACTCTTTCCTCCCCCACCGACACAGTTCTGATGCTCGTCACTTACCACCGTAATTTTTGTAGCCACCACGGTCACCACCTCTGCAGAGGAAAAATTGGAGATATGATGGCTTTTCCTTTGTCCCAACTGAGAGCTCAAAGCTCCCCTACATCCCCACCAGTATGCACTCCTGCCAGGGTGTGCGACTACGGTGGAAATGTCTCACACGATGAATGCGTTAGTCTTTGACATTAGAGATCAATAAGCAGACGACTAGGCAGCGCTGACTGAACAATCAGGT
Source organism: Mchenga conophoros (assembly GCF_057382185.1). NCBI lineage: Eukaryota > Metazoa > Chordata > Actinopteri > Cichliformes > Cichlidae > Mchenga > Mchenga conophoros. The sequence continues at coordinate 12,987,423 of NC_140539.1, forward strand.
AGTTATTACATGTCACTGGGGCACCGTTTACAGATAATTTGGTACTTTTCACATGGCCAGATTAGATACCATTAGCTGAAAAAAAAGAAAAGAAAAAAAAAAAAAACAGCTTTTTTTTGTTTTTTAAACAAAATGAGCCAAATTGATGTTAAGGGGTGCAGCAAACCAATGAGCAATCTTCCACTGAGTGCATTTATGTGATCCTTTTACTGAGGTCCATGTTTTAGTTCAATCACCTGTAGTATAAAATGTAGATCCATGTTAACACAACATACATGTTCGCCATTGTCAAATATACAACACTTGAATGAAACCTGTTGAATGTGAAGCAGCTGAAAATGTGGCTCCAGGTCTAAGTGCATCACCTCAGGGGAGTTTCCACTGCTCACAGTACATTGTGTGGTCATTATAAGACATGAAAGTACCAAAAACTGGAGTTTGTGAACTTACTGGCATCTTAAAAACGTGTGGCTACTGGAAATTTAACTGAGACCGAGATCTTAACATAACAGGAGGTTTAAAGGATGAAAAAGAAATGTGGCACTTTCGGACTGTACAGGCTCCAAAAATAAAGATTATATTTACCTCCTCTCAATAGAGGCACAGTTTAAATGTTAAAAAGTCAAATCCATTTTTAGTAACAAATTAGTCCAAAGTAAAAAAGAAAAAGAAGAATGGTATGGCACCATTTAGGTTAATATTCCACTGGATGAAAGTCTCTGAAAACACCAAGAGGTCCTTTTCAACCTTTGTTGCCAAATGGACAAAACTTGTGTCAGTCTGGGTATGTTAGTTGCACAACCAGCTCTTATCTGGGCAGCTGTATTCAATCTCCATTTCTTTTTACCTTAAGATCCCATTGATAGTGAGTGGATCTCCAATGAGTCGAGCAACTACGCTCCAATTAACCACCACTTGAGTACAAATCACACAATCTTAACAGTGGATTTTGTCACCAGCGTGTCTCTTATGAGATTAAACACACGCACACACACACACACACACACAAAAAATTTAAAAATACAAAAATCAAGGCTCAGAGCACCTGGAGCATATGTTTGGGAAATTTTTTACCTGCGGCAACATTTGATCGTTCAGGTTTTAAAAGAAGAAAAATTACCAGTGTTTGCGGATCTGGAGCACAAAGCAGATGAGTGGTGAAAAAAATCCATCTATGTGGATGGTTTGTAGTTGATGAGTGGTGATGATGTGCTTATAAACAAGTCATTTCTCATATTTCAGTTAAAAAGGGTACCTTAGGGGCAGTGGCACTGTGCAACTTACCCCATACCAGGAGGTCCGCCTCTTCCGCCACGATCATATCCACCACTGCGGTCATAGCCACTGCCGCCACGGCCTCTGCCTCTGTAGCCTCCTCCTTCTGAACGGTCTCCATAGTCACGCCCAAACCTCCCACCCTGACCACCACCTTCACCACCTGGTGGAAGTCAGAAAAGAAATTCTTAGCACAGGCCAATTTCAAATACAGACTTATTGAGATTTTATGATCCAGTTAGCATACCTTCATTCCATCGTCCATATCCACCGCCACCACCTCCTCCTTGCCCTTGGCCTCCGTATCCACCGCTGCCACCACTCTGGCCACTGTATCCGCTACTACCACCACCACCGCCCTGTCCCTGTCCATAACTGTCTCCACCTTGCCCCTGACCACTGTAGGAGCCTTGCTGTCCATAAGACCCAGATCCTTGCTGCCCATAGGAGGGCTTGTCACCATATCTGAATGGGAGATTGTCAACCAAGTGCAGAATTAGCTGGATGTTTCCCCCCTTAAATCTTGCATTAGTTACATACATACAAATCGTTGCTGGATTTTTTTCCCATTTCCACACACAAAACACACCCCATCCCTAATACAGAGATATTATGAACTTACCCAGAGGACTCTTGTCCATAGTTATTATAGCTCGGTTGCTGAGACTGGCCATAATTTTCTGTGGAGATGAAGAGATGAACCAAGTTTAAAAACAACCCCAAGGTTCACATTAGCATTTCACAATTTATAAAACAATTAACCTGTACCAAATGAGATTGTACTAAAGTGGACAGTATCCTGACCTCTGCTGTGCCCGGGATACTTTCCACCAAAAGACAATAAAAACCAGTACCAAACTTGTGTGTGGACACAGGCGTATGCCAGATCTTAAAGGACACATAACTTAAACACCAACTAAACTAGATGTGAAAAGACATTTTAGTAACTGATATTTAAAAAAAAAAGTAATATAATAATAATAATGATAAAAAAAAGACACTTTTTAGGTGGCCTCTGTTTAACAAAAAGGTGTTTAAATTGCATTTACATACTGTACCTTGCTGTCCAAAGCCACTATAATTCTGTCCTCCATAGGAGCTGCCACTATTTCCTTGTCCATAACCCTGCCAATCAAATGCATAAGTTAAGCAGGTTTTACTTTAAAATAAATGAACTTGTACTATTACATCAAGTAGCCAGAATAGAGGTCTTACCTGCCCGCCTTGCTGACCTCCACTATATGAACCATAGCTGCAGACACATGGTTAAAAAGACATTTAGCTTCCGGGTTTAAAATGTGTTCAAAAAGCTAAAACGTTGTTCAGTTACACGCTTTGAACATGGGTATGTACTTTAAAGTTTGTCTGCACATTACCTTTGCGGGCCACCGTAGCCTGAGTCTGAAACAAAAATAACACAGTGGTGTAAATGTGTTTGCTAAAAAGTGAAGTAAATGTCTAGCTGACCAAGCAGCTGGCCTCAAAGGCAAAAATAGGTTACTTTAAGCAGGCCAGCAACACGCCAACAGGCCCTTAGTCAGGCCGAGCCGGGAAAATGGCGGTCACTTTAGCGTTGGCTTAGACTAAATGTTGAAAACGAAACAAATGATCTGCTCAAAATACCCCTTGTTCTTCGCACAGCCTGATGTAATGAAAATACACGCACGTACGATTACAGTTAACTATAACACAGGATATAAGATAACGTTACAAGAGCAAAATACTTCTGGATCCGCAAGAGAAACAACAGCCTTCGCCATAACAAAGACGCTTTGAATTTTCTTTGCTAACAGCCACCCCGACAAAGCCCACTGTAGCCACAGTTCGTGTTTTGAAGTACAGCTAAAAATAAGATGCCGTGAAGCACTTTCCCATAATGAAAAGATGAATAATTATAAACAAATAAAATTATTTGCATGCATTAATGAGGGGGGGAAAAGAGCCTGCGTTCCATGGAATAGACGGAGCCCTGGTTCTGGCCTCGCGGTTCGCAAGCTAACGTTAGCTCCAAAGCTATTTGACCTACTTTCTCATCGGAAATAAAATGCGTTCTCACTTACCAGTGGCCATTGTGTGTACTCTTTATATATATGTAGTTTAAAAGCTGATGAATTCTGGTTCTCGTCGTGGCTGATTAAAACCTCTGCTTGAAAGTGCGCAACAAACAGCGCAGAGCCGAACACGCCGCTGCGAATCTGTGCTAAATGCAGCAGCTTTTGCATGCGGGGCGGGGCGCTCCGGAGCCCGCCTTCAAAGCGCGCTCACGCCCCCTGCTGGTCCTGGGCGTTAATGACGAAATAGCGCAGAAAGTTGCGCATCTTCTCTGTGATATCTGATTAGGCTTGTGTGAGTCCAGCTCACAAAAATGCACATTTTAGGGATTAATTGATAATTGTATTAATGTGTATGCAGTGATGTGCAAAGGACTTGAGCCAGCCTTCACTCATTTATATTTTTGGGAAATGGGAAATAGTTGCAGGGATTTATTGAAACATGTGTAAACATACCTGGAAATACAGTATATAAGACAAAAACTGTGTTTGTACAATTCTAAAGAGCCTGAAAGTTAGTCTTTGGTATGACCACCTTTATTCTTCAGCACAGTCTGAAGCTTTCTTGTAATTTCTCTATGTAGCCTTCAGGTAATAGCTCTCCAAACTCTTCTATCCAGGTATATGTCTGTGAAGGTTCTCAGTCATCCAGGTTATCGTAGTCAAAGGAGCTTGCAAAGAAAAGTGTCTGGACTTCTTTAAGTTACTTGAAGACGTTTCACCTCTCATCCGAGAAGCTTCTTTAGTTCTAAGGTCAAATGGTGGGGAGTCCCAGATTTGGAGTTTGGATTTGGAATGGTGGGGAATCTGGGACTCTCCACCATTTGACCTTAGAACTGAAGAAGCTTCTTGGATGAGAGGTGAAACGTCTTCAAGTAACTTAAAGAAGTCCAGACACTTTTCTTTGCAAGCTCCTTTGACTATCCAGGTATATATTGACTACTTTGGCAGTGTGTTTGGGATTACTATCAAGCTGAAAAAAATAAGCTTTTGTCAATTAGATGGTTTCCACATGGTAGATAAAAATCTAACATTAACTTTCATGCATTCACAGTTTGGATGAATTGCTTTATAAGATCTGCTGCCAGTGATTTTCAGTCCAGTTATTGTGTGTTCACAATAACTGAGCCCTTTCTCCCCTTTTCTTTTGAGACCATTTCTTTCTTTTTTTAAAGACCCAACTTTCAAATTAATGGACTTATCTATGTGGATGATCAGTATGTATATACATCACTGACTGATCTCCTTCGCAGGTCAGTGTAGAGTAGCAAAAAGAAAGAACATTTCTTCGAATAATGCAGTGTCCTCTAAACTATAGAAGCATTTTTTATCAAAGAACACTTCAGCCATTGTGATTTAGAAAATTAAGTCTTCCTCTGGTATAGGGCTGTTCATATAACGATATATATCGGATGACGATATAAAAACGTCTATGTTTCATTTTACACTATCATTTGTTTTGTTATCGTTTGTCGCAAAATAAACTGTTTACGGCAATGTTTTTTCATCGTTTTGATGGTCACTGTAGTGGCTATATTAATTTCGTAAAGTTCTCTCTTTCTCTTATATTTTATATAACCACAGACGGACAAGCGCCTGTTTTTATGCGTTGTGGTTAGCAACAACGACGGTAAAACCATCCGCTTGTTTATGTTCTACATAAACCTTTCACAATAAAGCTCAAGATCCTGTTAAGACTTTTCAAAATAAACTGAATCACGTGAAAGAGCAAATTATTTATGGATGAGAAGTAAAAAAAAAAAAAAAGAGCCGCCAGGTGCTAAAAAATAAACCTTAGACTCAAACGTTAGAACAGGCTTTTCCCAGCACGCTGTGTAATAAATACTCACACAGAAAACGGCGGCCGTTACAACTTATGTCTAAAAATGTATCGTTTCATGCATCGGTTAAAACCATTGACTGTGTTTTCTACAGTCAATGGTTTTGGGGTCTTCACACCCCTTTTCTCTGTTCGCCATCTTGTGCAGAAGGGCTGAGAGGAGAAGCTGGGTATGGGTATGTACTGGCTCACTCCCGGTGGCCCCTGTGGCTCAATCAGGCCCCTTCCGGGATGTGGAGATATTTATTATTTACTATAACTTGTGCTTATGTTGGTTTTCGCTGTGTTTTCGCTACTGTGTTTTTCTCTTTTCGCTTGTTTTTATTTTCCCAGCAGGTGATCAAACAGATTTTTAGTGTCTTCTCTCTCTGTGTCTCTCTTCCCCTATTTTTTGCTTTCCATCCCCTTCTGTTGAGCCTCTTCCCAACTTCTCTTTTCTTCATCTTTCTCTTTCCCATCCCCTAGTCCTGTCCGTTCTGATTGTAATAATTTCAAAGTAAAGAAAAGTCTGTGAAGGTTCTCAGTCATCCAGGTCATCGTAGTCAAAGGAGCTTGCAAAGAAAAGCGTCTGGACTTCTTTAAGTTGCTTGAAGACGTTTCACCTCTCATCCGAGAAGCTTCTTCAGTTCTAAGGTCAAATGGTGGAGAGTCCCAGATATAAACCTAGTGGGAGAGACCCCCACAGAGGGACAAAAGGACCCCCTGATGATCCTCTAATCACCTGAGCCAAGGTGTGAAATTGGGTGTGGGACCCAATCAGCCAGAGTTTCGGGTGTGTTCATTGTGAAACCTGGCCCCACCTTATCATGCGAATTCTTGAGGTCAGATGGCCCAGGATGTGAGTGGGCGTTAAGGCGTCTGGGAAGGGATCTCAAAACTGGATTATAGATGGCAGACAGTTGGTGTCGTAAACCCCCGCCTCTGTTCAAAGATGGTCGCTCACAGTGGACATAGATGCTTCTTTCACTCCTCTTTCAAACCATCTGTCCTCTCTGTCCAAAATGTGAACATTGGCATCCTCGAAAGAGTGTCCTTTATCCTTAAGATGCAGATGGACTGCTGAGTCTTGTCCTGTGGAGGTGGCTCTTCTGTGTTGTGCCATGCGCTTGTGAAGTGGCTGTTTGGTCTCTCCAATGTAGAGGTCTGGGCATTCCTCACTGCACTGTACAGCATACACCACGTTGTTAAGTTTGTGTTTTGGTGTTTTGTCTTTCGGGTGAACCAGTTTCTGTCTGAGTGTGTTGCTGGGTCTGAAATACACTGGGATGTCATGCTTGGAGAAAACTCTCCTGAGTTTTTCTGATACACCGGCTACATAGGGGATGACAATGTTGTTGCATCTGTCCTTCTTATCCTCCTTCGCTGGTGTCTGGTCTTCTTTTCTGTGCCTCTTTGCTGACTTTAAAAACGCCCAATTAGGATAGCCGCACGTTTTGAGTGCTTCCTTTACATGTGTGTGTTCCTTCTTTTTTCCTTCAGGTTGAGAGGGAACATGTTCTGCCCGGTGGTGTAGGGTCCTAATTACTCCAAGTTTGTGTTCCAGAGGGTGATGGGAGTCAAAAAGGAGGTACTGGTCCGTGTGTGTGGGCTTCCGGTAAATTTCGATGTTGAGTTTGCCGTCCTCTTCAATGTGCACGGCGCAGTCCAGGAAAGGCAAACAATTATCCTTTGTGTCTTCCCTGGTGAACTTGATGTTTTTATCCACAGCGTTAATGTGCACAGTGAAGGATTCCACTTCTTGTGTCTTGATTTTGACCCAGGTGTCGTCCACATATCTGTACCAGTGGCTGGGTACTCTTCCTTTGAAAGAGCCAAGAGCCTTCCTTTCCACTTCCTCCATGTAAAGGTTGGCTACAATAGGTGACACGGGGGAGCCCATGGCACAGCCATGTCTTTGTCTGTAAAAGCCTTCGTTGTACTTGAAATATGTAGTGGTGAGGCAGAGGTCTAACAGTGTGCAGATCTGATCGGGTGTGAAGTTGGTCCTGTCCTCCAAAGAGCTGTCTTCTTGTAATCGTTTTCTGACCGTCTCCACGGCCTCCGTGGTGAGTAAAGTAAAGAAAAGAAAGAAATAATAAAGAGCTAATACATTTGGAAACATAAATCTGTTGGACTGGTAAACTAATATACTATACGGTATGAAAAATGACAAACATGAGAATTCTGTGTGTTTTCCTTCTTATCTGCAGACTAACAGTCCACAGGTTTGGTGCTCAGACTGATTTGTTTTCTGGAGATGGAGGAGAGAGAGCACAGAGGACAGCAAGGTGGAGGAGTGAAGGAGAAGGTGGTGCAGCTCAGTGTCCAATCAGGAGTGAGCAGTTCTTTCACTGCCTTCATTGTGTTCAACAAAGACAACGGCGAGGCGATCCAAGGACCTCTTGTCCAGAGAAATATTCCATCAAGTTTTTGTTTTGAGTTTTTGTTGTTTTTTGTTTTTTAAAGCAAACACTAAAACTGTCACCCACACCTCTGAAGATAAAGATTACTAATCATAAATAAAGGGAATATTATGACGATGAGGACACTATCAGAGGTAGTTGTAGAATTATTTAACAGAGGATAGAAAAAAAATACATTGTGTCAAGTTCCCTGGTTAAACGGGCTGTCTGTGTAAAAAGCACAAATGGCTGTTTGTCTTGGTGTATTGGTCTTTTGCCAGCATGGCAAACTAGATCAATCTGCTGGGACATCTGATTTTAGGACAATCACTTGCTTTTCCAAAGGACACTGACAACCAGACGTTAGATGCCACAGCCCTGGCCCACGGTATCCCCCCCCCATGCATGCGGTGGGCCTTCTGTAGAAAGAGAGCAGCTTAATGAAGGTGACAAGGTGAAAATAGGGTGATTGATGTGCCGGTGCTGTGAGGGCATGTATAACACCACCTGCCCAAGTGTTGAATATAAGGAGGCTTTGAAGAATCTACAATAATTGTGTGTTGTTTGTACATGAATCACAATGTGTTACTTCAGAGGAGTGATGTTTTCAGGGGGTTTTTTTCTGCGCTGCAGAAAATTGTAAAACTACTGTGAACTTGGTGGATCTGTCCAGATCTTTGACTGGAAACTATTTCTATGAATGAGTGGTTCAAAAATGTGTAAGTGAAAAGCTGCCATATTTCAGGTCCCAAAGTCAAACGAACACTGAGGGATCACTGAGAGCTAAAAACGGTCTAACTTCTTTCATCTTTAATAAAATGATCAGCGTTGCTGTTTTACCGGGTTTAACAATTAAGTTTAACATCCAGGCATCCAAGAAAACAGAGTTTATTCAATTTAACTGAGTTAGAGGTTTGCAGTAAGTTAGCTCGCTAGTTTCCACCTAAACATGATCATCATAAGCAGTGTTACCAATTCATACACTGGTTTATCATCTAGACTTTTTGTCTCATGCAGCACCATGATCAGGTCCAGTTTTTATTTCATCTTTGATTTTTCAGCTGCTGTGCCTGAGCAGCCTCCCAGAGACCCTTTGTTGCAGTTAGTCTTCCTCCAGAAGCCATCTGGCTGCTTGATCCAGCTCTGGCTGCTGCACCGGGAAAGAGCAGTGAGGAGGTGGATTGATAAATGAAATTCATAACAAAAATTCATAATGGACTTTTTCCATTTAGGAATAATAAAAATCAGCTTTCTTTTTAATTGCTATTAACTGACAGTCAGATAACCAGCTTTTAAAAACATATTCATAAACACTTTGCAATCAACAAAATTTACACAGAGGTTATAGATGAAATAAAAAGTATCACGTGTTTTCGTGTTTATAACTCTGTTATTGTACATATTCTGTGTTATACATCATAATCATTCCAGTCTCTCTCTTTTTTTTTTTTACTGTTTTAATCTTTATAAAACTCTTATTTATTTATTTATTTATTTATTTTTATGATTTCTGCTGCCCTATTGGTCTGGTCTCTCTTGAAAATCTGAAAATGTGATATTCATAATAAAAGGATTTAAAAGTTTACTGCCAAAAAATTATTAAACTTCATAACAGAAATGTGCTAACTGGCTTGAAATAGATTGAAACTGTTATGAGATTGCTTCAGGGAGCAGACATGACACCGTCTTTTAGGTTTCGCCATCACTTTGTATTACACTCGACTCCAGCTACATGACGCACAGCTGGAAACACTTCCCGCAAGACGAGCTGCCCGAGATTCACAGAAAATGTTACATTTTTGTGATTTATATCGTTATCAGGATGATAGAATTCTTATATCGGGATATGAGATTTTGGTCATATCGCACAGCCCTACCTGAATTTGGTTTAAACAGAGTGAATCACACCTGCTAAAAGGTGTGCAAGGCGCCTCAGGAATCCTTACATACCTCTAATGACCCCCCCTGAAAAAAAAAAAAAAAAAAAAAAAGAGAAAGAAAAACAAAACTCCAAAAATTATTCAGTCTTTTTATTAATTAAAAAAAGCAAGCCTCCATATAATCAAATGATTACATTGTAAAGAGGAATGATAAAAGTGACAGCACTGGGTAAAGTGTCTCAGATGAACTTTTCTTTCTATCAAAATATAAGCAAGAAAGAAGGAATAAACATACAATGAAGTATCCCGACTTTACTGCCAACTCCATACATAAGGCATCACAAAAAAAGAAAAAGAAAAAAGGCACTGCACTTCCACTGCCTGACTGACCTCAAACTCCCCCACACCTCCGTGACGAGCTCTGACGGACTGAAACGGGAGAACACGTTTAATGTTCGGATACGTCTGGCCACCTTCTGCGTGCAGCGGCGCACGTGTGGTCAAACAAAAAGGGGGAGAGGCGCAGAAGAGTATAAGAAAGTCAAACAGAGGTGGTTATCGTGTTAGAGTTGCCAATGCCACCCAATGAACCCACAATCCTCTGCTTTTAGGTGAATATCGCAGAAAACAACAGTCCCATGGGAGGCAGGCTCTAACATACAAAATGCTTTAAAATATCACTGGTTAAAAATATTTATTTTCTCTATGTAAAAGAAAAGAAAAGCACATAATCTCATGGTTTTTATATATGATAGTCTCCTTTTTTTCGGTGCCTCTCGAAATGTTACCATTCTTCTTTCAAATGAACAGCAACGTCTGCATAAAAGGCTAACCCCCTTGTCAAAACACAAAGGTAAACACACAATTGTACCTGCGATGCCAGTTTGTTACACCAAATAAAAACTTTAAAAACATTTTAGATATTTATTGTTGCTAGGAAACGGCTACTGAATCAGCTCAGAGAGAAAAGTCAGCGTCCATTCATGTCTCAGCCTACTCTGAGTGTTTGCACTGCAACACACACACGCACATGCACGCACGCACACACACACGCACACACAAAACTGCTGTGGTGTGACACCTTAAATCTGAGGCTAATAAAAAAAAAAAACAAAACATTTAAACAAAATCAAATGACACTCTTGTGCATCTAATACTCATGATTTAAGAATTTAGAGCGGGTGGGATTCTAGACCAATTCGTTCATTTATAAATGGGAGGCTCTTTACACTCCCCGGAAAGCACAGGGCTGAAACAATTAGGATCGTGTGAGGATCTCAAAAAACACAAGCTGTCTTTCCACAAACCAAAGTAAGGAGGTGGCTCTATTGGTTTAGTAAGATCTACTGAGGTAGAGTTTGCCTCATTTTCTTCAGTTAGCTGTCGCTGTCAAGGTGAACCAGGTTGAGTACGAACACAAGGTTTAAAATTGATTCATTTGTTTCTTTAAATCAGTCTAGACCAAGGCAGACGATAAAAAACGTTAAAACTACTACTGTATGTGCACAAAGTGAGGCCAGGTTTGAGGCTCTTTAACTCCAGACATCCTGTGAGTAGCGTCCCTTGGTCATCAGTTTCTTCACGTAATCTACAGCCTGGGTGCGCGTCATGACTCCCACCTGCTCCGCAATCTCGTAGAAAGCCGTCTGCACGTCTTTAGCCATGTTTCTTGCATCTCTATAACAGGAAAGAAATGACAGTGAGCAATGCATATAAGACAAATAAGACAGAAGTTCTTTACTGTACTTTCACAACTATTTCACTAGGAGGCGCCACATTGCTAAAGAGAATCCAGGCTTGCATCACTTCCATGTAGTGCAGAATTCCTGACTGGCTCCACAGTGTGAAAGTTCACTTAACGAGCTAACATAGTGTTTGTTAACAGTCTGAATGGCCCAGGGGAAAAAGCTGAAGGTTTGGGACCTGATTGACCTGACTGACCTGAAGGCAGCAGGTCAATCAGGTGGTGGGCGGGGTCACCTGTGATGGCCATGGTTTTCCTGAAACAGGAGGATTTGGTGATGGCCACCAGAGTTGGCTGAGGGCAGGTTTAATTACCCTCTGCGCAGCCTTTCTGTTCTGAGCAGTAGAAGGTCAGCTTATTCTCTGGACACTGAGGAAGTGCAACTGCTGCTGGGGCTTTTTAACCAGGGAGTTTGTGTTGTGGATCCAGGTGAGATCAGCAGAGATGTGGGTGCCCAGAAACCTAAAGGTGGACACAGATTCCACCTGTCGCTTCGGTTTTAAGGACGTTCAGCATTAGGTTATTTTCTGAGCACCAGCAAGACAGTTCTCCAGCGCCGCCCTCTACGCCATCTCATGTCCATCAGAGATGAGCCCAACCACAGTGGCATCTTCTGCATACTTTAATATCACACTCACTCTCTCTCACACACACACACACGTAACAACTGAAATCTGGTAATTACCCGCAGATGTAGATATGAGCGTTGTCCGTGTGAATCAACTTCCAGACATGCTCCTTATTTTTGGTCAGCAGATGCTGCACGTACACCTTTATTTTGGAAAAACAGAAAAACAATGTTTATATGTGTGCGTCAAAAACCTGCACAGAAAACAGTGTATTTATCTACAAACAGCTAAACAACCAGACAGAACTGAATGCAAACAATTTTCTTGGTAATCTGGGCTGATCTGAGTAAGACTGTGCTGTGATGAGTTTAATCGGGAAGGTACTCAAGTCTAGAATCCTGTTTGTATACGTTTGTAAATTGGATATGGCGAAAGGGACATTACACTGGAAGAGAGGAAACGTTCACAAAAATCATTACTGTACTGTATCAATGTGTAACGCTTCTTTCTGTGTCCTGTTATAGTTTTATGTTCTCTCCATGAAAGTAAGTGACATCTGTATATTTAGAAGCAGCTAGTATTATGTTAAGGTGTTGTGGATGTTGGCTTGTGTGTAATGGAGCCATTGTGCTCGCCGATCTGATGCCATGTCACGTGTCGCGTGGGTACACTAGGGTACTGAGACTGATGCTAACGGGGATCCCGATTAAACTGATAAATCAAATGATTTTCTGCTATCTTAATTTTTCATTTTACCAAAGAAGCAGTTCACATCAACTACTAACAGACAATCCAGGTACATTTCCCGATTTTGATGTAACAAGACATTGTCAACAGAGGAAATCTGATATAATGCACCACTCCGAGTCTCGTAGGCAGCTGTACCTTATGGTCCTGGTCTCTGGAGAAGGCAACATTCAGCTTTGTTAAGACTCCGTTCTTCTCTGAGCCTTCGAGCTCCTCCTGGTAGATGTAGTCCTCGTTCTTATGTCTGCAGCCGAAATACAGCACGGTCTCTCCAACCTCTTTTCCTATAATCAGATGACAGCCACAGAGCAAAGCAAATGTTAATTAAAAATGTTCCTCTTCCTAGCTCACTGCGTGCGTATGAGGCATTTAGGGGACATCCGTACATAGATACTGACAGAAAGTAACCTTGGATACACTCTCCAGGTTTGCACTAGTGATAGATGATAGCGCAACATGCTAATATAGATAGAAATTCCTTACTATAACTAGTTCATTCATCAGTTTCTTGTCAAGGTTAGACGACATTAGTCCATAAATACCTTGCTGTTTGAGCCAGCCTCTCTCCTGGATGAAGCCCATGAAAGGAGCAATTCCAGTCCCAGGGCCGACCATGATCACCGGGTTGGTGGATTTGAACGGCAGGCGGAACTGAGACTTGCGGATGTACATGGGGACGGTGGACTTGTGCCCATTGTCCGTGACCAGTTTGTTTTTCAGCCAATTGGTCGCAACTCCCTTGTTGGTGCGGCCAGTCTTGGTCTCGTACTCGACCACGACGGCGCAGATGTGGATGCTGTTGGGATGAACCTGCATAAAAGAGAAGAGTTAATAACAGCTCGCTCCTAAAAATCAGACTGCTTATTCAATTCCTTAATAAACGTTAAAACAGAAGTATATGACTTTAACTCCTTCTATTGACTGCAGAGGAAATGGATTTACTTTTGAAGAGGAGGCGATGGAGTAATAGCGAGCCTGGAGACGGGGCAACAGCTCACACAAGTGGTCGACAGGAGGCCTCAGTGATGGCATATCCTCCAGTATGGCGAGGATGTTTCTGCTGGCATCCAACACCCAGCTCTGGTAGAGGGCCTGCAAATAAGCAGAGAACAATTCATATGAGCTTTGTGATCCAGCTTCTGTTACATTAACTTGATAACAGCTACTCTAACACCACCACTAGACCTGGGGGGAATTTTGCCATGTGACAATCAGCATGAGAACGGATTCTTAGCTAGTGACAAACTCAGACACTAAAAACGCGGACTGAACAGAAGACGAACACTGCCGTCTGTGAGAAGACGTTGGGGAGGGCTTAATCATGAAAATGAGATGGCCAAGGAAGATTGGGACACTTTCACAAGTGAAAATATAACTTCGTTTGAACCAGACGACTTGCAAATCATTACCACCCAAGAAGCTATTATACAAACAGCCTTATATACCTCTCTCTGTCAGTGTCTTTGAACTGCTTTGTTCCGTTTTGACGTTTTTATGCAGAATTCAATAAAATTTGAATTATTTAAAACAAAACAAGAGTGGGGTCAAATTGGCCATCACATGCAATACATTTCCTCGAGTTACGCTGACATAGACTCTTTCAGACTGAAGGCAATCTGTCTGCATTTATAAATTAGGCAGCAATCATTTGCAAACCTTCGATAATCTGAGAGTGACTGCAGTCACACCAATGCAGGAAAACAAACAAACTACGCTATTGTCCAAGTGGCTACAACTGCTCGAGTCTTTTGTACTTCTCTGTTAAGTGCTTTAAGTCCCGTAAAACTGTGGTGGTCCACAACCTTTCAGTACGAGGACTCTGACACAGCAGACACGGAAAACAAAAGGCACTGCTCACCCCGCGCCCCGTTAACCAACTGCGCTTGTCATATAGCGTGCTGGAGAACGTCCATGTATACCGTCTCCCAAGATCCGTGGACTGCTGCTGAATATTTAACTCTGGACGGTCAGGTCCAAGCTCTTTAATTCTTTTCTTCGACCGACCAGGCTTCAATTAAAACTCAGCCTCAGGCCCTCATGACTGAAAAACCTTTGGTCTGTCCCTGGACTCCCGCTTGTCCGGCATCCGCACAAGGAAGTCAATAAATAATTATATCTGCAAGAACTTAACGCAACGATCTTTGATTACAAAATGGATTCTGGGAGGCACGTGCAGGCAACCACACATGCTGTATGCCGCCACTGCCCCGAACCACCAACTACCACCCATTACTGACCTTGCCCTCGGGTGAGGAGGAGGCCATCTTGCGCATATTCTCCTGGTCTTTGGGATCAGAGGCGTACTGCGCCAGCTCGTAGAGGACGTTGGTGCGAGGCGGGTGAGTGATGTCCAGGTAGTGAGTGAGGGCCGTGCGGTAGGTGGTAGGGCAGGGGAACGGATGCTTCTTGTTGGACTCCTCTGAAACACAAAACAGCAAGGACACTACTCTGAAAACACTTTAATGGTCAACAGCTAACAGAAAAAGATTTAAAATGTATCTGGGCATCTTCAGTGGATTTATGGGTTCATCTTTCTACCACACTAGTGGTAAAATAGCTTTAAAGTGTGGTTATAGGCCAGTTTTTGTTGTATTAATAAACTGCACGTGGTCTGAATGAGCAAGTTTCACATTTGTAGCCTTATTACTCAACTTTCAGTGATAACGAGCAGTCTTATTCACCACAACTGACCTTTATAACAACAGCTAACTTAAGTATTTATACTACCGCTAAATTACTGCTATTACATAATATAACAGTACTCCTGTCACTCAGACATTAAGTGAGCTGATACAGCAAGTTTGAATATCAAGGGTAGATTTCACTAGACTGTGGGAGGGACGAGCTGGTAAGGTCAAGGTGCTTTGGGTCTGTCAATGCCATACCATCAAGGTTATTAAGAGAGATAACCACATCAAGGTCAACCCCAAGTATCTGTCCCAGCTTGTTCACCAGCGCAGAGTCGTTTGTGGGAAAAACTGCAACGTGGTCTCCGGACTCGTATCTGAAATGAGAATGAGAAAAAAAAAAAATTCTGACTTTGAGCTGAATTCATAAAGCTAAAAATACATCAGGGCTGTGCACATCGTTGCATGAAATCAGGGAGATAAAGGTTTACTAAGCAATGATCCCATCCAGCCTCACCTGATCTTGGAGCCTGTGATGTCCAACTCCAAATGCATCAGATGTCTGTCACCAGCTTTATTTAGTTTGCGGTTGACAGTCACTAGAGCCAGGAAGGGGTTTTTGGAGTCAAAAGGCCTATGAATAAAAGAGCAGCACTTAAGTATTAAAAAGATTTATTTCTAAGAGAGTAAAAAGTTTAGGGTTGGGGTTTTTTAACCACTAGAGGGCAGAAAGGGTCACTTGTACCCAGTCTGGAGTTTGTCATAAATGCAGGTGAAATGCTAGCAGTGAATGATCGGTCTCCATTGCAGTGATTAGTTTCTGCTACGATACTCACGGCTTCTGGACCTCAAAGCTCTTCAGGCGGCCGATCTCTCCAGTGTACACTTTGTTCATGTTGATGTCAGTGTGCTCCTTCAGCTCGTACTGCCGAATGCTGAGAGACAAAACAAACTACAGTTTGCAAGCTGTGCACACGCGGAGACATAATTCAATATGGAGTGAATCACAGCAAGTCATCCTGTGTTTTGTCTTTGTAGTTTCTTTTTAGAGATGCAGCAGGACAACAGCAGGCAGGACGAGAGAAAGGTAAAAATGTCTCAAGGCAACTGTTGCACAATTGCAAAATCAAAAGTCTGAAATAATGAAATGATGATGCATGGCACAAACTGTCCCTGAACTCACCTTGATTCATCTCCTGAGGCTTCCACTCCAAAGTGCTCGCAGACAGCCGGCCAGAACTGCTCTCTCCATGAAACAAAGTCCTCTTCCAAACTAAGAGCCGAAAAAAGCATTATTATTTTAAAAAGGTTGATAAAGTCTTCAAATGTGCATCTTAAAGGGTCTAATCTATCTCAACCCCCAATAAGTGCTGCACCACCCAAAAATGTGGAGCTCACTTCTTTTAAGGCACGGAGGATCCATCAGTCACTTACTTGCCATCGTCATCTCCCATACCAAGATCAAAGATGCGTGTTGCTCCCAGCTGCTCCAGCCTTTTGTCCACATACTTCCCCATTGCATTGTAGTGTTCATACGTCTTGTTGCCCAAACCAAAAACCTGAAAACAGACCGGGACACAATGAAGAGTGGCCAGTACCCGGCTTTGGTTCAGTGCCACAAAAATAACACGCTCGAAATAATCCCGTGCAACTGTGAGATCACTGCAGATGTCCGACCGGTTTTCTACTGATGAAAACCAAAACACAGGAATGTGCAAAAGTCTTGAGTCACACCTCACTTCTTCGTATTTTGCAAAGAAAATGGGAAACAAGTGCAGGAAGTGATCATCAAAAGTCATGACTTCCAGATACTGTTCATCTGCTGTGGATAGTTTTTAGGCATGCCACTTCCTATTTTGTCCTCCACTTGACCTGCTCCCTCAAATTGCACACATGGCAAAATATACACAACAGTGAAAACAAGAAGTTCGTTACAAAAAAAAAAAAAGTTTTTCAAATTTTTCACTCAAATGAGGACATCGAGTCCCAACAATAACACAATGTCACACATGAACGGCGTGACGCAAATCCAGGCTGTGTAGCTGGTGACTCAAATTCCAAGTATCATCATCGTCGTCATCATCTCCACTTATTATTCTTTACTTTACAAAGGTCAGTTTATAACCTGACTGGGCTTTCCATCTTGACAGTGTAGCACGACTGGTAGGAAGTAACAGTCCAACATACGACAAACTTCACCGATCTTGCCCAGCGTCCATTTCACTCTCTGCGTTGTACTTTTTAAAACTTTACTTTCAACAAAGAAGTTCTCCTGAAGTCGCTTTTAATTTGACAGAATTTACACGCACCAAAGTTGAGCATAAAAACTCACAGTGTAGTTTAATCCGGAGAGATCCTCATCATCGTTTTCCTGCAGCCAGTCATAAAAGTCCTGTGCATTATCAGTTGGGTCTCCTTCTCCGTAGGTGGCCATGCAAAAAATGGCGAGTGAGTTTGTAATCTCAGACAGACGGGACAGTTCCCCCTGCAACGAGAGAGAATCGGAGACGCTGAAGTTTAAAATGGATGCAAACACTGATTCTCAATAAGCAGAGATTACATCCAACTGTGACTGGAACAACTGATGTGATGAGGTGTGTACATGTTTTATTTATCTAGGAAAGAGAAGGTTCACTACAAATCGTTAAAATCAAACATTTCATGTTTGAACAACGCAGAATAACTGCATTTATCCTCACTGTGCTGTGCATTTCATTCACTGGCAATACTTACCATGCTATACTCCTCTGGATCAGCAACCATTCCCTTCATGCCGTAACGCTGAGCGTCTTTGGACAGCCTGTTAGCAAATTCCTCTGCTGTACCCGTCTGAGACCCGTAGAACACAATGATGTTCTTTCCCTGCACACAAAGATATGTACTCATCATTTACATTACATAATGTAAATGCATTACATCACGAAGTATGTAATCTATTTAAATCTACATAAAATGCATCCTTAGACCTGCGTTTGAACTATAGGACTTCTGCATGAACATCCCCATGTGTAAATCTGTGCCATAAAATAAACTGCCACCTTCAGGACTGCTGAGACAAAAACAGGGGCAAAGTTAAACCTCAGTGGGGGCCAAAGATCCTTCCTGCCACCACGGTGGTATCTGAACTATTCTCTTCAAAAACCACATCAGCTAAACCCCAGCCTTTGCTCAGCTCTGGCTACAAAACAGTTCCACAAAAGTCAAAACATTGTTTGGAAATCAAGAGCTTAATGTGGTCACATCAGCGGGGATACCATTACAGTTATTGTATGCTTCATCCACTCCGCAAGAAGGCAACAAAACTACTCTGCAGGGCCCATAAAGATAATTATTAGCTGGTGAATAACCACAACATTAACTCTGCAAGTCTGGAGCTCACGCGTCTATACAGTGTTATTTTAAAATATATCTGATAAAGTAGCATTACTTACGGTTTTCTTCATTTTCTCAATGAAACTGGTCTCTCTTGTGGTGGGTGTCCTGGAAGAGATAATGAAATATTACAATTACAAATAAGCAGAGACGACAATCCTTTTACAAAGGTTGAAGACCATTTAGCAGTAACAACCATTGCAAAGAAGTTGATGGAGGAATTACAGCAAGTTTTCTGTCCTCCAAATGGCTGACAGCTGGAGAGGTCAAAGTACTTTTTGTTTTTTTTAAGCCTTAGTTAAATCATCAGCTGCCCACGTACTCTAAACCTGAACTGAATCAACATTCACGAGCATGACCTCATACATCTAATAGGTGGGTACAAAGATTTGTGTAGCAGCCAGAAGCTTTGGATGTTTGGGACATGAGTGCAAAACCTGCTGGAGACAGGACATTCATACAGTCAGTGGCCCCTTTGTTAGGTACACCTTGCCAGTAGCTAGACCTGTTTTTGACTTTAGAACAGCCTCAATTCTTAATGACATGGTTTAAAAAAAAAACAAAAAAAAAAAAAAAAAAACTGGAAACTTGCGCACAAGTGAACTCACTGTTATGTTCAAGAAACAGAAGAGCAGCTGAACAGGTGTACCTAATAAAGTGGCAGATGAATGTAGGTTTGCACATTGAAAGATTTCCGATGTACCATGTTCTGCCTTAACCCTTGGATGCACAACCTACCAGTACCTACACTCTTCCACGAGTCAAAAATGACCCCAAATAGAAACAATGCATTTTTCTATAAACTCTGTTGTTATTCTTCAAAAGCTTTAAAACGAAGAGTTGTGATATTTTCATATTTGAGGTATTCCTCGTAAAACATGATTGTGACATGAGGCCCTTTGCATTTTTATTTATTTTTTCATTAATTTTAAGAAATTGCAGTTTTTGTATCACTTTTGTATGCTTGCTCGGCATATACTGCAGAAGCTGGGTCTTCTCTCTGAAAGGCACAAGTTGTTCAGCCACTGTAACACAATCACCGAGCATGAATTTCTGCCTGCAGTTGACCAAGAACAGGTCCCATATGTAGCAGAAAGCTGCCATGTGGTTTGTTTTCAGTCCATAGGCTCTGGTCCTCTTGTCATCAAAGTGCAAGAAACTGCAAATATCTTTAAATCTTTGAATTGACATAGTGGCCTTGTACAATGGGTTATGCAGAGGACTCCCAAAAAGCACACCGACTGGTACATCCCAGTTCGTCTCATTTCCTGCAAGGATGGTCAATCAAATGAAGGCCAGGAGCTTATGTTTGATTACATTTTTCCGCTCTTTTCCCCTGTCTGTGGCTACTCTTCGTGCCTCCATGTTTGTGCATGTCAGCACCTCTTCTATTATGTTATCAGACATGAACATCTTCCATGCATCTATTGGGGAGACAGTACTAGACCCAAGTGCAAGCCCTGGCCGACTAATTCAGAATATTGTGGCTAGAGCAGTAAGAGGGGCTCATTCTGTTAGACTAAATATTCATTTCCTCATCAGAGGACTCCTCTGTATCTGACTGGCCTTGTTCAGTGGGGGGGACAATAGTCTTTGTCCTCTATATCTGAGATGTCAGATTCTGAGTCAGTGCCTCCGATGGGCTCTTCATCCCATCCGTCCTGGATCATTTGTAGGCCAAGGTCCACAGCTTGCCTCATAGCAGCCATGTTACTTTAAATATTAAAAATAAATAAATAAATAAATCAGAAAGGACAATGTTTGAAATGCACAGGAAACTATAAACAGGGCTGCACATAAATGGTCCGCAGGTGCGCATTTGCTGTCAAAATAAAAGACGCGTACCAGATAAGAAGTTAGGATGCTCGTTTGTGTACATTAGATGTTCTGGAGGAGGACAGACATTTGTTCAGAACTCTTAAAGATGTCAAAAAAAGCAAGCTCCGTAAGCAATTACTTTGGTGTTCCTCCACCACAAAAGAGGCACATATTCTCTGAATTTCCGGGAATACTTTTATTTTGACAGCGAATGCGCACCTGCGGACCACTTATGTGCAGCCCTGACTATAAATCATGTATGTTACTGTGTAAAAATTAATTCCTGATCCATCAGAAGTGTAAGTGGGACAGTCAGAGTTGCTAAGAATGAAAGTGCTTGGGGTCATTTTTGACCCCACTTGTGGAAGAGTGGGGTAGTGATACAAAAACTGCATTTTTTTTATAAATTAATGAAAAAATAAATAAAATGCAAATGGCCTCATGTTACAAACATATTTTATGAGGAATACCTGGAATATGAATAAATTACAACTTTGCATTTTAAAGATTTTGAAGAAAAACAACCCATGGGGTAGGGCTGCCACGATTTGTCGACTAGTCACGATTACGTCGACTATCAAAATCGTCGATGACTGATTTAATAGTCGACGCGTCGTTTGAAACTTTGTACGATCACAAAAGACGCAGGAATAAGTGGCAGGATTTAAGAGTGTAATAACGGACTGAAACAGAAGATGGCAGCATTGCATGTACAAGGATGTCAGCTACCGTTAAACCCCGAAGAAGAAGAAGAAGCAGCTGTGTCCCAGAATTCATAGCGCGGCCCAGCGCAGTTTCCAACAATGGCGGCAGCTAGTTAGTTTTAATGTTACTCTTATTATTCTTTCTGGGTCACAAAATAAACGTTTAACATATTTTCAGGCGAGAATGTAGCTGTGTAAACCTCAAATATCTGCTCAGTTTATCAGGACACCACATATTTTCAAAAGCGCTCCGACGTTTTCGGAGACATCTGTTACCCACTAGCTCGTTAGCGAGCCGGGGGCTAGGCTCACTAGCGCCGTGAGAACACCGGACTCCCCGCAAATCGTTTTCAAACCCACCGCCGTCTTTCGCTACTCAGGTTAAATATATATGAGTCACTTAGATAACTTAA
Organism: Mchenga conophoros; assembly: GCF_057382185.1. Classification (NCBI taxonomy): domain Eukaryota; kingdom Metazoa; phylum Chordata; class Actinopteri; order Cichliformes; family Cichlidae; genus Mchenga; species Mchenga conophoros. The sequence goes on from NC_140539.1 coordinate 13,008,844, forward strand.
AATGTTATTGTTTGGCTTTTTTTTTTAGTATTTTATTTGTTCCTGAGTGAATCAGTTTGTCTGAGATTAAAGTTATAGTTTTTACACAGCTGAATAAACATCAAGCAGACAACTGATTATCAGAAGTGTGAGATGCTCCAGAATATACTCCAGTGTCCTGTTATATTTTAGATAGCAAGGAGTTTATTAATCTTCACCGAAACAATCTGCAAATTTCATTAAAATTCAATAAACTATCATCTTGTCTTTATTTTTAGTTAGCACAGACCTTAAACACTTACGGTGTGTTCACACCGAACGCGATGGATGCGAATAGAGCGTCAGGTTTACATGTAAAGTCAATGGAAAGGCGCGATGACGCGCGATTGCGGGTCCCGCGAAAATTCGGAAGCAGATTTGCGTCGCGAAAACGCCAAAACGCGTGAAACGCGCGTCAGTGTAGCGCGTCTGGCGCGTTTGACGCGCGAATAAAACCACGCGCGTGAGTTTTTGTGTTGCACTTTGTGCATACGCGCGTTTCGCGTCTACCGCTCGAGTTGGAAAAATCTGAACTCCAGCGTCAAATCGCGCCGCGACAACCAATCAGGAGCCTGGTGACGTGGCTGTTACCTAGGTCAAAGGGGCAGATCCAGCCAAAGTCTTTCATACTTCAATGGAGGGGAAGGCTAATCAATGCAGTAGCAAACAACTCGGAGCTGTACAACACCAGCTGCTTTCAGTACCGAGACAGGAATAAAAAGGACCGAGCTTGGAGGAAGATATGTGAAGAGATCGGGCAACCTGGTAAGTTCATTCATTTCTCTTTTGAACGTTTTCACTGACCCGGGAAGCCGCACAAAAGCTAGCAACCCACCGCTATTTTCCCACTGACGTACAAATACCGTTCTGCTTTTATGCATGTTGTCATTTAGGAATATATTTTATTGTTTATTAATAAACAGCACACAGTGGTCCCGCTGTTCATCCGTCACTGCTTTGCTTTTTCGCTGATTTTTTATTGCACAGTACAGCATTGCATTCTGCAGCCTGATTGACAAATCTGCTCCGTGCCGTGTCTCCTGCGCTTGCCAAATTTATCACGTTTGGTTTTGATAACCATCGCGTCCAATAGAAAAAACAGCACAAAAACACCCATAACTATGAGCCTCATTCGGAAATAGACACCTGCACCGTGAGGGAAAAAGGCGCACGAAAGTGGCGGGCAGATGAAGACAAACCGCGGCATAATAATACTTTTACGTTTTGCAATCTACAAAGGTTTGCACTTTGAGAATCAATTGTGAGAACTGTGACCAATGTTCATGTGTGTGGGGAAAACAGTGTATAAAGTGCGTGACCAGGGGCTAGTTATTCTGAGAACCCCTGCTGCAATAAATGAGGGACCACTGTATATACTTTCTCTGATTAGATCCAACCTGTTAACATTTAATACTGTATTGATAGAACCAACTGATTCTGCAGCACAGCATCCCCAGTCCCTGAGCTCCTGCTGCTGCACCCACAGATATGTACAGCAAGCACTGATACCTTTTTAGTCAGTGGGATTCCCTTTTACTAAATATCTACAACCAATCTGATTATATCCTGTTATTGTTTTTTTTTTTTTTTTCAATGTTGAAATTAAAATCTAGTAGCAGCCTTCTCATTTCTTTGTGTTTTGTGCTGTTTTACAGGCCCACAGAGGAGGACGGCTCCGAGGCAGATGAGGGACGGGTCCCAGGACGGTCCATCGGCGGTGGAGCTGGCCATCCTGGAGTCCCTGAAGAGGCCACACCAGTCTCCAATGGAGCATTTCCTCCTCAGCCTTGTTCCTGCTCTGGAGAGCAGCTGGTCCTTTTTATTCCTGTCTCTCTGTAAATTCTTATATTTTATATATTTATGTTTAATGTTTTTCTGTTTGAGACTTTTAATATTATTTCAAATAAATGTTTATAATGACTAATGTCTCAGTTCTACTACACAGCAAATGTTGGCACACAACTTGACACATGTAGAATTTATTTCATATTATACTAATGACAAAATATACTGATACAGTGGGATGCAGAAGTTTGGGCAACCTTGTTAATAGACATTATTTTCCTGTATAAATCGTTGGTTGTTACAATAAAAAATGTCAGTTAAATATCATACAGGAGACACACACAGTGATATTTGAGAAGTGAAAAGAAGTTTACTGGATTTACAGAAAGTGTGCAATAATTGTTTAAACAAAATCAAGCAGGTGCATAAATTTGGGCACCACAAAAAAGAACTTAAATAAATATTTAGTGTATATCAATGTGTGTGTCTCCTATATGATATATGGGGTGCCTTTGTCTGGACGTGCTTCCCATCCAGAGCTGCACAGCACAGAGGAAAGTTCCAGCGCTCCTGGGATCCCTCTGTGATGGACCGCCAGTCTCCAGGTGAAGGCACAGCCATGAAGTCGTCCACTAGACAGTCCCAGATGGACGTCGCTGCCTGGGGGGTGATCTGGCTCACCGTGGACACACCGACTCTGAAACTGAACGCGATGGTCCTGAAGGAGTCCCCGGTGACAAGGAACCTGGACAAAATTGTTCAAAATCAGTATTATGTGTACTGCAGTTACAAAATACATTATTCAAATTCCAAAATACTTTTGTGATGTCATTTAAATCACAAAACTTAAATCTTACATAAAACATTTTGTAATTATAAGGATAATTACAAAATGTATATTAGATAATATCTAAAACAGTTGTGTTTTGTTTTAACTTTAACATATCATAATTTGATTGGTAGCAACTTTCACAACTACAGTGAGCCAATCACTCATAATTCCTAAACATGTCAATCAGGTAGGAATGAAGTAAGACATTAATAGAAATAAAGAGTTGTATGTTGACATGTAGCCCTTTCCTTGCTTAAATCATTAATATTTTTGAAAAATTAATCTGTGATGAGACAGCTTATCAAGATAGAACCATGTAACTAAAGATGAACCAAACTGTTCAGTTTTATCTAACTCTGTTTTAATAAAGGCTGGTGACCCCTGCTATAGAGTCTGACAGCTGCAGGGATTATATACAAATATTCAACTATCCCAGAATTAAACCAGGTCTAAATAAAAAGGAGTGAGTATCACTACAAGGTTAACTCAGTGGTGCTAATGCTACAGTTTGATATCAGCAAACACCGAGCGCATACATTGATGTGACACCACAGCCATGCTATCATTGCAAACACTGATAACAGCATAAATCGAATTAAATCGGGACTTGATGAGACCTTCTGAGTATCACTAGAAATATTATAAAGAGTCGTCTCTGTACCACAGTTTGCTTTCAGTAAACACCGACAGCATTCACTGTTAGCATAGCACATCCATGTTAGCAGTGTATAACTGGATGGATTAGCATATTAGCACAGATATCAATAAAGGACTACCGTATTAAACACTTTTACTAACCTCAGGCAGACGGACAGGCGCTCTGCAGGTGGGATTGAGCGTCTGTAGTTGGTGTCTAGGCGGGCGATGCTGGGACCGACGAGGGAAAGCAGGTCCTCAAACTGGCCGACGGTGATAGCGCTGGAATCGGCCGTCATCCAGGCGCAGCTCCTGGAGCAAGTGGTGAAACTCACCAAACTGCTCATGCCTCTGGAGGACCTGATGGACCCAGGTACGGCGAGGACGTCTTTTACGCTGCTGCTCTGCTCTCCACAGTACATAGAGAAGGGAGACTCTCTCTTCAAGCGCTAGCTCGACAGCTGCCATCTTGCAAAGATACCGGTCTGGCACAACTCCCTCCCACATTCCTCCCACATTTCCGGTTCACGCGCGTCAAAATATCATATTTTGACGCGCGATGGATTTTTCTTGGACACGCGTTGAGACGCGAATGTACACGCGTCAAATTAGGGGCGTTTGGGGCGTTTTATTCGCGTCCATCGCGTTCGGTGTGAACTAATGATAGTTATATAAGAGCAGATGCTGCTGGTGCAATAAGCTGTAGTTTTACGTCTAATGGATGATGATCTGATTAGTCGACTAATCGCAAAAATAATCGGTGACTAGTCGACTATCAAAATAATCGTTTGTGGCAGCCCTACCATGGGGTCATTTTTGACCCCACGTGTGCATCTAAGGGTTAAAGGATGACTCTCGGAAGAGGATTGGTCCAGCATGATACACAAACATACGAAAACAAATCTGTAAGTATGCTGCCCTGCCCCGAGTCAAAAATAACATCAACGCAACACAAAAACAGGCGGAGAAAAAAACAAAACAAAAACAAAACTAAAAATATAGGATCCCACATGCTAAGGAGAATTTGGTTTATCATCACAAATGAGTCGAACATAATGTATTAAAATGACTTATTACAGCAACAGAATTTGAATTTAGTTTGAATTTAATTGTATTTGCATCGCATATTTAACAACAACAACAACAACAACAGGTGCCTCGAAGTGCTTTCTATTGTAAGACTCTACAATAATGCAAAGAAAACAGAAAACCCCAAAAATCACTTGACCCCCTTTGAGATTTGGCAACCGTGGGAAGGAAAAACCCCCCTTTAAGAAAAGCCTCTGGGAGGCGCGGCCGGCCGGCATCTAGACTGAGCTCGTCACTGAGCAAATATTACCTACGGAAATAGGGAACGATTATACACTTAGAGCCTACAGGTGGATACTGGGGTAGTGGAGGTGTTGGTAAAACACCCAACAACGCAGGGTGGCAGAACCACTTAAATACTTTGAGGAGAATTAAGTGTGTATGACACTCAGTGCAGCGTCACTTCACTCGATTACTTAAAGGCTTCTCATTTCTGTTTCATACTGACTATTTTTAAAGATGGGGATTTTTGTTTTACTTAAGGACACATTTTTTAGCTTAGTAATGCATTTACTGTAAGCTGACACAGTTTAAAAAGAAATGTTTCGCAAGTCTTCACCAGTCTCAGTTGATGCAATCCTTACATCAGTGAGAAGGCAATTACACAAGCATTGCTCAGACCAATCATCTGTAGACCCACAGATGCATTCATTACACAGTGCTCAATATATAATGTGTTACAGCAGATGATTTAAACTCTGGGTTCATATTCACCAAGTCAGTCACTAATGGACTGAAACATTTAAAAAAACAGCAGCACGCAGCAAAATGAAAGGCAGCACAGCTTCATTCAGCATCAAAGCCCTGAGTGGACATCTGCACTGATAAAGGAATACGCAGGCCACACATGACTACGAGCATAAATACTAATGCAAGATGAACACACTGTTCGATTTCCATGATTCAGGAGGACAAGACCTACAGCAAAGCCATTAACGCTGAGCAGCAACATATTGATTTGACAAACTCTATGACGTAAGACAGGTTTCCAAAGTACACTGTACTCCCAACAAAGGGCACAAAAAACCCAATACAACCTCAGTGAACCTAACCCCTGCAGTGTGTGTGGGATTAACGTTGAACGTGTAATTATATATTAAAGGAGAAAAAAAAAGTTTTTCCTCTGAACCAAATTGCTGATCAAAATTAAAAACAAGCCTTTGCACTGAAGCGAAACCCTTCCTGACAGCTTCAGCAGGATCCGTTAGACGTGTTATCAGTTCTGAACCACCCGCCAAAAGGAAGGATTTCTGTGTGAAATTGCAAAACAGCAAGGTTACGGGAGTTCAAAGTCAATGCAGCGCCCGGTTACATTATAATACATCAGATATACACACGCAGCAAAGGCTGTGACTATGAATCAATCTCCCCACCCTTGTAGCCTAAAACACAAATGATATCAGATAAAATGAGACGATCAGGATCAATCACCAACTGGTGTGGTGGATTTACTAGCCAGCTGAGGCGTAGCCTCAGAGCCTCGACCATATTTTAAGGATGGCCGTAGACACTCACTGCATCACTTTCAACCTCTTCCTTAACACAATGACGATGACTTGATCCAAAGACCTGCCACCGATTTTCACTCTTCAGTGAACATCTCTCAGGTTCGGTGTCAGGTCTTTGCTGGATTTGCTCCATAAGAGATGCTGTACATCTTGTGTAGATAGGTATTGTTTAGACACACGTCTTTTGTTTTCCCACTTACCCAGTACTCTCAGATTTTTAACACAATGCAGAGCACATGTGCCAATTTTTAGCTCTTTGAGAATCTGTCAAACTGTTATTGGCATTTTGTGCAGAGTCAACTAAAGAAATGGGAACAAAACTGGTTCTTTGTGAAGATGTCTACCACATGTAGACAACACTGGCTCATCCCTTATTATGCTTACAAACAAAAAACATTCCTCTGAAAATGGTCAGAAACAGACACTGGATTGAAAATGACCGAAACCCCCCCAAAAAATCTTGAAAAACCTGGACAACTATCGCCTGAGACGACAACAAAATAAAATGCAAGGAAGTCTGGCTTCTTGAGCCACGGGGCGATTGTGGCTCAACAGTTGGGAGTTCGCCTTGTAATCGGAAGGTTGCCGGTTTGAGCCCTGGCTTGGACAGTCTCGGTCGTTGTGTCCTTGGGCAAGACACTTCACCCGTTGCCTACTGGTGGTGGTCAGAGGGCCCGGTGGCGCCTGTGTCCGGCAGCCTCGCCTCTGTCAGTGCACCCCAGGGCAGCTGTGGCTACAATGTAGCTTGCTATCGCCAGTGTGTGAATGTGTGTGTGAATGGGTGGATGACTGGATATGTAAAGCGCTTTGGGGTCCTTAGGGACTAGTAAAGCGCTATATAAATACAGGCCTTTTTTTTTTTTTTTAACCATTTCTTGTGTCAAAACAAACCTCCAACCTGCTGCTCAGTAATTAGCTGCACAAATAGAAATTAAGATAAAGAACCAATCCAGGAAGTTTTCCCCTGATCTTGATCTTATGACGCCACAACCAATGAATGACATGCATTTCCATTCCTTTCTATTTAAATGTGCCAGTAACATGGAAACCGAGCCGTATGCAAAGTTGATATAAAGAACTAAAGCAAACAAGACTGTAAATGTGCAAGTGACCTGTGCGGTAAAGGGAAAACAAGAAACAGAGCAGCCAATAATCAAATTGGACTCGCAGTCAAATAGATATTATCTCCGTCTTACATAACCTCCAGAAACAACGTATAGCTTCTTATAGCACTCGCTTTAACGTCTTGAAACAGACAGCTAAGCTTTGTGTGCAGAGATTTAACTGAAAACAAGCTACTACTCAGTGCTTACAAATTACTTCCAAATGTGGTCGGTGCTATCAGCCTAATCAGCAGGCAGCCAGTGGCAAATGTTACAAAAAATGTTACATCATCCTTCAAGTAAGCAGTATTAAAAACACACTGCATCATGCTTTGAAGCAGTAAATCAAACATGTCACTGACCTCTCAGCAGCATCTCTCCTGTCCTCTGGCAGGGAGAAGACGCAGCCCATGGCATGCAGCCCTGTAGCTCACCACTGCCACTAGCACTGCTGGCTAGGTAACACCGGGAGCCGCCACGCTCGAAAAAAATAAAAAAAATAAAAAAAATAAAAAGGGCAGGACGGTCCAGAGGTGCGAGATGGAAAAGTAACACCAGCCCAAAAAGTCAGAGAGATATTTACAGGTTTGTAGAGCGGCCCGACTTCCCCTTAGACGCTTCAAACACAATCTGAACTCAGCTTCTTCCTGTACTGCTCTGTGAAACCAGCAGCTCTACACAACTCCACAGACACACACATGCACGAGCACAGCAGCTTACAAGCCCTTAGAGTGTCTGGCAACCGCTGAGAACACAATGGTGGGAAACTGACTTTCCCATAAAATCCAGCCGAGCTGCAGACCCACACGTTTGACTCACACACAAACACACTGAAGCGATCTCGGGCTGAAAATGCCTTCCTGCTCATCCCCGCCCCTCTTCCTCTCCAGCCTCAGAGGTGTTCGGAGCAAAAAAGTCCAATCTGAGAATTTGGCTGGTTATCAGAGCAACTCTTCAGTGGACCACTAAAGGAGAAAAGAGAAGGAGGAGGGGGGGGGCAATGAATGGTATGTTTTTCCCCTGAAGTATCCCCTACCCCCACCTAACAGGAGGAGAGAGGAAGGGGGGGGGGGGGGATGTCATTTCCATGGCAACCTCATTTATCATAAAAGGATTTCATTTGTGACATGGCCCTCCAATGGTGGAACAAGCTCAGAGCGCACCCACACACAAACACGCACCCACGACGAGGGGAGGGTAAGAAGCAGCGGTGGGGATGATTTAAAAGAAAGAAAGAAAACTAACTGTGGACAAAGAATGGATTGCTTGTCTTCAGCCTCAACTTTCCACCTTTGGAGAGGGCTCACAAAAGGGAACTTGGCGCGCCTGCCTAGTTCGTTCTCCAGGGAACTTTCAAAATGGGTTCAGGGCCAAAAACAAAAGCACAGGAAAGAGACAAAACTACGCCCCCTTCATAGCAGTTAAGCAATCGCTGCCCCTTTAAGGGGAGGAGAGACCAGCTTTGAGGGTTTTAGGCCCGCCCTCAACAAAAACATGTTCTCCAGGGGTCATTACCTCCTTTCCAACCAAATTCCTGCTTTAACACAAATGGTCAGGATTTCCTTTTGCTTCATTTTCTTATTTTTTTTCCCCTTCACCAAAAAATAAAGTAAAGAAAAATAAAGCTTATGCCTGGAAGTGGACGAAAAAATAAGAATAAAAATAAAAAAATGTGGCCAGTGCAAGGCAAGTCCAAGCCTCCATTACGCCATCATGGGGGAGAGCAGAGTGAGTAGTCTCTACAGAAAATGAATGAGCCTTCCCCAACAGCTGTGGTCGGATGGAATCACTTTAACTGTGACCCTAACTCAACTGGATGTAACTTGAGAGGAACGCCCACTCGTGGTCTGCACAGGCTTGTACCTGGAGTGAACAGAGTGGGGTGGGGAGGGAGGGCTCAGAAGAGAAGCCAGACAGAAAGCCTGGGTGAGTTTATGGGAGGACAGAAACTGTGTGAAAGGAGAGGGTGAGAGAAAACAAAGGTCACGAGTAGCGAAACATTTACTAGAGAGTCCTCGGCTGCTCTACAATACATTTTTTCTAGGGGTGGGTTTTTATAATCGATTCATCGATTAAAATCGATTCATTAAAATCCTGAATCGATTTTTTTAATATAAATTTCTCTCTCTCTCTCTCTATGTGCAGATACCGAGTACACAGCTAATATCAGATTAAAGTATGTGAGGAAGTGGCTGGAAATCATCCTGTGAGAGGAAACATCAGACACCTGAACTACAAACCAGGATAATAGCTTATCCAGACTTAATCCTGGGTTTCCTGTACTAGGAAGGTGGTTCCCTTCTTAGCAGAGTATATCGCTATAGAGCCCTCCCGCTCTGGAGTAGATTATGTTGCAGATTAGAGAGCAACAGGTATGAAAATCCCACCTGCAGACCAATCAATTCTCTAGAAAACAGAGTCACTATTCGTAGAAGACCCCTCAGAAGCCTGCGAAGAGAACGTGTCAAGTTTTTCAGCTGCATCTAAGGTTTGTGTTTTTTCTGTTGGCAGCAAACATTTGATCATTTTATTTTACTATAAGTATATGATCCTACAACAGGACATCCAAACTGTACTTGCTGACATGTCAAATTTGTATGTAGAGTAAGCCCATTTGATATATTTACTTCCAAGCCCTTAAAAACAGCAGCGAGTCTGCAATTAAGAGAATAAAACTAAAACTGTCAGGAGGTTATGTCCTAAGTTTCGGTTTATAATCATCTGGAAGCACCACGTTTTCACTTATTCTTTTATTTAAAATATCTGTTAGCCCTTTCATGCATGAATTATAACAACCTCAATCAGGATTTTTTTTCTTAAGCAAAGTTAAAAGATATATATATTTTTTTTTACTTTTAAGATGGGACAGTAAGCTTCAACGTTTAAATGTATGCAGTTTAAAGTTTGAGACATCTAATGCGCAGCCGTCACCTTAGAAATCAAAAGCAGCACAGACAACGCACTCTGCCATAAAATAATTAAACAGAATTAAAATGCTTATTTTATTGCTCTGTACACTAGCAATTCATCTCTTGTTCTTTTTACAACAGTGTTGCAGTTTTTTTATACTCTTTATAGATTTTTAATCACCATCTAATAACATCTCTGGAGCAGGTGGCGCTCATAGGGATCGTTTTCTGCAGAAAATGAGTCATATGTGAAACACCCCTTAAAAGTGATTACTTGGTGCAACACCACCCCGGTCATGTGAACGTGTAAAGGTAACCCTGGGTTAACTTAGTGATCTGATAACTGGCTTCGTTCTACCTTAATTGACCAGGCCTTATTTGGATCAAACTGAGAGTCAGTGAATGGATCGTGTATCGACCCATTGTAATTGACAACCAATCAAGCTTTCTGGGTCAGCATCATACCCACTTAAAATATACCTGAAGAGATGTAATAAAAAAACTAACTAAAAAAGAAGCCTATGTTTAATCTTCATTTTCACTGTGCATTTGTAAATTCATATCAATCTTTAAATGTTTAGAATTAGGTCTAAAAAACAATAAGTTACTAGATAAAGATTAAAAAAACAAAACAAAAAACAGATGGCATATAACACAGATAACTTATGCAATATAGTCCAACACATTTTTTGCCAGGTTAAGGTGATAAGAAGCTGAAGTCTGCCAACACAAGACACATGATTAGTTTAAAGACCAAAGGTTTATCCACCAGCACAAATCATCTGTGTGTCCCAGTAAATGTCCTCGTTAATGAGCTCATTCAGCAAACAGCATCAGACCCAGTCCCTGGATACATAAATGCAACTGCAGCTAGAAAGAGCAGCAGCTCTTGATGAGGACCTGCCTACATATGACGCAGCTTGGCTTCTGAAAGCAAACTTTGACTCACGAGTGTCCAGCTGTACAGTTTAAATGTGCATCTACGCATGAAGATAATTTACAATACAGCACCATTACCTCTACAACAATTTAAAACTGTGACTGAAGATAAAAATAAGCTATTGAGCAGATCTACTAAAGTACCCCGACTACTCCCGTTTATGAGCTTCAACTCGTTAACCTCATGTCATGTGTTCGCGTCCCAGATGGAACCTGAAAGCTGATGGATACTCACGGTGTGTCGAGCTTTTTGAATTCGGGAATGGGCTCAGGCTTCTTACGGGACATGAACCAGTAAACTACAAAGCCGACAATGACGGAGAACAGCAAGAGGTCCATGGTGCTGAAGAGAGATGCCTCTTCATCCACTGCGGGCTCGGTGTGGGTGGTCTCGGGGTCCATGTCTGGCATGTGGGTCCTCTGCGTGAGGAAACACAGAACACAGCTAAAGTGAGAAAAGAAAAAAAAACAATACAAAAAACAAATAATTGACTATTTTTCCTGGTCATAAATTTATTTTTTATGTATTTGGGGTGGGACATCATTCAGTTACTGTTCAACACACCACAGATTTCACAGATTTAGATCCAAAACAGCCCATTAACTACAGGCCCATGGTTTACAGTGAACATGTCACTGACATGAAGATGCTGCTATCGATCTGTGAAAGTCACATTTTAAAACAGGCTGCATGTTAAACTCCAAATAAACAAAGCTTATGAAGGCTAATGCACACAGACAACACCCTTGCTAACATATGTAAGCAACCTGCTATGCATTATAGCACACAATGACACCTTGTGTTCACACAATAGTAGACAACTACGATTTGCATTTGGCTCAGGATACTCTGGCACTGTAAACCACCGCCTTCGGTGCATGAGGAATTTCTTGTCGTGCAGCAACAGCACCGGCTCTTTTCATACCGAGGTCGAGAGGACCCAATGCTCTGAGCGTTCAGGTTTCAGTTTGGTTCACAGACCGAAAACAATGACACTAAGCTTCTTTGATCCTCCAAGAAGGCTAATGAACAGCTAGCCCTGCAGACATTCACTCAGTGCTACCATGCACACTAAACTACACCAAGTCACTGGTTTATTAAGCAAACTATTTCATAGGTAGCTCAGCCCTATCACAGTGTGTACAGGAGTCACGGTGATAAAAGTCACATGACAGCCCAACATAATAAAAAACATTATCAACCAATTCCTAAAAAGGATTTTTTACAAATCTTTAAAGTATTGTAGTGTGATTGCATCTAATTTAATCTCAGATAAGTTCATGTGAAGTTAGGAAACTTCCAGTGAGATGAAAACATCAATTACATAGATAAATTAATCAAAAACTGATGAAAATTCATCAAAGACTAATGAAGATAAAATGCTCCAAATGATCCACACCCTTTAAAAACACTTGAAAATATAAACAATCCACATATATGGATGTTTTCCAAGATATAAAAATATATAAATCTTTGATTGTTTAAGTAGAACTAGCTAAAGGTCTTATTTTAAATAAACTCTTTCAAACCCTTTTAGTGAACAGGTTATTCAAACAGGTAGCGTTATCAGAAGCCAAATGTCACTGAGACTATACAGAAAAAAAACAAACTCCACAAGCAGTATCCAAGTTAAACACCCCAGAGGCACCCCTCCAACAACATAGTGACTTCCTGGGAGGATCAGAGAACTCAACCTGAGAGCAAAACCCACGCCTTCTCTCAACGTCACAGTGAGTTACATAAAGGTCGATTTATCACAAAGAAAACGGTTACCTAAAAAGCTACTTTCAGCAGCGCACTTAGTGACAAAGTGTTGCAACGGCAGGTAGCTACGCATGTTTGGCAACTTTTTTTACTTTAACTCCAGCTTCCCTTCCTGATGCAAGCCAGGAGAAATTTATGTCTCCTCCCCAGCTTAAACTTATGCTCTTTCACTTGTTAGGTGTGTAAATCCCTACATAATGGAGCCACATAGAAAACTCATGCCAATTTGCTTCAGGCTAAAGACACGAGAAAACAGTGACAATTCACCAAATATGACTAATAACTCATAAAATCTCTAAACATCCACGCTTACTTGTTCCTTGCTCATTTCTACAACTGCTGAGTAAGCGCAATGTGGAAAATGAAGTTACACATTTGGATGAACCTATTCTCATATTTAGTCTAAAAGCTTTACCTTTACTCCCAAAAAGTGGCTGCTGCCCACTCCACTCAGTGTGTAAGGGGAAGGGCCACATATGCTGACCCAACACTCTTACCCTCAAGTTACAACACAAACCGGTGCCAAGCCCGGTTGAAGGTTAATACCATGTATTAACCTTCAACCTGGTAAAAAGCCAGACAAAAAGTAATTTTAAAACCAGGGATGTCAAACTAATTTTACATCATGGGCTACATACAGCGACTTCAAATCAGCCGGACCTGTGAAAATCCCCTTTCTGTCAGTGTAAAGAAGTTTAATCCATCATATAGGAAAAGTTCAACAGTACATATCAGTTTTTCTACGTGATAAAGAAATACTGCTGTCTCTTTGGGCTCAATTCACAATACATAAATAAAATTAACAGAAAAAGTTCTGTAGCTAATCTCTCAGAATGTTTTATTATCAAACAAGGTTTTTCTAAATCTCAAGTTTGTAACTGTGGATCTACTGTGAAAAACAGATAGTAGGAAGGACTGAAAACGGAAAAGTTAAAAAACTGAACCTCCACATTTTGTGTCCTCCTTCACACTAGTGGGCCAGATTGGAGATTTGCGGGGCCGATTCTGGACCCCTGGACCTTTTATTTGACACATCTGTTTTTATAAAAGAATGACGACCTAATCTTGGTATTTATTGTTAGCTTTACTTTCCTGTGACAGAAAGAAGACATCTACAACTCACAAGGAGCCAGTTCAGTTATTGCGTCATCATAGGTGATCTTTTTACACAGTAACTTTCTAATGACCTGTAATGTAGTCATAAAAGAAAACCTTGGGTAAAACTATATGAATAACGCTTTTTATTTTCCTATATCCTCACCCATATCAAACACATGTGCCCTAAAAGATCATTGACTTAGATGATTTATGTGGTTGTTTAAAAGTACAACCACATAAAGTGAGTTGTTAATTTGGGGCAAAAATGTCCAACAACACCAGAAATCTGATAAAAGCGAAGCAGTTCAATGTGGACATCACTACGGTCCAGCTCTTTCACCTAAAATAAATATGCGTTTCAGTCACGAAAGCGTTATCGGCTGTGGGACAGTCCAGATTGACCCACGAGTGTGTGTGTAGTACCACACGTAATGTCACGCTACACACCGGTTATACTAGTTATGAGTGTCAGTTAGCTCCGTTATAGCAGACTTAATCCCATTTTACACATTACAAATTAATAAATAACGATAGAAATAGTAGCCAGCGGAACCGGGCTCTGACTATGTTCTGGAGAGTGACAAAGGTGGCTGTAAACACATTACAGAAAATACCGGTGAACGCAGACACGCAATAGTTTTATAAATTGCACGTTTAAAGATGATCAGATTCTACTTTAAATTGTTCGTGGCTTAAAGATTATACAAGTTGACCTCAGTTTGCGTAACACTGTAGTCGGCTGTAGTCTACAGCTAATATCTGATGTAAAAGCGTAATATTGGCTCTGTCTTACAGGTTTCTAGTGATGGTGTAAGTCCGATATCGCTTAGGTTTGAGTCTCCGCACACTGCCACAGAGCGCTAGTCGACGTAAACCAAATAAAAGGCAAGTTTTCTCAGCATCTTACCTTAACTGCCTCTCTCCTCTTTGTGCAAGCCTCTCGCACAGCTCTCTTCTTCTTTTCCTGGATTTACGGCAGACTCTTGGCGTGCTCGACGCGGAAGGAAACTTTACGCCGTGCAGGATCAAACCAACTCCGTCCTGGAAGCAGGGGGGTGTCAGGGGGTGGGGTTTGAACTGTGAAGGCCAGTTTAGCCTCGTCATCTTATTTTTTTGGAGAAGTTGAGTGTCTGTGTTTTTTGAAGACGTGATTCAGCTTAAAAATGAATGATGTAAAAAAAAAAAGAAAGAAAGAAAGAAAAAGAAAAAACCCCACTTAATTTTATTTATTGTATGGGTGTTTTTTAATTTAGACTCGCCCGTGCATATCTAGTCTGGCTCAGTAAATAGCAGGCGAGGTGCAGCAGAGGAAGGGTCAGGGTTATGTAATACAACGAACAGAACAAGCTCCATATATCTATAAGAGACTGAGAGGTACTCTCATCAAACGTGACCTCGCAAGTTTAACTTTATGTTCACAGTGCCAAGGACACGTGACAGCCCCGCAATCCGTCAGGATTTCTGCCTGCGTGTTCAGCTACTTTCATTAGGTACACTCACAATGAGAACGGTTTTAAATTTATTGACAAGTAAAATTCAATAAAAAGGTTAAAGAGTACTCGAGTACAAGAATAGCAGTAGTAGTAGTACAACTCCTGCACTGTTTGGAAAAGAGTGTATTTGTTCATGTACACTATGGTACACTTTTAAAGTAAACAAGATTTTTTTAAAAAAAATAACAACAACAAAAAAAAGCAAACAAACTGGCCTTTGTACACAGTTTAATTATTCCAGCCAAAACCTGTTGGTAGTAAAGCAAACTTTACTTCTGCTGTGTCCAGTCACCGAGGCCTAACTCTATCTTTGTCCACTGAGTGAATGTTTATTAGGCAAGGCAAGGCAAGGCAAGTTTATTTGTATAGCACAATTCAACAACAAGGTGATTCAAAGTGCTTTACAGAGACATTAGAAACAAGAACAAATAAAAAGCATGATTTAAAATTGAATAAAACAAGCAAATAAACTAACTAACTAATTAACAAACAAACAAACAACAGTATATAAAATCAAAACAGATAAAATCAGAACAGTAGATAAAATCAGTAGTTAAATGTAAGTTTTGAAATTTAAGCTTAAAGTGTGGATTTGGTGCTTTATTCAAATGCAGCTGAGAACAGGTGAGTCTTCAACCTGGATTTAAATAAACTGAGTGTTTCAGCTGATCTGAGGCTTTCT
The DNA here is from genome assembly GCF_057382185.1 of Mchenga conophoros. Taxonomy (NCBI): domain Eukaryota; kingdom Metazoa; phylum Chordata; class Actinopteri; order Cichliformes; family Cichlidae; genus Mchenga; species Mchenga conophoros. The sequence continues at coordinate 13,024,701 of NC_140539.1, forward strand.
GGGAGTTTGTTCCAGATATAAGGAGCATAAAAGCTGAATGCAGCTTCTCCGTGTCTGGTTCTGACTCTGGGAACTGATAAAAGACCGGATCCAGATGACCTGAGGGATCTGGATGGTTCATACTGGGTCAGGAGGTCATTGATGTATTTTGGTCCTAAACCATTCAGAGCTTTATAGGCCAGCATCAGAACTTTAAAGTCTATCCTCTGACGGACAGGCAGCCAGTGTAAGGACCTCAGAGCTGGACTGATGTGGTCCACTTTTTTGGTCTTAGTGAGGACTCGAGCAGCAGAGTTCTGAATGAGCTGTAGTTGTCTGACTGATTTTTTAGGTAGACCTGTAAAGATGCTGTTACAGTAATCAAGCCTACTAAAGATGAATGCATGGACTAGTTTTTCCAGGTCCTGTTGAGACATCAGATCTTTTATCCTTGATATATTCTTGAGGTGATAGTAAGCTGACTTTGTTATTGTCTTAATGTGTTTTTCTAAGTTTAGGTCTGCATCCATCACTACACCCAAATTTCTCGCCTGGTTTGTGGTTTTTAGATGTATAGATTGAAGTTCTCTGGTGACCTGTAATCGTTTTTCTTTGGCGCCAAAGACTATTACCTCAGTTTTGTTTTTGTTTAGCTGGAGAAAATTGTGGCACAACCAGTCATTGATTTCCTCAATGCATTTACCAAGAGCCTGTACAGGGCCTCGGTCTCCTGGTGACATTGTGATATATATTTGTGTGTCATCTGCATAGCTGTGATAGTTTATTTTGTTGTTGTTTATAATCTGTGCCAGTGGGAGCATGTAGATGTTAAACAGAAGGGGTCCCAAGATGGAACCTTGGGGAACTCCTCATGTGATACTTGTCTGCTCAGATGTGAAGTTACCTATTGATACAAAGTATTTCCTGTTTTCTACGTATGTTTTGAACCAGTTTAGTACAGTTCCTGAAAGACCTGTCCAGTTCTCCAGTCGTTTGAGTAATATGTTGTGGTCAACTGTATCAAATGCTGCACTGAGATCCAGTAAAACTAAGACTGACATTTTTCCACTGTCTGTATTCAGACATATGTCATTAAACACTTTTGTCAGAGCGGTTTCAGTGCTGTGGTTCTGTCTAAAACCTGACTGGAAGGCATCGTAGCAATTATTCTGTTTTAAGAAGTAACTGAGCTGTTGGGAAACTGCTTTTTCAATGATCTTACTTAAATAAATAAATACACAATTTCCTTCTAATCTGTTTCTATTCAGATGAACTGTAGGATTTTTTTTCTCTACTCATTAATACAAATAACTGAAGGCTTTTTCAGTTACAGTTACTACAAACAAAATTGCAGAAAATCTGTAAAATAATGACTTTATTGGAGAGTGATGCTTGTCTCTGAACATGTAAGTGATGTGGATCATAACTGAACATTTAACTGCGAGTGATTAGTCATTTTACACAATACAATGCATACAATACAAGGCAATACACTTGTAATAAGTCTATCCATCCATCCATTCGCTTCCGCTTATCCTTTTCAAGGTCGCGGGGGGCGCTGGAGCCTATCCCAGCTGTCATAGGGCGAGAGGCAGGGTACACCCTGGACAGGTCGCCAGTCTGTCGCAGGGCTAACACACAGAGACAGACAACCATTCGTGCTCACATTCACACCTATGGTGTAATTTGGATTAATCAATTAACCTATCCCAGCAATCTGCATGTCATTTAATGGTGGGAGGAGTACCAGGAGGGAACCCAAGCAAACACGGGGAGAACATGCAAACTCCACACAGAAAGACCCCGGTCTGATGGTGGAATTGAACTCAGGACCACTGTGCCTCCTTGTAATAATTTCCTGCATCACAGGCTCTTTGGCTTCTGATTCCTGGTCTTTAACTTCTGACGAACGACTGCAACAGTGGTGAAGAAGTTTCCCGCGAAGAGAATAAGGAAGCAGAGCCCACACACTGAAACCTGGCATGACATTAGAGCATAGAGAACATGAGTAAGCAGAAGAGGATGAGTCGTATCCTAAACACACAGTTACCAGCATGTAATCTGTGCTAATGGTGACTGGATGTCACATAGAAACTGTAAAACCTGGTGTGTATGAGACCACTGACCTGCCATTCTTTACACTCTGGGAGCTGAGCCATTCTGAATAGAGACAGCCCGTTGAAGAGCTGCCAGAACTGAGAGACAAAACACGAAGCCTCAGGGTTTGTAGTAGTAGTGATTGTAGTACGCAGACACAGAGGAATGCTAAAGATCGAGTTGCTATCAAGATCAGCAAAAATCCAAACACTGTCTCCAGCTGCCTAAATACAGTCGATATTAAGTCTTACATGACATCAGCATTTTTATCAGTGCCTATTCCATCTAAACCAGGAGTGTCAAACATGAGGCCCGGGGACCAGGAAAGGCCCGCAAAAGACCTGAAACAGGCCAACTGGACATCTTGAGAAAATGTGAGGGAGAGAATATTTTTTAACAGCTGTCTCACTTGTCATAAGTTTTACAGTTTTTCCCATTGATAAAGACACCCCCCACCTTGCCATTCACCTTACACCAAAAATAATTAAATTACCTGTTTTTCCATTATGATGGAAATGTCTCTTTTTTGTTTGCTTCTTTTTGTTTTTTGTTTGATTTACAGTGAGTTAGCAGTAAAAAATAATAATACATTTTTTTTATTATTATAGGACAGTCTGGGTAATGAACCAGCAGAACTTTTTCTGTAATTTTACACACATTATTCATGTTTTTGAATGGTCCTGCCCATTTAACATCAAAGTAGCCTGTATGTGGCCCACGGTGTAAAATGACTTTGACATTCCTGATCTAAACCATGACAAAGCATGATTTTTTTTTCTTTTTAAAAAAATGCAAAATAAGAAGAAGAAGCTTGTCAGTGTCACACAGACTGTACTCACATGACCAAAAAACAGGAAGGGTAAAAGAAACGTCAGCCCTTTCCACATCCAGGACTGAAATCCCTCTAAATACAGAAAACACACAACAGTTTTCTATTTTTGTAGGTCTGTTTTTACTTCCATATATGATTACAGCGAGGCCTGTGGTCACATTTCATTTAATGAATATAAAATCTTTTTTTTTTTTTTTGCCTGTCCCGTTTGGCTCTTTTGCCATCAGAATTATTGTCTAAAGGCGAGGAAAGATGCCCAACGGATTTACTTTACCAAATGGACCATCCCAGCCTTGCCGTAATGGTCTATTTGATTCACCTTTTATTGTTTATTTTATTTATTTTTTTATTTTCACTTGCTAGATACGGGACAGACTTGAATGAGGAAAAGAAAAGGGAGAAAGGAAGAGGGGGAAAAAACAGCGGAGAAGAGGGACGGGGATAAAGGGCAAAAAAACAAAAACCAACTAAATAAGCAGACAAAAAAAAATACATATATCAATCACCTGGACCACCTGTTGAGAAAGAAAAAAGAAAACAAGCAGAAGAAAACGAGAGCAATACAATAAGCAACATCACGATGATCTACGGGAATATAACAGTAAATACTAAATATTAAACATTATTGTGCAGCACGTAATATCGACAGCGCACAGTGTGCTTTGAGGTAGGAGCCAAAAAGGGTGTAGTTTGTGTGTGTGTGCACCTGTGAGAATGAATAATGAATATAAAATCTGCCTGCTACGAGTGTCTCACCAACAGTCAGATCCATGTTGTGTCTTTCTCCCAGGGCTCGCAGTCTGTACAGACATCCGCTCTGATAATAGCACTGCAGACACTGAACGAAACCTGAAGCAAACAGTGATCATCAGGGTTTTGTTTGGTTTGAAAAAGTGTTAAGAGATATGTTCTAAAACACTTCTTCAGCTGAGAATCAGATAGGAAGAACACACAGTTTTACTTGTTGCTTAGCAAGGGCAGCTCTGAGCTCTCGCACGAGAGTGAGTGGGTGTTTGTTCCTTACATTGGAATGTGGAGGTGTATATGTATGTATGTGTGTGTGTGTGTGTGTGTGCGTGTGTGTGTCAGAGTGTGACCCTATAAACGACTTCCCTAAACCTGCTGGTCTGGAAAATCCAACAGTTCATCTATATGTAAAAAAGGCACATAGACTAAAACTGACATAGCTACGTTTATCCTCCCGTAAAACAATAAAAGAAGGTACGACCTTTCCCGTGCTCCCAGGATGTGGTTGTGAATGCAAGAGCACTCTGCAATGCACACAAAGCCTTTGCAGAGTATTAAAGATCGCACATCCTATCACTACCATATGTAAACTTATGATATTAAAAGATTATACTGACTACTAAGTACAATTTTCTATTGACAAAAAGAAAAGAAAAGAAAAGCTGGAAGTGTGAAATAAATAAGACTTACTTTGATACAGAGAGTAGGCGAGGAACTGGTTCCTGAACATGTGGTACAGGTTTCCCTCTGGCCTTTGAGGATTAAAGGGAGGGCATTTGTAAATAAAGATTTAGAGTTTAAATGTGTTTTAAAGAGCATCAGGGTTTTGTTTTTTTTAACCTATTCTACTCACCAAGTCAGCATTACACTGGACAAAACCGCTGATATGTAGTGATGAAAAACCCACCAACCTTTGATTCTGTAATGCACAAGTTCTTTAATAAATAGGTCGTAGCAATTTATGAAAAAGATGATCGTGATTGGAGGTGCTGACCTGGAGCCATTGGTGATGAGGATACTCTCCCTGATAGTTAAGGTACAATAGTACCACACCAGCAGAAAATTGAGGATTACGTCAGAAAATCTAAAGCCAAGTGTTACGTTTAGAGAAACAGTGTCAGCTTGTATCTCACACAGTTGCATTCAGCTATTAATGATGACATTACGCCTTACCTGTAGCTCACAAAGAAATAGCAAATGAAGGAGAACAGCAGCAGAAGGACTGTGAGGTACAGCTTGAACTTCTCATATTCATCTTTGTAAGCAAATCTGCAAAAGCATAAGTTCGGGAAGAGTGAAGGATTGTCGAAATCCAGCAGCTGAGGACAGCTGTGCCAATGAAAGCACTTATCTGAATATTAGAGGTGTGGCTGGATAAATAAAAGTGGTGCTATAAGAGTGAATCAACAGAGAAAAATGCAAAAGTCAAATAATTATACTCGGCGCTTTGGGTTTGATGGTCAAACTTACTTTGACTGCTTGTTGAAAAGCGTGACATTCACATTTCCAAGAACCAGACTGAGGTATAGGCTGTAAGATCAAACAACCACATGATTTTTTTCTCTTTAGGTTAAAAAAGTGTTTTATTTAATGAAAGTCAGCTTATATTTCAAAAGCTATTGATTACCTATTTTTCTTGGGAAGGAAAGCCTCCATCTGAAAGAAAGCATTTGGTCGAATCTTGATTTTCTCTTTTATTTCATCCAGAATCCTGGCATCTTCTTCTGATGACCCTTTGCTGGATCTGACAAGTGACATAAGAGCACAAGATAACTTTGCATCATTGAATTGTCTCAGCCACTTCTAAAACCAAAGATATGACTGTTGTTGTTTATTTCTTCGCCAGTGAGGACACGTCAAAACTACTGAGTCTAATTCATAAAACCTGGTGGAAAGTTGGAGCAAATGCAAATTAAGGACCCAAAATGAACTGCATGGCAGCATGCACTCCCTAAATGTTTTCCATCATACTGTCTGTGACGATATGTGTGTAACCTGACTGGCTCTATTTTTTCCGTAGGCTAATTCACTGTAAAAGTCCGTTTCAGTCGGAGGTTCTGAAACGGGACTTTACTGGATTACTAAATACTGTAAACTCTCTGAATGCAGCTGTATTCATCAGTGGACCTGTACCGCCGGTCAGAGGAGGAGACGAGAGATTCAGCAGGTTGTTTACACTGAATAAATGGCTTATATCAGCATGTGCTGACCACTCAGTGCATTTTATCGACAACTTTAATATTTTTTGGGAACGCAGGCATCTGTTCAAAGCAAATGGATTTAATTTTAACAAGTCAGGGGTGAAACTGTTCACCTCCAACTTGTTTTATTCCATACGTCATCCATCCGTGCTTGGTGCCAAGGCTGAGATAAACGAGGAGTTATCTCATAAAGAGGAACAAACAGTACTGCAAGAACAGACAAAGCCCAGCAGAAACCTTGAGGAGGAGCTCCATTTGCCCCCACCCGGGAAGAGCCTCAGAAAGGAGAGACATCCATGGCATCTGAGGAAGAGCCTCAGAAAGGAGAGACATCTAAGGCAAGAAGAGGGGTCCCTATTTGCCTCCAACTCTCTCAACAACACCAACGACCAGGACAAGGGACCACGACCTTCCCCAGTCCCCCAAACCCCTGACAGGCCATCACCCTCCTCCCCCTCCCTTTCTCCCTCCTCCCCACACCTGAAATTCACTGAGGAGATGATGGAGCGGGTCAATGCTGGGCTCAGATCTACCCCCCGTCCCAATCCCTTTTTGTCCCCCATAAACCCCCCACCAGAGCGGCCAAAGGTTCGCCATCGAGCCCCACCCTCAACAGAGCAATCGAAGTCACATTGCCCAGCCTCGCCCCCCTTAGTTCCTCTTCATGCCCTGTCTCCGCAGTCTGATATGTGATATGTGAAGGGTCCGGGCTGTGAGGATTATGGCAGTGATGACTTTTCCCAGGAGAAGCTGGGACCTTGTTTACTAGAAGGTTTTAAAATTTCTGTACTTTTAGGTGACAGGAGACATGTGGCCTGGTCAAAACACAGAGAGCTGCACTCTAAAAGATCTTTAAACATAGTAAACATACCTTGTGTGCCACAGACTGCTCCCAAACACGAGGGGACAAGTAATGCCTCTAAAACACTTAAGTTGGCTTTATTAAACATTAGATCTCTAGCTGGGAAAACATTTTTAATTAATGATTTAATCACTGAGCACAGCCTTGATTTTATGTTTTTAACTGAAACTTGGTTGGACCAAAGTAACAGTGGAGCTGTTCTCATCGAGACGACCCCTCCTAACTACAGTTTTATCAGTGAGGTCAGGGCGAGCAGGAGAGGAGGGGGGGTTGCTGTCTTATTTAATGAATCATTTCAATGTAAGCAGCTATCTCCTGGAAGTTTTCAGTCTTTTGAATATGTGGCTTTACAGCTGAAGGCCCCATCCAAAGTTGTGTTTCTTAATGTTTACAGGCCTCCCAAATACTGCACAGACTTTTTTAATGACCTCAGTGAACTGCTGTCTGTGATCTGTGTTGATTTCGACTGTGTAATTATTGCTGGGGATTTTAACATCCATGTGGACAACCCTCAGGACAAAGGGACTAAAGACCTGAGTAACACTCTGGGCAACTTTGGGCTGACTCAGCATGTAACAGAGGCCACACATAATAGAGGACACACTCTTGACCTACTGATCTCCAAAGGCCTGAGCATTTCAAAGGTTACTGTGTCTGATGTGGGCCTGTCTGATCATTACTGTGTTTTCTTTGAAAGTAAAATCTCAGCCCACACAAATATATCAACAACAGTGATCACAAAACGGTGTATAACTGAACACAGTAGTGAGATATTTAACCAGGTCTTCCCATTAACACCTGATCTGTCCAGAGGGTCAGTCAATGAGCTCATCAATAGCTTCAATGCTAACATGTTAAATGTAATGGACACTATTGCTCCCATTAAGGTGAAGGTTATCTCTGGAAGGAAAAAGTCTCCATGGAGAAACTCCACACTGGTGAAAAATGAAAAAAGAGAGTGTAGGAAAGCTGAGCGCAGATGGAGAAAAACAAACCTCCAGGTTCATTATGACATTTATAAAGAGAAACTTCACAATTATAATTTACAACTGAGGAGTGCAAGGAGGTCCTACTTCTCTGACATCATCACTAAAAACAGCCATAATGCTCGGGTCTTATTTTCTACAGTTGACAGGCTAACAAACCCTCCTGTGTCAGTGGCAGCTGAACTTCATTCGACCATGGCCTGCAATGACTTTGCCAAATTCTTCACTGAAAAAATCCAAAAAATTAGACAAGCAATTGGTACATCAACAGCAGATCCAGGATATGTACTGTGTCCACCAAAAAACTGTTTAAACACCATGAAACAGTTTCAACCTATTAACAGCAAAGACCTGGAGGACATCTTAGGTCAACTGAACTCCTCCTCCTGCTGTTTAGATGTCCTGCCAACAAGTTTTTTCAAAAAGGTCTCAAAGACTTTAGAGTCAGACCTGTTACAGATCGTCAACTTTTCTTTATTATCAGGTGTGTTTCCAGAATCACTAAAAACTGCTGTAATTAAACCTATACTGAAAAAGGACAATCTTGACATGACACAAATGAACAACTACAGGCCGATCTCAAATCTCCCGTTTTTAAGTAAGATCATTGAAAAAGCAGTTTCTCAACAGCTCAGTTACTTCTTAAAACAGAATAATTGCTACGATGCCTTCCAGTCAGGTTTTAGACAGAACCACAGCACTGAAACCGCTCTGACCAAAGTGTTCAATGACATAGGTCTGAATACAGACAGTGGAAAAATGTCAGTCCTAGTTTTACTGGATCTCAGTGCAGCATTTGATACAGTTGACCACAACATATTACTCAAACGACTGGAGAACTGGACAGGTCTTTCAGGAACTGTACTAAACTGGTTCAAAACATACGTAGAAAACAGGAAATACTTTGTATCAATAGGTAACTTCACATCTGAGCAGACAAGTATCACATGTGGAGTTCCCCAAGGTTCCATCTTGGGACCCCTTCTGTTTAACATCTACATGCTCCCACTGGCACAGATTATAAACAACAACAAAATAAACTATCACAGCTATGCAGATGACACACAAATATATATCACAATGTCACCAGGAGACCGAGGCCCTGTACAGGCTCTTGGTAAATGCATTGAGGAAATCAATGACTGGTTGTGCCACAATTTTCTCCAGCTAAACAAAAACAAAACTGAGGTAATAGTCTTTGGCGCCAAAGAAAAACGATTACAGGTCACCAGAGAACTTCAATCTATACATCTAAAAACCACAAACCAGGCGAGAAATTTGGGTGTAGTGATGGATGCAGACCTAAACTTAGAAAAACACATTAAGACAATAACAAAGTCAGCTTACTATCACCTCAAGAATATATCAAGGATAAAAGATCTGATGTCTCAACAGGACCTGGAAAAACTAGTCCATGCATTCATCTTTAGTAGGCTTAATTACTGTAACAGCATCTTTACAGGTCTACCTAAAAAATCAGTCAGACAACTACAGCTCATTCAGAACTCTGCTGCTCGAGTCCTCACTAAGACCAAAAAAGTGGACCACATCAGTCCAGCTCTGAGGTCCTTACACTGGCTGCCTGTCCGTCAGAGGATAGACTTTAAAGTTCTGATGCTGGTCTATAAAGCTCTGAATGGTTTAGGACCAAAATACATCAATGACCTCCTGACCCAATATGAACCATTCAGATCCCTCAGGTCATCTGGATCCGGTCTTTTATCAGTTCCCAGAGTCAGAACCAGACACGGAGAAGCTGCATTCAGCTTTTATGCTCCTTATATCTGGAACAAACTCCCAGAAAGCCTCAGATCAGCTGAAACACTCAGTTTATTTAAATCCAGGTTGAAGACTCACCTGTTCTCAGCTGCATTTGAATAAAGCACCAAATCCACACTTTAAGCTTAAATTTCAAAACTTACATTTAACTACTGATTTTATCTACTGTTCTGATTTTATCTGTTTTGATTTTATATACTGTTGTTTGTTTGTTTGTTAATTAGTTAGTTAGTTTATTTGCTTGTTTTATTCAATTTTAAATCATGCTTTTTATTTGTTCTTGTTTCTAATGTCTCTGTAAAGCACTTTGAATCACCTTGTTGTTGAATTGTGCTATACAAATAAACTTGCCTTGCCTTGCCTTAATGCACTAATTTTAATTTACACAGGTCTTTTAAATTTCTTTGTGGTGTCATCCACCACAATTAATATTTAACTAATTTAGTAAGTAAGTAACACTTGTGGTGAACTGGTGAGTGTGCCAACGCTATAAAACGTTCAAATCATAAATTTAGAACTGCGATAGTATTTCAGTTATGTTCTGTCGAGGTTCTTTTTTGCTTGTTTTTTGTGGAAATGTGATTTTTAATATTTGTATGGCTATTTAAAACAGTTTAGGATTATAGGCTGTGACCTGGACCCCTGCAGGGACTAAAGACTTGCAGCCAGTGTTAATGCTGCTCAGCCATTGGTCTTGTAGCAACACACTGGATGAGGGTTATGGGAATGTGGGACGAGGTATAAAGCCCAAGTTTCTCTTGGATGTGTTCATTTGAGTGTGAGTGTTAGAAAGAAAGCACTTAGGTGTAGGAAAGTTTTGTGTGTGAATGAGGCATGTTGTATAAAGTTCTCTATATTAGTTGTAAGACTCAATTTAAGGCTTACACACCTGAAATGAGCAGAACTCCCCACAATTCTTATGATGCAACTCAAGATATAATTTACGTTGTTGTACATCTGTGTACGTGTGTATCTCTAGTTGTGACTCACACTTACTTTTTCACCAGTTGGGATATCTCAGTCAGTCTTGTCCTCTGACGGGAGATAGAGGAAGAGCAGTTGTTTTGCAGTTTGGAAAGTTCATCCAGTTTCTTTAAATACATTCTGTGTGTCTCCTGCAGGACATTAAGAACACAAGGTTATAAACAACAACACAGGAAACATATCAATTAGAAGCAATATTTCAACTTTTTCAGCTTTCTGTGGATCTGTAAAAGAACATCATATATTCAATATACAGTGCAAGGCTGTCCCGATTATGGGCAGTTTCTTACCTGAAGTTGCTGATACTCTTCTTCCAGACCTTTCCATTCCCCCAGGATGTTTTTCAAATTTTCTGACATTTTGTAAACAGTAGCGCTAAAAACAGCACATCAGCTTAGGGTCGATGGTGTTCGAGCACCATGAAATGAGTTGAAATGTGATGGCGAAGTATTCCCAGGGTGTGGATCACGTCTCCATGTGCAGTTGATTGCATAAAGTGAACTTTGACTGGTACAAATGTGCAAGATTTTGTCTTGGACATTAATCTCTTTTTATCACAGTGTTAATTTATCACCTGCAGAGCTTAAGGTGGCAGGTCATTGTTAACTGCATTGCAGTCTTCACTTTTGCCATAGTACATCCAGCTCCATGCTATTTAACACACTTATATTGCTACATGTTAGCAGCATCTAGTGGATTGTATTGGACTACTGCAAGCCATACTTGTGTAATTTTATTGTGACATAAGTTGTATTTTTGAATAATCTTCTTCTTTCCTGGCTGCTGCCACACAGAATCATGCCTCCATCTCACCGTATCACTACGATCCCTCTGTGTGCCCTTCTTTACTAGATCCATGAATCTTCTCTGTGGTCTTCTTCCTGACTGGTGGCTTCATCAGCATCCTTTGTCCAATATATCTACCATCCCTTCTCTGCACATGTCCAAAGCATCTCAGCCGAGCCTCTCAAACCTTTTCTTCAAATTAATCAACCTGAGCTGTCCTGATCTACTCATTACTACTCTTGTCCATCCTGGGTCTTCCTCCTGTCATTTTAGTTGTGCCACTGTCTCCAAACTATACATCATAGCAGATGGTCTCACTACCATCTTGTAAACCTTCCCTTTCACTCTTGCATCCTTCTGACGCAAATCAACCCTAACCCCTTCATCCACTCTGCCTGCACTCTCTTTTACTCCTCTTTTGTGCACTGTGCTTGTTGCTTTGGATGGTTGACCCCTGGAATTTAAACTCATCTACATTTACTACCTTAAATCCATGCATGTTTACCCATATCCCTGTAATTCACAGTGTTGGGCAAGTTACTTTGAAAAAGTAATTAATTATAGTTACTAGTTACTTCTTCAAAAAAAGTAACTGAGTTACAATATTCTAAAAGTAATTAATTACTTGAAAAGTAACTATTGTGTTACTTTAAAGAAAAATGTTTAACCCTCTGGAGTCCAGGGTGTAACTGGCCATTTTTAACTACTTTTGATTTGACTTCTACATTTCACCTTTAAAAACAGTTTATTTGCCTTGTTTGGTATCATTCTTTTCAGCACAACCTCACGTGTCTGAATTTACAGTCATGTTTTCATTTTGACACACCGTATTAACACAATTGATCTAAAATCAGACAAAAAACATAAAACCAGAGTAGAAAAGGTTATATTTTTTACTGTAACAACCACACACATGTTTAATGAATCATATTTCATAACTTTAAATGCAAATATAAATTGTCAATTTTAAAATCATATGTACAAGTTTTGCAAACAACAAAGTTACTTGCAGCCATTTATCTTTTACCTTTTAAAAAAAATAACCATTTCAAACTATCTATATAACAATCAGCTGTTCTGCATTCAATAAGATGCCACACAAATTATTTGTGCCACTCCAAAAAAATAATTTCTGTCCACTATAAAGAACATCACAGCCTGATACCTGCAGGTCTGACAGCAGCAGCAGTATCACTCCTGTTTTCATTCAACAGTCGCCTCATTGTTCTGACACACAACACAAAACTATCCACAACACTACACACTAACTACACAAGACAAAACATTAACTACACACTCTAAACACACTAAACGTCACAAATCTCACACATCTCAAAACTCGCTCTCTCTCTTTTTCTGCTCTCTCTCTCTCTCTGGCCATCACGCCTAAAACTTCCCCCTCTTCCTAAACAACCAAATGTGATGTTGTATCATTTTTTTTGATTGGTCGACACGAACGGGTTGTTTTTTTGTTTTGTTTTATTATTTTTTGCTCATAAGCAGAGAGTGATTGCTAGCGCTGTCCTTAGACAGTAAACGTGACGAAATTATTGAGGAAAAAACGCCGCGTATATATTGTTTATCATGACTCTAGTTTTACGAGGCCTATCGACACAATTTAAAAGCTAGCATATATCACCTTATTGGTTTGTCATCTTGAAGTGGTCGTGTGATTGGCTTACCACGACTACTTTATTCTTCCTCAGTCAAACAGCAGCACCCATGCGATTGTTTTGCCCCATTAGCTCCAGGTGTTGTGCCAAAAAGTGATCGTCGGGCAGATCGTCGGGCTCCCTGCGGGAGCTGCTTAAAGCTGTTGCCAAGTTCTTGCTCAAAGGCGGTTGTTTGATTGTGGAGTCTTTGCCTTATAATATAAAGCACCTCATGACAACTGCTGTTTTGATTTGGCACTATATAAATAAAATTGAATTGAACTCAGTTGAATTGCCTCAGTTGCACGGAAGTAGCAACTGAGGAACTAGCAACGGAACAACTAAGAAGCAGTAAGCTGAAGACAGCTTCAACCATCTGTTTGCTGAAAAATATTTTCTTGTAACGGTAAAGGCGTAACGATAGGAATAGTAATTAGTTAGATTACTCGTTACTGAAAAAAGTAACGCCGTTACTTGTAACGCCATTATTCCCATCACTGGTAATTCATGCATGTAAATGAAAGGAAGAAACATTGTTCCATGAGAAATCATGATCAGAAGTCCAATTCCCAGCCACTTTAAGCAAATGAATCACGGTGTGTCTAGTCTGAGCTACAGTGGTATTGAGCATGTACAACTCCCCAAAACAGGAGGTGACATTAACACTCTGCTTTTACACTCTGCATGAACTTTTTAAAATTTTGTATATTGTATATACTGTATGTGACACATTTCAGTTAACTGGGTCAGTGGGTTTGAAATCTTTCTAATCATACAATGCAATAAATAAGGAAACAGGTGTTCTGCTGTGTGCAAAGCCTTAATTTCTTCTTCTGCCTTCCTTCATTTTTCTTCTCTGCAGAGCATACCTCCACCTCTTCAGGCTCTTTTTCACCTCTTCCCTACTCTCACTACATATCACCATGTCGTCTGCAAACATCATACGCCACAGAAACCCCAGCCAGACCTCATGTGCCAACCTGTCCATCACCACTGCAAACAAGAATAGCCTGATGTAATCCTATCCCTGTCTTCAACCCATCTGTCACTCCTACCACAAACCTCACCATTGTCTTGTTGCCCTCATTCATTTGCCGCACCACCCTCACATGCTTTTCTGCCACTCTTGACTTCCTCGTGCAGTACCACATTTCCTCTCCTAGTACCCTATCATATGCCTTCTTTAGACCCACAAAGACACAGTAGACCTCCCTCTGACCTTCTCTGTACTTCCCCATCAACATTCTTTAAGCAAACATCTCATAAGTAGTGTGCTTTCTCAGCATGAAGCCATACCGCTGTCACCTGATTGTCACTTCTTTTTGTAACCTAGCTTCAGACATATTTTTGATTATATCTTCATAGTACCAATTTGATCCCTCTGTAGTTACTACAGCTCTGCATGTCCCTCTTATTTTTAATATTTGCTACCATACACTTCTTTTTTCATAAGCAATAATAGCTTTTAAAACAGTGAATCTAAGACATTTTGTTTAAAAATAGTGTCAACTAATACTTAGGTTTGATGATAACAAAATTAAAAAAAAACAAACAAAAACAGTGGACTTTTCTTCGTGACGTTTCAATTTTATTTTGAAATATCCGAGAGGAAGTGAAAATAGTCCCCAAGCCGGAAGTAGCAAAGTGCGCATGGGCACGACAAAGTGGCCGGCTAGTGGTGGTGTTTTGTTTTTTTCCAAGCTCAGTGAGACTGCAGACGAGACGCTAGTTCATCACTTTATCGAACTCGCTTCACACACACGTGGACATCGCTAACTTATTTAACACAACTAAGAACAACAGTCCGAACAATTTGATGACAAAGGTAAGAGGGTCATGTTGTTAGCTCGCCCCTTTCACAGCTAACGTTAGCACAGTTTAGCTGGTGTGCAGTAAGCTGGTTTTAGAGATAATGAATGTCATTGTTGTTATCTGTTACTTAAACTGGTGTCAAGCCAGCCTCCAATTCGAGACTTGCAGTCAAGCCAGCCTCCAGTTGATTTTACGTTCCCTGTGTTTTCAAAGTATTACGGGAATGGATGTGGAAACCAGATTTCAAAATAAAAGCCAACTTCGAGTGAATTAACAGATATGTTAAGAACATAATAACATATAATTTAGGCTTTTTTTTTTTTTTAGAAACTCTAATGTTACATCTACATGACACAGCCTTGTACCCTAATTGTGCCCTGTCAAGGCCATCTTATTTTGGATTTCAAAGTAAAAGCCCTGTGAATCTTCATTTTTGAACTACTCTTTCAATGAATTCATAATGCTCTTAAAAGCAAAAGTCGTATTTCCAAATACTATTTGAACTTTGCATCAACACTTTCCAACCGCAGTCTTTTTCACAGTAATACCATATCAAATAAATTCTTTCTGATTTTGCTTTTCATAGTAATGGCCCTTTGAAATTGCCGATATTTGACTTAATCTCCTAACGATTCAAAATGCTCTAAAATGAAAAATTCTTGTTTCCACAGGGTAATTCCACTTTAGATCAACAGTATACAACCCCGCAGTGATACCATATCAATATCAAGTCATTCTGATTTTGCTTTCAAAAATAAAAGCCCTTTCAAATTGTCCATAATTGACCTAACTTTCAGTGATTTCAAAATGCTCTAAAATGGAAAATTCCTGTTTCCACAGGGTAATTCCACTTTAGATCAACAGTATACAACCCCACAGTGACACCATATCAATATCAAGTCATTCTGATTTTGCTTTCAAAAATAAAAGCCTTTTCAAATTGTCCATAATTGACCTAACTTTCAGTGATTTCAAAATGCTCTTAAATAGAATTTTGCTGTTTCCACAGGGTAATTCCACTTTAGATCAACAGTATACAACCTCACAGTGATACCATATCAATATCAAGTCATTCTGATTTTGCTTTCAAAAATAAAAGCCTTTTCAAATTGTCCATAATTGACCTAACTTTCAGTGATTTCAAAATGCTCTTAAATAGAATTTTGCTGTTTCCACAGGGTAATTCCACTTTAGATCAACAGTATACAACCTCACAGTGATACCATATCAATATCAAGTCATTCTGATTTTGCTTTCAAAAATAAAAGCCTTTTCAAATTGTCCATAATTGACCTAACTTTCAGTGATTTCAAAATGCTCTAAAATGAAATATTCTTGTTTCCACAGGGTAATTCCACCTTAGATCAACAGTATACAACCCCACAGTGACACCATATCAATATCAAGTCATTCTGATTATGCCTTCCAAATTAAAAGCCTTTTCAAATTGTCCATAATTGACCTAACTTTCAGTGATTTCAAAATGCTGTAAAATGGAAAATTCCTGTTTCCACAGGGTAATTCCACTCCAGATCAACAGTATACAACCCCACGGTGATACCATATCAATATCAAGTCATTCTGATTTTGCTTTCAAAAATAAAAGCCCTTTCAAATTGTCCACAATTGACCTAACTTTCAGTGATTTCAAAATGCTCTAAAATGGAAAATTCCTGTTTCCACAGGATAATTCCACCTTAGATCAACAGTATACAACCCCACAGTGACACCATATCAATATCAAGTCATTCTGATTATGCCTTCCAAAATAAAAGACTTTTCAAATTGTC
The DNA here is from genome assembly GCF_057382185.1 of Mchenga conophoros. Lineage (NCBI taxonomy): Eukaryota > Metazoa > Chordata > Actinopteri > Cichliformes > Cichlidae > Mchenga > Mchenga conophoros. The sequence continues at coordinate 13,041,208 of NC_140539.1, forward strand.
CATAATTGACCTAACTTTCAGTGATTTCAAAATGCTCTTAAATAGAATTTTGCTGTTTCCACAGGGTAATTCCACTTTAGATCAACAGTATACAACCTCACAGTGATACCATATCAATATCAAGTCATTCTGATTTTGCTTTTCATAGTAATGGCCCTTTGAATTTGCCGATATTTGACTTAATCTTCTAACGATTCAAAATGCTCTAAAATGAAAAATTCTTGTTTCCACAGGGTAATTCCACTTTAGATCAACAGTATACAACCTCACAGTGACACCATATCAATATCAAGTCATTCTGATTTTGCTTTCAAAAATAAAAGCCTTTTCAAATTGTCCATAATTGACCTAACTTTCAGTGATTTCAAAATGCTCTAAAATGAAAAATTCTTGTTTCCACAGGGTAATTCCACCTTAGATCAACAGTATACAACCCCACAGTGACACCATATCAATATCAAGTCATTCTGATTTTGCTTTCAAAAATAAAAGCCCTTTCAAATTGTCCACAATTGACCTAACTTTCAGTGATTTCAAAATGCTCTAAAATGGAAAATTCCTGTTTCCACAGGATAATTCCACTCTGTATTTACAGTATACAACCCCACAGTGACACCATATCAATATCAAGTCATTCTGATTATGCCTTCCAAAATAAAAGACTTTTCAAATTGTCCATAATTGACCTAACTTTCAGTGATTTCAAAATGCTGTAAAATGGAAAATTCCTGTTTCCACAGGGTAATTCCACTCCAGATCAACAGTATACAACCCCACGGTGATACCATATCAATATCAAGTCATTCTGATTTTGCTTTCAAAAATAAAAGCCCTTTCAAATTGTCCACAATTGACCTAACTTTCAGTGATTTCAAAATGCTCTAAAATGGAAAATTCCTGTTTCCACAGGATAATTCCACTTTAGATCAACAGTATACAACCCCACAGTGACACCATATCAATATCAAGACATTCTGATTTTGCTTTCAAAAATAAAAGCCCTTTCAAATTGTCCATAATTGACCTAACTTTCAGTGATTTCAAAATGCTCTTAAATAGAATTTTGCTGTTTCCACAGGGTAATTCCACTTTAGATCAACAGTATACAACCTCACAGTGATACCATATCAATATCAAGTCATTCTGATTATGCCTTCCAAAATAAAAGACTTTTCAAATTGCCAAGATACGACCTACTCTTTTAAAGATTTCAAAATGCTCTAAAAGTGAAAATTGCTGTTTCCACAGGATAATTTCACTTTAGGTCAACAGTATACAACCTCACGATGTTACCATATCAATATCAAGTCATTCTGATTATGCCTTCCAAAATAATGGCCTGTTGAAAATGCCCATAATTTACCTAACTTTCAGTGATTTCGGAATGCTCTAAAAAGGAAATTTTCTGTTTCCACAGAATAATTTCACTTTAAATCAACAGTATACAACCTCACGATGTTACCATGTCAATTTTAAGTCAGTCTGATTTTGCTTTTCAAAATAAAAGCCTTTTCAATTTGGCCATATATGACTTACTCTTGGAGCGAATTCAAAATGCTCTAAGATGGAAAATTGCTGTTTCCACAGCATAATTCCACTTTAGATCAATAGTATCCAACCCCACAGTGATACCATATCAATATCAAATCAGTCTGATGTTGCCTTCAAAAATAAAAGACTTTTCAAATTGCCGATATACGACCTACTCTTTTAAAGAATTCAGAACGCTCTAAAAATGAAACTTGCTCTTTCCACAGGATGAATCCATGTTAGATCAAAAGTGTACATCCACACCATGGTACTACTTCAATTTCAAGTCATTCTGATTTTGCCTTCCAAAATAATGGCCTGTTGAAAATGCCAATAACTTACCTAACTTTCAGTGATTTCGGAATGCTCTAAAAAGGAAATTTTCTGTTTCCACAGAATAATTTCACTTTAAATCAACAGTATACAACCCCACAGAGATACGATGTTAAGATCAAGTCACTCTGATTTTGCCTTCCAAAATAAAAGTATTTTCAAATTGCCCATAGACGACCTACTCGTTTAACGATTTCAAAATGCTCTAAAATGGAAAATTCCTGTTTCCACAGGATAATTCCACTTTAGATCAACAGTATCCAACCCGACAGTAAAACCATGTAAATTTCATGTTGGTCTGATTTCGCCTTTCAAATTAATGGCCCGTCGAATTTGTCCATATGTGATATACTCTTTCAATTATTTCAGAATGTTTTAAAAATGAAAATTGCTGTTTCAACACATATTGGGTTTTCATTTTGAAAAGCAAAATCAGACTCAATTGATTATGACAGAATTGAATTATAAAGATGATGTAAAAGGAAGCTGAAATTGCCACTAGGTTGTAATTGATAGTACGTTTATATTTTAAGTCTGTGGAAAGATGTCATTCTAAATAAAGAAATTACAAAACAGCTTGCAAACCAACCATGACATCTTTCCACAGACTTAAAATATAAACGTACTATCAATTACAACCTAGTGGCAATTTCAGCTTCCTTTTACATCATCTTTATAATTCAATTCTGTCATAATCAATTGAGTCTGATTTTGCTTTTCAAAATGAAAACCCAATATGTGTTGAAACAGCAATTTTCATTTTTAAAACATTCTGAAATAATTGAAAGAGTATATCACATATGGACAAATTCGACGGGCCATTAATTTGAAAGGCGAAATCAGACCAACATGAAATTTACATGGTTTTACTGTCGGGTTGGATACTGTTGATCTAAAGTGGAATTATCCTGTGGAAACAGGAATTTTCCATTTTAGAGCATTTTGAAATCACTGAAAGTTAGGTCAATTGTGGACAATTTGAAAGGGCTTTTATTTTTGAAAGCAAAATCAGAATGACTTGATATTGATATGGTATCACCGTGGGGTTGTATACTGTTGATCTGGAGTGGAATTACCCTGTGGAAACAGGAATTTTCCATTTTACAGCATTTTGAAATCACTGAAAGTTAGGTCAATTATGGACAATTTGAAAAGGCTTTTAATTTGGAAGGCATAATCAGAATGACTTGATATTGATATGGTGTCACTGTGGGGTTGTATACTGTTGATCTAAGGTGGAATTACCCTGTGGAAACAGGAATTTTTCATTTTAGAGCATTTTGAAATCACTGAAAGTTAGGTCAATTATGGACAATTTGAAAGGGCTTTTATTTTTGAAAGCAAAATCAGAATGTCTTGATATTGATATGGTAACATCGTGAGGTTGTATACTGTTGATCTAAAGTGGAATTACCCTGTGGAAACAGGAATTTTCCATTTTAGAGCATTTTGAAATCACTGAAAGTTAGGTCAATTGTGGACAATTTGAAAGGGCTTTTATTTTTGAAAGCAAAATCAGAATGACTTGATATTGATATGGTATCACCGTGGGGTTGTATACTGTTGATCTGGAGTGGAATTACCCTGTGGAAACAGGAATTTTCCATTTTACAGCATTTTGAAATCACTGAAAGTTAGGTCAATTATGGACAATTTGAAAAGGCTTTTAATTTGGAAGGCATAATCAGAATGACTTGATATTGATATGGTGTCACTGTGGGGTTGTATACTGTTGATCTAAGGTGGAATTACCCTGTGGAAACAGGAATTTTTCATTTTAGAGCATTTTGAAATCACTGAAAGTTAGGTCAATTATGGACAATTTGAAAGGGCTTTTATTTTTGAAAGCAAAATCAGAATGTCTTGATATTGATATGGTAACATCGTGAGGTTGTATACTGTTGATCTAAAGTGGAATTACCCTGTGGAAACAGGAATTTTCCATTTTAGAGCATTTTGAAATCACTGAAAGGTAGGTCAATTATGGACAATTTGAAAAGGCTTTTATTTTTGAAAGCAAAATCAGAATGACTTGATATTGATATGGTATCACTGTGAGGTTGTATACTGTTGATCTAAAGTGGAATTACCCTGTGGAAACAAGAATTTTTCATTTTAGAGCATTTTGAATCGTTAGGAGATTAAGTCAAATATCGGCAATTTCAAAGGGCCATTACTATGAAAAGCAAAATCAGAATGACTTGATATTGATATGGTATCACTGTGAGGTTGTATACTGTTGATCTAAAGTGGAATTACCCTGTGGAAACAGCAAAATTCTATTTAAGAGCATTTTGAAATCACTGAAAGTTAGGTCAATTATGGACAATTTGAAAAGTCTTTTATTTTGGAAGGCATAATCAGAATGACTTGATATTGATATGGTGTCACTGTGGGGTTGTATACTGTAAATACAGAGTGGAATTATCCTGTGGAAACAGGAATTTTCCATTTTAGAGCATTTTGAAATCACTGAAAGTTAGGTCAATTATGGACAATTTGAAAAGTCTTTTATTTTGGAAGGCATAATCAGAATGACTTGATATTGATATGGTATCACCGTGGGGTTGTATACTGTTGATCTGGAGTGGAATTACCCTGTGGAAACAGGAATTTTCCATTTTACAGCATTTTGAAATCACTGAAAGTTAGGTCAATTATGGACAATTTGAAAAGTCTTTTAATTTGGAAGGCATAATCAGAATGACTTGATATTGATATGGTGTCACTGTGGGGTTGTATACTGTTGATCTAAGGTGGAATTACCCTGTGGAAACAGGAATTTTTCATTTTAGAGCATTTTGAAATCACTGAAAGTTAGGTCAATTATGGACAATTTGAAAGGGCTTTTATTTTTGAAAGCAAAATCAGAATGTCTTGATATTGATATGGTAACATCGTGAGGTTGTATACTGTTGATCTAAAGTGGAATTACCCTGTGGAAACAGGAATTTTCCATTTTAGAGCATTTTGAAATCACTGAAAGGTAGGTCAATTATGGACAATTTGAAAAGGCTTTTATTTTTGAAAGCAAAATCAGAATGACTTGATATTGATATGGTATCACTGTGAGGTTGTATACTGTTGATCTAAAGTGGAATTACCCTGTGGAAACAAGAATTTTTCATTTTAGAGCATTTTGAATCGTTAGAAGATTAAGTCAAATATCGGCAATTTCAAAGGGCCATTACTATGAAAAGCAAAATCAGAATGACTTGATATTGATATGGTATCACTGTGAGGTTGTATACTGTTGATCTAAAGTGGAATTACCCTGTGGAAACAGCAAAATTCTATTTAAGAGCATTTTGAAATCACTGAAAGTTAGGTCAATTATGGACAATTTGAAAAGTCTTTTATTTTGGAAGGCATAATCAGAATGACTTGATATTGATATGGTGTCACTGTGGGGTTGTATACTGTAAATACAGAGTGGAATTATCCTGTGGAAACAGGAATTTTCCATTTTAGAGCATTTTGAAATCACTGAAAGTTAGGTCAATTGTGGACAATTTGAAAGGGCTTTTATTTTTGAAAGCAAAATCAGAATGACTTGATATTGATATGGTATCACCGTGGGGTTGTATACTGTTGATCTGGAGTGGAATTACCCTGTGGAAACAGGAATTTTCCATTTTACAGCATTTTGAAATCACTGAAAGTTAGGTCAATTATGGACAATTTGAAAATTCTTTTATTTTGGAAGGCATAATCAGAATGACTTGATATTGATATGGTGTCACTGTGGGGTTGTATACTGTAAATACAGAGTGGAATTATCCTGTGGAAACAGGAATTTTCCATTTTAGAGCATTTTGAAATCACTGAAAGTTAGGTCAATTATGGACAATTTGAAAAGTCTTTTATTTTGGAAGGCATAATCAGAATGACTTGATATTGATATGGTATCACCGTGGGGTTGTATACTGTTGATCTGGAGTGGAATTACCCTGTGGAAACAGGAATTTTCCATTTTACAGCATTTTGAAATCACTGAAAGTTAGGTCAATTATGGACAATTTGAAAAGTCTTTTAATTTGGAAGGCATAATCAGAATGACTTGATATTGATATGGTGTCACTGTGGGGTTGTATACTGTTGATCTAAGGTGGAATTACCCTGTGGAAACAGGAATTTTCCATTTTAGAGCATTTTGAAATCACTGAAAGTTAGGTCAATTATGGACAATTTGAAAGGGCTTTTATTTTTGAAAGCAAAATCAGAATGTCTTGATATTGATATGGTAACATCGTGAGGTTGTATACTGTTGATCTAAAGTGGAATTACCCTGTGGAAACAGGAATTTTCCATTTTAGAGCATTTTGAAATCACTGAAAGGTAGGTCAATTATGGACAATTTGAAAAGGCTTTTATTTTTGAAAGCAAAATCAGAATGACTTGATATTGATATGGTATCACTGTGAGGTTGTATACTGTTGATCTAAAGTGGAATTACCCTGTGGAAACAAGAATTTTTCATTTTAGAGCATTTTGAATCGTTAGAAGATTAAGTCAAATATCAACAATTTCAAAGGGCCATTACTATGAAAAGCAAAATCAGAATGACTTGATATTGATATGGTATCACTGTGAGGTTGTATACTGTTGATCTAAAGTGGAATTACCCTGTGGAAACAGCAAAATTCTATTTAAGAGCATTTTGAAATCACTGAAAGTTAGGTCAATTATGGACAATTTGAAAAGTCTTTTATTTTGGAAGGCATAATCAGAATGACTTGATATTGATATGGTGTCACTGTGGGGTTGTATACTGTAAATACAGAGTGGAATTATCCTGTGGAAACAGGAATTTTCCATTTTAGAGCATTTTGAAATCACTGAAAGTTAGGTCAATTGTGGACAATTTGAAAGGGCTTTTATTTTTGAAAGCAAAATCAGAATGACTTGATATTGATATGGTATCACCGTGGGGTTGTATACTGTTGATCTGGAGTGGAATTACCCTGTGGAAACAGGAATTTTCCATTTTACAGCATTTTGAAATCACTGAAAGTTAGGTCAATTATGGACAATTTGAAAAGGCTTTTATTTTGGAAGGCATAATCAGAATGACTTGATATTGATATGGTGTCACTGTGGGGTTGTATACTGTTGATCTAAGGTGGAATTACCCTGTGGAAACAGGAATTTTTCATTTTAGAGCATTTTGAATCGTTAGAAGATTAAGTCAAATATCGGCAATTTCAAAGGGCCATTACTATGAAAAGCAAAATCAGAATGACTTGATATTGATATGGTATCACTGTGAGGTTGTATACTGTTGATCTAAAGTGGAATTACCCTGTGGAAACAGCAAAATTCTATTTAAGAGCATTTTGAAATCACTGAAAGTTAGGTCAATTATGGACAATTTGAAAAGGCTTTTATTTTTGAAAGCAAAATCAGAATGACTTGATATTGATATGGTGTCACTGTGGGGTTGTATACTGTTGATCTAAAGTGGAATTACCCTGTGGAAACAGGAATTTTTCATTTTAGAGCATTTTGAAATCACTGAAAGTTAGGTCAATTATGGACAATTTGAAAGGGCCATTACTATGAAAAGCAAAATCAGAATGACTTGATATTGATATGGTATCACTGTGAGGTTGTATACTGTTGATCTAAAGTGGAATTACCCTGTGGAAACAGCAAAATTCTATTTAAGAGCATTTTGAAATCACTGAAAGTTAGGTCAATTATGGACAATTTGAAAAGGCTTTTATTTTGGAGGGCATAATCAGAATGACTTGATATTGATATGGTGTCACTGTGGGGTTGTATACTGTAAATACAGAGTGGAATTATCCTGTGGAAACAGGAATTTTCCATTTTAGAGCATTTTGAAATCACTGAAAGTTAGGTCAATTGTGGACAATTTGAAAGGGCTTTTATTTTTGAAAGCAAAATCAGAATGACTTGATATTGATATGGTATCACTGCGGGGTTGTATACTGTTGATCTAAAGTGGAATTACCCTGTGGAAACAAGAATTTTTCATTTTAGAGCATTTTGAATCGTTAGGAGATTAAGTCAAATATCGGCAATTTCAAAGGGCCATTACTATGAAAAGCAAAATCAGAAAGAATTTATTTGATATGGTATTACTGTGAAAAAGACTGCGGTTGGAAAGTGTTGATACAAAGTTCAAATAGTATTTGGAAATACGACTTTTGCTTTTAAGAGCATTATGAATTCATTGAAAGAGTAGTTCAAAAATGAAGATTCACAGGGCTTTTACTTTGAAATCCAAAATAAGATGGCCTTGATAGTGACAGGGCACAATTAGGGTACAAGGCTGTGTCATGTAAATGTAACATTAGAGTTTCTAAAAAAAAAAAAAAAAAGCCTAAATTATATGTTATTATGTTCTTAACATATCTGTTAATTCACTCGAAGTTGGCTTTTATTTTGAAATCCGGTTTCCACATCCATTCCCGTAATACTTTGAATACACAGGGAACGTAAAATCAACTGGAGGCTGGCTTGACTGCAAGTCTCGAATTGGAGGCTGGCTTGACACAAGTTTACTTAACAGGATTTCCAATGTTGAAAATATGACAGCAGCGTCAACTTTGACTTGAACAAGAAATTAGAGGTTGCAACAAAAAGTAAACAAGCATTTCTCTTTCTCCTATATGTGGAGCTGCTGTTCTGGTAGATCTCTTATCTTTTGGAGCTAGATTTTTCTGATAAAAATATGTGAAGGCATTTTTAATTCCCATTTTCTGTGGGTGGGCTCCCAGCATATGCATCACATCGCTATATTTTGTCTTTTTATTTAAGAAACGCTTTTGATATGTGCTGAATCCTTCATCATTTCTTAGATGTTAATTCTTTTGTCCTTGGATCAGTTATTCACTTGCACTGCTTTTCTCAACTGAAATTATAAAGTATTTCAGTTTTTGGGATAGAGTACCATGTAATAGTAAATTCGTAACACATTTGACAGTATAAGGTACTTCATTGCTACTTCTTTATATCTATTCGTCTTTATAAAATAGGTTTAATGGAAGATGTATTCTGTGCTGGAAATGTAAAAGGCATGAAGGTACCTTTATCCATGTAAAATGTGAACTTGCCCTTTTGGAGTAAGATAATCAGAGCAATATAGGAATGGCTCAATACACCAGCACCTCAGTCAGTTCAACTTTGCCTTTGGTGGGTATAGGTCATGTTTGCCCAAAGTGTCTAAACCAGCATTTTCTCTAGCGGGTGATTTCTCAGCCTGAAAAGTCTGGCTCATGACTGAAAATGCTTCTTTTGAATTTGCAAAACTGTAAAGAGTCTTACTTGCTTTTCATTAGTCAATTTCACGTAAATATGTGTTTTTTGTTCTGTTTTCCTGCCAACACACCCACCAGTCGAAGCAGATGGCTGCTCATCCCTGAGCCTGGTTGTGCTGGAAGTTTCTTCCTATTAAAAGGCAGTTTTTCCTTCCCGCTGTTGCCAAGTTCTTGCTCAAAGGCGGTTGTTTGATTGTGAAGTCTTTGCCTTATAATATAAAGCACGTCATGACAACTGCTGTTTTGATTTGGCACTATATATAAATAAAATTGAATTGAACTGAATATATGAAAATGGAAAAAATTTTGGATATATGTTTTATTTGTGTCAGTTTTGTTTACAATGTTTTTAACTTTTAAAATGTAAATATACAGACTTTCTTTGACTATGTAGGCTGACGATGTCTCCGCCCAGCCTTTTTTTGTGGGCCTGACCTGCAGCATGTGTTGTTTTGTCATTTAAATAGGAGCTCATGCTCAGCCAGGGGTGTTTTTTGGTTTGTTTTTTTGAGCTTGTAAGGAAGCGTGCTGTAAGTAACTTGCTGTAACTCTGTTTCGTTTGTGTATTTGGGTTCATGTTTTGGTCTAATTTTGTTGTGTCTTGTTTACTGTTTTCCTGTTTTCTTTCTTTCTTTTAACTTAAACTCAAAAATTTAAGCGATGCAAACATTTTTTAGTGAGAGGGCATATTTTCAATTCCTTTAATTCCTAATCAGTATTAACTAGCTTTAGCTGAACAGTGTTTTGAGATTTCACATGTTATTAAGACAAAACTTGCATTTTAGGACCTCACATTTGTACATTTATGGAATTTATTTTAAGAATTGCTCAGCTGGAGATATTAGTGACATACTCAACAATGGTCCATGTAGAGTTCAAATGTTCAGTTTGAACATTATTTGTCTGAGATCTGTGTTTTCCTGCCTTTCCTTTTCTTAGTATTTGATAAACAAAAATGTAGATTATACAGTACTGTGCAAAAGACCTGAGTCACCCCAATTATACTGTGCTTCCAGCGAGCCATACTTTCTTGTAATTTTTAAAGAATTTGTCTTAAGCAATAGTTCTCCCGGCTTTCTGAAGGTCTTTCAAAGTTTTTTGTTTGACATCGGCTGCTTTTTCACTCATTTTCTGTTCAGTCCATGAACCTGGTAATTTTTAGAGAAATGGTTTCTTTTCTTCAGGTACTTAACACTGACCTACGAGTCATTCTAGTCATTCAAAAGGCACCTAACTCAAGGGATTAACTACTGCTGTGTTTACAGAAAGCAGGCAACTTTGCAAAGAACCCTTTTTAAATAGTATCTTTAGGTATTTTGTTACCAGCAGCCTGTATGAAAACACATTTTTCCCTCTCATTTCTGTAGCTGAATCCAACGATAACATAGTTTGACAAGCGCAGACATGTATTTAGTATTTTTTTAGTATTTATTTATTTATTGTCATTGTCAAGAACAATGAAATTGCGTTTGGGGCTTCCATACAACCCAAAAAAAAGAAGAAAATAATAAATACCCCTTAAAACCCAAGTGTACATATTTAACCCAGTGTGACTCCAATGCAATAAGACAATCCTTAGCAATAATGTTCGTAGAAATTCAGACAAAGACCTGAGAAACATGACAAAATACAACAATGCAACCCATTCAATATTATTGTACTGTGAGATATGATATCAGATATGATAGTTATCTATTTAAGAAAGAGGGGGGGGGGGGCAGGAGGGGGAAGAGAATAAAGATATGATGCACCAATGCAGACCAGTTCATTGCTATTAAGAAGTTGGATATGGTTATTGTCCGTGAGAGGGGGGCAGAGAGTTCAGGAGCCTCACAGCCTGTGGATACAGGCTGTTGGCCAGTCTGGATGTTCTGGCCTGTATAGACCTGTACCTTCTCCCTGAGGGCAGCAGATGGAAAAGGTGGCGCGCAGGGTGATGTTGGTCCCGCAGGATACTGTGCACCCTCCTCAGACAGCGAGTGGGGAAGATATTACTGATCTCTGGCAGACTTGTTCCAATAATTCTGCCAGCTTCTTTCACCACCCGCTGGAGTGCTTGCTGATCGGCCTTGGTGCAGCTGGGGAACCACACTAGAAATCCATACGTCAGAACGCTGCTGATGGCACAGTTGTAGAAGTTCAACATCAGAGATCTGGGAATGTGTGCACTCCGCAGTCTCCTCAGGTAGTAGAGGCGCTGTTGGGCCTTCCGTACAACTGAGGTGATATGGTTGCCCCAGGACAGGTCCTCGGTCACAGTTACCCCCAAGAATTTAAAACTGCTCACCCTCTTCACCGCCTCACTGCCAATGAAGAGAGGCAGATGGTTGTTATGACCCCTCTTCCGGAAATCTACAATGATCTCCTTGGTCTTTTTGGTGTTTAAGACCAAGTTATTGTCGTGGCACCATGACTCTAGTTGTTGCACCTCTGTCCTATAGTTTGTCTCATCATTGTTGGATATAAGTCCGAGCACTGTAGTGTCATCTGCAAACTTAACAATGAGATTGGACGCGCAGGAGGAAATACAGTCATGGGTGAAGAGAGTGTATAGCAGAGGGCTCAGAACACACCCCTGAGGGGCACCGGTGTTGACCACAAGGGTGGAAGAGGTGTTCTTACCCACTCTGACACTCTGTCTACGGTTAGTGAGGAAGTCCACAATCCAGTTGCACAGAGAGGAGTTAAGTCCCAGTTGGTGGAGTTTGGGACGGAGTTTGTATGGCCGGATGGTATTAAAAGCCGAGCTGTAGTCTACAAAGAGGAGCCGTGCATAGGTGTTCCTGTGTTCCAAGTGCTTCAGTAATGTGTGCAGCACTGTGGCGATCGCATCCTCGGTTGACCGGTTCTCCCTGTATGCAAACTGGTGCGAGTCCAGGGATGGTGGAAAAGCAGCTCTGATGTGTTTAATGACCAGTCTCTCCAGGCATTTGGCGGGAATGGGGGTGAGTGCCACAGGTCTGAAATCGTTCAGACATGTGACATTTGACTGTTTTGGGATGGGAACGATGGTTGCTGCTTTGAAACAGGATGGTACCAGTGAACAGGACAATGAGGTGTTATATATAGAGGTGAAGACGTCCGCCAGGTCCGCAGCACAGTCTTTTAGCACCCGGCCCAGCACTCCATCTGGCCCGGCCGCCTTCCTGGTGTTAATGCTCCGGAACACACGCCTCAGCTCATGAGTGCTCAGGACCGGAGCAGGGTCGGTTGAGGGGAGAGGGGACAGGACAGGGTCGGTGTTCTCCCTGTCAAAACGGGCATAAAAGAGATTTAGATCCTCAGCCAGAGTAGAACTGTCGGCTGAGGGTGATGGTGTTCTTCTTTTGTAGTCCGTGATAGCCCTGATGCCCTCCCAGACCTGCCTTGGGTTTGTGTTGTTCTCAAACCTGGCCTCGATACGCCTCCTGTGCTGCTGCTTGGCAGTCTTGATGCCTCTTCTCAGGTTGGCCCTGGCAGCACTGTATGCCTCCTGGTCCCCGGATTTGAAAGCGTTGTTCCTTGTTCGAATAAGTTGTTGAACTCCGTGTGTCATCCAGGGTGGATTATTAGGGAACACACGGAATCGTTTCCAAGTTGTTACATTGTCCACACAGAAACAGATGTAGTCCAAGACAGTGGAGGTGTAACTGTCCAATGCGACACGATTGTCAGTGTCCTGCACCTTGAATACATCCCAGTCTGTGCAGTGGAAACAGTCCTGAAGCATCGGAATAGCATCCTGCGGCCATGTTCTCACGGTTTTGGTTGTAATCCCAGTGCTCTTGATCTTTTGTGTGTATATTGGGTGTAGCAGAAGGGAGAGATGGTCTGACAGACCCAGGTGGGGATAAGCCTGGGCTCTGTACGCATTCGCCATGTTGGTGTACACCTGGTCCAACGTTCTATCTCCTCTGGTAGCACACTTCACATTACGGTGGAAATTGTGAAGTACAGATTTCAGGTCCGCGTGGTTAAAATCCCCAGCCGCAATAAAGACACTGTCCGGGTGTGCTACCAGGCTGTTATTGATGCTGCTGCTCAATTGTGCTAACGCTAGCTTAGCATTAGCATCTGGTGGAATGTAAACAGCGCAGATGTAAACGGCAGAAAATTCCCGAGGGAGATAGAATGGACGGCACATGGGCACCGGCAAAATGATTCTGAAATAGTGAAAAGTTGGTATATGTTGGCACAGTGTGCTGTGTGTCCTTAAAAACAAGAACTAAAAAATCAGAGGAAAGGCTTTGAATATCCTGGAGAACTGTTCCTGAAGACTACTAAGCAAATTATAAGAAAACTTGCTAAAGAAAATCCAGGCTGTGTTAAAGTGTGTTAATCTCTTCATGTATCAATAATTCACTTGACCTATTTCCTGTTATCCTTGCAAAATATGAAGAAAATAGGTTTGTTTTTGTTCAGTGTTTGTGATTAAAAACGTTTGGTGAGTGGGAAAAATGTATCTGCATTAAAAAAAACACACAAAAAACCCCACACATTTATCTGACAGACACAGCCACTGCTAAATGTCTGGTGTTTGTTCTGCAGGGGACTGATAGAAGATGTGTGCTGCTGTGTATGTCCTGTCAACGGTAACGGGCTACGTGCTCACCTCTGCCCTGCTGCTAAAATGCCCAAATCTGTTACATCGAAAGAAGCGAGAGACTTTTGTCAGCAAGCACATTTCTCACCGTGGAGGTAGGTCACCAGTTTTCTTTCTTAAGAACAGCCCTTGACTTAAAAGGTAAAAGGTGCCACTTAATCCCAACTTACTTTGCTTCTTTTAGGTCCCACTAACAGCTAGTTACTTACTCACGGGTAAAAACAGGTTTGTTATTCAGGGTTTTGACTGTCACATTTCTCTTCTATAGTTTTGATCCTATAACCATCTATTTGTTACTGGGCAGTAGTTGCAGAAATGAGTTAAAGATAAAAATTAGAAAAACTTACACATGAACCACAAGCAAAATATCAGAAACCCCCCGCCCCCCGAGAAGATACTTGTTATGCCCACATCTGGAGTGAAGGCACTCTTTCAGACATGTGTTTCACAGCAAAGCAGGTAAAAAGAAATCTGAGTTTTTATTTTTCCGATTTCAGGGGCAGGTGAAAATCTGGAAAACACTATGATGGCTTTCAAGCAGTGAGTAGAAACTTCAAAGTCATAAGACACAGCTCTTTCTTTGGGATTTGCACTTGTGACTGTGGACGGTGTGTGTCATCTGAGATGTTGTCTTAGTTCTTTTACCCACAATCGAGCTTGTGAATTGGTGCAATATGTACAGTAACTGTTCGTGTAAAAGATAACCTTGTGGTTCTCCTTTGTTTGATTAGTTAATCAGACAAGAGGTGGACTGTTTTATGCATTTATTGAATCTGTGTGTGCTATACTGCATGGTTAGGGTCCAAATTTCAATGCTAATGCTTGTGTGCTTGAGATTGCGGCTGAGTCTATATGCGTACTGTGTGTCGGATCGTGCAGCGCTGTGGATGTCGGCACAGATATGCTGGAGCTGGACTGCCACCTGACAAAAGATGAACAGGTGGTGGTTTCACATGATGGCGATTTGCAGAGGACCTGCGGCATCGACACCAACATCTCCGATGTGACCTACGCTGTAAGTTTGAACTGAGTTTGATCAAGCGCTGTGCATGTTTAATTCTTTGCATGAAAAAAATTACAAATATAACACTGAATTTTAATTTTACATATATGGCAAAGAGCTCGGTCAGACAGAAGTGTCGTGAACTAATTTTTATTTATTTATTTATTTATTCATTGAGAATTCAAACAAAATTTACATAAATTCAGTTGTTTTTAAAAGTCATTAAAGATCATTCCACCCTGGAAAAACAACAGTTGAAAGGAATCATTAAAAGCCCCAAATCATCATGACACTCATGCTCATCATGATTGGGTTGAAACGTCTGACCACAACTGTGAATGTGGTTTGTGTTTAGACATGATATGAGCTTTGATGGATCATGCGCCTTGATCAGGGGAGGTCAAAAACAAGTCATCTGATTACGTCACGTGATTTTAAAAAACTCTTATCCAGCTACATTCCTTGTGAGTAACTTAGGATTTTGGCTAAGCTCTGCTCTCCTCTTTAAACATTTGGTAGTCTACACATTTAATGCTTATTGGAAAAAAAAATGCTTTTGTCTTGCAAAGAAGCCTTACAACATTAAACTGAAGTATTTTTGTGTGTTTGTAGAGGTTCTTGGGTCAGAGATCCCATCTACAAGTTAAATTTTATATTTTGGAACTGAAGATGAGGCTTAGTGGGTTTTAATGGTCTTTGGCCTTGTTGTAGACATAAGCACAGACCTTGGTGTCCAGTAAGGTTAGACTCATGAACTTTAGTGGCTAGTACTCTTGAAGGAGTAGAACTTATAAATCAGCATAAATATCCAGATACAGTGATCCTAAGAGTATTTCCCATATATGGAATAAATAAAGTACTTCTTATCTTTCCTGATCTCATCTAAACAATGATACCAGCCTTCCTGACTGATGGCTGGCTGTTGGCAAATAAAATGAAAAACACCAGTGTCAGTGGTTGATATGGTGTGTTACTTTACAGTATATATAAATCACATCAATCTGTGCTTAAACAAATGAAAAAGAAGGTGGAGGTAAGATTGAAGTTGTCTTATATAAAGAATATTTCTCTGTTTCTCCTGCACAAAAGAGGTAACAAAGAAATCAATATATATTTAAAACAACAAGACACTAAAATATGGGCTTCAGTTATTGGCCAGAGTATTATTTTAAACATTTATTAACATTCTTATTGACTCTTTTTATTCTTGTTCTTAAAAAATCTTTCAGTTAATATGCATGAACAACATTTCTGAAATCCCTACAAAGACAATAAAAAAACACCCAGTATACTCAAACAAATTATTGTCATCATTTGCTTTGATGGAACAGGAAACAGTTGTTCCTGCCATAAATAAAAACACATTTTAGTGACTTGTGCAACGGTCAGATTTAAAGGTTTGTCTGCAGAGGATTTTCAGATTTCACAGCTGACCTCGGAAGTCTTAAGTTTGGGAATGGCTGCTCTAGAGAAAACTATATCAGAAATCCTGGATTTATTTTGAGCATGACTGCTTTGTTTCCAGAAGCTCTGAAGTTGTGTCTGTCGTGCTTTCTTTGCAGGAACTCCCTCCATACCTCTGCAGGCTGGGTGTAACCTTTCAGCGAGGTGAGCATCACGTATCCGTCACTTGTGTAATTACCACGAAGCAACGTATTTATTCAATAGGTGACACAAATCGACATTTTAGGTTATAACAGTTGACAGCTGACGGGCAGAAAATTACCGCTAAAAATACAAGTGCGCACAACCCGGCGTCTAATCTGAAGCTGATGGTGTTTTTAACCTGTCCTTGTCTGTGCAGAGTGCTTCTGCGAAGGAGGAGAGGACAAACGCATCCCTCTCCTCAGGGACGTGTTTGACGCATTTCCCAACACTCCTGTTAACATTGACATCAAGGTTAACAATGACACGCTCATCAAGAAGGTGTGTGTGTGTGTGTTTGTCTGTGTGTGTATCTCCTGTTTTTATTCTTTCAGTTCTCTGACCCCTGACTGAAACTTGCTTTACTGTATTGATGACATGCAGCTTGTGGTTATTTCCTTGTGCAGGAAACAGTGTACAGTTAGCCTTATAGCTTTTTGGACAGTGACACCATTTTTGTAGTGTTGCCTCTGTACGTCACTTTAGTGGATTTTAGATCAAACTGCAGTTTTAATTCGTGTTTTTTGGAAAAATTTGTATTAAAACATTTTAGGAATTGCAGCCATTTTTATACATAGTTGATTTTCAGTGGCTCAAAATGAACTGGACAAACTAACATCATTTTAGATTGTTTTAATACTTCAGTCAGTGACTGCCTGGAGTCCAGAACCCATAAACATCACCAAATGCTGTGTTTTGTCCCTTAAAATGCTCTTCTAGGCCTTTACTGCCTCTGCCTTCAGTTGCTGCCTGTCTGTGGGTCTTCTGTCACTGTTGTCTTTGGTTATTGAAAAACAGGCACCTTTGAGTGGGATCAGGTCACTGACTTTAAAGAATATCTCATTTCTTTTCATTGAGAAACTCTTGGTTAGCTTTTACAGGATGCTTTACGTCATTATCACTTTGTACTGTGAAACACTAACCGATCAGTTTTGGAGCCTCAGGCTGAATCTGAGAAAAGAGTACATGCCTGTACATTTTACAGTTCATCATGCTGCTGCTCTCAGCCATTACGTCATCAATAAACACCAGTGACCCGATTTCACTGGGAGCCATAACACTACCTCCGCCGTCCTTGAGTTGTTCTTTCCTTCTTCATACTTTTTGCAAGTTCAGCACTTGGACTCAAATGCAGATTTTGTGTCTCTTGTGGAATCACGAGGGACATCTCATCACCTGTTCACTTACTTTTAGGCTACTGAAGAAGGCAGTGTTTAAAAATGGCTATAATTCCAAACGGTGAACTCTTTCTCCCATAAAGATTAAATTTGGCCTCCCCTGTACACTAATGATGGGTTTTGACACCTATTATGTATTAATAAAAACGTGTTTTGACATTAATTAGAATAATTTCCAGGTTTTTCCAAGATGCACACCCAGTCATTTTGTGCTGGAAGCAGGCCTGCAATGTGACAGAGAAGAGCTTCAAGGATTACTTCTAGTGGGCTTTCAGCGAGTAATGAGTTAATGCAATGCTTTTGTTAAGACTCCTGAATTAGGGCTGAAGTCGCCGCTTCAATCATATCTTGATTTAAAATAAGCTGTGATGACAACTAAAAAAAATGTACCCTTGTCCGAAAATGTATCGACTTAACAGCCTGTTTAAGAAAAACAAAAAGTCCTCCATAGTTACAAAGCCCATGGTGCCTAGTAAAGGAAAGGAAAGTGAAGCATTTCCTAAAGTACGATGGTTAGATAACCAAGACTGAGATATGTTTTTAAGTCCCTTTTATTTGTCTGTCACCACAATCATGCATAAAGTAACAGTACAAACCTGATGAAGAGGGGAGAAAATGTAGACAGAGGAATAACCTGTTCACATCCTGAACTGATCTAATTTAAGAGGACGTTGGCCTTGTTATTGGGACTCTGCCCTCCAAGTGTCCGTCTAGAGACTTTACGAGTTTTGCCGCCGTCTTTTCATCAAAAAACTAATTCTAAGTTTTAAATATTGGCAACAGGACAGAGCAAAAGCAAGAGAAAATGTTCTGTTTCATAGTTTCATTGAGTTTTCAATCCTTGCAGGTCTCCGAGCTGGTCGTGAAGTATGACCGAGCGCATCTGACTGTCTGGGGCAACGCCAGCAACCAGATTGTGAGAAAGTGTTACAAAGAGGTACGTTTATATGCTGCTTCACATTACTTTGGTGAAATGTGTGTAGCTATTTATAAAATTTGTTGTTATGAAATTACAGAATTTCATAACAACAAAGGAATAACCTGCTACCAGCAGGCCTACAGGAAAAGTGCTAAATCCGTCCCATATAGCAGTATTTTAAATGCACTTCTTTGTGGAATCACTATTCATCTTTTTGTCATGTTTCTAAAAATGTTCAGACCCTTTGAGGGAGTTTTAGAGGAAACACTTTTATCGTCATACTCCATCATCATCCTCTTCGGTGAATAAAAATGACTTGGAACTGCTTGTAAGTCTGGTCTGGTTGGTTGTTTTTGCAGAACCCTCATATTCCAGTGTTGTTCAGCTTGCCCAGAGTGTTGCAGCTGTTAGGCCTCTTCTACACCGGCCTCCTGCCCTTTGTTCCAATCAAGGAGCAGTTCCTGGAGATCCCCATGCCCTCCATTATCACCAAGTAAGTGCAATACAAATAAGCTCAAAGGCCACTTTATTAGGTACGCCTGTTAATACAAATATCTAATCATCCAAACACATTACACCAACTGAATGCATGTAGAAATCATCAAGAAGACCTGCTGACATTCGAATAAGTCTCTACGCTCTGGACTGATGACAGTTGAGAGGCTGTTTGGTATTCTGACAGGGCAGTGAGCACACAGGGAGGTGGATTTGCATCCACTACAGTGAGCAAATAGAAATATATTTGAGTTTCCTTCACACACAGTCACGCACCCAAATCACTTGCACTTTGTTGTTCATGTAACCAAATACTAGTAATAAGCTCTATGGACACTTTATTAGGTACACCTGTTCTGATGCAGTGATTTGCTGCCAATCATGTGACAGTATAACAGTATAAGCAGTATAATGCAAAGCTCAGATTATCTCAAACTTCTTGAACTTGGCAGTTAGTTCTCTGCTCTCAGACGGCCTCCACAGTCATCAGATCTCAGTCCGGCAGAGCATCTTTGAGATGTGGTGGAACGAAAAATTCTCAGTATGGATGTGCAGCCGACAAATCTGCTGCTGCCATGGGATGCTATCTGAGGGTCGTTTACATGACCTTGTTGAATCTATGACATAAAGAATTAAGGTAGTTCTGAAGGAAAGTGGCCAGGGAATGTGGTACTAAAGAAGTAAAAGGTGCATGTCAGGAACTTTGATAAACAGTTTTCAGGAAAGGGTTAGCTCAGCAGCATGCTTCCACCCTCACTAATACAGTCACAAAACAAGCCCTACATGAAATAACAGAGCAGGGTTAAGGTTTTCTTTTTACCCTAACTAACCTACAGTTTAGTTAACATAAATGATTAAAGTCATCTATGCTGCAGTGTCAACACAAACTATTAATAATTAGTAGTGTAAAATCTGGCAGCATTGTGTTTTAGCTGCTGCTGGTTTATTGGCTGGAGAAAGTTGTCAGCGCTGTGGTTTGATCTCAGTTTGCAGGTGAAACTGAAATGTCGCTGTCTGACTTGCAACAGTTTAAAGGTTCTTTATTGACCTTGATGATTATCGTTGGCTGTGTCCCAATTCAGGGTCTGCACGCTTGAAGTACGCGCACTACGTACGGTGCGTACTACAAGTACGAGAAGTGCGGAAGTGAGAGGCCTGTGAAATGGGACGGTCTAGCCTCCGTCGCGCTGTTCAGGTTGCCTAGCAACCATGATACTAACCGCGAGAGACGTTATATTCAGCTTTATGTGACAGAAATGATGGAGAAAAAATGTTTTGTTGGTCATTCATTCTTGTCATGACAACACTTTGATTAGTTGAGTATCTGAGGCTGAGACCACGGGACTGTAAAACATGATTGCTGGGCTTCATTTCTGTGCTGAACAGTCATTTCAAGATTAGTTATGTTCATATATATATATTTTTTTTAAAATAAAATTATTATTATTTTTTTTAACTTTTTTTACTCTTTTGGCTCTCAGCGAAGGCGGTCGCACTTTTCTCCTCTCCTGCCCTTATCTTCCCTGCTTAGCTTCTTATGTCCTTGTCTTGTCTTGTGTTTTTACTTACTTTTCCCTGGAACACTCTCTCACAGTCTGTTCTCTAAAACCTAAAAGAGGAATTCTGATAACGACTGTGTTTAGACTGTTCCCCCCATTCCATACAAGGCCACCTGGGTTGGCTGGAAGACTGTTTACTTAGCCTGGCAGGGCGAAGGACACTGTCTCAGCTGAACTCTGGAGACACACACACACACACACACACACACACACACAAACATTGATATGCACACACTGATCCCCCTCCCTTTCCAAACGCTAATAATAATAATTTAAACATACTTTAACTTTGAATTGGGGCTTTAAAGCCTTTTCACAGTACCTGGCTCAGATTCACTCCCCTGGCTGCGCTGGTGTCCTTTCTGTCTCTGTTATCTGCCTGAAGGATGATCTTTGAAAGATGAACTCACTCACTAATTAGGTCATTAGAAGAAACGTTTGCGTAGCTTGGCCTTGTGAAATGTGTGCTAGTGGATCATGAGGATCATGGTCAAAGAGCAGATTATTCTTGCCCCAACGCTCATTAAGGATTAACAGAATTTTTTTTATTGCACTTCTAAAGTGTGAAGTTCTTGCTTTAAGACTGCAACCATAAATTGTGTTTATTAAGAGATCGACTTGATTTCTTGTGCATATTTAAACACACTGATTTATTAATTTTCTTGGGTAGATTTCAGAAATTTCCTAAAAATATGTTGTCATGCTGTTATAGCATCAATCAAGTGCCCTTTGTTTTTGTTTTTTGTTTTTGTTTTTTACCATTTTTAATTATTTTACTTTTCTGTGTGAATTTTTTCAGACTGCAGGATCCCAGCAGGTTAACTAGAGGTCAGCGATTTATCGCCTGGCTGGCAGACACGTAAGTCGCTTTCTCCTCCAAAAATGTAAAATCTCTTTGATTTTTGTGGTTGAATCAGCAGAAAATTCAACAAAAGATAAACCTGCAGCAGCACTAGGCTTTTTTTTGTATTTCTCTGTGTTACTGAGATGTAGCTGTGCGATCACGATTAACATAGAAAGGATTTACAGTCACACACCTCAGCTGATTAGTGTTTATTTTTCTCTTGCAGTTTGCTGATGAGGAAAGCTCTTTTTGACCATTTAACAGCTCGGGGAATTCAGGTAAAACTGCAGTTCCTTTAAAATTAAGTTGATTCAGGTTCCTGTGAGGAACCGTTGGCCAGTAAATGAGGAGCTATGGAGGTGTTTTAGAGGTTAGAATGGATGGCTGGTTCATTGGAACTTCCTTACCTGATTACATGGATACAAAAGTCTTCCTGTTGTAGCATGTTTTTCCTTTTCTTTGGTCTCAGTCTCTATGGTCACTTAGCCTGTGGTAGCGATAGGCAGATGGCACATCTTCTGGCAAGTTTTTATTTGCAGTCCTGGAACAATTTCCAAGATTGGTTGACGTAAAGGGGATGGTTGCGCGTTGGTCTTAATCAGAGCCTACGCACAGGTTTGTATGTTGTACTTGAGTACTGTCACCAGGGGGCAGTGTCACAAACAACCAGCCAGCCACAAACAATGCTAACTGAGGGTTTTTTGTGCTTCCTGGCTTTCAAGCTACACACAGCATCATCCCCATGGTCTTTTATAGTACTGTGCACTTGTATGTCTGCACAGGTTAATAACTGAAAAGCAAGATAAAATGGTAGTTTCATGAATCCCACATTAAAAACCATGGTTTAGTCCTAGTGCATGTATGGAGGAGGTCAAGAGGTACAACACTGAGAGTCTACAGCCATCTGTAAAACATGGCAGTGTGGGATCATGTTGACAGAGAATAGAGCAAACGGTGGCCAACATCCAAAGAAGAGCTTTGAATGTCCTTCAAGAAGCCGGGAGAACTGTTCCTGAAGACTGCTACTACTACTGTCACCACTTTCCGTGTGGCTTGTTTTGCTCCAACAGTGTGTAAAACTTTTGTAAAAGGCCAGAACTAAGCCTGTGTGTGTGTGTGTTGTAGTTACACTGTGGTTAAAAGCAGTTACTGGAAAGGTTCCTACCAGATCAAATATAGACTAGAGTACAGAAACATTCCTGTGTGTGACAGCCTCTGACCGCGTGTGTATTAACTGTACAAATCCCTCATGTGGTTTCAGGTGTACATTTGGGTGCTGAATGACGAGGATGACTTTCAGAGGGCGTTTGATTTGGGAGCCACGGGAGTTATGACAGATTTTCCCACCAAGCTTAAAGACTTCATGGACAGGAACAGCCTTTCCAAAGCGGAGTGACCTGCCAAAATCTACCTCACCCCACCTCTCACCAGTGATTATCCTTCAGGGCCACTGACCTGCCAGACCAGCCCCCAACATACACCCGCTTTTACTGCAGGCATTCCAGCACAGCTACTCTCACACTGTGTTTTACAGTCTGTAGGAACTCCAACATGCTCTGTATTAGGAACCGCGTGTTGTACATGTAGTGGTAGCACATACTCCTGTTTTTCATTACTCATACTAAACAGTGTGATCATATTAGAGCTTGACTGATATTGGGCCCCGTCACAGAGACAGTATATCGCCACAGGCTTACAGATTTTCTGATATGACCCAAAATGAAAACGTATTTGGGTAATTTGGTTTACAATCCTCTCAGCAATGACTGCAGCAGATGGCGGTGCAGTCATGCGATGTCTTCACAGTAAGTTGGTAAGTTACGACTGAAGTATATTTCGAAAAAGTTAATAAGAATTGTTGCCATTATAACACAAATATACTGCATGCATTTACAATATTTTAGATGCATAAATGATGAAATCTGAATGTTTTCTTTTAGTCACAAAAAATCCTGGCTCATTATTATTAGTAGTAGTATTATTAGAATTATCCATGGTGCGTTCGCTTGCACACACATGCACAAACATACCCATATAACAGTATGATATTTCTGCTAGGAGCACACACTTAATTGAAACCACTGAATTTTTTTTTACAAAGAGCTAAAAATGCCACTGAAATATTGTGCTTTTAAGTTTCATCAGTCTCAGATGCCATAATAGATTCATGGTCCTTGACATGACACTTTCTGTAAGGGTTTACTTGCGCAAAGTCGATCCTTTTTGATGCTTTCAAGTTAGTTTGCAGTATTACTGCATCATGCTAGGGGTAATGTGCAAGCACCAGCAGATGCAGCTCGATGATGTCATGTTATTTTCGACTTGTTTCATATATATATATATATTTTTTTTTTTTTCTCATTGTTTTGGCTCATTATTATTATTTTGATCAGCCTTTTGATCAGATAAAATAATAGAGGCATACACTGCCTGTTTTATGAGGAATTTTGCACAAAATAGGAAACCTTATCTGGTTTCTTTTACCTGTGTCAGTGTGATTGCAATCAGCATTGAACTTTATATGACATATGTGTATATTTAAAATATTTTACAGCCTAGTATAAGCAGTGATGCAGACTGATCGCTTTACTGCACTCATTTAAAATTCAAATGTGTTAATGAAAGTAGTTTACACATAGTTCCTTGCTTTAATATACAAATATATGAAATGTTATGATGCTCGGTGGCGGTCTCTAATCGAATGAATGTGGTTTTGGCTGAATGTACTGTACGTTGTTTGGGATTTTTGCAGTCAAAACAATGTTAGGTTTGTTGTGGGGCATTTTAAATCACTTATGTGTGATGTTTTACACTGTTTTTACAAATGTTCTTGAAGATTTCTTTTAGAGACTTGATCCAACAATCACATTACAAGTACTGGGATTTTTCTGATTATACTACTTGTGCTGTCCTCAGTGTACTTTTATTTTGCATGTTTAAAGCTGTTGTGTGTGTTGAACTGAACTTTTTTGGGCTCATCTTTAGATTTGATTTGCCGAGAGCAATTTTTTGTATCTGTATCAATAAACACTGTATGTACATCATTATATAAAAGTGGTATTTGTCGTTTTTTAGGGTTGTGTTATGTCACAGTTTATGTAACTGGCAGGAGGTGGCGCTGCAAACTAAAACGACGTCAGAAGTTTTTACTGTCGCAAAAAGTTAATGATGCCGGACATGTTGAAATAATAATTTCCTACTTTTTCACAAGAACAGGTGATGCCTTCGCTGTGTTGTCCTGCTCGAGGCAGCTTCATTAAACAATATTTGCAGGTAGCTGAACTGCTTTCTAGAGAATTCATTTAGAAAAAAAAACCCCGTTAGAATCCGGAAAGATCATTGGTTCATCGTTTCTACTCTTGACCAATCAACACGGTGTTGCTATGCTTCATCTGTTCACTGATTGGCCGATAAGCCTGTCATTTATTCATCAAGCCTTAAGGACAAGTGTGATTTGGGACCAAGAGTATCAACTCAAGATGATTCCCGTTTTTTCAGAGTTTGTGTTTTCCAGTTTTGCAATTTGGATGTTACTAATTGCACTGCAAATAAGTAGAACATCTAAGTTTTACAGTAACCGTGAATGTGTTTAGAAAAGAAAGGATGCTGTTGGAGGTTTTTCCCCTAAATGCGGCATACCTTTTAGCTAGTTTTCCATGTTGCGGCTTATAAAACGCTTTTGTTAAAGCACATAACAGTAAATATAAACAAAACTATATATTTAAAGAATCCCCGTCATTTATAAATTCAGTCTGTAAAATCAAAACGGTTTACTGCGAACACGGAAGTAGATAGGAGGGAATGCTCTCGCTCCGGCTGGAAGTTCCACTGCTCTCTGTGGCTTTCTAAACTCTGCTGGGCATCGTTGCGCGTCAAAACATTGCGTCTCTGCAGGACTTGCCAGGGCCAGAGAGGAGAGGAAATTTGCCTGGGAAGGAATGCGAAAGAGGTTTTAGGATTGGCACTGCCACGAGGAAAAACGAGGACGTGCCACATTTTCTAGGCTACGTGGAGGAGACCCGCATTTTCTTCCTTTCAAAGGTAAGATGATTTCGTCTGCGTTATTTTTCATCTCCGGTGCATTTGTTACTTATGGTTTTCACACTGCTCTCTTAACCCATTTCAAGCATCGACCTATTTATGCTCAACGCCTTTAACCAAGTCAACTTTTAACTGCAGACCCACGTGCTGTAAAATGACAATATAAAAGAAAAGTTTATGATGTCTTGCGTTGTTTACGTGCATTAGGTAACTGTTGCAGGTTTGTTCTTCCTGTTTGCTTTGCGGACGGGATGCTGAAGAGTTGCTCTCTGTGGTTACAGTATCTACTACAGTATCTAGTATTTTATTTATTATTAGGACACATGCTGTTTTTGTTGTGGCACTGCTGCACGTCTGCGCCATCATCCCCGTGCGCGCGCCCCCGGCCGTAGCGGTGCACGTCAGCAGTGATCGATGCGGGTTATCGTGTAATGTACGCTCACGTGATCACATGCTGACGACAATCACCTGCTAAAGTCACTGCGGATTTTAAAGCTTTAAAGGCGGTGTGTATGTGTGTGTGTGTGCGTGTGTGTGTGTGCGCGTGCGTGTGTGTGTTTGTGTGTGTGAGTGAGTGAGAGAGTCTTGCTGAGCCGAGGCATCCCCGCCATCTGTGCTCTGTGTGGTGGCTGAAGTTATGCCCCAGATAAAGTGCGCCACTGCCTGTGACCTGATTCATACACACATCCACACTGTAAACCCTCATGTTTTTACTTAGGTGTTACCTCAGGTGATGAGACACACATGACTGAGCCTCACCTGCAGGTGGGGGGTGCCTCATGTTAATCCCAGAAATCTAGTAAATAACGTCCGCGAGAGTTCATACGGAGGAGATGAAGATCGGGAACCCCATATCGAGGCACAGCCTTGTTTTCCACTGTTTGCGATCTATTTTCATTGCAGCGTGCGCACGCACATCCCTAATGATTCTGTGGGGGCTCGATACCCAGGGATCGAAGAGGAGGGTCAGAGTTGCAGGCCTTGAAAGATGATCCTGCCCGGACGAAAGTTGTGCACATTGTGTTATGCCTGCAATTGGCCAGGTTTGACTTACAGGAAGAGCTTTAGAAATAACATCTACACATCAAGCACATGAAACCAAGCCAAAGAGGGGCAGGAGAGCAGCTGCATGCATATGTGTAAGAGTCTGAGAAGCAGGAGCATCACTTCCATCAATGTGGTTTAATGAGATGGTGGGAGTAGTCAGTGATGTCATGCTGCTGTAAGCTGTGTGGCCTCTGTGTAACAGTGAATGGAGAGCAAGATGAAAGTACACAAAGTACAGAAATCGTGACGGTGCAGCTCGTGGGCAGCAGCGAATCATCCAACACCACCTCTTCCCTTTTTTCTTCACCCTTCCCTTCAACCCTCTGTCCAAGTCATTTTCACCTGGCATCGCTCCCCCCCCCCCCTCTGGTTTTCTCCTGCGCGATCACTGTCAAAGACAGCAGCAGCAGCATCAGTGTGTTACATAACAAAGGTTGTTTTTTTTGTTTGGATACAAGGGCCCTTTTGGCTGGTGAGACTCGCTGCACGTAGCCTTTTGTGATGACACCCAGAAATGACCAGAATGGACAACTCGGTGACCTCGAACGACCCGTGGCGGATCAGAGAGGCATAGAGTCAGATGAAGGAGTAGATAAACTTGGGTTTTCTTTCTGACATTTACGCCACCGGAGCCTGTCTGGATGGCTGCGATCAGCTCTTCCAGTCATCTGATCATTTATGCAATTTGTTTTGTTTTGGTTTTTTTTCCTGCCAGAGAGGTTTTATTAGTGCAAACATTCTGCGTCAGCAGTTTCTCTGAACGTCAGCATCCCGCAGACAATGCTGCTTTTGCAAAAATGACTTACAAGCATGTCCACCCACCAGCATGAGTGTTGTTCTGTTTTGGGAAGCTGTTTGAAAATGTCAAACACCGTCACTCTCAACCCCTCGAACAGCTTCACTACGTCTTTTTTTTCATCTGTTTAATTTGGTTCTCCAGCTTGTGCCTGCTTTCACTCTTTGATGTATTCCTGTGTGGTTATTTTGTACGTATTCTGTATGTTTTTATTATTCATCATTCCTCCATAAGAAAATATCTTAGCTGTTTTAAAGCCTTCACCATACTCTAGATTTAATTTAGTAAGCACAAAACCACAAACATCTGCCACTGACACTGTTAAAGGACAATATCAGCTTAATTTGTTTCCAGCCTTGTGGTTCACTTATTAAAGGAAAACAAAAAATCGAACCAAGCCTTCTATAACCCCTCTTGTGTCTCTATAATTTTACCAAACTGTAATCATCAAATTCCTACATCTGATAGAGGTTAGGATCATTTCAGTTCTTCTGCTCATTAGATTTCCAGTTTATTGGTCTTTTAGCTTAAAGATGATTAATTAGTCTTTAATAATAATATGTTTTTTTGTTTAGCACATTTTTAAAGTGCACAAATTGCTTCACAGTTTGGATAAAACATACATGAGAAAAGTGTTTGTGTAGTACATGAAAATACAGAGTCAGATGTATGGTTATCCAGCTTCTCAAGCATACTCTTACTTCCATACACACATTAAATGTGAACTATAGCCAAAGGTAAAATAATTAGTAAATAGTAAATTAGTACTAGTCGCTGGTTAGTAGAGGATGCACTTTGTCTGAAACAATGGCCACATCATTTTACCTTTTAAATATAAATACATAAGGCCTCAGTCACACAGGGCTAGAGACTGGTCAGCAACTCCCGGGAAACTACTGATTGCTAGGGAAAAATGGTTATTCCTAACAGGTGAGTGGGTTCTGGTAGTTGCTAGGTGATATTGGTTGTGATTGCGGCACTAGCTGCTGAACGGACATCTTTTTTTCTTTTTTTACATTAGTGGCGGATCATGGAGCCTCACAATAGTTCCAAAAGTTAGCAACATATGCTAGCTGCGCCATAGAAATATAGCAGCAGATAGGTTTGAGATGCTGTTTTAAGAAGTTAAAAAAGAAGTCTGTTTAATCAGCACACATTCAAACTGCCTGCTAAGCACTTGGGGTAGCTATTTGAAGGTTACATGACCCAGTGGAACGACCGCGAATTCTGAACCAGTCATGACTCACGCAGGGACTCACTAGCAGATTGTGGTCACCTAAGTTAGCATGAAAAACAACAGCTTGTCTCCAAACAGCCTTCAGCTACTTGCTGAGTCGTAATAAGACTGAAAAGTGCGACAAAAAAACCTTACTGCTGCTACCAACACATTTCAGAAGCTTTGAAGTCAAACAGTCCGTTTCCAGTTTGTGTCACGCTTCAGCTTTCGCAAACATTATTTGCCAAGTGGTTGCAGACAAGTCAGCAACTGTAGCAATCTGCTAGCAACCAGGTTAATCCCAGGGATGGTTTTGGTGCAGAGCCTGCACCATCAATGTGGGAAATACCAGTTGGGAAATAAATATTTTTCTCTAGCAGCCAGAGGTTGTCAGGGGCTTGCCAACTAGGCATCTCAACCCCCCCTAAAAAAAGGCAAGTACTGTTTGGGCTCTAGCAGTAGTAGACTCTAGAGTCTTGTTTTGTCTATTGTAAAAAAAAAAAAAAAGTTGGTTATTTAACTAATGAAACTAACTAAATCTCACATTTGGTGAGCTTCAACCAGACAATGTGGGTGTAATTTTCTGAAGGCTTTACAAATACTCCAGCCTTGGCACATTCCCCTCCTGTCACTGCACTGATTTCAATCTAAAGCCACTGACATGGACTTGTACACAGTTAAGGCTGACATTAAGTGATCTTTCATCAGAGAGATTATACACAAAGAGACCTCCACGTGGATTAAATATGGCCTATGAGTAGATGCATAGCATTGCCTGTATAATCCTGCCCCTAAAAATCAGCCCACAAGGGCACTTTAATATCATAGCGTGCTATACGTCAACAATAGCTGGAACAGCATCCCACAGAGCCTTTTTCTGGCACCTGATCCATGTATCATATTTTCACTTCATGCATTCAGCTGGTCCTTTCAGACTGAGTGATTTGCAACAAATGCTGCTGCAGAGGCTTAAAAGCAGAAGCTTAAATTTAATGGAATTAAATTTGAAGCCCAAGGTTGAAGCTTACACTCCTACGTGAGACTAATTACTCAGCTGTAATCTGGCAGCTTTGTGAAAAATTTCTTAATTGATTGATTATTTGGTCTGTAATTTGGTTTGAAAATGGTAAAAGCAAACAAACAAACGTGAGTTTGTGGGTGCAGCAGTCATTCCAGTTGGATAATCTGTACCTGTGTCCATTTGTTGATTCTGTACATCAGGACTTAACGTTTTGAACAAGTGTTGGAGGACTGGATGATGCATAAACTTTGTGAGAGGATGAAACGTGCTTTGGGTAAAACATCAGTCTGTATGTGTGTGTGTCAGGGGTCAGCTCTGACAACTGTACTGAATGTGTCTTTGTGCCCCAATCCCACGCTGCTGGCATCGTGTCAGAGGAGAGAAAACAAGGGCACATCTCATTGCCTTATTTATTTATATCCCCCTCCCAGTCCTTCCCATCAGCACTCGAGCCTTTATCAGCCTCGCGCTGACACTAAAAACAATCATATTGCAGAGCAGCAACGTAAAGAGGCGCCTCTCTCACTCTCAGCTCGTTATTTTGTGTGTCCTCAGTTCACAGAGGCCTCCTGTTCCCAATCACTATTTTATTCGTTTTTCCAGATGGTTGGGTAAAGACAGACAGGAAAGCGTGGAGACATAGAGACAGATTGTAAAGGTGAACAACTAAAAAAAAGGATTGCGTTCAATAACCCATAGAAAGGATAGTAGTTAAAGGGGAGACTGTGAAAGTTGCATATTGTTATGGAGGTGTTAAGCAGCACAGGGGAATAAAACAAGATTGCTTTTGGGATTGATAGGGTTTGTTTTGCAGCAGAGCTGCAGTGCTGAAATCACAATTAACGTTGCATTAAGCAATAAAACCTCAAAGATTATTACTGCATCAAAAGGTAGGCCTCTAACTATTGAGCTCTTCCTGTACAGTTAGTCTAAACACACTCCTGTCCTCTCTGCCCCTCAGCCCCTGGGATGGGTTCCTGGGTCAGCTCTCTAATCTTCTCAGTCACCAGGGCACACCAGCAGAAGTATTTTAAGGCCTCGATCCATTTGGATATCATGGAGCGAGCAGAGCGCAGTCCTCACAGTTGTGCTTGGCTAAGCAGATTATCTCTGCAGCCTCAGAGAGCGAGCAAGGACTGCTGCTGCCTGTGGGCACTGGCAAAGCTGGAGTCAGGCTTTGACTGCATGTTAACTGTGGGGAAGAAGTGGCTTTATTAATGACTAGTACTGAATACCTGTAAGATATATATGTTGTACATTTGTTGTTCGATGATATCTTCAGACATCTGACCTGCAATCGAAAACAGGAAAAGCACGAGGCAGTCCTGAAATCTGAGACGGGTTTTACAGCAGAAATAACCTAGCACTTCTAAACATTCGGATGTTAGTCATCTGAAATTAGCATTTAGCACTGCTGTAAAAGCAGCCTCACAGAGCCTGAGTTTAAACTTCTCTCAGCCTCAGGTACATCATGTAACAATGAAACAGCTTAATTTTCTCCTATAACAACAAAACAAAATGGTTCTTTATCAGAATCAGAATCAGAAAGGGTTTTATTGCCAAATGTTGAGCGGGTTTACAACATTAGGAAATTGCTGCGGTGCTTCAGTGCAAACATACTGTTATAAATTAAGCTTAAATAGACATGAAAATATAGTTCGAACCATTAAATAATTACTAGAAAATTCCAATATTTTTGAAAATAGTGTTTACTGAATTCTTGTATGCAAATTCAATATTAATTTGCATATATGTGTTTTAATTTGTATAATATTTGCTATATCTGGTCATTTCTTTTCATTTTATTGCTCAAAAAATAAATGTTGCAACTTATTTTGGGTTTTTTAGTCTGAAGTCTCAAAAAGCCAAATGTATCAAATATAATAGTAAGACAAGCGTTTTCTCCTCTCTCCACCACTTCTGTCCAAGATGTCTCTAGTCTTGGACAGATGTTTTGCTTTACGTTGCTAGGCAGCAGGAGCCTCGAGTCCTTCAAAGGTTGTGGCCCCTGAATTGGGTCCAGGCTGCGAGTGATGACAAGTACACTCAAGTATGCATATTGAGTATATTATAACGTATTTTTAAAATTAAATTAGTATGCGCAGTAGTCTCAGTCTATGCATCCCTCTCCAGACACAGGTGACACATTCAAACCTAATAATACAAACAGTGTAACAGAATTAAATCCCATTTGCACTTAACATCACTATTTAATCTGAAATAAGCTGAACAGCACAAAATACTGTCAGTAATAAATAAACATTCTGCTTCGATTAAGGCATTTTTGCATCATCTGCAGCTCGTGGCCCCTCTTTTACCCACACTCGTGCTGAGAATGAGGCGACTGTCTTTATTTATTGAGCTTAACACCAGACTTTCAGTCTGAGAGTCGATAAATGTGTGAAAGGGGCTCAGCCCTGTAACACTTTTTGCACCTTCGTGGACTTCAAGTTCAGCCTTGTGATTGATGCAGTGAATGACGGTCAGGTTGGGGTGGATCTTTTTCACTAAGGCGTGTGGCTGCTCCTCTCTATCAGCAGCTGCTGCATTACTGGCAAAGTCAGCAGCCCTGGTCCACAGCTGCTTTTCATCTTTTGTGGGTAATTCTTCTGTCAGCAATCAGGCAGTAGGAGTATTTCTAACATTGTTAGTGAGTTTTCTGAATCAGCCCCTTTTTGTTTCTCTTTTTTTAGTGAAAAGTAGTTTTGGGGATCATCCTGCACCGGGCATTGTCATGTCTGCTGTGATGGGATTGTGAACGCTGAACGTGAAAGTCATCCTCTAATATGATTGTTGTTTGTGCTGTGGACTGTTTCACGATGCAATGCTAAAATCAGATGGGGACTATAAATAATTTTGCAGAGGCAGGGACACAGGCTGGGGCAGTGAAATATATAATTATAAATATTCATTATACTCAGTATGGATACTAGTGTTTACTGTGTGCTTGTATCATGGTCAGTCACTGTCCTGCAGGCCCGTTGGTACATATTGGACAGCCGTGTGCCTCTTCTATAAGCATTTTTTAATTCAGACAGGTCATTAAGCAGTAACATATCTGATTTCACCAGTCAGCAGATGTTTTCCTAAAAAGTCCTGTAGTAGAAAAGCCAAGCTTCATCCGAAAACTGCCTTCAAACAAGGTAATAAATGGCTTACAGTAACACGTTATCAAATATTTACCAAAATGAGTCTTTGTCCCTGCTTTGGTGGCTCAAACGACCACTAAGGGTTCCTCAGGTCATTAATAATGCACACTGTCTTGTCCCACCATAGCTTTTTCAGGTTTTATGAGTTTCACAGATGCGACCCAGCTGGAGAATTCTCTCAACCCGCAGAGCAGTGATCACTTTATTCCCATCAGCACTTATGCACCTGTAGGTTGGGATTGAGGAGGCAGCTGTTACAGTCGCATGTCATCAGTAGTTGCACTTTTATCACCTCTCTGCGCTCAGGTGTTCACCTCCCGACCCACCGCCCACCACGGCCCTCACCTGTGTGTTGCGGTGCTTCCCCTGTGAGCCGACCTGGGCTGGCAGTCCCTTCTTGCACCGCCCGCCAACCCCGCCCATGGTCAGGATGACGCGCTCCAAGACCTTCCAGGCGTACCTGCCGAGCTGCCACCGGACCTACAGCTGCATCCACTGCCGAGCTCACCTAGCCAACCACGACGAGCTCATCTCAAAGGTATCCAACGGCAACAGTGGCGTGATTGCGCCCTGTGCTGCCATTCAGGCAGCTAATTATTGCAGGTAGATTCAGATTATTTACTGTTTTACTTCAGTTACACAGAAATAAAGACGACTGTTTAACAGCACTTAAAAGGACAAGTACTGAAAAAGCATAAAACAGGAAGAAAGGATGAAAATAAACAGCAGGCTGAACACCTGTACGCTTGTGTCAGCCACCACCTCACTATTGCCTGTGGGCGGATTAGGTTATGGATTAGGTTATAAGCTGGTTAGTGAATTGGATTATGAATGTGTTATCACTTTTTCCATGTGTGATTACGGAAACATGCTCACCTGTGTACTAAGGCCTTCTGCCTGTCGTAACACAGCTGGCTGAATTAAATATGTTTAATTTGGCGCGTCAGTGCGAGCTTTGGCCTTACTGTAAATAAAAGCCAGGTAAAGGTAGGCCTATTAAAACAGCAGTCAACCACGATGTTATCAGTAATAAACAGACCACACAGGCTTTAATATAAGCTCTTCCATGACATACGAGCACTATTGCAGTATAATAGCATGCTTATATAATCTTACAGAGTTATTGCACTGTATGGACTAGTGGATTTTTCTCAGTCTTCTCATTTTTGTCTCATCTTGCCTCTGCAGTCGTTCCAGGGCAGCCAGGGCAGAGCCTACCTGTTCAACTCAGTGTGAGTATTGATTTAGGAATAAAAGCCAGTGCTCTTGTTGCATTTCAGTCTACCTGTAGGCACAAGGCGTCGCAGGAAACCTGCATGCTGGACTTGAACAGGAAGCAGATGATGTGCCAGGTTAATATTGGGGTGTGTTTGTTTTTGTTTTTTAAGGCCCCAGTGTAGATAGTGCCAGTTTGTGCCTCAGAGCGGTGTTATTACTGGCTGAATTGAGTGTGAAAATGATGCTGCTGCAAAGCCTGGTGGCCTGTCAGTGCACCCTCTGTGCAACACCCTCTGTGCACATTATGCACAACATCTTTCACACTTCTTTTTTAAAATATTTTCTCTTTGTCTTTGCTTTGTCTCTTTCTCTCAGGGTAAATGTTGGGTGTGGCCCTGCAGAGGAGAGAGTTCTGCTCACGGGCCTGCACGCTGTAGCAGATATCTACTGTGAGAACTGCAAAACGACCCTTGGCTGGAAATACGTAAGTACCACAAACCACATCCAAGTTTAGGGGCGACAAGCTGAGAGTTTGTTATTATAGCGTACTCTTATTTTATTTGTACCCTAATTATATTTAGACTCCAGTTAATTACTGGGGTATAATTTGGTTCTTTCTGTATTTTATACCTCTTTCTAATCTGATTTTACTACAGATCTGAGGGAAACATATTGACACATTGATATAAGGACTAAAAGTACAATAAATTATCATGCAGTCAATTAAACTACCAGGCAGCATATTGAATGAATAAGATTGCATTCAATTTTTGTTATAAAACAGCCTTGCATTACACCGATAAATGGACACACTCTGTTACATAATGTGGATATAATGCCAGGTTGTGTGTGTCTGATGTTTCGCAATAGAAAAACAAACTCAGGAAAAACAGAAAACAAACAGGTGGAAGGTTTTAGATTTTGCTATAAAAAGAGAGACTGTGGACTTGGTTGGTGCGATGGTTAGTACTGCTCTCCTGGTTCAGACCTCTACGTTTGTGAGTTCTTTCTGTATGAAGTTTGCATTTTCTCCCGTAGCCTGCATTGATTTACTCCCAATTTCCTACCACAGTCCAAAGGCATGAATGTTGTGGTAATTACTGATTCTAAATTGGCCACGGATGTGAGGTAGTTTAAATGCTGTATGATTGTATAGTAAAATGTGATCTGGAATTTAAAACCATTCGAGCAGTTAATAAGTCTAGAAGACTTCCCAATTCAAGTGCATAATCCTAGCTATGGTGGCCACTGTGGGGAAACCTAGTTTAGCCACCATTCATACTGTATGTAGTGAGTATAGGCTGTCACTTTTTGCCTCAGTTCTCAATATGCCAGGGGTTTACCTCTGTTTACTCTTTAATAGGCTGTAAAACTTTGACTACTTCTGACCAACGACAGTGATACCGAGTTGAGTTATTGGCTGATATCCTGAACCTTTCTGTCTGTAAGGCTGCTGTTTTTGCCGTCTTTAGCTCATGTTAGCCTCTGTTAGCCCCTATTAGCTTCTCTTAACTGCTGTTAGCCAGCATTAGTGAAACTTTCTTTGCAGAGGAGCTAACATTGTTTGACTTTAATAAACTCTGTTTAAAGAATGTAATCAAACTTTACCTGAGTTCAGGTGTCATTTTTAGGGCATCTGAGCTTAACATGAGCTGGGATAATGTTAAATTATAACCAGCTGTTGTTGTTTAGCTAGCTTGGCTCATTGTCAGCTGTCCGGAGATGGGAGGTTTGAATGTCTAATCTCCTGACGATAAGTAATTGTGTCAATGTTGGGAATAAGTAAGCATCTTAATGCAGGCTTTCGTGTATTAAAACCCTGACTTCAGTTCACGAGATGAGGATGATGTGGAAATGAGGGAGGAGAAAAAATAATGAGAAAGAGATGATGAAAGCGTGCAAATACA
Source organism: Mchenga conophoros (assembly GCF_057382185.1). Taxonomy (NCBI): domain Eukaryota; kingdom Metazoa; phylum Chordata; class Actinopteri; order Cichliformes; family Cichlidae; genus Mchenga; species Mchenga conophoros. The sequence continues at coordinate 13,076,976 of NC_140539.1, forward strand.
AATGTGAAATGGACATAAATAGTTTGAAGGAGCTATTTGTGATCTATAAATTAAAAGCCACATACATAAAACAGGATTAGGCCACTGTAGACACTGTATTCAAGATGGTGGTACAACAATGGTCATACAATCCAGCATGCACTTCTGTGTGCTTTTATTGGATTATTTCCGTGTCTATGTGAATGCATCAGTTTCTTTATTTACTCACCGATTGATTTATAGTTATTATTCCAACATTTTTTAATCTATTAAATAAGCTCAAAAACTTAACTGACTGTATCTTTAAATAAATGTGACTTGGGTACCAAAAAAACCAAAACAGCTGAACGTCACTTTTGAACTTTCCAGAGTTTTTTTTCCTTCTTATCCTCAATAGAGTTTCCACATTTACTCCGGCTGTTCCAGCATCCAGCTACCTGGAAAATCTACCAATAGCTCTGCTAGGAAACACAAACACAAAGTTCTCTTCTTTTTGTTTTGGTTGCACAATCGAGCCTTTATTTTCCTCAGTGGCTAACGGTCTTACATAATGACATCAAGAATTGGAGGCAACAGGCCTAAACACTGAAGATGTCATTATTCTGTAACCACTACACTGTGCAGTTAATGTTCACGTCATAAAAAGAAGCAAAAGCATTGCCCCTTGAAGGTTCGGAGTATAGGACTTTAATAGAAGTCTGGGTTGTTGATGGTTCAACAGAAGACTTTTCCCCTTTGTTAATCAAACAGAAGCTTTACATGGAAAAGTAGTTTCTTTAGGAATCTTTTATCTAGTTTAAAATAGACTCAGATTTGATTGGAACCGTTTTTGAGTTTAAAACACATGTAGAGTTGAAGCGTCTGTAAAGCAGTGATATTGTATGTCAAAATACATGTGCGGTATGTTTTTAGGACAGGCAGTTTTTTAGGTCACATGTCAGTGAGAACCTAAACAGGATCCACACGTTAGCAGTCTTCGTATGTCAACAGAGCATGTGCATTTGTCCATGGTGAACCCTGGAAGTGAGAGTTTACATTATAGGGCACGTGGCTACATCCCTGAAGAGTTCAACCAAACATGTGCACGCAGTATCCTTTTTCTGAGAAAGGTCCATTGACCAGAACTCTTTGCTTAACCTCTAACTTTAACATTCACGACTACCTCTATAACCTTAGACCTTATTCTTTAACCTCTCCGCCTAAAAAAGTACCCTCCTTATGGCACATGTTAAACACCTGGTATACCAGCTACAGAAGTAGCTCCATCTCTCAGTAGTTTCTATTCCTGTCAGGACCTCACAAGGCAGAGAAAACAGAGGTCACATGTATGCAAAAGCGTGCAGGCACTAGATGGGGCTTAAAGGAGAGCTTCCATTAATATCCTTTGCCGGCAGCAGTGTAGATTTTCTGCAGTGTTCAAAGTTCTATTGAGAGGCTTGACCTACTGCACTTCTACACCGAGAAATCTGATAGCATGCCTCTGCAGGTCTGAACCAAAATAGCCAAAGACAAAACAAGGTACAGGCGATCGTAAAAGAACATTTGTATCGGCCTACACCGTGACACAACTCAGAGGGTCTCACAGTGAGTGAATGTCCTGCACAGAAAGCAGAATATTACTGTTTTGTGACACGTTTAACAATAATCAACTCTTTCTTTGGAACATCAGATGGATAAAAACAGCTTTCCATACTTTTCAAAATAAGAGCTGTGCTAAAAGGATTTCATCAATGGCTGATTGAGACATGCCTTCAGTGACGTCAACATGTTTGCAATGGCCTCACTAATTTTAAGCAAATGAAGTAAAATAAAAGACTATAATAAATGTCATTTTAGACATTAAGACAGAAGCACACACTAGAAAAGGCACACAATGGAGAACAAAGGGCTTGGGAGTAGTGCAAATGGCTTGGTCTGACTAGAGTGTGTATGTTATGGGCCTGAATGATGAAGGATACTCAGCCCATGGCTCAGATTGGTGAGGTGGGGTGTGGGTGGATAGTGTTTGGTGACAGTCGGAATTGTCCAAGGGAAGAAGCTGTTTCAGTGTACAGTTGAGAATGATGCAAATGCCATTAGTATGTACTTACAAACTGGTAGCTTATCCAATAGAGAAATTAGCCAAGATCTAGGTCATAGATCCCCACTGGTTGATGACTGGTTGGCAAACCGATTGCTGAGTGGTCGCTGGAGTTTGGTTGCTGTTGCTTGGTGAACTTGTTCGAAAAAAAGGGGGCTGTATCAGAAATCCTCTTCTTGCTTTGGCCGCCTGTCGTTTGCATGGAAGATGCCGATTTGTCTGCAAACATTGCTAACTTGCCACGGAGTGGTAGTGAAATGCAAAGTGCAATCTGAACTGGAAACAGAGAACGTTCAGCTTCTTTGCCAGTTGAAGATGGACGTTCTCTTTCACAGTTTCACTGTCACTTGGAGAGTGTTTGCAGTGTCTATCCAAGCCTCCCTCAACCACTTGTCAAGGGAGTGGCTGATCACTCATTAGCTAGACTAGCGACCAATCTAGCAAGTGTTTCCATAGCAACAGACATCAACCTCATGTAACCAGTCAGGGAATGCTAATTTTTCCCCAACTTCCCCAATTGGCCATTGCCAGTTTGAAAATTTAGGCTTACATACTGCCTTTCTACTCTGGAGAGCACTCAGACAGTCTTTCTACTACAAATGTCATTGACCCATTCAATCTCTCAGTCACACATTCATGCAGCATTTCTATTCAGTATGTTGCCCAAGGATACTTTGGCATGCGGACTGGACAGTGGTAGATAACCCACTGTACCACAATAGCCATTGGCTGAGACCTTAAGCATTTATCTGGCTCAAATCTTTTTGCCATTTCTGGACTCTTTTTGGCCGAGTTCCCAGCATTTCAGTAAGCTAGCCCAAGCATGCAGACTTCCTTTTTGAATGATAAAAGGATCAGTCAGCAAAGAGTCGGTGAACTGGATAATGGCAGAGGAAGAATGAGCTGCACAGTTACATACACGTTTGTGTGTTTACTTAGCTTACCAACACTGCAAGCCACTAATAATCTATGTAGCTAAGACTTGTACTCTGGTACTTTTTCTAAATCCATTCATATTTTCCTGAGGAATTTTGGATCACACACCCAAGCGAGGAAAAGCAAGCTTTAGCTTGCAGAGTTTGCCCTGCATTGGCTGCAGCCTGTGTTCATTTGGTGTCTCTACTGCTTAGAGACTCAGTCCTGCCAATGTAAGGCATGACAGTGCAGTCTGGTCAGGGTTTTGGATCTGCAGGCTCCTCTGCAGTGTTTAGTGACTGATTGTTATATAACCAGCTTCCCCGGAGCCAGGAGCAGAGACAGGCCAGGATTTTTGCACAGAACTGAAAAGACTGCATTAGCCTAATCTCCATATACATGCTGTTACATTTGAAATAAACGCAGCCTCTCTTGTCTTTTGTCCTCTGCCACTCCCTCCAGGAACATGCTTTTGAGAGCAGTCAAAAGTATAAAGAGGGCAAATTCATCATCGAGCTGGCCCACATGATCAAGGACAACGGCTGGGACTGAGGGGCGAGCAGCCGGGTGACAACCGCAGCGGAGGAGGAGGAGGGGAGGGACTGGGTAGAGGGTGGGAGCGGGGTCGTGTGTGGTGGGTGAGTGTGTGACTTTGGTTTGGCTGATTTACCATTAACCTTTGTAACTTACTACCCATCCCTCCCTATCACACCTCTCGATGTACACACACAAAAACACACGCGTCAAAGTCCCAGACATCCCAGTTTGACAGAGAGACGGACTAGGCAGGCTTGTACGCAGCTAGCAGGACTAGGTGACTGGCCAGCAACAGTATACGAGGCAAGATGTCTAATTTCTTTTTCTGAGCCTTTAAAAAAGACAGCCGCACTCCCTCTATACCTGCTAGGAGACGTCTCCACTGTGTGAAGTATTGTACCTTGTCTAATAATGACTTTAAAACCATTTGTTAACGGGAAATTTAGCCAGAACGAGACCGGGTGGCCCAGCCTTCAGGCGTTCGATGGCCTTGAATGAGGAGCTGACGAACGTCCACTCCGTCCCCGACGTAAAAGAGATGACCTAATATGATTATAGCAAATCCAGCTGATCGGGGCCATGCCAGCTGGGCCATTGATGAGGCCTGGCGCTAAGGCTTGGCACGGAGGCCCTAGCACATGGGGCGCTGAGTTGGGGATGAGGGGGTAGAGATTGCTACCCACTGGGCCTCTCACTCCAAATAGTGGGAGAGGGAAGGGTCCTGATCCATTTATGTTGAGGCTCTGATGGTTTCTGGCTGGGATCCACTCCATGTCATGCCAGTGATGCAGCTCAGGACGATCAGGGTGAGCCGAATGTGGAAGAGAGATAGAGATGGACAGCCACCAGCTTGTTCCAAAACCTCATAGGAATTTGCCCTCACAGCAGCAAAGCAGCTCTCCCGGGTTTTATTCATCCTTCAATACACCAAAGTCGTGTAAAGCGATCTGCTGATCGTTCCCCCAAGCTCGTCTGGTGTCCGCGGACCCATCGCTGAGACCACCTTTGTTACAGGACCAGACTGAATTGCAAAACGTAGGCACGTCTCAGGTCAGCACCTTTGGCCAGAGTTCCTAAAAGATTTGCAAACACTGTGAGCATCTTTCTGCTGCTTAGAGGAAGAGCAAAGGTGATGAGGCGATCAGTCAGATGCAAACACATTTGAAGAAGCCAACCAGCCAGTGGTTAGAGAGCAACTGGTTTCATGTGTCAAGAGAACATGAAAATATACTTTTAACCGAGTTATACATGACTGCAGATTTTCAGTCATCGCTCAAAGGCTCTCTTTCAGTCTGGGATGACTGCTGTTTAACTGCTGTTACCCTGATCGTTAACTAACTGTCCCTTGTTTAAAAAAGGAGAAACTAATGGGTAACATTTTGAAGCAATGTATGAGATTCACTTTTTTTTCTAAATGCGCCGACACATGATCTACCTAGCTTACTAAATACTCCTCATCCACTAAGGGTCTTGGATTAATCACAGTGCGAGGTAACCTTACTGGAAAGCGTTGCTCAGGTTCATTGATGCTAACTTTTCTTTGCTAAGGCCAGCATCCTACAAAACGAGCTAGGTGTGTTATTCTCCGATGGAAATGTATTGTTTTCAAATGAGAGAATCCATTACAGCTGCCTCCATCCCATGCAAATGCACTGTTAATGCATGCACGGTATAAAGTTTTCTGACTAGTTTTGTGCTAGAGATCCTCATGATGTTTGTTTTTTATTTTTTGGTGAAAAACAGCATTTTGTGCATATTAAAGTTCCAATTAAACCTTGTGCTGTAGCTTGACACCTAGTCAGCTTCATCTCAGTCCGTTTGAGCTGTGAGATGTATCGCAGATTAAATGTGATCCTGGTTTAGAAAAGTAAAAATGAGTTGCTCTGTTTTGTCACAGACACAGTTTCCTGCGAACATTGCTCTAGAAGTTTCCCCGTAGGTGAAGAGTCCTTTTCAGTTACAACCAAACCTTAACGGTTAACTCTTGTCGGTAACTCTCACCGCTCAGTCTGAGGCTGCAGCGTTAAAAACCCAGCACTACCAAAGAACCCACCCATTAACAATAAATTGACCAAACAAAAGATTTCATTTTGCTTGGGCAAAGTGTTGCATAACAAGGGGTGTGCATATAGCTGAAAGCCAAGGTTGTGGATATCCTTTCTCTGTGATATATATAATATACATACATGCATTACTTTGATTTTGTAAACAGATCTTAATATATGAATATATTCTATTTACTGTATTCATCATTCATGTCAACCTCTGTGTTACAGATTGTAAACAGTGTTAATGTATTGTGTTTTATCTATGATCCTTACGATGATGAATGAATATGATTTAGGTCATGTCATGCTTTCTCTCTGGTACCCCACATTGGCTGTACGATACTACTTTTTTTACTGAAAATGTTTCAATTTTAATGTCTTTTTTAAAGGAGGATGCTGATGTTGACTATATATCATTGGATCTTCATCTAATAAAATGCATCACGGTATCTGTAAGGGTCGTTGTGTTTTTGTCTTCTCGCGCTACCTCGCCCACTCCAGCAACTGAGTTTGAAGTGTTCGGACAAATGTGAGATAACCTTGAGGATAGCACATACGTACAAGCCCGATTCTAAAAAGTTTGGGATGCTGTAGAAACAGAACACATTGCTCTCGTAAACCCATGTTTTATTCACAATCTAACATAGAAAATCTAGGTTTGAAGTGAGAAAATGTACCATTTTAGGAAAAAAGCAAGCTCGCTTTCAATTTGATGGCAGCAACACGTCTCTAATAAGTTGGAAAAAGGCCTTTTTTACCACTACGTAGCAACCACTCTTCTTTTAGCAACAGTCTTGGAACTGAGGAGTTCAGCTGCTGGACATTGATGATATAGGATTCTAGATGCTCAACAGTCCTGGGTCTTCTTTGTCATATTTTTCATTTCATGTACTGTGAAGCCATGCTGTTGTAATAGATGCAGTTTAGCATTGTCTTGTTGAAATATGTAAGGCCTTCACTAAAATGATGTCTGGATGGGAGCATATGTTACTCTAAAACCTGTATATACCTTTAAGCATTGATGGTGTTTTTCCAGCTATGCAAGCTACCAATTCCATATGTACCTCTATACCATCAGAGATGCAGGCTTTCAAACTGAGCACTGATAACAAGCTGTGTTGTCCCTATCCTCTTTAGTCCAGAGGATGTGGTGTCCATGTTTTCCTAAAAGAATGTTAGGAAAACAGCTTTCCACTTTGCCTCAGTTTATTTTAAATTAGCTTTGGCCCAGAGAAGACAGCAGTGTTCCTTGGATCATCCTCACATGTGGCGTCTTCTTTGCGCTTTAACCCGCCTTTGTGAATGGCACGGTGAACTGTGCTCACAGTAATGATTTCTGGAAGTTTTCCTGAGCCCAAGCAGGGATTTCCATAGCAGCAACGTGCCTGTTTTGCATGCAGTGCTGCCCTGGGACCTGAAGATTCTCAGAATCTTTTTGTGACATTATATACTGTAGATAAGAGATTTAGTTTTCACAATTTTATGTTGAGGAACATTATTTTAAAATTGTTCCACAATTTGCAGACAGTTTTTTCCAGATTGGTGAATCTCTAAAATGCTCTTTTTATACCCAATCATGTCCTGCAACTGTCTCTTTTAAGTACCACTTACTTTTCCAGCTTTTTGTTGTCCCTGTCCCACGCTTTTTAAAATATGTTGCTGCCATCAAATTCAAGGTGTGTTAATGTTTAAAAAAAAAAATACACTTTTTCAGTTAAAACATTTGATGTTTGCTTTATTTGGAATAGATTGAGATGTGCAAATCATTGCATTTTGTTTTCACGGAATTGCGTTTGTAAAAGCAAGATTGTAGATTTGGCTATAATAATTTGACAATCATTTAATTTGATAATTATTAAGTTTGACAGTTTTAAAATATCTTACCTAAAACATATACCAAATATATAAGTAAGAAACGTGATTTGAAGAAAAGGGAATAGCAGGAAATCTGGGAAATACCACTGGAGTCAAGAGTCTGCAAAGATCGCCTCATAGCGCTAAAGCAAGTTAGCATTTTAAGGTCTGGGTTTTAGCTGCAGGTTATCTCTATATCAAACATTTAGCTTGTGTTTTAAATATGTGGCATTACACACTAATATTTAAGCTGTTGAATCATTAAATTGCAATGTGTTACTTTTTTAAAATCTAGAAAATGAGAAGAAATGGTGAACAAATAAGTTAGAGGTATCTCTGCAACTAGCTTAGCTAGCAGGAGTGCAGGTTTTGCCTGCCTTTCATATTGCTCTCCAGTCATTGCACAATGTGCTATATTGGGTGAAGTAATATTGTGTGGTCATGCACATTTTTAAAATTTGGATTCAGGCAGTTTTGACCAAGTGGACAATTGACTCAGTTAATAAATAAGTGAAAATATTAATTTAAAAAAAATCTTAAAACGTTTTTAATAAAAATAAAGTAGATAGTTACTTAATAAAAGTCTAACAAAATCTGATACAGAACTGTACAGTCATGTTCAAGCAACCAGTTTGAGATGATTTGAGCTTTATGACGAGGTGTGAAGCAGCCATCAGAAGATGGGTACACTTTGGTTATAAAGGGATGATATGGTCAGCAATATTCTAATATGACATACTATATTCTGACCCTACCAACTTTTATCTTTATATAATGTATATAACTCACCCACTTGCTGCACGTAATGTCCTCTTTGTATATAGTCATTCACTGTATATAAAGTTCGAGTCGAGGAGCGTATCAGGTCACATTTCACTGCGTGAAATACTCGGAACTCGGAACAGCCTGACAACACCAACAGTGATGCTACATTTTGCTAACAAAGTGGCCAGTAAGTGTATGGCAGATAATCTCTTAAACAAAACTATCCTAACCCCAACCCTGAAACAAGATTATTCCTATTTCAGTCTTTGTTCCTCTGTTTTACATTGAAATATTTGTTTCCAGTTTCCTGGTGTTGGCATTATATAAGCAAATGTTCTGTGCAGATAAAACATGAAGCGCACAGTCTGAACTTAATCACATTACATGTTACAGTGTCAACCTAATTTGAATAGAAGAGATAAAAGAAAAGTGTGACTGTTATTCTAAGTGCAGTTTGAAAACCACAGACAGTACCAAAATAAAGGGACAAAAATTTGAGTTGTGATCATTTTCTATTAGAAAACACGTCGATTAAAAGCTTTACAATGTGAATTTCTTCATCTGCATGTGACGTGACAGAAAGATACATTTGTGGATAGTTGTTTCAGTGTCCATAGAGCCATGTGACAGAAACAGAGGGTCCTTCTTTTTAAAGCTTTGCATTATAAATGAGGATTTATTGTGTGGGCATAAAAGGCCCCAGTCACCTAGAGCCAACGCTGTACCGTAGAGTTACAGGACTGTAATGACTGTTGTGCAGTTTCTTCCCACTGATACTGTTCTTGTGTAATTAAAACGCGGCTCCAATGTTGGTAACGGTGAGAAAAATGACTCATTATCAGGCGTGTGTTTGTGTGACTCGACGGAGGACGTGGGCGCGGAGCCCGCTGCGACTGAACGGTGATATCTGCTGGTGATGACATTTTATGGTTCCCATGGTAACAAGTGCATCATCTGTTACTACTGGAGAACCGAGAAAACGAAACAGCAGCTTGGCATCGCCTTTATGAGTGTTTATCACTCTGATACAGAAAATACGTGCTGATGGTTCGCCTGATGTTTTCTGTGAGATTACGTTTGAAAGTGTGTGTGTTTGTGTGTAGGCGCAGGAGGATGACTATAGGGGCTGGTATAAGAGTCACACCTGTTAGTCATGCAATAATCGAGCTCCTCGTCATGTTTATAGTACTTTCCAGTACTTCCTCCGTGTTGTCCGCTCCACTCATATCCCGCATTCCTTTTCTCCCTTTCCACCTCCCATTATCAGCCTGGATCCCGTGCTCTCCTCCCGCTTTCCCGCTCCCTCTTGCTCCCTGTAGCCTCGTTTCCAGTGAACCTCCTGACTTGGCTAACCCACTCCAAATCTCACTGCAGCAGATGGTGCTGTGTTTGCATTGGGCCAGGTCTCCTAGCAACCCCGTCTCACTCCATCTCTCTTTCCTAAACCGGAGCAGTGGAGGAGTTGGTGTCATGCACTGTCTGGGTCTGCCGTGCCCACCCCTCTTCTGTCTCTCAAACTGACCTGGCTGCCTCTCAGTGTTCATGTCTATGCAAAAGTAGGGCAGCGGCTGACTGTCTGGATGACTATACGTGTGCAACAAGCACATCGGATGTGAAAAATGGGCAAAGCAGGACACAGCATATGATGTGACTCCCACATACACACACATGCACACAGAAAAAAATGGGATTTGTAACCCCATGTGGCCTAGATTTTACAGATGTTCACATATGTTGTGACGGGAGAGAGATCGCATCTGGGTCATGTTGGGTACAAAGACGTTTATGGTATTTTAAACTGCTGGAAACTTACAAATGTACATTATATCTCGGTGTTGGTATTTTCTTTATTACCCCATGATCTAATATCCTGCCAGGGAGGCTTCTGAAACAATAGATGCCGGAATATGTAACAGTAGATGCAATCTGCCAGGCTGCAAAAACTCCGCTCTGGCCAAACAACCACCCACACACTCTACTTTATGAGGAGGGCAAATGAGGACTCTCATCCTGACATCACAGCGGTCCAGTAGACTTACACAGCTGTGTCTGCATACATACTGTGTACTGATTAATCTTTAAATAGATTCCCACAAGGATTACTGAAGTACAAAACCAGATACACCACACACTGAACTCAATATTAAGGTGAAAGTGCATCCATCCATTAATTTCTGCTTAGGGCCAGGTTGTAGGGGCAGTAATTTAAGTTGAGAAGTCCAGACCTCCGTCTCCCAAGTCACCACCTCCACTAAGGCACTAAGACATTCCCAGGCCAGCTGAGAGATATAATCTGTCCGATGCATCTGGACCTAACCTAGGGCCTCCTCCGGGTAGGACATGCCCAGAACACCTCACCCAGGAGGTGCCCAGGAGGCATTCTTGTCAATATAGAGGAGTAGCAGCTCTACTCTGAGCCTCTCTTGAATGACTGACCTTCTCAACCTGTCTTCAAACAGGAGCCCAGCCACCCCAGGTGAAAACTAAGTTTTGCCGCTTGTATCTATGATCTTGTTCTTTCAGTTACTACCCAGAGCTCGTGACCACAGGTGAGGGGAAGGATGTAGATCAACCAGTAAAACAAAAGCTTTACTTTTACACTCAAGACTCTATTTACCTTGACAGACCAGTGCAATTTCCAGATCACTGCAGCCAATCCATGAAAGTAACAGAGCAAATCCCAGGAAACAAAATGGAGCTGAAGAAAGGGCAATATTCCTATTTATCATAAATAATTATTATTTTCATCCTTTGGTTTCATGGATTTAAAAAAGCAATGCAAGGTGTTAATCGTTGAGGTTTAGAAGCCCTAAAACACGCTAAGGTTCACATTTACTGCAGAGACATTAAAGTCTTACTGACTTTCTGAACGCACTCTTATTTCCACAAATTTTTCCTTTTTTTATGGGTTTTTTATGGCACAAGTTTGCTGCCATGCTCTCGAGTCTCTAATGGCTCACAGAAAATCATCCATCATGCACAGATAAGCAAACCCACCCAAACACACACACACCGCTGTGATACTTAAGTGTAGCCGAGGGAGAACACACAATACAAATGGCAGCTCCAAGCCATGTTATGATGCCCCTGTCCCTGATTAATTGCTTTAATTTACTTTTCCAGCTGTGGCACACAGACAACACAAATGATTAATCCTTCTCCTCCAAGTGTGGTAGCATGAAACTCAACAACCCACAGCTTCACAAGTGCAGTGCTGTGTAACTTTTTGTTCACTTGCCCTAAATAAAATCATGCTGTCTCATGTCTAAAATGCTCTGTGGTGCTGGTAATCAATAGGAAGACATGAAGTGTCGACAGCAGATTGTTTGCACCAGCATCTAAAAGCACCTTCTGTGGTTTTTCCTTCTTTTTGGAGGAAATTGCTGCCCCCCTTCAAGGGAAGCAAAGTGCCGCCTACTTGTTTGTTTGCTTGGGTAGAAGTACCCGCAGGCCCCAACAGAGCAAGGAAGGTTTTTTCCTTCCCCACTCATATCTGTATCAGACACACAGGCCAAGGCTGGAGAGGAACAAGGGAGGCGAGCACGAAACAATGAAAAGGCCTTCAGTGAGGCTGGTCTGAGTGATGACATTTGCTGTTAAGGGACCTGACAGTCTTGGTCTGCAAACAGCAAAAACATTGAGACAGTTTTCCAACACAAGAGCAGTTCGTCTCAGAAATCTTCCACAACTTTCACTGCACTGCACTGAGGTCATGTAAAACCTGGGCAATCTTTATGGATTAAAGTCTGGATAAAGTGGGGCGCCGACAACACATAACAGTCTTCTTCTAATCATGAGTTATTTGATGATCTCACTCACTCACTTGTTTTGTAGCAGTTAAACTCAGGTGATATCCTTCTGTGATCCTGGATCACACACATATTTTTTTTCTCCAGGTTTTCTGAAGGTCTTTCAAAAACGTTCTTGTTAAGCCACTTAACACTGACTGATGAAACATTCAGCCACAAACAAGGTTAACTCCACTGTGTTGCTAGCAGCTTCATCATCATTTGCTCCCATTTCTTTACCTGAATCTATGAAAAATGGCAAAGATACCACAGTTTGACAGGTATACAATTTTACTTTTGCACCAAGAAGGTAATTTCCAAAGCGCTATTAACTGAAAACATACAGCATACCTCAGCATAGTGTGCAGTGTATACTTAAACAATCTGAGGAAGTGTGCTAACAGGCCGTTCTTAAGGAAGGAGAATCAGACAGAGAAGGCTGATGTGGGCCGAACTACATAAGAACTGGACAGAAAATCAGTGGCAGCTGGTCTGATGAACTGATGAATCCAAATTTGAAATCTTTTTTCTTCAATTCAATTCAGTTTTATTAATACAGCGCCAAATCACAACAACAGTCGCCTCAAGGCGCTTTATATTGTAAGATAGGCACTACAATAATACATACAGAGAAAAACCCAACAATCATATGACCCCCTATGAGCAAGTACTTTGGCGACAGTGGGAAAGAAAAACTCCCTTTTAACAGGAAGAAACCTCCAGCAGAACCAGGCTCAGGGAGGGGCGGGGCCATCTGCTGTGACCGGTTGGAGTGAGAGAAGGAAGACAGGATAAAAGACATGCTGTGGAAGAGAGACAGAGGTTAATAACAGATATGATTCAATGCAGAGAGGTCTGTTAACCCTTTAAAACCGGCCAGAGCGGGCACGCTCCGTTTTGCGTAACTAGTTTTAAATCCTGGTAGCACTGCAACCACATGAGCTAGCGCAATAATTTCTTTTGCATATGAAACCGGAGGAGTTGTACTTACATCTTATGCCATCAGCTTGTCCTAGGTCACAGTTTCCTTCCACATATAGTTTTGCAAAAACTGCATAAAAAGCGCTTGCAGCAACAAAAACATAATATTCCAGAAACAGGCTTTGCCGATCCGATCAGCTGTTCATAACACTTCCTACGTCCATCAGCACGAACTATCGCATGTCCGCCATGACCTGCCCGAAACCGGAAGTGACGTCATTTTCACGGAAATGTAGTTTTTTCCCCATCAAGGCCATCAAGGCCTGGTGTTTTTAAAAGTTATGTTTGACTTTATGACTTTCTGTGTCGTTTCTGGGATGCTTAGGACTCATATTGCACTGCTGGAAATAGTTTATTTTGATGCATGTGCTGCTTTTTTGCAAATTTGCAGTATAATATTTATTTTCGTTTTTCCTGCAGTGTATAGAAATTGGTGTATTTCAAAAATAAAACTATGAAGACACTCAAAATAAATTTCCTGTGGTGGGAAACTAGTTTGTGCAACTTTTTTGTATTTACAGTTTTGAGGGATAAGCCTCTTAAATTTCTCTAACTAGAAATATATGTAAAAAAAAAACAAAAACGATTTTCAATTTTTTTATAGTTTATTGCACTTTTTTGCAATTTATGTAATTACTATGCACTTAATGCATGCATATTATTAAAATTTAGGCTGTAATGGTTGTATTGATGTATAGCAACTTGAAATGCTCCCAAAAATGGCTCCACAACATGTAAAAATATAATATAAGCTCTGGCGGACTTGGTTCTATGGTAGGTCTTAATACATAGTGAGCGAGAAAGGTGACTGGAAAGGAAAAACTCAATGCATTATGGGAATCCCCAGCAGCCTATGTCTATTGCAGCATAACTAAAGGAGGATTCAGGGTCACCTGATCCAGCCCTAACTGTGTGCTTTAGCAAAAAGGAAAGTTTTAAGCCTAATCTTGAAAGTAGAGATAGTGTCTGTCTCCCGAATCCAAACTGGAAGCTGGTTCCACAGAAGAGGGGCCTGAAAACTGAAGGCTCTCCCTCCCATTCTGCTTTTAAATACTCTAGAAACAACAAGTAGGCCTGCAGTGCGAGAGCGAAGTGCTCTCATGGGGTGATTTGGTACTATAATGTCATTGATTGGTTGAGATCAGGAGAAAGGTACATCAGTAAATGGCATCTGTGAAACACAGTGGAGGCTCTGTCGTGGTTTGAGGTTGCATTTCACCCGGTGGTGCTGGAGCTCTTAAAGGAATTAACAATGCAGAAAAGCACCATCAGAGTTTGATCCAGCATTTAGTTTTTTCAGCGTGACACTGATACCTGAATAAGAGAACACACATCAGATCATTTTGAATCATAGATTGGCCTCAACATCACTGATGCACTGTCTGTTTGCACGTGTCAATAAATCGCTGCACATATTTTCTATTTTCCTAACAAATATATAAAGAAGTGAGGGGTAGGTCAAGACTTATTTGGATTTAATGTTTCATTTTATATAACTGGTGAACTGAAATAAGGACTGAAATGACCTCCGCCCAAAACAGTGTCTAATTTAATGAGCTACTTTGAGAAGATTAAGTTAAGTTTGTGTCTTTTTAATGCTCTTCGGTGAATGTATTTTGCTTAAATATGTTTAAAATGAACTGCAATCTTCAGAATGACCACAGCTGCTTACAGAGCTAAACAGCTAAATGACTAATCCACACAAACAGTATCATGCTATAAATAATCCTCCTAGTGGGTCACACTGAAATTGCTGCCAAAAATAATGAGTCACTCGAAGTGTTTTCTTGTCTTACTAACATGTCAGCAGCCTGAGTCTGCCGGCCTGCTCGTCTCTTCTCTTCATGAAAGTATCGTCAGGCAAACGTGAAAGGGAAACTGCTCCACAGCTCGTACAGTCAGCTGTTGTGATGTGGCCTGAAGTGTGTAAGAAGGTGAATAATGCCAAAGGTTATGAAGCAGCACAGGCCTAAATCGAGCTCAGTGCACTCTCTGACCGCTCATCTCTAAGTCCCAGCACACAACGTAGCAACCATCGAGTACAAAATAGCATTTTAAAGAGCCCATAAAACTAAAATAAAATGCAACCTTTCTGCCACAGCATGAATTTTAATTACAGATTTGGAGAAAGCTGGCCGACTCTGGTGCTATGCGATCATGTTGCTCTCATTTTGTTGTGACAGCTTCTGAGGGGTCAGGGAGGCTGCTGGGAAAAGCTGAGCCTGCTGACAAAGGCAACATTGACTCTGTCAACCACAGAAATAAATCATGTGATAGAATTGTGTTTAGAAGATGATAATAGACTGTGGCTGTTTACTCTTAGATAGAAAGTGTGATTTATGAGTCTGCTTATTACAAAGACTGAAGACAGCCTGCGTCCAAAGGTAAGTAAATCGACTAACATCTTCAAACCTAACTCTGTGTGAACCCCCCCTCCACATAGTAAACTACTATATAAGACATAAAACATAAAAAGAGCACTTAACCTTCTTTCTTAACCTTCTGCTCATAGCCTGTACATAGCTTGTACACTCACTACAGCCTGTACATACTTAAAGCTATAGCATATTCATAATATACCTTCATACCGTGTACATTGTAACATACCCATAATAGACCCATATTTTGTACCCTCATACCTATAATAGTATAATAATAATAATAATAATATCTATATATCTATATTATTGCTAAAGCACTTTCTGGATGGATGCAAACTGCATTTCGTTGCCTTGTAATTGTGACATGTGCAATGACAATAAAGTTGAATTCTATTCTATTTTATTCTATTCTATTACCATTGAAAAAAATATCATGTTCTCCCTGTATTTAAATCTGAGAAATGATATGAGTGTTATGACAAGTGTTAGGTAAAGAAGGACATAGGGGAAGTAATGTCATACTTTACATTGACTATAGAGAATATGAGTTCTAGGAGTTGTAGATCTGCAGCAAAAATGAGTAGTTGTAAAAACTTGAAAACATAATTACAATTTAAATGGGTGGTTTCCCTGGTAAAATCTGTCCTCCTGGGAACAATGGATGTAGAGAAAAAGTTCCACAAAAGTACTTAGGAGAGTAGTTGTTACTAATGTAACTCTAGTTCTATGAGTAAGTTTGTGAAAGTGCAGACTTTTAACTTTAATTCAAGTAGTTTTACAAAAATGAAATATGCATTAACTGTTTAGGGAATCAAGGCCTTTATACATTAAAATTCCTGCAAATATTTTGTGTGTGCAAAATATATTTTGGACTCATATTCTTGATGCAGCCATTCACACGAACCACATAATTTATTTGCTTTTGCAGTATTCTTTGAGTCATCATATTATTTGCACTATGAGATGCTGTCTGATCAGTTGTGGAATGTTTGGCTGAATTTGAGCAGAACGTGTAGCCCTGTGTGATGGCTGCACTTACAGCCACACAGTGGTAATACCCACCATGTTAGTGTAGAGGCTTATAAGTAATATTGCATTCACATTTCTTTCTTTAAATATAAGAATTTATTTACAGAACAATAAATAACTGGTTTTGGTTTAGAATTCATTCACATATCCACATAACGCTGCATTCTAAAATAAGTGCGCACATTTTAGTTTACACTGTTATGTATGATTAATCTTTTGTTTTCTGAGTTACCTTAGTTGCAGCTGTTCCAGTCCCTTGATTAAGGAGCCAAGAGGTGGAAAAGGGGCGGAGCGAGCTTTAAAGGAAGGCTACAAATTGGTTCACGCCATAACTCAGGACCATGGGGGGGAATTGGAGTTCATTATGTTTGGTTTAGTTAGGTTTTGTGTGTTTTACCCCTTTTCCTGTTTTTGTGGGCTGATCAGCCACTATTTAAGTTTCCCCTTTGTCTCATTAAGTTAGGTCAGTTTGTTTGAGTTATCAGTTGTGTTGTTAACTTTGAGTAGAGTTTTGTTAGTTTGACCTCTTTTATGGGCCCAAGATTTTGATTCTTTTTGCATGAGTTAACCAATTATGTTTTTTGGGTTAAATAAAAAAATCATTTTTTGGACTTTAACCTGTGCCTAAGTTTCCTTCACTGCTCGGTCCATCACAAGTGGTGTCAGGAGTGGGATCAGCAGTTGAAGGCACAGGATTTTTTTTTCTTTCTCTTTTTTTCCCCTCTTCACTCATCAAGCCATGCACAGAATGGGAAGGAGTGGCAGAGGAGCAAAAGGAGATTGTCAAAACCAGCCAGTTGGAGTTGTAGAGCAAGTAGGAGGAGAGGAAAATGGAGCCTCTGGAGGGGTGGATAGTACTGAGAGCCAAGGTCAGGAGCCGACAATGTCAGAACTGATTTCCATGCTTCGTTCTCATATGGGTCAGCAGGAGGCCCAGGAAGCAAGAAGAAGGGAGGAGTTTACCCGCCAGGAACAGCGCTTTAGAGCACTGCAACATCAGTTTCAGCTGTTGCAGGTAGAAGTGCAAGCTCGTACCTCCCCGGTCCCTGAGCCTCAAATGGAGGTCTCTGAGCCTCAAATGGAGGAACCTGAACAACCAGAGGTAGAGTCCTTTGAAGAGGAGGATCCTCCCTGTGCTGGCTCCAGTAATGAGCAAATACATCCTCAGTCAGGTCAGTCTCGCTTTTATGAACCCAGGCTGGAAAAATTGACAGAGGAGGATGATATTGAACATTTTTTAACAACATTTGAACGCATGGCTGTAGTTTGCCGGTGGAAAAAAATGGACTGGGTTTTTCATCTGATTCCTTTACTCACTGGCAAAGCAAGAGGTGCGTATGTTCATATGGATATGGATGACTCTCTAGACTATGACAAAGTGAAAGCAGCTATCCTTCAAAAATATGACATTAATCCTGAGACATATAGACTGAGATTCCGTTCACTGGAGGTAAAACCTGATGAGAATCCAAAAGAACTATATGCAAGATTGAAAGAGTTATATGAGAAGTGGGTGAAGCCAAAAGGAAAAACGGTGCATGAGGTTAGTGAAATATTAATTTTAGAACAATACTTGAGAATGCTGTCTCCTGAGTTACAGATATGGATTAAAGAACGCAATCCAAACTCTGCAGCGGCGGCTGCAGAGCTAGCTGATGTGTTTGTGGCAGCACGGAGAAAAGGACAGCCATGGAGCCACACAGCATGGAAAATGAGAGATGGTTCAAAATCTGTCCCTCACTACCAGAAAGCAGGGGTGAGTAAACCTCCAAAGAGCCAGTCTGTCAATATGCCGTCAAGACCTCCACCCAAGACTGTGATTTGTTATTTGTGTGGGATGGAGGGCCACACAAAACCTATGTGCCCAAAGAATGCTACAAAAATAACGCAGATGTGTTTTGTGCCCCGACAAAGTGTGGAGCCTAAAGTGGAGTTTGAGAATGGTTTCAAAATGACCTTAGTTGAGGTTGATGGGAAACCATTAAAGGCCCTTGTTGACTCCGGAAGTACTCAGACTCTTGTGCACCGAGACTTTGTACCCGCAAATAAAGTTAATGTGGAGACAATCCCTGTTCGCTGCATTCATGGAGATGAGAGATCATATCCAACAGCAGATCTGTACATTAAGGTACAAGGACAAACGTATATTCTAAATATTGGTGTTGCAGAGAATCTGCCATTTCCAGTAGTGCTGGGTCGAGATCTGCCTGTGTTGTTTGACTTGCTGAATCCTAGTCATACATGCAATGTTGCAGTAACAAGAGCTCAAGCTAAGAAGAAAGAGGAGTCCCTACACCCACTCCGTGCCTTGCCCTTCTATGATGCGGACATAGAGACTGCACCCGGGAAGTCTCGTAAGTCACGTGGACAGAGAAGGCAAGAGAAGTTTCTACATACTGCTGTTCGAGAAGCTCCTAGCACAGAGCCGGAGTTACCTTTGGGTTTCAAAATCCCTGTTAATATTATTGAAATGCAACATGACGATCCATCTCTAACATCTCTGTTCCAGAAAGCTGCAGAGAGGAACCAAGGAACTAAGCAAGATTTGAACAGCAGGGGGGAGTTTCTGCTGAAAGATGGCATTCTGTATCGTCAGCAGGGTTCAGCATTGCAGTTGGTGGTTCCTAGAGCAGTCCAGAAGGTGGTGCTCTCCTTGGGACACTCCATTCCATGGGCTGGCCACTTGGGAAAGCACAAAACCATGGCCCGCATTAGAAAATATTTTTATTGGCCTGGTGTGCGCTCGGATGTAACACTGTTCTGTAAAAGCTGCCCTCAGTGCCAGAAGTCTTCTCTTAAAATCCCCTCCAGAGCTCCTCTCCAGTCTCTACCAATTATCAGCACTCCATTTGAAAGGCTAGGAATGGACATTGTTGGTCCTCTAGAAAGGAGCAAGGCAGGCAACCGTTACATGCTGGTTGTGACAGATTACGCTACAAAGTATCCAGAGGTCTTTCCTTTGAGATCAATAAAAGCCAAAGCAGTCGCCTTCTGTCTCATACAGTTCTTCTCAAGGGTTGGTTTTCCTCGTGAGATTCTTACTGACCGTGGCACTAACTTTATGTCCACTTTGTTGAAGCAGGTGTACCAGCTCCTTGGGATTAAGAGCCTGAGGACAACGCCATACCACCCTCAGACAGATGGCCTAACAGAGCGCTTCAATCAGACTCTGAAACAAATGTTACGCAAATTTGTCAATGAAACTGGTACAGACTGGGATCAGTGGCTGCCCTACCTCCTCTTTGCATATAGAGAAGTACCCCAGGCTTCTACAGGTTTTTCACCTTTCGAACTATTGTATGGCCATGAGGTACGAGGCCCCTTGTCTCTTCTAAGGGAGACTTGGGAGGGTGACCAAGAAAGATCACAGGCTGTCAATGTTGTCTCTTATGTTGTCCAGATGCGGGAACGGTTGGAGAAGATGACGGAGCTGGCCCAAGCCCACAAAGCGGAAGCACAGCAGCACCAGAAGGCCTGGTACGACCAGTCAGCTCGGCAAAGATCCTTCAGTCCTGGTGAGAAGGTGCTGGTGCTTCTTCCAAGTGATGACAGTAAGCTGTTAGCAAAGTGGCAAGGGCCATATGAGGTCCAAAAGAAACTTGGACAAACAACCTATAAGGTCGCTATTCCAGATCAGCCCCGCTCCAGCAGAGTACTGCACATTAACCTGCTTAAGGAATGGGTGGAGAGACCAAAAGCAGATGTCTTTCTGATCCGGGAGGTTTCGGAGGAGGAGGAAGTGGATGATCAGTATCTGCCAAAACCCACTCCTCAGGACCTGGATCTAAACCATCTTCCTGAGGAAAGACAGGCTCAGGTGAGAAACCTGTGTAAATTAGATGTGTTCAGTGAAAATCCTGGTAGAACGGACATTGTGGAACATGACATTGTGTTGAAAGATGGAGCTTCTGTGAGGAGAATGAGTTACAGGATACCTGAGCGTCTACTGATCCCGTTGAAAGAGGAGATCGACCTGATGTTGTCACTAGGAATCATTGAAGCCTCGAAGAGCGAGTGGTGCCACCCGGTGGTCCTGGTGCCAAAGAAGGATGGCAGTATCCGTTTCTGCATAGACTTCAGGTACCTGAATGCAATATCACAATTTGATTCATATCCAACTCCCCGCATTGATGACATGGTTGAGCGTCTTGGGAAGGCCAGATACCTGACAACAATAGACCTCTGCAAGGGTTATTGGCAGGTACCACTGACTAAGCGCTCAAAAGAGCTGACTGCTTTCCGGACCCCGTGGGGCTTGTTCCAGTTTAAAGTCATGCCCTTTGGACTGCATGGTGCCCCGGCAACATTCCAGAGACTGATGGACCAGATACTGTCTGACATGTCTGATTTTGCTGCAGCCTACCTTGATGACATAGTGATTTTCAGTTCTACCTGGGAAGAACACCTGAAACACCTGGAGAAGGTATTGGGGCGTCTTCAGTCTGCAGGGTTGACTGTTAATCCAGCTAAGTGTGCCATTGCCAAGGCTGAAACTGAGTACCTTGGGTTTGTGATTGGAAATGGAGTAATAAAACCTCAAGTCAATAAGGTCACCGCCATAGAATCCTGTCCTTTGCCAGAGACCAGAAAACAGCTGAGATCATTTTTAGGTATGGCAGGATTCTATCATCGGTTTATCCCTCATTTCTCCG
Source organism: Mchenga conophoros (assembly GCF_057382185.1). Classification (NCBI taxonomy): domain Eukaryota; kingdom Metazoa; phylum Chordata; class Actinopteri; order Cichliformes; family Cichlidae; genus Mchenga; species Mchenga conophoros. The sequence continues at coordinate 13,097,985 of NC_140539.1, forward strand.
CCAGGGCAGCTCTTCTGACGGATCTGACTGGTGCCCGAAGTCCCAATAAGATCACCTGGACAGAGGAGGCTAAGATGGCTTTTCAGGACCTACGACAATCTCTGAGTAAGAGCCCAGTCTTGCACAGCCCTGATTTTGAGAGAAATTTCATTCTTCAGACTGATGCCTCAGAGAGAGGATTGGGAGCTGTTCTGTTACAGGGACCGCCTGGAGAGCGTCATCCAGTGGCCTTCATCAGCCGAAAGCTGTTTCCGAGGGAAGTGCGATACTCAACCATCGAGAAGGAGGGACTTGCCATCAAATGGGCCCTGGACTCCTTTAGGTATTATCTTCTCGGACGGGAGTTCATATTGGAAACAGACCACAAGGCTCTTCAATGGATAGAGAGAATGAAGGACACAAATGGAAGGATCACGCGATGGTACCTTGCAATCCAGCCATTCCGGTTCACCATCAACCACATCCCCGGCAAGGATAACTGCACTGCAGACTGTCTCTCTCGCTGTCCCAGGGAGAGATCTGAAGAGGGGGAGTGTGTGATGGCTGCACTTACAGCCACACAGTGGTAATACCCACCATGTTAGTGTAGAGGCTTATAAGTAATATTGCATTCACATTTCTTTCTTTAAATATAAGAATTTATTTACAGAACAATAAATAACTGGTTTTGGTTTAGAATTCATTCACATATCCACATAACGCTGCATTCTAAAATAAGTGCGCACATTTTAGTTTACACTGTTATGTATGATTAATCTTTTGTTTTCTGAGTTACCTTAGTTGCAGCTGTTCCAGTCCCTTGATTAAGGAGCCAAGAGGTGGAAAAGGGGCGGAGCGAGCTTTAAAGGAAGGCTACAAATTGGTTCACGCCATAACTCAGGACCATGGGGGGGAATTGGAGTTCATTATGTTTGGTTTAGTTAGGTTTTGTGTGTTTTACCCCTTTTCCTGTTTTTGTGGGCTGATCAGCCACTATTTAAGTTTCCCCTTTGTCTCATTAAGTTAGGTCAGTTTGTTTGAGTTATCAGTTGTGTTGTTAACTTTGAGTAGAGTTTTGTTAGTTTGACCTCTTTTATGGGCCCAAGATTTTGATTCTTTTTGCATGAGTTAACCAATTATGTTTTTTGGGTTAAATAAAAAAATCATTTTTTGGACTTTAACCTGTGCCTAAGTTTCCTTCACTGCTCGGTCCATCACACCCTGACACTTTGCAGTTCATCCTGCAGCTTCTATCAGCGGTCACATCATCTATAAACACTAGTGACCTGCTTCCAGTGGGAGCACAGGCCCATACCACAACACTTCCTCTGCTATGTTTGACAGATGATGTGGTATGTTTCAGAACACAAGTCTTTTACCAAACTTTTCTCTTCCCATCATTCTGGTACAAGTTCATCTTCATGTTATCTGTTCAAAGATTATTTATTTTCCTTTACAGGACTGTGCAGGCTCTTCTATATGTTTTCTGGTAAAGCCTAATTTGGCCTTATTCTTGAACTAACTAACTAACTACTGATTTGCACATGTTGTAAACTGTATTTATGTTTATGAAAGAGTCTCTTGATTGTAGACTTTGATTATTCATGCAAATATATCATGTATATTGTATTTTTAATGCAGCCGTTCACACCGATCGGCTAATTTTACAGGATAAATTTGTAGCATTTATTTTTTCAGGCTGACCAATCAGACCACAACTGTGCTCTGGGTCAATTGGCTCTCTGAAATAATTTTTCTGCCTCCTCAGATGTGGTCTTAACTCTGCCAACAAGAGTTCAAACTCCTCCTCTCACATCCTGAAATATGTATAAAAGCAACTGTGATAAAACTTCAACTCCTGGATCAAACTATGAAATTCTCCCTGCTGCGGTTTTCTCCTGACAGGCACATGAACTCATATTTTCCATTTTTTCTGTTTGTTGTTTAGAAACATCAGGACCAGCTTATCATCACCTGATGTTGACTCCAAAAGCTGCTTTGAGAACCCTTTTGACTGGGTTTGCAGCATGTTTTAAAACATTATATTATTTGCGTTATAAAGCTTTTTCTAATCGGTTCTGCAGTATATTTCTGGATCTGAGCAGAGAGATTTTAAATTGGTTAGATTTTAAGGATTTCCTTCTTAACCATGGAAATAATTCTGTGATCATCCACTTTAGTTGTCTTCTGTGGTCTTTCAGGTCTTTTGGTATCGCTCAGCTGCTCAACCAGACTGTTGATTTGGCAGCTGAAGGCTTTAATTTTGGTTGTTCAGCCTAATGACGGCCTCCTTTGTTTGTACTGCCATCTTTTTGGATTTGCTTACTGAGAGCTCCAGTAAGCAAATAACAAATACAAGATAATGGGCTTCACATGGCCATGCAACTGCCTCTCAATGAGTTACTGTTGAGACTGAAAATTGACTGTAATTCTTAAATAGTTATTGCGATTTTGTTATTTTAATCTGTTAAAGTGTTTTTTGTTCCACCCCTTGAATTATAAAAAACATAGAAAGAATTATCCAAAAACCAATCGACCTAACTGTGTGTAATGTGCACAAAAATAAAAACAGATTTGTACAAGACCAGCTGTGATGCAGCTTTAAGGGAGAGATCTGCACTGCATGAGGCCTTCAAATGAGAAACTAATGAAGCACATTAGCAAAACAAACACATGAAAACACACACAATCGAAAAAAGAAAATGTGAATCACCACCACGTGCACAGGGGACAGCAGTGGCTTTAGTTTCATGTGCAAAGGATGGATGCAATTATATGTCACCAGCAGCTCTTTGGAAAAAATAAGTTTCTCTGAAACCACTATTGTTTACTAGTTACTCTTCTTGCCAGTTTCACAAAGCTTTGTGCAGAACCTGCTATATGCTGTATGCTTTCTTCTTGTATAACCTACTACAGTTCAGTCTATCTCCATCTGTGTGAACCATCGTGCTGAACCTGTCAGTGTAAACACTGATCTAAAAAATGCTGCATACGTGGGGCTTCTTGGTCCCTGCTGAATCCTCAGACAGACCGAGGCTGTGCTGCTGCTGCTGCCAGGAGACCTGTTGTAAGAGACTGCAGAGGCTATAAATAGCTCAGCCCTGTCTTTCTCACAGGCACCACCCACTACATAACCCATGTGACACAACAGCAGCACAAAGCAAAACAGTTCAGCACCGCTGCACACTGAGCCACTGAGAGGGGAGTGGAACAACATGTACTGATGTAGGGCTCTTTAAAGAGAGAGAGCTGCTTTAATGACATCTCTTTGTCTGTAGAGACAGCATAACATTTTTATGCATGCATTTTAACATTAGTGAATTTAGGCTAAGGTGTCCTCTAAGCTTTATTGCCATGGTAACAACTAATGCTAACAATAAAAAGTGAATATTTGTCATTTCAACAATAATGTTGAACAACCTTTGAGAGGACAGTTTAAAGGCTTTTGGAAAGTTCATTTATTAAATGTGCTTCACTTGTACATGACATGTTGTTTCGGTCTCAAAGTGGAGATGACCGAAGCGTGCACCAGACAGAAGGGTCACTTCTTTTTGTATAGACACGTTTTAAGATATTCAGAAACATGTTTTGCACATCTGACGAACGTCTTTGTGCGCACTGCCCTTTGATCTGCTGTTCTGCCCTGATTGTATTCACCGTATTTTTGATTGATCCTCAGATGTCACGTGTCGCTATGATTAGCTGTGTGCCGCTCTACAGATCCTCAGCCTGTTGCTGTTGTTGTTGCTGCTGCTCAACACTCTCAGCTTACAGGATTTACTGACCTACAAAAGGGTTACTGCTGTTTTGGGCCTGCAGGTTTACAGTCGCTGCTGACTGTAAACAGAGCACACCTGTGGCCTGTCTGCACCTGACTGCAGCTGTGACCGTCACAGAGAGGGGATGCATTTCTGTAGCACACCTGTACACTTTGAAATTAAATAAATGTTTGAATCACCCTCAGCAGACACTTTATTAGATACACCTTGGTAGTAATAGAGACGTTTTTTGCCTTAATTCTTTGTGGCAAAAATTCAACAAGGTGCTGGAAACAGTCCTCAGGTTTTGGTTCATGTTGACATGATAGCATAAAAGAGTTGCTGCAAATCCATCATGTGAATCTCCCGTTCCATCACATCCCAAAAGTGTCTCTCTTGGATTGAGATCTGGTGACTGTGGAGGTTTATTTGAGTACAGTAAACTCACTCATCATCATCTGACCAGTGTTACATGGTGCATTATTATGCAAGAAGCAGCCATAAGAAGATGGTTGGACTGCGGCCATGAAGGAATTGACACGAGCAGCAACAGTACTCATGTAGGGTGTGATGTTTAAATGATGCTCAGTTGGTACTAAGGAGTCCCAAGTGTGCAAAGAAAATATCCTGACACCATTACACCACCAACCTGATCTGTTGGCACAATCCATGCTTTCAGGTCCTTTACACCAAACTGACCCTACCGTCCAAATGTTGCAGCAGAAATTCTGATCAGAACAATGTTTTTCCAATCTTCAGTTGTGCAGTTATGGTGAGCTGAATTGTGTCCTCAGTGTTCTCACCTTAGCCGACAGGATTGTGGTCTTCTGCTGCTGTGGCTCATCTGCTTTATGAAACATGTTGCATGTTCAGAAATGCTCTTCTGAATACCTTGGTTGTTATTCAAGATGCTGTTGGCTTCCAATCAGCTTGACAATCTTCCTCTGACACCAAAAGGATATTTTTACACAGTGAACTGCCGCTTACTGGATATTTGGTTGGAAAAGGAGACCTTTAGGTCTCTATAAACAATAGAGATGGGTGTGTGGGAAAATCCCAGCAGATCAGCAGCTTCTGAAAGACTCAGACTTTAACTATAGTGTTGTGATTAAAAGTTGCAAGCAGGGTTTATAACTCAGACATTACCAGCAGAGTTAATGATGATCTGCTGCTGTGAGGTGGTATTGTTTGTATTTTGTTTCTTCCTCAGTGGCAATCAGCTGTACTGCAGTTAGGAGCATTTAAGGCTCTTATGAGGAGACACGTTTGATCCTGGAGCAGCCCAGATTGGGGATTTATGTAATCTCAGCACAGTGGTTTTAGATTACACCGATTCATTTACTCACAAGTCCCGCAGCGCCTCCAACCATATCTCGGTGCGGTGGGGGAGGGTGTGGCTCAGGCTGATTCATTAGCAGTTTTTCCTCTTTTGTCTTTCATTGGCCAGAAAATCTAGGCAAAGGTGAGTGCCAACAAAGCACTTTAAAAAATACTCGAGTCAATCCTTTTACTGGAAAACAGTCCAACCCAACCCCTGCTCCTGAAAAAGAAAAATCAATTAGCTGCATTAGGATTTCAAATCTGATCCAACGCACATGAAGGGGTTATTGCTTCTGTAAAAGATGGTTATTGAGCCTACACCCGCTGCACCCTCCCACCACTGCGCTCTCATGCACATAAGGATGCCATTGTTTGCACTTGTCTGCACGTCGTCTCCACCAGCTATTCACTTATTTCTTGGAAATCCTCAAAATCTGCCCAGCGACCACCGCGTTATCAGGTAAAAGGATTAACAGAGCAAAGACTAAAGTAATTTATCAATCAGTGACTGTTGTGCAACGTTGACGTCTTCCAAGAATACTAACATTTCTCAAAACTGTGCTCTTTACAGGCTTTGGTTTGTTCCCCAGAACTAAGATCCAACGAGGGAAAGAAGGAGACGCAGTCACGCCATGGTCTGTATTAATGAGCTGAAATATTTATTTTTAAAAACTGAAAAAATAAAAACAAACCCACCAACATAGTTTTAGTATATTATACAAAGACATATTTCAATGTTGCTATGTGAGTATCTGTTTCTCTCTGACTACAGTGTGAGGCAGTTTGAAAGGCTGGCTGAGCTGGTAGGACTAAACAGACATGAACCAGAGAGAGAGCCAAAGAGGGAGAGAGAGGTTAATAAAAAGGTAATTTGGGCAAAAATAAAATAAAATAAAACCCAAAATATCACTCGAGGTGCAATCCAGTCTTTCAAGACACTTGGAAAAAAAAAATCCATACAAAGAAAATGCTCCTTTCTTTTATGGAGGTTTTCTTCTTCTACTGAAGTCAGCTACCAGATGTGTTGTCCAGATGTGGAAGAAGTGACAGACTACAGCTAAAAATCATTTAGTACAAAAAGACCTGGACTCAATAGCACTGCAGATAATACTTCTTATTATTATTGGCAAATACTATTCGACCAGCAGCTGTTAAATTACCCAGTGTCACAACCTTTTAGAGATATGCAGCTGAAGCGGAGCGTCCAAAACTAAAGTACGTTAAGACACAGAGAGACAAACCCCCACCACCACCAACCGCGGGTCATCGAATAGAAAGAAGGTAAGTAACGTGTTGAGGGTTGAAGATAAACGCCTGCTCGTCTCAGGTTTCAGAGTCCAGAGCCAAACGGCAGCTCGTCGGGTTCAGCAGGAAGTTAGGAAACTAACTGTTTTGTTTAAGTTAAACCGAATCCTTAAAAGCAAGCAAAATATTATTTCCAACAACAGGAGGCTTGTAGTTTATGTCCACAGCTACTTGGTCTTTAGGAAGCTATTGAAAAAACACTGCAGTTTGCTTTCGTCCCAGACCCCGTGATCCCTCTGTCACTCAGAGAAGGAATTCAGGGAAAATAACGGCAGTCGGTCCCCCGCTGTGCGTGGCGAGAGGCTGGGTCACGTGATCAAACCGGGCCGATCTAAAGGTTTGTGCAGCGGGAATGGCCTCGAGTCCTCGTTTAAGTCTGACTTCAAGAAAGGTCAAAGTTCTCATGGATATTTCTTCTCCTGCTGATTTATTGGGCTAAGCTTGTGACGAGACAGCAGAGGAGGGTCTCTGTCTTTACTGAACCGAGGAGCAAAACTTGTGTTTTGATGAAGAGAAAAAGACATCAGAACGAGCTCTATATTTAAAAAAAATAACGATAATAAAGAGGGCTGCCTCTTGCTACCCTGTTCCCCAGTTTAACCAGTATAAGAAGGAAAATCTGAAAAATCAGACCCATGTTATTAGTGTTTTCAGCAAACCTGCTCATCTAAACCTTCCCCTGATGCACGGCTACCTCCAATGATGTAGCATGAGGTAGTTCACAGGGACCGTGTGTGTGTGTGTGTGTGTGTGTGTGTGTGTGTGTGTGTGTGTGTGTGTGTGTGTGTGCTACTTTGCAACCCAACCCTCCTGCACATGGACCGTTCTATTTGAGCGCTTATTAAAATAAAGACCAAAAATCAGGGGTGTGTCTGTGTGTGTGGGAGGGGTCGGTGTTTAAGTTAACAGTCATGGTCGTTACAATGGTGAGGAGGTGAAAGGCAGAAAGTCCAGCGAAGCGGACTCAATAAGGTGAGAACTCACAGTGAGAAAAAAAGAAGCGTCTCGGGCTCCCGCGGTTTCACGCGCAGGACAAAAACATCTGTTTTTAAATGGGAGAGCACGCCGTCTATGTTACGGAGACACGAATGTGGGCTGGGTGGACTCATCTCCCCCCTCCGTCCTGCTCCTCAGAGTTCGCCCTTTGTGCGGTGCGTCCCGGGATGACGAGTAGAACTTGTGCAGCGAGGAGGGAAACGACAATAAGAGACCTCGCCGCTGAGTTTTCCCAACACAGTCCAGGAGGAGGAGCGGGGGGGAAGGCCGCGAAGCCGGGCTGTGGGTCGTCTTTCACACCGTTCCTCGTGTGCACATGTTCGTCCCTCCGATACCACTAACACCCCCACCCATCCTCCGCTGTTGCTGAGCCCTTGGTGCTGTCCTTTATGGAAGCTTCGGGACATGGGTGGAGAAGCGGGTTTAGAAAAGAAGCACCTTTTCATTTGGCTTGGATAACAGACAAACAAATAATAATTAAAAAAATAACAAGGGAGAAGAAAGGCTGAAAAGTGTGTCTATAAATAGAAAGAGGCAGACAGAAGCCGGTCTTCTGGGTTGAGGAGGAGTGGGGTGACGACACCGGTGGCGGGGATCAGCCTGTGCCTGTGGAGGACGAGGAGGAGACAGATTTTAAGTGTTTTTGTTGCTACGGTTTTTTTAAAACCGTGCATAAATTGTAACGCAGGTGCCCACCTTCTTCATCCTCGCCCCAGCCTTCTGCTACGCCGGCCAGTTCGTAATGCTTCTTCCTCAGCTCGCCGAGACGCTCTCGCTCCTTCTGCAGACGGGTCTCCAGCTCCAGAACCAGGACCTGTGGAGACGCCGACACGTTCACAGGACTGTTAATCACTTTCCCCTCTCAAATCCTGGAAAACGAAAAACTATAAACAGATCGGCTCGAAGCTGAACAAACAAGGGAGAAGACGACCTTTCATCGAGCAACAGCTGATGATTTATTACATTTAAAACTGTACGTAACGCAGCCACAGCTGCCAGCGTGGGTTTATGGGTGTCACGGTGTGATACAGATACAGCTGTTTAACTTTTCTCAAACACGGAAAATCCAACTGTCATCCAGGCTGAATTATGTCAGGCTCGTGTGTTTGTGTGTGAGTGAGAGAAAACCTTCTAAACAACCAGATGAAAGCTGTTGTTTAAACAGGTCTGACTTAAACTAAAACACACATCTTAAAATAGGAGCCCTGTGTGCGTTTCCAACAATGAGCTGTGTGTGTGTGTCTGTGTGTGTGAGAGAAGGTTCAGAGCTTCCCGTGTTTTTCTTTCAGTGTGGGTGAAGCAAAGCCACAACACAGACTCAAGTGTTCACATGAACCTTGGCTTCACTCACGATGAAAAACGAACCTTCAGAGTCTCGGATCGGCACGCCTACCCGAGCGGCTCGCTCGTTAAAAATAAGACTTTGTGATTATTTTGGGGCCAAAAGGGAGAGACTATTTTTACTCCACGTCCAATGAAAGGCACCTTGTGAAAAGCTTCTCGGATGAAGTTACGGTCACCTCCTGATTTAATTAAGACTGTCGGCTGCTCGCTCACCTGTGCATCCATCTCCTGTCGCTTGATCTGGGTGAGAGTCATGCTGGAGAAGTCCATAGTGTCTAGAAAAGACCGGCATAAATATTTTGTGGTTGTTTGGTTTTTTTTCCTTTCTTTTTTAAGGTAGCAGGAAATAGGAAACTAAAACTCACCTGTCTCTTCAATCTGGGACTTCCCAGACTTAGTGGAGGCCACGACGGCCGCGGTGGCCTGTGTGACGCCGCGGGACGCCTGCTGCAGGCGGTGCAGCTTGGTGCTGTCTTTGTCTGCTTTTACCTGCAGAAGGAGAGCAGCAATAATGCGAGAGACGTGAAATCTTTAACATCTTTCCCTAGAGTTAACTGCTAAAGTAACGTTTTCAGCTTTCTCAAAAAAGCTCAACTTCTTTGCTCACCTTGGAAGCAGCCACGAGCTGTGCTGTGCTGGCAGCAATTTCATGTGAGCACACCATCAGCTCCTCAAACTTCCCTTTGCCCTGAACCACCAGGTCAGCAGCATCCCTGCAACAACAACACAGTGCAAAACAAACTCAAGGGAAGCTCTGATTTTAATTTAAAGCTAGAAAGGAAGTGGAAACAGAGTTTTTATACACTGGAGATTTTTATAGTGTTAACGCGGCTAGCATCTTAAACCAAAGCACACATAGAAACAACGAAAACGACTCCTTAAAACATAAACTATACCCCACATCAGGGTAAGTGTTTATAGCATAACATTTACATAACATTAGATAACAGCCATCATTACTACAGGACATGAACAAAACTGTTAAGTTTGTCCACCTGTGGTTGAAATTCAAAGGTTTTTTTAAATATAGTTTTACTGGTTTCTTGTATTTGGCAATTCCACTTGTTGAAAATACAGCACTTTAAGCAGAGAGCGCAGCTCATCCTGGGGAACACTGACTCAGCTAACAGAGTCTGTACCAACGCCACATCTAGGAGGTTGCTTGGATGCCTGAACAATTTCACTTTGCTCCTTTTCTGCTTTGAACGACTGCCCGACCTAATCCCATCTCTAAGTGCGCCCAGGAACGCTTCAGAGGAAGCAGTCTGCATCTGCGATGTCATCTTCCCTGTCACTAGCCAGAGCTCCTGGGCATCACGCTCAGAAGAAACTAAAACTTTGTAAATAACCTCACAAGCCTTAAAGTGTTCGCTTTATCAATCTTCTTCTAAAAAAAAAAAAAGTCTCCTCTTTGCTCATCATCATCATCATCAACAACTTTCCCACAGCAAGCACTCAGCCTTCAAGCACTTTAATACTTTGCTGTGAGGAAGACTCACAGAGGAGAGGAAGGCTACTTACACCATGACTGTAGCGCCCCATCCCACCGCTTTGGAGGCAGAGATCAGGCCCTCGGTCCAGCGTGAGTTCTTGGCATAAAATTCCTTCATGGAGGCTGCCCCCTGGTGGACAAACACCAAACATGTTTAAATTAGATGTTAGATATTGAGTTTATTTAAACTATGCTAAAATACCAGTAACATAAAGCTGCAGTGTGACTCACCCTTCCACTCTCCACGATGTCCCTTTGCAGATCTTTGGAAGACAAAATAAGCTCCTTGATGGCCTGCATGAGCTCTGTGCAGGAGGCCAAGATCCTGCAGAGGGCGACAGAGCAGAAGACAATCACTGCCTGCAGCTCTCCAGCTCAAGCAAGCCTGATGTAGCTCAGAAGCTGTACCTGCAGATATCTTGAACGCAGCTTGTAGCGATAGCTAATGCACGACTGATGCACCACTGACCCAAATCCTCAGTGCAGTTTGTGTGTTTTGTTTTGGTTACAGCTGTAGTGGCTGTTTGTTCCTCTGCATGATCATCTCCCACAGCAGCTACAGATTAAACACTTTTTTCCTTTTTTACATGAATAATTAAGTCACCCTGAGAGTTAAGAGAAAGTTTAATTAGCTTAATTTGCACACAGAGTTAATACACAGCCTGGATGAATACCAGAGAAACCTAATCAACCCGATCTTTTTTTATTGTGGGTCCGACAAACGGCCGACGTTTATTTAATGAGGCTGAAAAGACAGAATACTGCATTGAAGACAAGTGTCAGGCTGGCTTCAAATGTCAAGCTTTGTCCTGGTTTTGTGGTTGAATTTATGAAACTCTTCACACATCAGCACTCAGCAGGTGACTATCCGACATCTCGCGGTTGATGAAAACCATCTCCCTTTCCTTTCCCGCTTCATTTCCTCAGATTGCGCACATCAGAATACAAACAGATACCTGCAGGCTTGTGTCTGTGTTATTTATTCAAAATGAGATGGAGGAGTTCGCCGCTCTCTTAGGAACACTCGCCTCTGCCAAGGAGGCAAAACGCCACCAAAAAACACAACATTTGCACATTTTTGGTAATGTTTGTATGCGTGTGTGTCATTCTGACACTTTGTAGTGGTGTAGAGTGAGGTCATGTTAACAATCCATTAAAATTTAGCTCACATCTTCAAAGTTCACTTAAACATTTATTGGTGGAAAATTAACAAAAAGCCTCCAATTTAGAAACTATGATTCTTACAAGTGTGGGGTGTATCGTCAACGTATTGTGTCACATTTGACCTCTGACCTCTCCATCAAAATGTGTTATATCTATAAAGAAAGTATTTTCAGGAAATATACTGTAGTATCATGTTATATAGTGACTTCTAGTTATTTACAGCACTATTCCCTTGAAGGTAAACACTGCTTTGGTGAAGGTTTGTGGAGAGCTTCTTGTTGTTGAAGAAGATGCTGAGTTAGTTTTTGGAGATGACTCAACTTCTTCTAAAGTTCAAAAGCATTTTGCTGCTGTGCAGGAAAGAGAAACCAAAACAAAACCACCGGAAGTTAAAAAGCTTGAGGTTGAAGTTTGTTTCTAATTAGAGGTAAAATGTGGTGTTGTTGTCTGTGCTATGTTTGGCAGGTCTATATCAGAGCTTCAGTGCACTGTGTGACTGTTTGCTTTAGGAGGAGGGTGCTGCCTGGTTAGAGCGAGGACATTACATGACTCTGAACTCATTTAAAGGTCGCTGAATGTCCGCTCGTCCGAGTTTTACGCTGTTGCATGAGTGTAGAAAGGCTCACGGTTGCAGCTGCTTTAAAAGCCAGACAGTCAGTTATCTTTGGAAACCCACATTTAACTAAAAATGATGTTATAGGAAAAAGATAATCTGCTCAGCTTCCGTGCGGTGCCCCCCCTCCAAAAAAAACAAGTCCTAATCTGAGCATTACCTCTCGTTGACCTCCATCTTGATTCCTGTATCAACTGCTCGAGAATTGTTGAGCATTTCCTGTTGGCGCGCACAGAGGAGCATAAGGGGGGGAGAAGAGTGAGAGGTTAATACTGCTGCAAAGTCAAACAGGGGACAATGTTTTCACACTGGACACTCGCACAAACACCTGGTGCCTGATGACCAAAGTTAAACACCCCTCCCAAACACACTTATGCACCTCTATCCTGGCAGCGGCTGATTCCACAGCGGCTGAAGTGGCAGCCATTTCCTGCTCCACGAGGTCTCCCAGCTCCCCCTGCTGCAGCTCCAAACCCTGAGGACGCAATTTCTGAAACAGCGGAAAGTCAAGTATTCACATTAAGGGAGAAATTAGCCATCGTATCACAAAGCGGCTGCGGAGACAGAGCGACTCTTTATCTCTACCCACCTCTGCCGTGGCCAGGACGGCCTCCAGAGCTGCCTTCAGCTTGCCGCTGTCCGCTGCAGCGAGGCCGTCCTGCTGCTTCATCAGTCCCAGCAGAGCCAAAGCTTCAGCCCCGCACACCTTCACACTCTCTGACAGGGCTGACACACAAAAAGGGGCAGGAAGGATGCACGGGTTATAAATCCACAAACACACACACTAAGTGTTTGAGCTACCAGATTTATACTCTGAACTCTGGGATATGACTGTGCCACAAGCAGCTGAAGCTGGAGTGTTAATTAAACCGATATCTCCTCAGACGTGTCAACCGCTGCAGACGAACACTCTGACAGGAGGAAGCCAAAATATAACTCTGCAGCACCTGACAGCCAGATGATTTGCTCTAAACCAGGGGTGTCAAACTCATTTTAGTTCAGGGGCCACATGGAGAAAAGTCTATTCTCAAGTGGGCCGGACTGGTAAAATCATTGTATATATAACTTAAAAACAACAACTTCAGATTGTTTTCTTTGTTTTAATACGATCAACATAAAAATAAATCTAGAGCCTGTGGACAGTATGTTCAAAATAGTACAGGCACAACATAGCTAATAATCATAAAACATCAAGTTATTTGAAAATTCTGAGGACAAAGAACACACAAACACACAGTGCCTCAGTGATTCACAGACGTATATCACAGATCACAGAACTACATCAGGGAGTCTCATGCAGCACTTTCAGTGGGGTTGCATAGTTTATTTGACTCCTGATACCTGGCATCTTTTAGCTTTCACCAGCTCATCAATATCAGGCTTCACATCCTGAGCGTCAGCTAACTTCAGGATGTGCTCTTTACAGAGAAAACTTGCTCACAAAGACACACAACAGTTTTGCAGCGAGGGCTGTCAAGTTGGGGTAACCTGGCAAGAGATCCTGATAGAATGTGTTCAAGCCACCTGCGGCAAATTTGCCCTTCAAATCCGAGTCACACTGCAAGTCTATTATTTCAAGTTGGATCCGGACGGGCAGATCAAAGGGATTCACGGTGAACGGCGAGCAAAAAACTTTGAAGTCTTTCTCCAGTTCACCAAAAATCTGAAATCGTTGCTCAAACTAGTAACAGTCCCGTTATTTTATCTTTAAACCGCTTCATATCTGCCACATCGTGCACACATTTTTCAGACAGGGGAAGTGAGCTGCGTCTCCCACAATAACAGCTTCAACTTGAAAGAACGCATGCTGTCATAATACTGCGTGACAACTTTGTTGCGTCCTTGCAGCTGTTTGTTCAAGTTATTCAGGTGCTCTGTAACATCCACCATAAATGCAAGGTCCTGCATCCATTCTGCGGAATGAAATTCTAACACTGGTTTGCCCTTTTCTTCCATAAACCGTTTAACAACAATTTCTCCTCGTAAATCAAAGAAACGCCTCAGCACAGCACCTCGGCTCAACCATCTTACCTCAGTGTGGTATGGCAGGCCATAGATGTGGTCTTTCTCTCTGAGAAGACTGTCAAACTGACGGTGATTGAGGCTTCTGGATCGGATGAAATTAACAGTTTGGATGACCACCTTCATGACGTTATCCATTTTCAGTGACTTGCAACACAAAGCCTCCTGGTGCAAAATACAGTGAAAAGTCCAAAAATCACGTCCTCCATTTGCAGATTGCACTTTATCTCTGAACTTTTTTTTACAACGCCTGCCTTGAAAAGCGCTATATAAATCCAATCCAGTATTTCTTCCCGATCGTTGAGGGCGCACCATCTGTAGCCAGGCTGACAGCGCGGGACCAGTCCACTCCGACCCTGTCCAGCGCAATGAGCAATGAGGTAGCTAGCTTTCACTGCAGCATCACTGATGTCTGTGAGTAAACACAGACTGCTGTTTCTTCAGACCCGCCAACAGTTCATTCACCTTCTCTCTTCTCCGCTGCCCTTGAAAGTTGTCATATTTGTCGGCATGAAGACTCACATAGTGGCGACGGAGGTTATATTCTTTCAGCACTGCAACATGCTGGGAACACACCAAACATACAGCTTTCCCATTCACTCCCGTGAATAAATAGGAGGATGACCATTTTTCTTGGAACACTCTGCATCCACTTTTCTCTTTTTTGACAGAGACATATTGGGGCAATAAGGGTGCCAAAGCACATCAGGTTTAAATTTCGTGGGCAAAACAAAGTAGCTCACAATTGCTATTGCGCCATCCAATGGACACAATTGGAACAGCAGTTTCTTTATTGAAAAATTGATGCTCATTTTTATACTTTACAAAATCATCTCATGGGCCAGATTAAACCCGTTTGCGGGCCTGATCCGGCCCGCGGGCCGTACGTTCGACACCCCTGCTCTAAACTGTAAACAGGCTCCACAGGCAATGTATGGAAGCACACACACCGAGTCAAAGCTAAGTGCTCCTCATTGATCCTTAGCCTCTGCAGCCTGTGGTTTTGACCCAGTGTTTAGGTTTTGTTTTTTTCTTTTGTTGCAGTAAAATAAGTGCTGGCCAGAACGCTATTATATTTGGGCATGTTTAGACTTGCCATCTCCCCGAGGGCGAAAACATTACATCTGCATGAAGTCAGCACTTTTGTTCTATTCTGGCCTGTTTTGGCTCACATTCTGTATTTAAAACACGACTAAAGAACTATTTGCGACTGCAATGTGAGTGTCCCGCCACACGATAAACAGACATACACTTAATGGTCACTTTATTAGGTACAGCTGTTCAAAAGCGCAAGTTAACGCATATCTAAATCATCAATGGACTTATGTGTGCAGACATGGTCAACATGAAGAACTGGGTAAAGAAGTAAGCTGTGGCTAAGAGGAGAGGGCAGCTGTCACTAGCTAGATCCATTTTCACACAGCTTTTCAGTGTCAGTGTTGTGGAAGGAGAAATATCAAACAGTTAGCAGGAAGTTAGCTCGCTAGAAACTAGCGAGCTAACTTCATTGATGTAGCATGTTCTGGGAGATTTCTGAACAAATTAAAACGTACAGCTCTGCTACCACTTCTAACATAAATGAAGGCCGAAAACTAAACAGCAATGACTTCTGTAGGGTTACTGAAGTTGGGCTAGCTGGTATATAATGATGTGCTACGTGATCGCTAGCGACACAGCTATGTTACCATAAGATTAGCACAGTGAAACCAGTGGATGAACGCTAACTTTTTCCCACTCGATAGAAGTTGGAGCAGCTGCGAGAGAATTCAACATTAATGAATCAATGGTACGGAAAAGAGGAAGCAAGAATATTGAGTAGAGTAAAGTTTGACTTATCTGACTGTTTTGTTTCGCTTAATGCACCTTATGTATGAAAACAGGCCCGTTATCGACAGTGAGCCTTTCGGCCCGAAAAATACGGTATACCCAGTGTGCTGCACTTAAACATTCATTTAATATCACGTACACATATACACATACCCCCAAGAAGACACTGAGAAAAAATAAAGAATAACATTGAGACTGTCTCTTTGCCATAAGTCATTGTTGATTTTGTGTCTTCACTCTCCATCCCCTGCCAAGCTGCACCTGTGATTCTGCGGCTGCTCGCTGATGAGCTGACAGATAAGTAAATCTTTTCTTGGATCTTATCCTCTGCATCCAACATCATGGTTGTAAACCGCCATGAGTCTCCCATCAACGTCAAACTTATAGACTTTGGCCTCGCATGTCCTGCGTCTGCAGTGATGCCTGGTGACCGTGTGGAGACGGTTGGTTATAGTGCACCTGAAGTTATGCTTGGCCTTCCTTACAATGAAGCAAGTGACATGTGGTCTCTGGGGCTGGTGGCTGTGGAGCCTGTACAGGCGTGCCACTCTACCCTGGAAATGAAGACTATGATGTTTTGAAATTCATCATAGAGACTCAGGGTCAGCCACCAGATCATGTTCTAGACTCTGGCGTGTACACTGAAGACTATTTCATTGAAGACAACGACAACCAACAGCGCTGGACATTTAAGACTGACCAGCAATTTCAGTACGAGACAGGATATGAGTCCCTGGAGACAAGATACATCAAACTGACGCGTCTCGATGACCTCGAACAAGTTATGATGTTTAGAAGAGGACCTGAAAATGGCCAACGTTTGTTTGTAAGCTTAATTAAACAAATGTTGGCCTTGGATGCACACCAGCGCATAACACCGTCGGAGGTTCTCCGGCATCCCTTTTTCAACCCTAAGAGTTCCCCTTGCATTGACATTAGTGCCGAAAGACCACAAAACCCTGTGGTCTTTCAGCACCCTTCAAACTTGAAATGCAAGAGATCAGAGAAAATCAACTGCAGTTTCCAAAACTCGGTTGAATTTTCAGCAAGTATTCGTACACACGTCAGCCAGCCCATCCTTCAGCTCAGATGAGCTTGAAATAGTTGAAGGGAGCATTTTGGGAAACCACTACAAGGTAGAGGCTTTCCTCGGAGAAGGGGGCTTTGGTATTGTAGCCAAATGCCGTGATACCAAAACCAACCAAGCTGTGGCTATTAAGGTGAACAAGAACCGCACTGATATTCTGCAACAGGCAAAAAAGGAAATTTTCATCCTGGAGCAGCTGAGAAGGTTGGATCCAGATGCCGCCAACATTGTTAAATGGAACGGCTTTTTCCTTGACAGAGAGCGGGTTTGCCTGAAATTTGAACTCCTAGATCGATGCCTGTGGACTACATAGGGGACCCGAATAACCGGTGTCTCCCCATAAGCGAAGTCAGGCCAATTTTAGGTCAACTCACAAATGCTCTGTCCCACCTGGGTTCTTTGGGAATAGTGCACGCTGACCTCAAACCTGGAAACATCATGGTTGTAAACCGCTATGAGTCTCCAGTCAAAGTCAGACTTATAGACTTTGGCCTCGCATGTCCTGCGTCTGCAGTGATGCCTGGTGACCGTGTGGGGACAGTTGGTTATAGTGCACCTGAGGTTATGCTTGGCCTTCCTTATAATGAAGCATGTGACATGTGGTCTCTGGGGCTGGTGGCTGTGGAGCTCGGTACAGGCGTGCCACTCTACCCTGGAAAAAAATATGATGTTTTGAAATTCATCATAGAGACTCAGGGTCAGCCACCAGATCATGTTCTCGATCCTGGCGTGTACACTGAAGACTATTTCACAAAAGACAACTACAACTACAACCAACAGCGCTGGACATTTAAGACCAGCCAACAATTTAAATATGAGACAGGATATGAATCTTTGGAGACAAGATACATAAAACTTAAACGTCTGGATGACCTCGAACAAATAATGATGTTTAGACGAGGACCCGAAGATGGCCAACGCTTATTTGTCAGCCTTATTAAACAGATGTTGGCCTTGGATGCACACCAGTGGATAACACCCTCTCAGGTTCTACGGCATCCCTTTTTCAGCCCTGGGCTCTCCAACAGGTTCCCAAGTATCAACATTGAAAGACCATACAGAGTCAATCTCCAGCATGGCATCTTCCACCCTGGACCAAAGTGATAAAAACACAAACTGGGGTTGGAAAAGGATATTAACAGCAAATTACACTGGAAATATTAGTTAAGCTGCTCCAATAATTATCACTTTGGCTTTTTTTAAAAATTTTCACTCCCCCCACCCCAACCAGTCGTGACAGAGGGCTGTCCCTTCCTGAGCCTGGTTCTGTCGAAGGTTTCTTCCTTTTTAAAGGGAGTTTTTCCTTCCCACTGTCGCTAAATGCTTGCTCATAGGGAATCTTCTGATTGCTGGGGTGGCCAAAACTCTAGGGGAACTAGTAATTCTTGTGAAAATAAAAAAAATAAAAAAGCCTACCAATATTCAAAGCAGAGCAGCGGACACCTTACCATCACATCAGTCCCTTAATCCGACCTAAAACACCATGTTTACAGAAATAAATTCCATACAAATTGGAGCCTCCTAGTAGACATACCTGTGTTATAAATGTGAAACGCCTCCAATTTTCAGAAAAGTTGACCTCTGCCCTTGAAGTCAAGGTCACTGAGATTTAAGCTTCACAGAGATTTTCAGTAGATGCAACCATGGTATTGATTTGAAAAATCGACACAGTCACAAACTTGGATGTCCACAGCACCTCGCCATATACCAAAGATTAAGAGGTGTTTTTTTCTAGGTTTTTATAAAGATTACAAAACACAAATAACAAAAATGTCAACGCTATTTTGATGTTGTCTAATTTAGTGCAAAAAACAAAACAAACCCAAAAACTAATAAATAAAATAAATATATATTACATACATATATATATGTATATACTACATACTATAAAACATTTTAGTGGTTCACAATGGGGTCAATGAACAGAATGAAGGAAGTGAGTCATTTTTATATGACAATGGTGTGAAAAATCATTTTTTTGTATTTGTTTGTCACACTTAAACATTTCAGATCATCAAACAATAAATTTTTTTAATGTATAAAGAAAAAATCCTTTAACTGTCCAGTTTTCTTGATGTTATTATGCTTCTACCACTGGTTTGTCATTAATAAATCAGACTTTGATTGCTGCAGCAGAAAAAAGACGAATAGAAAATGGTGCAGATTTACACTTTACCTGAAACAGAGCAAAAGTGCTCTTTACATAGGTTAATGAATATTAACTAATATAGGCTAGATATTTGGACATTACTAGCTTCATTTGGGCCTTCTGAGCCATTAGTCCTCTGGCTTATTGGAATCTTGACTGTCTCCAGTTAGTCCAGAATGCTGCTGCAAGGTTTTTAACTAAGACACGAAAAAGAGAGCACGTTACACCAGTTTTATGTTCATTACACTGGTTTCCAGTACATTTTAGAATTCATTTTAAAATCTTGGTACTGACTTTTAAAGCTTTGAATTGTGATGCCCCTTTCTACATTTCTGATCTTTTAGAACCCCACGCTCCCTCTCGCAGCCTGAGATCATCTAATCAAAGGCTGTTGGTAGTTCCACAAACACGTTTTAAGACCAGAGGAGATTTTTTTTAGAGCAGTGGCCCCCAGGTTGTGGAATGCTCTCCCTCCATCATTACGTCGCCTTGAATGTATTTATTCTTTTAAAAAGCAGCTTAAGGCTCATTTATTTAGATTGGCTTTTAATTAGATTTGATGATGATTTCACATCACTAAGCAGACAGTGACTTCACTGTACTCAGATGACCTCTACAGTCAACAGACCTCCATCCAATACAGCACCTTTGGGATGTGGTGGAACGAGAGATTCACAAATCTGCAGCAGCTGTATGATGCTGTCATGTCAAATCTCTGTAGGTTGTTTTCTGCACCTTATTTAAAGCATGCCATGAGGAATTAAGGCTGTTTTGAAGCAAAAAACAGGTCCAACCCAGTATTAGCAAGGTGTACGTAATAAAGTGACCAGTGAGTGTAAGGATCAGAACAGTTCAGATAAGTAAGGAAATGAAAATCTCCATAAACTGAAATCATCTCTCTGTACCTCTCACAGAGAACAATCTTACCGTCAGCCTGCTCCACAGGCACCATGTGGGAGGTGGCACTACCCTGAACTATGGTGTCGCCCACCAGGTGGCCAGACTGGGTCACTGCACGCACCAGCTCAGACACACCTGCACAAAACAGCAGAAAAAAGAAAGTAAAAATTATCACAAATATTCATCAGCTTTATTTAACAGCATTAACACAGCGTGATTTTAAAAGATAACAAATTACAAACAAATAACTAATTTTTTTCTTTCACATTCTGTTTCGTCTCACCCGTGTTGTCAGCCAGGAAGGCCACTCTGGTAGAATTTAATCTCTCCATACACTCTAAGGAGGCTTGACACCTGGATGCAAGGTAGTCTGCAGAGATGGAGCGACACACTTGATGAGCGCATGCACACGAACACGCTGCTACACAAAGAGGTGATGTTCACAGTTGCACTGCACAGAATCCACACGTCAGATTCTGACCTGCCGAGCTGGTGCAGCTGATGTGCGCCGGGTCGTCTATCTGAGCCAGACTGTCCTGGATGATCTTCTCCGCCTCCTCCACGGCGCCCTGCAGGCTGGCCCAACGAGCCGCTGCCAGCTGGCTCTCTAACGCCTGCTCCCTGCTCTCCTGTGGACAAACGCACACAGTCAAACTTACAAACATCGCAATCTGCACACTCAGAGCCGCTCGCGTCTCCCACGTGCTCGATTTAAAGTGACTAAAATTAAGAAGTTTACAAGGGGAGATGTTTGAATTCATCACCTTCTCATTGAGTTGGTTCTGCAGGGTTTCAGCACTCTTCACCCTGCTCTCTCTTTCAGTCACCAGCGAGCTTTGGACCCGCTCTAGCTCCTCCCCCCGGGCCGCAAGCTCCGCCTCCACCTTCGACAACGACTGGACCAGCTCGGCTTTCTCCGACTCCAACGCTGCCAGCTGAGTGCCGAGCACCTCGCTCGACTGTGTCGAGGAAATAAAACATGGAGGGATTACGAAACAAAAACAATGAAGTGAGAAGAACAACAGAAGGAAACGATTTGGATGGTCAGGATAATTCACAGCTGTCGGGATCAGGAAGAGCTCTGACCTCACTATAAAAACCCAAACACACACACAAAAAAAACCCACTTCATCTTTAACCACAATAACCATGTTGTCTCAGACCCCAGAGCTTTGGGGTTGACCTTTAAATAAAGGAACTCTGGGAATTTGTGGTTTTGTAATGTAGCTACATCCTCCTGTCTTTGGACGAGAGCAGTGGAACTTGAGCCGAGTGCCTGCCCTTTTATTTGCAGGTAGATAGTGAAGTGTAAAAGCAGGAAAAGGTGAAAGACTTACAGCCTGGGTGCCGGCAGGTCCGACAGACAGAGGAGGAAATGAAGAAGAAACAGAACTGTTAGGCTTTTTAAAGCTGCGGTGTGAGAGCTGCTCATCGGGGAGAAGGAAAAATAAAGTGACAAGAGCGATAAAATGTGGGCTGTGGGAGCGAAAAGAACTGGAGAGAGGCGGAGGAGGACAGAAAGAGTGATGGAGTTGATAAGTGGATGCTGCAAAGAATAGGAAGTCAGGAGTGGGAGGCTGAGAGACGGATGAAAGGCACAGGGAACAGAGCATGTGCAGAGAAACGGTACAGTCGTCGGGGATCCTGAGGGTTAACAGCATGATTCAGGGATTTATTTATTTATTTATGTTTAAATTACGCTTATCCCGTTATGAATTTTCCTGTAAATGATCTCGTTAGCTCCAGCTTTTTTTCTCCCCTCTGAAACATCCGTAGTTAAGATCCTGGAATGAAATGCTGCACTAATGTAAGGGACTAAATAGCCGTGTTTCCATAAGCAGTTAATGTTTGTGCAAGATTTTTACCGCTCTCATCTCTCGCTCTCTCTTTGTTTTCTGCAACTTTTTCTATTCAGCTCAGCAATGACAAAAAAAAACAACAAACAAACCGAGAGGCGAATAAGAAAAGAAACGAGGCGGTGAGGGGGAAAAAATGAATACATAACAATTGCTTCTGTTTAAATTTCTCCACTGTGAAAATCGTTTTATTCAATCGCTGATGTCAAACAAACGAATTAGCATATCAATTCTAACACAAGCTGCGCTTTGAGCCTCTGAAGCGGTTCGCGTACAGGAACAGTCGTGATTAAGAGAGGAGACGATGAAAAAGAAATGGAGGGCGTGGATGATGGACGGGGACGGAGTGTGTTTTTATGGAGCGCGATTGTGACAGAAAAGCGGTTATTTATCTTTGAGTCATTGTCCGGGATGTGTTGTTACCATTTAAAAGTACTGTGTAAAAGTGTTGAGCATCCCTCATTTGTTTAATTCCAACAAGCTTTGCTATGAGCACCTTTATTAGAGATAAGCCTCGTTTTCCCCTGACAGCTCTCTGGGTCAAACCGGAACCAGCGTCTGATGAAAAACTGACAAACTTTCAGAAAGCCTGGAGAATTATTGCTTTAGATCACTTTACAAATGCCAAGAAAGCCTGACTCCTTCGAAGAAAAATCTGCAGATCTGAGGCTTGGTGTGCTCCAGGATCACAGGAGGATACCAGCTGTATTTAACTTTGTCCCTTCTCTGCTGCCAAGCTAGAGAGTGACTGAGATCATTTAATAATTGATGATTAGAATAAGAGTGTGTGGTGTCAGCGCCCCATTATAAGACTTTATACATAAAGATCACACAGGTCACCCATGTCATTAATCTTTTCGCACACTCTTGTGTTAGTTGGTGTTTTTATAGATTAATGTTAAAGGGCAGGGAGCGGGCTATAAATTAGTTTTGTAAGTTTTCACAGCAACTCCGGGATCTGGATTTAGGATCTGAGCGAAGAAAGGAGAGGAGAGGGAGACCTGCTGCGAAGAGGCCACGCTGGTCTTCAGGGAGTCCAGCTCTGCCCGGCTTGAGACCAGCTCTCTCTGGAGCTCCTGAAGATGCTCGAGCTGCTCCCGCTCCTGAGCAAGAAAAGCCCAAATTAAACTTCAGACATCTTAAAAACAACAGCCTGTTTGGTCACTTTGCGGCAGAAAAATCCAACTTTACCAAACTCTGCACACCATTTGGAGCGAAACCGTACTGCTTTCCGTACACGTTTGGCAGTGATGACCAAACCAGCCTCGTTCTCACCTGTCTGTCCGCCGCCTCCTGAGCGGCCTTCACCTTCTCCTGCATCTCTTTCCTCACCGCCTCCACTTCATCCTGTGCCGCCCGAGCTACCGTCATCTGCCGGGTCACCTCTGCGTTCTGCATACAGACACACAAAGAAACACTTGTAATTCAGACAGCAGATCCTCAGCTTGACAGAAATAAAGGACACGAGGAGGCCACTGCGATCTAAGGATCTCATGAAGTAGAGGGTCTCACCTTTCTCAGCAGGTCTGCGTGGCTCTGAACCAGCTCGGTGTACTTCTCCTTCAGCTTGGTGTAGCGCTGCTCGTTGGCCTGAGCTTTTCCTGGTAAAAGTCGCGTGAACACATACAGAGAGACACACACAGAGCAGGTGAAGCGGCTATGTCAGATGACCATGACCAAAAATTCGACTCGTTGACTGAGTAGATAATGTGCCGGTGTAGAATAAACAGAGCCTTACTCTCAATCTCCGTTAGGCTTCTCTGCTCCTTCTCCGTGTCCTCCCTGACCCTCCGCAGGTCGTCCAGTTCGGCCTTCAGGAACTCGCTCTCTCCCACAGCCTGTAGCCTCAGGTGGCTCTGCTCGGCAAGCTCCGCCTCCAGCTCGTTGACTCGCCCCCGCAGAGCCTGGCACAACCGGCCGCTCTGGCGACGGACAGGAGAGAGGGGGAAAAGGTCATACGTTTTGTGAGGATGCTGCTCGGATAAAGTTAGGAAAAAAGCTGCTGTTTTTACCTCCAGTCTGAAAGACTCCAGCTCCTCTTTGAGGGCCTGGATCTCCCTCGTCAGCTGCTCGATCAGCCGGTCTCTGTCATTAACATCACAGATAAAAATGAATCTAATCTGATCTTACAAGATTGTTGTTAACATAAGCAAAACTTTAGCTATTTGGGGTACGATGGCACACGTGTGTCCTGGACTGTTAGAAATACTTGGCAATATTTGTCATCTCTGCTGCTCTACATAAAACTGGAGAACAAGATTCACACGGTACCATTCAGGCACCAGAGACATGTTTACGCAGCGCTTGGGCAATTTTATATACAATAAGTGTTTATTCATGTCACTCTGCTCCTGTAATGACACTCACTTGTCATCCTTGCGCATGCCGTTCTGACTGTTGAAGTTGAACGGGTCGATAGCAGCCGAGGTGCCAAACAGGTCGTCGAATTTTGTCTCCACAGGAGCCTGAAAAGGATAAACACACAAATCACATAGCAACCTAAAGTGAAACATGTCACCACTTTTTTTTTTACTTTGATAATTATGATAGCTCATAAAAATCCAGTATCTCTTGTATTTAGAACATTTCCTTTACAGTTTGTGTTTGTACAGTTTGGATTGTAATTTACTCAGAGTGTCTGATGGGCTAGTTCAGTACACGCAAGCACAATCATGGGGAGAACTGCTGACTTGACAGCGGCCCAGATGATCATCACTGACATCCTCAACAAGCAGGCACAGAAAGAGCCTGCAGAGAAGGAGCTGACTGAGGCTGTGGTCAGAGCACCACACGCTCAGACATCTTCAGGAAACCGATCCATTCCTAAAATGAAACCACTTGTCAACCAGAGACAGCACTGAAAATGTTTTACCTGGACTAAGGACATCCGCTGTGGTTCAAAGTATCTTTCCAGATAAAAGTAAATTGTGTATTTCATTTGGAAATCAAGGATCTAGAGTCCAGTGTGAGATTTCTGCAGTCTGGGATGATGTTGAGCGCTGTGTCACCTGCTGCTGTTGGAGGTGTTTGATCCAAAGTCAACACAGCTGTCTACCAAGAGATTTTAGAGCACTTTATGGAGAAGCCGACTTCACACGTGCCCACGGTTTGTCGACCTTTTCATTAGTGCACTCGATCGACCTGCCTGAACTGAACCGTACTTGGAGGTATTGTCAAGAGGAAGATGAGAAACACCAGAGCTAAAAATACTGACAAGCTGAAAGCTTCTGTCAAACCCTCAGTAACACTTCAGCAGTGCAACGAGCTGATCACGTCCATGTCATACCAATAATTTGCACCAAACTGTTTAAGGTTGGACCTTAAACAGTAAAACCTTTTTTTTTTTTTTTTTTTTTTAATTGATCTTATTAAATATTCCAATAAGCTGAGACACTGGATTTCATGTGCATCTGAAAAACAACATAATTAATACTATACAAACCAGATGTATACAGAGGAAATGCTTAGATAGACGACACATTTAAATATAAATCTATGCGATGCGGCAGAACAGCTCTACTGGATCCTATACGAGTTCACAGATGTTCCTAATAATTTGGCTGGACAAACAGATGGGCCAAATTTAAGAAGACAGCATCCAGAGCTGCTTATCTGGTTACCGGCAGTACGGGGACGTCCGTGTCCACCAGGTCGTCCGTTTCCACTACGTGCTCTGACTCCGGGGACGACGACTCGGCGGGGATCACGACCACGGGGCTGATGTGCTCCGACAGAGCAGATGCACGCAGGAAGTTTGGAGGGTTCTGCGACAATCAGAAAGGCACGAGGTTATTCTTTGTATAATGTCCTGGTTTCGTCAGGTTCATCACAGTGGAATCTATTTGCCTACATTTTCATGAAAGCGTGACATCACATTTCATTTTCAGTTGTGAAAAACGATGGGATTCAACAACAAAGATAAAAGCTTTGAACTGAAACTTTTACACGTTTAGGTGTGGTTTAAATGCGCGTAAGTCCTCACCTCAGGCAACTGTGGGATTTGAATCAGCCTCTTAAAATACTGCAGGTTACTGGAGCGATAAAACAGACTCTTTAGCCTGAAAGCAAAAAGGGGAGAGATATAAAAATGAAAAAGAGGAAACGGGAAAACCTCACTGAGAAAAGCAGACAGAGCAAAAAGGTCTGACACTAAAAATTCATTCAGCACGGTAACAAGAGCTCAGAGAAACTGTGACCAACTCTGTGTGTGTGTGTGTGAGACACTGAAAGTGAACTTCATACTTCTTGAACTGTTCCTGGAAGCGATCTCTGTGGCCCTGGAGAGTGTCAGCTGGAAGGCCTGCGTGCACACAAAGACAAGTGGCCAGGAATTACTTACAGACAGGTAGATCAGGATACTTTAAAACATGTCTGACTGCATACACATACGGGGGGATTTGATTAAGAATACTTCAGAACTGCAAATTTCCACATCTACCTTTCCAGAGAGTAAGAAAAAGGCTTTTTGAAACTGAGCTGCTGGTTAATTTTTTTTTCCCAGTGAGGCTTTGAAAATTTTCATGAGCCCGAGGGGTTCTGAGGAATCCATCAATTCAGAGAGGAGAAACGCATCTCTCAATCTTTGAAGATAACTGTCAGAGATTTTAAGTATGCACACATCTGAGGAATATTAAGAGCCAAAGGTAAGGCTAGAAATCCTACAGCTAAACCCAGTGCAGTTCAGGAGACACAGGGCTTCATCAGCTTGTACTTAAGTGGTGCTTACGAGTGAGACCTTGAATACAAGCCCATACTACAGTATTTATTCGTCTGTGATTTTACTATTGTAGGCAAAATGATGATGTCAAATATTTGAGGTATAGTAATGTTCAAAAGTGTCGAGCCGCCCCACATTTCTTTATACTTTTCTTGGAAAAGGTGCAGTGACTTATTGAAGCGGGCAAACAAAACTGCATTGGGAGTGTGTTTGGGATGATTATCATGCTGAAAGTTGAAAGTGATGCCAGTAGACGGATCAACTGAAGGTCCAGATGCATCACTCAGGTCCTGTGTCAGGTCTTTTTCCTATTTCTTAAAGATGTGACTTTCAGATGCTGTTTATCTGCTGTAGATAGTTTTTTTAGTCTTTCCCTTTCTTCTTTTGTCCTGCATCTGTTCAGTTTCCTCAAATTTGTTTAAGGACACATTGCACACCACGCTGAGATATGCCAAGTTTCAGACTAATAGCTTTTTGAGAATTGCCTTGTTGGTGCAAAAATGCTATTTTGTGGAAATTGTTACCAGCAGTCTGTCACAAAAATGTTTACAAAGTGTGTAAAGACATTGGGTCTTTGTTAGGTTGTCTGTTACGTGTAGACACAACACTGGTCCATCCACTGATCATTCGACTGCACTTGAATGAGTCACAAGTTAGTGTTAAATGGCTTAAGCACATCTGTGCTTTAGACAGATGTGATGGCAATGACTACTATTTACCTTTAGCAACAAATTACAGAAGCATTAAAAAAAATGGCAGTTTTGTTCATCGCTAGCTGCAGACCTAATGTTGCTGTTGTGTTTGTTGACCAGTTTCGAACATTAAAAACAATTAACATTAAAATAAAAATACAATTATGATTGAAACTGGTCAACAAACACAGTGAGACTAAGTCTTAACCACATCTGATTAAGCCGAGGATTTGCTCTCATAAGCTAAGGTCAGAAAACCATAAACAACATATAGGATTAAAAAAAAAAAAGTTTCAGAGTAAGGCCCGTGTTTATTTTCCTGCACAATCTCAACTAATAAAAAAATGGAAATAATCAGTTATCACCATGGACGAAATCCTACTTTAGCTAGACATCAATAAATGCAAATCGGCCCAGTCTAACAAGGGATTCCAGTCACTTCAGTGATATTCAAAAACTGCACAATATTTGCATTTAGTAACGACAACACTGAGCACCGCTGCAGTTATTGAGCCTGCAGCCGTGTGTGTGCTCGACCAGCAGGGGTGTGTGACTCACATGAGTGCAGCTTAAACAGCAGCTTGACGGTGTAGTCATACAGGTGGCTGCAGTCGAGGATAACCTGGATGAGGGGGGCCAGACGACACTGACCCGCCGCCGTCACAGAGACCGACCGAGACATGTCTAGAGAGCTGAACACTGTGAGGAGAGAGACGGTCAATAAATGCAGACCCAAAAATCAATGCACACACATACACACATGAGCATTAGTAATTATTGCAAACAGTGGGAGACTCATCGATCATACATGTTTCATGACTCAATCAACTCGTGCTCTTCATTTTACTGCTTCTGCCACAATTAACTAATAAAGTGTCTGAGAGCAGCACACGGCTCACTCTTGCTGCACTTAAAGGTTTTAAGTGACGCAGAGAGAGAGAGCAGCAACCTGAACACTAACAGGATTGTGTGACTCGCTGTCATTACGCCCCCCTCTTTCATTTCCCTGCTGCCCTGCTCACACTATCCCCAAAGTCAGCCGCTGAGAGCTTATGTGTAAAGCTGAGGTGTGGTTTCCTGCTTAGTCACAGCGTGCACACACACACACACATGCACCTAGATGTCTGGCCTCTTCACCCCCAGATGACGTGATGCTTTTTAGAGAACAGACCACATGAGGAAGCTGACGACAGCATAAGAGATTTGGGTGCAACCTCGATTTTTGATTTGTCAAAACACGACATGTGATCGCCAATGTAACGAAGAGATATGATTTAGGCTTGGGAGCAATATTAGGAGTGAAGTTGGGGACGAGGGTTTGATAACATCACCAGGATGTTGAATGAAAGCCATGATAAATAGATACCAGAATGTAATTTCCTCCTGATCATTCATAAATGGAGGCACGCAGCCTTCCTGGCATTTCTTCTGAGCTCCTGGTCACATCCCAGCGCTCTATTTTTAGCTCGACCCACACTTCAAGAGACATTAACCTGGGATGACTCACCCAGACAACAAGGGGGGCTAAAATATAACATGAATCCACAAACAGCCTGGCAGTAAACTGAAACAGAAGAGGTGGAGCTCTGACGTGACATATATATATATATCATCACATCATCTTTATTTCTGCGCACCATTGTGCAGAGACCTCCGATCCGTCAGACTGCGTATTCCTGTCTGTGAAAGTGTGAACTTGGATGCATTCATCTGTGGGTGTGTGAATGTTAATGCGCACGGTTTCAGATAAGCACAGCTGGCAGCGCAGTCAGACCAGAATAACTTACCACCCAGGAAGAGGTTGAGCTCACACTCCAGGTAGTCAAACATCTCTACGGTCAGCTGGAAGCTACAGGACAGGAGAGAGACACGCAGAGCTCATTTAAATAGAAATGCTAAACTTAAATAAATAAACACTCTGAAAACACATCAGATCTCATGCTGGATGTCTACACCGATATGGACTGGATAATCTGTTAGCAACACAAGGATGCCACATCATTAGATGGAAACAAAAAACATTATGCCACAGGGATTTTATCGAAATGTCATTGTAGAAACTCATAACGGTGCTCGTTAGTTTGCTTGTTTGCATGCCTGACAATGTTGAGGCTCATAAAGATGATGGATGGTGTGTCCTGCAGAGGTCTCCTCTCAAATCTGGACCAGGGCATCACTGAGCTCCTGGCCAGTTTCATGTGCAACCTGGTGGCATTGAAACATAACGTCCCCGAGGGTTTCTATTGGATTTAGGTCAGGCAACCATGAGGGGCAGCCAATGGCATCAGTTCTAACATACTCAAGGAGATGCCTGTATACTCTCACCACATGACGCCGGGCATTGCCATGTACCAGGAGGAACCCAGGACCCACTGCACCAGCGTAGGGCCTGACAATGGATCCAAGGTTTACTGATACCCAATGGCGGTGTTGTTGTCATGGATACACCTCCTCAGGCTATCACTAACAACACAGTCATGCTGAATGACGTTACAGGCATCATAATGTTCTCCACGGCTTCTAAAGACCCTTTCATGTCTGTCACATGTGCTCAAAGCAAACCTGCCAATTCTGGTATTCTATGTCAAATTCCAATTGGACTCCACGGTGCTGGCAGTGAGTACAGGACCCTCTATAAGTCCTGATTGTTTGGTCAGAGACATTCACACCAGTGATCTGCTGGGGGTCATTTTCTAGCTCCGGCAGTGCTCATCAGGATCTTCATCGAACAAAGGAGCAGATACAGATACAGGTCCTGTTGATGAGTTAAGGACTTTCTACGGCTCAGTCAAGTTCTCCTAGAGTAACTTTCTCATGGAATCTCCTCGAAACAGCAAAACCCAAAACAAAACAAAAAGCCCAGAAAGGAATAGTTATGGGCAAACTATCCTAAATGAAGTGTTTGACAGCTCTTTCATGTCTTCCTTTTGCCCGTGTTAATTAGATCCATGTGGCTCGCAAAAACGAATAAAAGACAACTGAAACCTCTCCGCGTCCGTGAGATGGCTCTGACACTGATATACATGCCTCAGATTACAACATCGATGGCAAATCTAACAAATGGGTACAGAGCACTTGTAACATTAGATTTCTTTTAACCTACAGACGAGTGTTTTCCTTCTTTTACACATTTCTTTCCATTTCTTCTGATTTTCCACAAACTTTTGCTCTTTTTTTGGGAGAAAATATCAAACAAACATGTCTGGTTTATTACTATCAAAGCATTAAAGAAGCAGATACCAATCCAGGACTGTTGGCTTACGTGACCATCTCTTTCCGGATCGGGAGCATATCCAGGCACTTCCTTAGCCACCATTTATTCCTAATATGTCTCCTATTGAACATCAAAATGTTCATCAAAGGCCAGCCACAACCAGTAACCACTGCACAGCTGCAGCCTGCACTCATCCAGGAATGCAGAGCAATCTCTCAACAACAGATCCGGACACTTGTGCAGTCCATGCACAGATGGGAGACTGCTTGCATCATACTGAGTGGAGGCTATACCTCAAATGAAACATCTTCTGTAAACGTGTTAAAGTGTTAGTATGTGTCAAAGTAAAGAACAAGCCTTTTGGTTATCCCCATGAACAGCCACATATTATCCGTGTGCGACTGTCCAGTAACAACTGAAGGATTTTGCATTTCACACTTTTGCTCCACAAAGCTGAGAAAAAGGCAACGCTGCCAGCACAGCGGTCCTGTCTGCAAAACAAAAACAATACGAGCAGCCGAAGCAGCGACTCGCCACACTCACAAGTTGTTGACGTCGTTCTCTCCCGCCTCGTCGAGCTGTCGGTTTGACATCTGAAGGTTTCCTGGAAAACGAGGGTTCTGAAAGACAAAGCAATGTAAAAGTCCTGATTACGGTTATATACCAGACCAATCTGGTGGTTGTAAAAAGCAATGTGCTATTTAAATTAAGATTCATTAATTAGTCTGAGTACTGTGAGTCAAATAAGTTGTACGAGCGGTTGGAGATGAGGGAAGGGAGACCGGACAAAAGATACAAATGACAAGGCTTTACTTTGAAACACCCCGTGAGTATTTCACACTATTTTGTACTTTCACCCTACTTCTTTTACTCGATTACTCCATTTAAAAACATGTAGTGAAATAGCAATGTCAATCTACGCGTAGTGATCCATTTTTAATAGAAACAACTGATTAGAGCAATTGTTAGTAATACTGAATTAATATGCATACTAGCAGGCATGCATCATATGCATGTTTGCCACTTTCCAGGTGAAAATCCTCAACCTTGGCAAAAAACACCCAGACCTTCTGGGACAGCACCGGCACTGTATTCTGGTCCCTCCTTAACTCTACTCAGATGTCTCATAAAAAGCTACACTACAGATTCTTGGGAGGCCATTAGTGTAAAAGCTGGAATTTTCTCTGAAGCCACCCGCAGAGACCTGCTGGCACTAAAAGGAGAGTCTGAGACAAAGATAATGAGAGACGAGGGAGAGTGGTGATGGGTTTTATAGGTCAGGCCAACTCACTTTGATGTGAAACTCCATTTTGGTGATGAGCAGTTTGAGGTAGATGCTGCACAGCTTCCCGTAGCCTTCACTCAGGTGACCCTGATGTAGAAAGACAGAAGAGGAAGTGAAGAAATCCAAGGAAACAAAGGAGAAACAGTTTCCCCATGTCCTTCCTTCTAAAGGTCACAGGGACACCGTGACCTTTAGAAGGTCTCACAGTGTACGGGTGAATGCAAAAACCCAGTTGACAATATCTCTAGCCTGTGAGTGAGGGTGGTAATGACATAACAGGAAAGAAAGAGGCCACAACCTTTGTCCCACTGACCACGCTTCCTGTATCCTCCTTCCTACTGACATCAGCAAAACTCAGTTAGTGTAATAAGGAATATCTTAGACCTCCACCCCAGTCGCTGTTGCTCAATTAATCACTTAGGAGTGTCTCTTGAGATTTTTGTGGCTAAATGTATTGCAGTTGACACGCTTGCATTTCATCAGAGTCACCGGCATCAATATAATGAAGAGAAATCTGCTCACTTCTATCAGTGGTTCCCAGCATTTTCCATCCATGCCCCATTCAGATGGACAACACTGCTTCATCAACACTATAGTACATATATCTGTGTTATTTGGGTGTACATTCAGGATTATTTAGCCTAATGTTTAAGCTGTTATGTTCCGTTAACAAGAATTTTAGCTAACAGTTTATTCACACTTTTTTTGGCTTCCACTTTCATCTATTTATTTATTTAATCTATTCATTTATATATTTGTTTTATGTATATATTTGTTCAAGTTGGATAGCAACTTGAACAGCTCTTGTAACTTGTTAGCTCACTGTAACTGTTAGCTAGCTATGACAATTGCCAGATTTTAATGTAATACTTAGCTATTTATGTCATTTTAGCTGTTAACCCCCCCCCCCCCCACACACACACACGCAAGTGAAAATTGTGAGTTATTCCTGAGTCGAAACTTGGTATGCAACTTGCTAACCTGCTAACATAAAAATGTGAGTTGCTGAAGGTAAAATAGTTTTTCTTTACGGATGGAAACAGGCTTTAATCATTTATCCATTATGTTTAGCTGACTATTTCATTTGTTTATTTATACAATTAGGTAATCGTTTAAATTGCTTGTTAAAACTTCTGTTTTTTTTCTAAAAACATTTCTTTAGCTCTCTCAGTTATTGAGCCATACCGTTAGCTAGCTAAGATAAATTTCCAACTTTCAGTCTAGTTAAGTTTAGTTACCTACTTCAACTATTAACCAATTAGGTTGCGCTAACAATGTAATGTATGCATACAGTTAATCATTTTTACTGCCCATCTAAACCTTTATGTTTATTATCTACATAATTTAACTCATGAGGCATATAGTTAGCTAGCTATGACAATTTACAACTTTTAATGTAATACTTAGCTATTTATATCATTTCAGGTGTTAACTGTGTAAGTTTGTTTCTGCCACTGAATAATAATTTAACTGTTGAGGCACACAGTTAGCTAGCAATGACAATTTTCCACTTTTAATTCATTACTTATCAACTTATCTTAATAAAATAATCTCTGCATTTATAATGTCAGGAAACAATTTTCATCCATGCTTTTCTAACCAGTCAGATATTTCTTGTCCATTTTAATCACTTGTGTTTTCTTTCGGTTGTTATTGGTTAACTAAAGGCGCAGTAACACTAACAGTGGTGCTCAAACCTATTCAGGTCAACTAAATTATTTATTCTTTTAATGCATCTCTGGCTTCCTACAAGATACCTGGAGAGGGAAGTCAGTGGGGTGGATAAATGCAAATATTATCAAATGACATTATTGTTTTTTAACTACACCACCAAGACTAAACGCATGTCAGCACAAATCCCCCAAACCAGAACGACACCAGCCTCGGTGACATTACTGTTTCATGAGGGTGGTAGATGATGCAACATGAGCTCATGTGGCTTTTGTCCATTATGTCTGTCACTACACCCTGGCAGCAGGCTACCAACAAATGATGATGAATATAATCTGCTATGATCACCACAGCAAAGAGGACAGTTGGCAGCCGTACTCTGATAATGAACAAAATCCAAGTAAATCAGCAAAAATTGCACCTGTATATGTTAAACTCCTAGAAAGATCATTTTAATGAGTCAACACCCACCTGGACAGCCTGTTAATGCCTTTTTAGTGAGTGCCTTCACCTGGCCTGAGGTTCGCTACACAAGTTTATTCCATGTGAACTTAATCTGGTGCTTAATCTGACATCTCGTAAAAATAGCCTGAGCACTATATGTCTAATAACTCTGCCGCCTGTTTATTTACTGCTGCGTTATTGTTTCTGTGGCTTTCTTGGTCTCTCAACATGCTTTTAAAAAGAAAATAATCTACTCTGAAAGCACTTTAAGCTCTGCTGTAATTCAGGAAGTAAAGCGAAAAAGCTACTGCCTCCGTAAATTAATTGACAGAATTTGTTTTGTTCATTTACCGAGCGCCTCTACAGTACTATGCACTTCTGCACACACAACTGCGATGCCAGAATAAAGGGCATAATAATACACAGTGTTTCGTGTCTTCACATAACAAATGCAGTGGTCCCACAAGCCACTGCCAAGCTGCACGATAATGCCAAGCTGTCAGAAAATCATGCAATCACAGAATGATTTATAACATTAATTACTGTAACTAGAATTTAATGACACTTAAAGGCAATAACAATAAGGCATCCTTCATATAGCTGCAAAAGACAGTTTGGTTGTACAAAACTGGTTCAGTAAAGATAGATCACATCTCTTATGACGACAGCTGTAAATATTACTGGAGAGTAGCATTGCTGGTCACCACAGCAGATAGCTCGGCATATTTGATTTGGCAGATTTCTAAACTGGATGCCCTTCCTAACAAAACCTCAGAGTGATGTGTGTCTCCACCCGGTATCTTTCACATGCTAGGCATATGTGTAACCACTACACTATGGAGCCACTGTAAATACAGGAGTAACACCCCAGGCTATACTGACTAGTTTAAATGGTCACATTTTAGTAATGAGTATGTTTCATTCGTATCATGTTTTATTCAATTCCTTTTTAGTGTTACAATAAAGTAAGGACTAAAGAAGATTACCGTATTTTTTGGACCATAAGGTGCATTAAGCGAAACAAAAGAGTCAGAGAAGTCAAACTTTACTCAACTCATTCTTCTTGCTTCCTCCACTTCTGTACCATTGATTCATTAATGTTGAATTCTCTCGCAGCTGCTCTATTACCGTGTTGTCGCAGTATATTAATGACTAACCTCGTATTGTGGATGGATTATCTCAGTTGTTCTGACTGAAGTTTGGTCCCTTTACAGCATCCTGCCAAGCGATTGGATTTATCCTTAACCATCAGGAACCCTCACGTTAACTTTTATCCAGTGGAAAAAAGTTGGCGTTCATCCTCCAGCTTCACTGTGTTTATGTTATGCTAACATAGCTGTGTCGCTAGCGCTCACGTAGCACATCATTATATACCAGCTAGCCCAACTTCAGTAACCCTACAAACATCACTGCTGTTTAGTTTTCTGTCTTCATTTATGTTGGAAGTGATAGCAGAGCTGTACGTTTTAATTTGTTCAGACATCTCTCAGTCAGAACATGCTATATCATGTTTAGGTGGAAATTAACGAGCTAACTTCCTGCTAACTTCTAAATCTGTTAAATTTAATAAATTCTGTTTTCATGGATGCCTGGATGTTAAACTTAATTGTTACACCTTGTAAAGCAGCAACGCTGATCATTTTATTAAAGATGAAATAATTTAGACAGTTTTTGACTCTCAGTGATGCTGCAGTGTTCGTTTGACTTTGGGGCCTAATGGGGACGGAGTTTTGGACCCAGATTACTCCACAAGGCTCCTGACTACGGCAGCCGTTCTAAAACATTTTTTGTCAGATTTTTCTAATGCCGTGTATCACATAAAATCGTATCGAGGTCAGTAAGCACAGCCAGAATTCATACATAAGACAAACTGGATTATAAGGCACACTGTCAATTTTTGAGAAAATTAAAAGATTTTAAGTGTGCCCTGTAGTGTGGAAAATGCAGTAAATGAGACTTATGACTGTGTGAGATGACATAATCCTTACCCACATCCTGCTCATATCAGTTAAATCAGCCTTGTTCCTCATGGAGTCCTTTATCACCTGAAGAATCAACAATGGAAACAAAGAGAGGGGAAACATCCTTAACATTGAGTATCAGAACACAGTTACAATAAGAGGGAGACAAAGTTTTCGTGTTTACGTACGTTCGGATGCCCGTCCCGCAGCAGCTTGTGGAAGACATGGCAGAACTTCCAGCAGAGCACGGCGTTGCTGGAGAGAGGAAGCCGGTTGACTGCCGCCCAGAAGGTGTGGGCACCTTTCTCATGATGGGTCCCCAAGATGCAGGGTGAGAGCGGCAGTCAAGGATCACAGGCTTACAGTGTTTGTGTAGCCTGGCGGAGCCTAAGTATTTACCAATCTCAATACAGAAAACTCTTATTTTAACATTTGTTGCATCTCCTTTGTGTGTGAATTTTTTTTAATGATCTCTTTTCTGATGTTTGAGGCCTTTGCTTAGCTCCGTCTCTGTGCAGGATGTTAGATGTTAGCAGTTTGGTGCTTTTTAGTCTGTCTGATAAAACAGAAATATGTCCGTCTAGCCTTCCATTTGGTTTTACACATGACTAAATTAGCTGTGCAGCAGGGCCATGTGCAGACGACGGGGTTACACAAAATTAGCTGTTTTGCACCAACACAGCCCTCCAGCTACGGAAGGATGATTTTGCACACACAACAAAGTCAAAACAAATGCTCTTCCTCTCCTCAAACACTCAAACAAACACACACACACACACACACACACACACAATGTTAGGATATTCCTGGCATGCTTCTCTTTGACAGCGACCTCCTGTGTGTTGATGGCCTTGTTGATGCTGACAGCCTGTGAAGAGGAGTAAAGAAAGGGCAGAAGAGAAGAGGGGAGAGAAGCAGAGGAAATAAATCAGCCCACAGCTTTTTTACTCACAGCAAAAAAAACAAGTCAAGTTTTTCATTTTAAAACTTGACATCCTTCCACCTTTCAGAAAGTTGCCTTTTCCCTTTTCTAACCACCTGGGGAATGAGAGGCAGCCCAGGTTTTTTTATAACGCGCTGATTGACCCATTTTCTGCAGAGTTGGTATTCAAGGCAGCAGCTGAGAGGCCTCCTCTCTGCTGCTGAGGAGGATCTACAGCCTCGAAAGAGACGCGTGTGCTGCCAAATCTCAGCATGGAGTGCAGTCGGCAAGTTAAATTACAGACATGTGACAGAGCATGTAAGAAGGGCCGAAACGGCGCAGGTGCTTTTTTTTTTTTTTTTTTTTTAATTCTCCTGCGTGTTTGTGTTAATTCACAGGATTAGATGTCATCATATATACGAACAAAGCAGGAAACAGTTGCAACATCTGCAGAGGATAGAGGCCGGACAGAAAACCACCACGGACTACTCTTCAGCAAACATAGTTAACATTAAGACTGTAACCAGACAGATTTAATGAGACGGCACCAGCAACCAGACACGTGCGGATAAGCAGGGGAGCATCTGTCTGTGCTATGACATCTACTGTACTGAGGAATGTTGGCCAGACTGAACCTGAAGCTCCTCCAACTTCAGCTCAAATTTTAAGAATCATCAGAGATGAATTACAGAACCACCAGAACACACTGGAATGACTTTTCACTTCTGCTCTAACCCAGTGTGACACAGTCACAAGGCTGAAAATGCTGCCACCGGTAGCTTGGATGGTGTTAGTTTGGCAGTTTTTGTGGGGATTTCTGGTTGTGCTATGGCACGCTATTAGCTTTCAGCAGGTACTATGGACACTCCCTCTCATTCTTAAACTACCCTTTAGATAAAAGCTCATGGTTCAGGCCATCATTTAGATATGCTGCGGTGGCCCCCCCCCCCCCCCCCCATTTTCCATGCATTTCTTTGCTACAGCCAATTACTTTTTGTTCTCTCTCTCTCGCTGTGGCCTACCTTTGTGCAGGCTCTACATGTTTCAGGTCTGCACTTCCTGGCCCACCAAAGTGGCGAGTATACCTTCTTAGCTGAGGCAGAAGCCACCAATCCCGAGTGTGGCTTAGTTTGGGGTTTCGTTTCAGTTGAAAGGGAGTCGTTTCTCTCAACTGTAACTTTCTATACAGGATATTTTTGGGTTTCTTTCTTTGTAACATAGGAAGGTGAAAATGAGGCAGTAGTCGCAGTAGCTTGAGTAATAGTAATAAAAAATTAAATAAACAGGGATAATAATTGATCTCTGTGCCAGACAGATATATTGCGTTACACAGACTGAAAGCACGAGGTATAAAACATTTCCTACATCCAGCCTCGTTTGTTTTCATCGTTTTAGTTTTATTTGTTAGCAGGAAAACACTTGCTCATTGAAAATGAAGTTTACAGTTTGAGTCTGAGTGGAAAGCAATTCGTTTTGTAGGCGCCTGGTCAGAAACCAGAATGTTGAAATGATCCAGAAATGAAAAACAGGAACTGAAATGATCACCCAGCGATAGCGCCAGAAGAAAAGCTAAAACAGTTTATAGCACCAATGATTAAAGCGATGAGGCAGAATTAGACATCTCATTCTTTCATATCCTCCATGCTAAATTTCCCAATTTCCCACAATGCAATATGACCTCAACGTTACACACTGGCTAATTTCGTCATCATTCGACTGCCTGACGCATCAGCATGTTTTTTTTTCTTTTTTTTAACTCTACCCCTCACCAGTGCTGATCTACGAAACATAACCTGACTCATAACCGGTTTTGTGCAATCAAGTTCACTATTAAAATATCTTCACGTATTTGGTGGCGCCTTCTGCGATGTGGAAACTGGCCAGTGGACTTCCTCTTTGACTCAGCCTGTGGAGATCACCGATATGCGGACATTTTATGATAAACCATTTAACACCTGCTGAGAAATTTCCGTACACATTTTACTTATGATGAGAAAAACAAATAAACATCAGAGATCGCTGCATTTATTTGGATTCATCCTCTGAGGAATATCTGAACAGTCCAATAGGTCGTTTATTAATCAGAAGGTCAGCGGTTTCATCCCTGGCTTCCCTTCGTCTGCATGTAGAAGCACCCTTGGGGAAGATACTCATTTGTCGCCTGGAGTAGTAAGAAAGTACCTTGAGGGCTCAAACTGTGTAGGAAAGATATATTTGTGGCCCATTTACATTTGGACTGACAGAAATTTGCATCCATACGTGCATGAAAAGTTCAAAAGCCTTCTAGCTGTTGTGTGAAAGTTTTCACGATGCTTTTAGGTTATGTCAGCTGGCAGCCGACCAAGAAAAACCCGCAAGTACAAATAAATATAAATCTTCTAGAACCCACATCGCTTCAGAGTTTTTCAGATAGTTTCTGTGAAGGCGAGGTGACGTGAAGCAGCATCTGGCTGACATTAAACACGAGGGGAAAACAAAACCGGGAAAAGTTCTACATCCAAACAGCTGACTCAAACGGAGCCCGAAATGCCGGTCTTCCGCACACACGACCAAACAGGGCAGCGTATCCTGCCGCTATCATTTGCAGGGTGTCTCCAGCAGAGAGCGAGGAGAGCGATGGGGATGGGGTCAGCAGAGGACGGGAGGCCTGTTTCATAATCTCACTTCCCACAGATGTTCGGAGTGCGCTCCTCCTCTTCCAGTATGTGAGCTGCCGGGACTGGAAGTTTACTGCGAGGAATCGGAAGAGGAGGAGGAGTGGGGTAGAAGGAGGTTGGAATGGGGAAGGGAAAGGAGAGATGAAAGGAGGAATGATCTGGGAGCAGGGATTTCTGTCAGTCTCTTTAGGAAAATTTTAAGATCTTCTCTGTGTCGAGCTGACCTCGGTGAATGAAAGGCTCCATATCTTCTTAGTCTGTCTCTGTGTGATCTTGCAGATACACCACATGTTGATGTTCGAGTTATCTTCTATTGCACAATGTTCTGACAGCATCCTGTGACTGAGCTTGACAGATAACTAGACTATAAATATTCTAGGTTTACAGCGAGTTTTATTTAGCTTTGGGAAGACAACCTGGGTGTGTGCACCTCGATCTACTTCAGATTTCCACAACGCTACCTGGTGTCGCAGACTGCTGAGAAAAAAAATGCCCGAGAGAGCCCATCTAGAAAGTATTTTCCTTCTAGCCACAATCCTGAAACAGATGACGTTTGGATCGGAGAAGAAGAATGTGGGTCTGGCTTGTCAAAACAACGGCAGACAATAGACCGCCACCTCCACACGCGCCATCACTCTGAGTGACATATCAGCAGCAGCGAAAGCAAGCAGGCAGGCAGGCAGGCAAACACAAGTTTACTGTTGAGAAAAATCTAATTTATGAGTTTGGTTCAGTCACAGGAGTGATTCAGTGATCATGAGAAGACGAGGAGGAATTCAGGAGCTGATTGCTGTTTGCACAGCATCCGCCCCTCCGCGCTCAGGTCGTAGTCCTGTCGATGGTGAACAGCCGGCGCTATGAATCATAAAGGTGAGAAGAGACAGACGTGGATAACAGAAAGTGCGCTTATACTTTGGTGCAGTATGGGTGGGGACTCTTTATTAAAAGGAAAAGCCGTAAAACTTACAGCAAGAAAAGTTCAAAATCTATCCACTCTAAAGTTGTCCAGTGGGCCGGGTAGGAGCCTTTACTGAGCCGATTTAGGACCCAGGGCCTTATGTTTGACACCCCTAGCGTGACCTGGGGAGAGCAGGCACGTGGCGGGACACATGACGGCCACCGGCTAGTTGTTTCTATGTAGGCACAAAGTATAACAACCTGACGCCGCACGCTTTCTTGTTTTTTAAAAGGTTAAAGGTCGGCGCCGGATGTTTGCATCCTGACACGCACCGCTGGATATGATCTAGAAAAGCGTACGCGTGAAAACAGCCTGTGTCTGCTGATAGAGTCCACAAAAGGAAGGCCAGTGAGTTATGATCAGTCATGTGCTTTAAAAAAAAAGAAAAAAAAAAAGTTAGACTTCCTGTTTACAAATAAACCAGAAGGTCTGACGACAGGATCTGGAAATTTATGGGAACTTTATGATTACTGGAATACTTTTCTTTGTTTTGTTTTTTGTTAAACAACCCTGAAGATTCTGTTCATGCACAAAAGGAAGAAAGAAAAAAAAAAGACCCCATGCAGCTGCGAAACCCTGATTTCTTGCACCACCTGAGGCTGATACAGAGAATGGTTGTAGAAAGGCTTTCAGTGATGCAACACATTCAAAAAGCTATTTCTTCTCCAGAAACATTGAGGCTGTGTAGACTGATGCACCTGTGAGTATTTGGAATTAAACAGACTGAATTTGAAGCTTCGCGTGTGGAGGCTGGAACATGAAATGTGGCCAATGGCAACACAAAAAGCCTCAAATTAAGATAATATTGTCACTCCTTTTCAGGAGTTATGAACATATAGCGCTGTATTTATTTACACTTAAGAGTTTGAATACAATCTATACACACTTCTTGTGTTTTGCACCTTTTTCCTTCTTTTAAACACGATCCATATTTCTAAACATTGTATTCAAAGTGTAGGTTAACACTGAAACACCATGTCTACACTTAAGCCACATCTGCTTTACATTTTACTGATGAGGGAAGTGACTTTTGTGGCATTTCCTGTCATGGTCACTGGCTGCTAATTTGTCACAAGCACTAAAATTGTGACACTCGTGTTGTGATCTGCATGTGAGCTAACACAGCCTTCAGGGATCGAAGCTGTAAGTTTTAACATCGACAATTTGCTTTGCTTGTCCTTTTCTTTCCATCACACAAGAATAAAAAAGAAGAAGAAAAAAATCAAGGGATGATTGAGTAAACGCCAGTGCAACTGGTTCCCACATGAGGATGACCCAATTAGCCCACAGTGAGACTTTGTACTTTGTGTTAGGGTTGAATGGGAGTGCCAGCTGCCTAGATCTCCTGGCATTGGCTGAGGCGGCTTGCCGGCATCAATAAATCAGTGGCCTATTAGCCCCTCGCAGTGCAGCCACTCGGACCGGCTGACAAAGTCAAATGACGAGCAATTAAATCACAGGTGAGAGGAAAGTGATTATAAAGCTGAGGCGCAAAGATCCGCCCCGAGAGAGTCCTTAAACTGGGGAACCTACGTCACTGCATCTGCAGGGGGCCGGCATCTTTTGCGCTTCCCCTTTCCGCCCTGAAGCAAAGAGTCATAACGAGCCATCAATCAATTACTCGCCGACGCAACACAGAAGTCCTTTCTGCTTCTTGATATCTACAGAAACATCTTCTTTTCCACAGTTCTGCTTTCAAACAAAGTGTTATTGATACAGTGTTGAAAGCATGCAAAGTCGGGCCTGGCAAGCACCAATCAGCTCTTCTGTGGAAAGCGCGGCATTGATATGCTGATCGTGGTCTGGCTGCGCCCGCTGAAGGCCCAGCGCACAGCACCCAGAGGGAGAAAGCATCTTCTGCCTGCTAAACGAACCGGCCCTCGCTGAGCGACTCCCTTCCCCAACCCTCCGCCTCCCAAAGAGCATGTGACTAAAAAGCGATGTTGGGCGATTTGATTCCCATGTCAGTCCCGGAGACATGTCATCTTATCGTGGTCACTTTATGACGGTCACAGAGAAAAGACAGCGCTCTCGGATATTTTTGTCTCTGGCGCGTTGTCGCACATTTCATGTCAGCATTAGTGCCGAGAATAACTCAAAGCTAGTGATGCTCAATCATGAGAAAATGACTGTGGAAAACCTCGGCAGGGCCAAATGAGAAGGGGGAGAGTAAATTCGGCAACACTTGTTCTCACTGGATTTAAGCAGGAGGAGGAGGCGGCATCCTTAGCATGGGAGTGGAGTGATTAATTTAAGTTATGGTACTATGATTATCTGACAGCAGTTATTTAGGTGTGGATGGAGGAGAGAGCTCATGACAGGCCGTGGAGTCTGCTTTAGCTTCACCCATGTTCCCAGTGATTCTGACTCTGGCATGATATCAACAAGTGAAGCCTCTGGTCTTAAAACCTTCATTATGGCACAGCTAAGAAGGACTGCGTGTCTGTATTTAACAGCTGCATGCTTTCCCAATCCTTTTGCAATGTTTC
The DNA here is from genome assembly GCF_057382185.1 of Mchenga conophoros. NCBI lineage: Eukaryota > Metazoa > Chordata > Actinopteri > Cichliformes > Cichlidae > Mchenga > Mchenga conophoros. The sequence continues at coordinate 13,140,807 of NC_140539.1, forward strand.
CTCCTTCCGATTTAACCTCTCAGCACACCCAACAGGGGACAAGAGCCCAGAATGCTTTCACCAAGTCTGTCACTGTTCCCAAACAACAGAGCAGACACCAAACTGCTGTCATACCTTTTGAGCTACCCGTCTAAATTAAAGACGGATGTCTCGGAGGCCGAGGCTGGAGCTGCTGCCGAGACCGGTCCAGCTATTCTGCTATAAAAAGGGTAAACAGCGATGGGATGGAGGAAGGAATGAAAACAGGAAACGTGCAGGCTGTGAATGCAGGAGCCCTGTTAACGCTGAGGTGAGGCAGAGGAGGCACGGTCATTGTGGCTGACGCTGTAGGGGTGGAGGTGAAGGAGAGAAGGGGGGGGGGGGGGGGGGGTTGCAGGCACTCAGTCAGGCTTCCTGTCTTGGCACACCCTCCACTGCCCATTTCCTGCCTGCTGAAAAATGCCCAAATCCACAGCACCCCCGCCTTCAGCTAAAACCTTGCTCAGTCAAGCCAGACAGGGAGCAGCTGAGACCAAACACTTTGCTCTGTCTCCATTTCCTGCCAGATCCCCTCCAGGTGTCTTTGTGTGAATACACTCAGACCTTTAGGAACACGGATATTTAAAAATGGGCAGTCAGCGATCGCTAACAGATGACCTGAAATAACAATCTAAAAAGAACATGCATATCTCTCCCCACTTCACAGACCGTAATATTTAGACACAACTTATCAAGCACACACATCTGTTTGCAAACACCTGCATGCTTACATGTGAAGCGCACACACACTGTGAATAGCATTTTCTGCTCAGCTGATCAATAAAAGTCTGATATTCACTGAATATGTGTTTTGTCTCCAGCTCAGTATATAGAAAAATCCAAAATGATCTTTAATTCATATACTATCAAATGTTTAAAGAACAATATTTGTACTGTGTCTTATCTCTTTCTAAAAACCTTTGGAGTCTGCACATGGTGTCATACCTGGAGAATACAGTACTGTGCAAAAATGTTTAGCCAGGCCTCACCTCTTATTAAATTTGGCTTCAAGTAGCCAGACTTTAATGTCTTTTTTTAAAGATTACAGTAAACCCAAAAGCAAAGTCGCCAGCTGGAAAACGAAACCATTGAGCTCAAAGATGTGAAGGGGAAGTGCAGATTTGGAGACAAGCCTTTCTGTGTTTGTTCTTATGAAACCTCCCTTTTACATATACACACATGACCTAATCCAACTGTTTAATCTAAAAACACAGATTACAGCAGTATGATATAGTGGTGTAAACATTTTTTTTGGACTATACCGCCGATGAGCATGGTTCCGGTGCACTCGGTATCTGACTTCAGGTTTCACACACTAAAAATATCCGCCTATTTCCTCGAAAATAAAACAACAGCCTTCATGGTTCAACGTGCACAAGTAAAAGTATACGTGGTAAAACTGAGAGCTCGCCTTACCGTGGTGCATTTCACACAAACAAGCAGCCTCCTCAGAGGTCACAACACCATGAAATAACAGTTTTTATTTATTCTTTTACAAATCCATTGAAAGAAAAAAAAAAATTGGATAATAACAGGAAAAGCGTTTTTGGCCCAAACATTTTTCCAAGAGCGACTCCACCCGGCTGAAAAGGTCACCGGTCTGAACAGAGCCCTCTGTGTTGCTTGTTTCAGGACCATGTTATGTGTCGCGTCTGACGTGCAAATCTGCTCCCGTGTGAGCCTCCTCGCATCTCTCAAAATTCAGGCTTGCACTGACGCAAAGAGGGCAGAGTGAGAGTTTTTTCTTATGTGCACGCAGGGAGCAAAAATTACAAACCCATGCATGCTACACAGGTGTCACTGCAGGCACTGAGGGAGCATTATCAACCCAGCGAGCTGAATCTGGAATGCAATGTACAATTTTATCATAGAGTGAAGGTGAAACCAGCCACCAGCCTAGTAACAATGGCTGCCAGTCATGTGCAGGCCCCTGAGGCTGTAACTGGGAGCTTGTTTTCCACCTAATGCACCGAGTATCTCCTGTCCCATTAATAACGGGGCAATGGGTGATGCAGATAAGCCCAGTGGGATGTTGCAGTCTCATAAGAGCCCACTAAAAAGCATGCAAACATACAGCTCCGGGATGTTTGGAGCGTGCGACCTAACAGCAATGGGTTCGTCGCTGAGGGTAGAGGTGGAGGGTGGCAGCTGGTTAAAGTCACACGTAGGTCGAAGGCCGGGCTCCACCACAATTAAACTCTCAGCCCTTCATCCCCGTGGCAGGCTTTTGAGCCCCTCCTCTCTTTGCAACTCTGCGTGAAAAAGCCTCACGGCCTCGCCTCAACTTCCTGAAGACGTATCAGTAAAAGCCACATCTGTGCACCTCAGCTCACCCCACCTCACAGCACAGCAATAACCGAATCTACACAGGCGTCACAATCATCTGCTTCCGTGGCTTCTTTTTCATTTTATCTAAAACAAACTGTTTCAGCTGATGCAACAATGGGGCAAACGTTCAGCTGCACGTTAGCACAAATTTCTAATCGGCCAATCAAATGCCATTAACTCAGTGCATGAAGGCATGTCGACATGTAGAGAAACTCAAGACGACATTCTGAAGTCCAAACTGAGCATCAAACTGAGAATGAAAGGTCATTTGATTGACTTTAAACGTAGTGTGGTTGTTAGCCAGAGTATTTCCGAAAGTGCTGATCTACTGGGATTTTCCTACACAACCATCTCTAGAGTCTGGGGAAAAAAAGAGGACGAAAATATCCAGAGAGAACAATTCTCTGGGTAAAAATGACTTGTTGATGTCAAATAAGAAAGCCCGGAGTACCTCGAGCTGATAGGAAGGCAACAGTAACTCTAGCAATACTTGTTAGAACCGAGGTATGCAGAAGAGCATCTCTGAATGCACAACATTCAGATGCAGCAGAAGAGCACACCAGGTGACACTGCTGTCAGCTAAAACAGGAAGCCGTGGTCCGGACTCACCGGAAATGGACAATAGAAGGTTGGGAAAATGTGGCTTGATCTGATGAGTCTCTATTGCTGCTGAGAGATTCTGACGATGGCGTAAACAACACAAAAGCATGGATCCATACTGCTTTGCATCAATTATTCCGGCTGCTGCTGGTGGTCTAATGATTTGGGGGATATTTTCAGAGCACCATGTCACCAAGCTCAGATCATCTCAAACTGGTTTCTTGTACATGACAGAGTTCACTGTACTGACATGAACTCGACAACCACCAGGTCTCAATCGAACAGTGCACCCTTGGGATGTGGTGGAACAAGAGATTCATATCATGAATGTACAGCCTACAAAGCCACAACAACTGAAGGAATGTTTCCTGCACCTTGTTTAATCTATATCATGACGAATTAAGGCAGTCCTGAAGGTAAAAAACAAATAAATAAAAGAGTCCGGTGAGTGTATATTTACATAAAGAAACTGTAGGTCTATAAGCATTCATCCATTCTTTGCCGCTTATCCTTTTCAGGGTCGCGGAAGGGCTGGAGGGCTGTCATCATCTCTAAACAACACACCCTGCATACCTTCAGCCACATTCCTCAGTGTTTCATCTCTGCTGTGCATCACCAGATTACCTGTGGTGGAGCGGTGATGCACAGTCTGCAAGACCCACTGGACAGTGGCAGAAACAACATGTAGAAAAGCTTTGATTGAAATACTTTACACTTTCCCACTTTTTCTCGAGGTTCAGCTAAAATAACCTGTTAATTGCAACTGGAAGGTGATGCCCTAGGAGGCTTTCCATCGCTACACCTACCTACACCATGTCTACACGTGACTGACTTCACGTGGGCGGCTGAGGTTTTTTCTTTCCTCACAGCTGAGAGACTGATTTTCCTGTTCCACCTATGGACAGCCTGTCAGGATCCGGTGCATCGTTGCAGAATTTACACTCGCTGTGCTTTTCCTCCACAAACCTTTGAGTCTCCAACCTGGTTGGGGATTACTAGAGAGTAGGCTTTCTCATCAAACCACACACACACACTCTTACACTTCAGTACAAAAGGCTAAAAGTGCAACCCCTTCATCCACTGTGAAAGGCTTCTTGTGCACCTGCTTCAGCAGTCCAAGCTGCACCTCTTTTGCCTCATCCCCATCGCTCTGAGTCAAAGGAAGATGAACAGGCAAATGTGGAATAAACTCCACATCGATCGCCAGTTTGGAAACATCACTGCTTGTGAAGAAGTTGTACTTTAAATTCACCCTTAGAGCCCCCAGTCTCTTGATTCTGTGTTATAGAGCTTTAACTACACACTCAGACTGGCCTTGAGGTTTGTCAATAAGATCCTGTAATTGATATTCATGGCGCATTTAAACCATGCTTGCAGAACTTTTTCCTCTAACCTGCAGCATAAACAGAGCTCTGGTCAACACAGGAAACATTTCCAGGTCTCAGAAGAACACTATATTAAAGCCAAATGTGTGAATGGCTTCATTTACTTGCAATAGAAATGTAAAGCCTCCAGAGAGTAGGCTGCATTAACACAATCGTGTGCTTTCTGACTCTTGGTTTCATCATTTCCCCGACTAAATGCAGCTGTTCTTTCACTACAGCAGCTCGCAAAACCCTGGAATAAACCCACGGGAGACCTCCGAGCTTTCACAACAAAACCCAAACTTCCCACGGACGCATTTAGCTGCCATGTAAACAGCAGACAGAGCAAGTCCCTGCTTGCACCGAGCCCAACTTGCATGTATTCACCCTGCTGAGTGTAGTGTGTGCGCTCAGGACTTCTTGGACACCACCCCCACCTCCACAAAAACATGCAAACCCTGTCGCTTTCTCCTTTTTTCTCTTAATATCCGTCCTTAGCTCACATAAAGACAACCCGATCGGCTCTTCGGGACTTACGATTTTGCTCAGATCCATGATCGTCCTTCCAAGACGGCGAGCGGGGGATCCTCGGAGCTGCTGGCTCTCTCCTAACGCGCAGTAACGGGAAAGCGACTGAGCCTACAAATGCATTTGGGAGGAGAAGAAGGGGGGAGGAGGTGGCGAGGGCCGTTAGCTCAACATGTGTCCCGATTTGGTATTAAAATGCTGCTCTATTCTTCCTTTGCTTCCTTCCGCGTCCAGTCTGCTTTTCTCCGCGAGCTCTGCGCGATCTCTTATCGGCGAGGACTTTCAGCATCCGACCCGGCGAGGAGCTCAAGCTGTGTGGGAGGAAAAACCCAGAGGACTACCGCTACCGATAGGCGCTCATTTCACTTTAAAAGGGGCAAAAGAAAAGACAATCACCCCACTCGCATGAATCAGCCCTCGTAGGGGCAAACACTGAGGCAGGAGGCTACCTTTATTTTGCAAATAGCCCGCTCTCCTGTTAGACAATAGTAGCATGGAGCCTGCAGAGTGGGATGGCTCAAACACGGTGGGTTTCAAACTGGGGTCCGGGGAACCGCCGGGGGTCCTAACAGGGAGAGAAACAAAACGGGGTGGGGGGTGGTTGGGGTTTGCAACTGCCACTGCTGCTCCATTCACTAGTAGGAGTAACAGATGATCACCTGATCTAAACTGCAGCAGGAGCCAAAAGACCATCTACCCCTCCCCTATCTCCAAAAAAATAAAGAAATTTAAAAAAATTTAATCATCTTCCTCACCGTGAAAATCAGAAAAAGCAGGAAAGAGAAGAAGATGTGGGAACAACAACAGACACTTAGATCAAATGTAGCCAAAAGAACAAAAAGGCTGTGGTACAAAGAAAACTCAACAACTCAACTATACTGACAGTATACAGTAGGCCCCCTATATTTCCATACTTTATATGCACACACTGCCTTAAACCCTTATCTTGACTGACTACAGTTAAGCCTGGAAAAAAGCAACTTTCAAAAGGTGAAAAGTGGGGGAAAGGAGCTCAGCGTCCACCAGGAGATCACTCCTGGGCAACTGATGCCCCCATCTGGTGCCTCTGAGAGTCTTCAGTTATTCTGTGTTTGTGTCAGCCTGCAGGATTTGAGCTTCACAACAGCTTAAAGTTTCAGGCCCTTTTGACTCAGAAAATTCTGGGAGAGTCGTCTATAACAGACCCTCCATAAAGATACCATTTTAACATGACATAGCAGGTAAAATGCAGGTGTTACTAATCCCGTAAACTAAGCCTCTGTACTGAAATATGAGCTTCATTAATTCGATCAGCAAGTCCTAGATGCTTTTCTTCATACCTTTGTTGTAACGAGTGGTTATGAGAGTTACTGTTGCCGTCCTATCAGCTCAAAGCAGTGTGGTCATTCTCCTCTCACCTCCAACATCAACAAGTCAATTTTTACCCAGAGAACTGACCAGCCCAGCCCGTCTGGCACCAACAACTATGCCACATTCAAAGTCACTTAAATCACCGGGATGATGCTCGGTTTGCATTTCAGCAGGTCGTCTCGACCACGTCTGCATGCCTAAATGCATTGTGTTGCTGCCACGTGATTGGCTCATTATACAGTTTCATTAACGTGCTGTTGCACAGGTGCGCCTAATAAAGTGGCCAGTGAGCGTATATAAACAGCATATTGACTAACTTCAATTCACATTTTAGGGACCAAGTGTGGACTCAGCCGTACACACAGAAGTGTCATCCTGATGCCAATAACTAGACTGTATAAAGTTGCCAGTGTGTGCGAATCTGTGCAAATCTGCGCAAAACATCCAGGCAGAGTGACAAAGACTCATCCTCAATGAAAAAGAGACAGTACAACCGCCAACATCAACGAGGCAGTCTGGGATTACACAACAGAAGACTCGGAGACAGCCAGTGAGCCCACAGGATCCATTTTTAAAATCCAGGCCAGGCTTTCAATCACAGCTGACCAACCAGGGCCAGGCCAGCCACAATAATCAATATGTTACTCATTAGACTATCGGGTGTGCGCATTAAACCTCCAGGCTGCCCAGCAGTCAGTCTAAAAACAATGCAGGCTATTTTCCACCGAGTCTCCTCACTTCCTGGTACGGCGTGGGCCCATCGCCGAGCATTTCTCACATACAGCAGTCCCACTCTGTCTCTGTCTTCATTTTGACTCAGCAACACTCATCTCTGTTTTTGTCTAACCAGCTTTAAAAGGACACATCTCCGAGTTTCAGTCATTGTTTTAATTTAGCCGTATGAAGCATGTAAAAGTGCTCAAGGTGTTTCAGCAGTTAAATCAGATGTGGGCTAGGATTGCTGAGTAAGTGCAGTTCAATACGGGCTGGCTGGGTTGTGCTGTCAGCATACATCATGTGCCATCTTTTTTCCTGTTCCAGTAAACCTCTCACAGTCCACTTGAACCGTGATGTCATACTGCACCTTCCTGACTAAAGGTTAAGGACCAAGAAGAGCAATGGCTCACCTAACCTGCTGATTATTTGTGTTAAACTTCCTACTCAGCAGCCATATGACATATTAGAAAACGTGTGTCATATCTCTTTAAGCAGGTGTGGCTTGGAAAAGGTCGTTGTACCATGTCAAAACACAGTCAGGGGTTAAAGTCCTCCAAATGTCTCTTGTTTGAACTCAAGTGTTATGATGTATGTGCATGTATGTGTAAATGATTCCTTCATTTACAGCTCGGTTTTAAGAGCTGGAACGCATTTTATACGTGCAACTTGTTAAGCTCAGCAAACTGTGCACCACATCGTCACCGGAGCGTGCATGCATTCAGCCGGTGATACAGAAAGTGCATAAATGTTCTTATACTGCCAGGTCTCTGCTATACACCTGTTCAATCAATACACTTTATTTGACTCTGATCTGCCGAGAAATCAAAGAGATTTCCACGGCTCCTTTATTTTGCTTCGGGGCAGTAACCTTTCATGTTTCAAAGCACAGAGCTTCGATGAGCAGCCACCACACTAGAAATAAACATCAGCACCGAGAGCGCACTTAGCAATAAAATAAATACATTAACTCGAGTTTAAATGCTTATTTTTACCGCTCTGAGTGTTAAATCCTGAGATTATTACCCCCCTCGTATTATTTGAAACTGTGTGACATTTGACTGCTATAGTTATAGTATAGTTGATGTTCTTTAAAGATTTTATCTCCATCATCATCTGATAACGTCTCTGACTGGAGCAGGCAGCGCTCACAGGGACTCTTTCGTGTAGAGGAAGAGTCATATGATGCGTGAAATGCCCCTTGTTAAGTGAGCGCTCACCGAGAATGACGCAGAAAGTCGGGCTTAACAGAGAAAGTTGATAAACACTGTCATCTTCCACCCGGGGTTTTAGGTTGGGTCAAGCCAGCTAATGCCGAGAAAGCCCAGCTTTGATGAGCTTACTTCAAACTAGCAGGGAATTTTCAGCCCCAGACATTTATGTGTAGAGGAGACCTTTGTTATTGTGTCAGCAGTAAAAAAAAAAAAAAAGCTTTCATTTTCATGCTGACATTTGGTATTCGTGTTGGCATGGTGACCATCAGGGCAGGACCTCTGGACTTATTATTATTATCCTGAAATGAGAATATTGTATTATTTGAAATGAAGAAAACCTGACAATGACATAGTTTGTCACATGGAGTAAATGGAGTTGTACTCTTATAGTGCTTTTCTGCTCTGTTTGAGCACTCAAAGCGCTTTCTTACTACAAGCCTCATTCACCCACTCATACAACCATTCTTTTTCTTTTAAGCTAACTCTGATGAATGCATCAGGTTCAGTATCTTGGCCAAGGATCCTTCGCCGTGCAGACTAAGACTAGAAGAGCCAGGGATCGAACCTCCTGATTGGCAGACCTCCTTGCTCTACCTCCCACGCTGCAGCCGACGAATCAAATACAGGCGGCTGAAGCAGCCCAATTCCCCTAGCGCGCTCTTCCACCGGTGACGTAGCTTCCAGTCTGACTTTTGACCTCTGCTGCGACTGAAACAAACAAGCACCCCGTCTCCACCTTTCACTGTACCGTGCTTGTAAAACTCAGCAGGGAACTCCAAAACAACCTGTAATTCAGAGTCATTGTTATTGCCACCAGAAACTCCGCAGTGCACTTTGTTCCACTTACTAACCAGTCACTCACGTCCCGCTCCATTATTCCACGCAGCCAGCGCAATGAGGCCACAAACCACCACCCGCCGTTTCTGCTCCCTCAGCGCCTTTAATGGTCTCGCTTTCGTGCTCGTCTGCGTGTATCCCGCATGCATGCGGATATCCCTCGACAACTTCCTGCGCATTCTGAATCGCAGGATGTCAAAGAAGATGACGAGGACTCGAGACAATGAGCGGCGGAGGGGAGCAGAAGGAGGCAAAGACAAAAGATGAGGGAGAAAGAGAGGCAGGAAGACGGCGTGATTAAAAAAAACCCGCCTGTCTACAAAGACCCCTGCTGATTCCTGCTTGTGCCCAAAGGCCGCGATCTTGCTCCTTGCCTGAATTCCAAAGCTGCCGTGACACCAAACGGAATTAAAAGATCGCGCAGGCCTGGGGGACAGGCCTTCTGCACTAAGAGCAGGTTATTTACTTCCTACAAATCAGCCCAAGGATTAATCAGACTCTAGTTAAACATCCAGCTTCTACTACTCCTCCAAAACACCAGGAACAGGACTGCAAACTCAACCAAAACAACCTTAATGCTGGCAGTTCAGTTTGATAGAAAATAAAGAGAACATTAACAGTCAAACAGTCAAAGCACTTTTATATCCAGATACAGGAGTGCCCTCAGTATGGACAATTAAAGGGGAAGGATGAGGCAGACAGACAGTCTGATTTTAAGGCCTTCATTATGTAACATGCGTACAATGTGGTGTCACTCTGTGGCTCACTCTGCATATTCCAACCGAGGAGCTGGTGCCCCAGAAATGTTCCTCAAGCACTAATTATGGTTCCTATTGGTCCATAGATTACTACCTACGCCAGCTTTCAAATGAAAAACCTCTCCTGTCCTCTGGGAGCTCAGGGACCGGGAGCTGGCATCTTGGACATTTCGGAGCCTGAAGATAAAAGATGATAAAAACTCCCGCTGGTGTTCATTGTGTTATTTACTCCTTTGTTTTCACTAAAGCTTTGAGGCTACGATTCAACCCAAACCAAAACACAGAATGACGTTTCAGACGAACTCCCCCGGAGATTTAATCCGCCTAAACTCTAAATGAAAGACTCGGTCGCTGTTATGAGACTAAACATGTCATTAAAAGTGCTGAGTGCTATCAGGTTGCCCTGGTTCGTGCTTTTTATAACCCCGAGTGGACATGACAGAGGGGATTTTGCACACAACAGAAAGGATCGGGCAGGAAGTTCTCAGGATGAGCGTGGTTAGAAAACCACAGAAGACATTTTTTAATTTACGCTTAATTTACGCCTTGAACTTGTCTCAACTAACAGCAGATGATTCTGGAGTCATTTTTAAGTTGTTGTTGTTTAACTCAGTGGGTCTAAGCCAGGGTGGGCAGAGTAGGCGGGGTACTTCTCCAGTACAAAGGGGTTATATGGTTGGATAAACTCAACTAATCGAGGGAATAAAAAAAACCCAAAAGTTATCATTTAATTAAAGAGCTGAGTGGACAAAAGGTTGAAAGTCAGTTAAAAGTAATGTGTAAGATGTATAAAATGGACAGTTTTTGTCTTGTATACTGTATTTCCATGTATGTTTGCAGGTGTTTTAGTAAATCCCTGCACCTATTTCAAATTTTCCTGGCAAAACATAAACAAACGAGAGGTACACCGAGAGCTCTGCACACTGCTCTATATTACGGATGTTGAAATCGGTCTTCAAGGGAAAAAAATAGCATGTCAGCTGAACTAAGTGCATGAAAGGCTAAAACAGTATGTCGTGAGGGTAAATCAGATAAAGAAGCGTTGGGAATAATCTGGGAATGCCTGGATTCATTCATCTGCAAAAAAGCATTGAGGCTATGATTAGGGGTTATTATACCGAGTCATTTTTGACACTAAATAGTCCAAACAAACTTGAACATATCACTGATAACCAGCAAAACAAGACATTTAACAGAAATAATAAGATTCTGTTCCAAACGGTAGAAACAAATAACATAAAAAAAGTTTTACATCTAAGGTGAGCTTGTTAATGTGAACGGACGGATGAAAAAAAAGGGGAAAAAAGGAAAAAGCTGGTGAAAGAAACAAATATCTAAAAGCAGGCAGGCTGTTGGGATTTCTATAGAGGTGAAAGCCAGCCACCCAGCAGATTTAGGCAGCTTTAGAGCACAACAGATCAGATGAGATTATCTCTCGTTGATCCCTGTAAAGCAGACAGCACATTCATTGATTCCTGCACCTCCTGCCGCAGCTCTGGATCCTCAGTCAGAACCCCCCCCCCAACAAAAACCCCCAAAACAAAACAAAAACAACAACCACGAGGAACAAAAAGCAAACATAAGCATTTCCTCTCATACGGGTGACAAATCCCAATGAGTATTATCTTAAAAATTACACCTTTACGAGGCGGAAACTGACTCCATTAGTACGAAAACAGTAGTATGATCTGCCGACAACACATCAAACTTGGGCTTGTTAAAGCTTGCCTGAATATTTTCACCCTCCTTTAATGGGAGATACACTAGAGCAAGACAAAAACACCTTTCTGCTCAGACACATTTACTTCCCCCTCCAGTTTCCTCGGAAGCTGGAGCAACTATGTGCCTGCATTACGTTGCCATGCTGGCACCTTCCGCAGGGTGTGATCTCAGGAGCCTGACAGTGACCCAGTGACCAGGATTGGCTCGAGATGCACAAAGCTACGCATGCGTCTTTCCCCAACTTTAATCCATACTGCTGCTGCGACGGGCTGGCGGAGAGGGGGCCAGACTGGATGAGACCATCTAGAGGCAGCGAGGCCAAATACCTACTGTGCACATTTAGGCTGTGTGGACTGCACTGTCCGATTTTAGCAGCAGGAGTGGATTGGGAAAAGCATGTTGCAGCACTACCACGCTGCCTTGATTCATCTGACCTACTTTCCCCCACCGCTTTCCCTCCTCTGCGCCTGGTCCGGGGCAAGGGGAGGGGAGACCACCAAGCAGGAAGCAGCAGGCTCCACAGCACATACATACATATATATATATGAGTAAAGATACACAACATTCATTATTCATCAGCAGCCATGAAAACTAAACACAAGGAAGGAAGACAGGCAGTTACCTTGGTTTTACAATTTCACCCATTTTCATCGTCATTTTTTATTAGTCCTTTATTTATCCAGGTAAAAAATCTCATTGAGATTAAAAATCTCATTTCCAAGAGAGACCTGGCATCATCCCTGGTCCTGCCTTAAATGCAGGGCTTCGGAGGCACTTTACATACATGATACAGCTCCACTGAGCCCCCCTCCTGTGTGCTTTTTTATGCAATAGTTATCTGAATTCAAAAGGCCACTGACCCACATCTCCACAGCTCTTTTGTTGTACAGTGGGCTCGTTTTGTGTCTGCTGATCTCAGACAGACGTGTGGGAAGGTGACAACAATGTGGATCCAAAAAAAAAAAAAAAAAAAAAGCAAAGCAAACACGGGATAGGCCTGATCGACTCAGCTGTCACACGGTGACTCGTTTAAAATGAAGGAAAATTTTGGCTCCCGTGTCATTTCTTTCTCTCGCGTCAGACGGAGAGAAATAGTGACACAGTGCTGTGCATAGTTTAAGTTGACATGACTTTTTAAAAACCTCCCACCAGCGCCATAAAGAGGCTCTCAGCCCGGGACCTCCATCCCACACTCTCGGCAGAATAACGTTATTATATGACTGTGACCTCCTGTGCTCCGTACCTGCACTCTTTCAAAGTTTTCCCTCTCCAGCTCCAGGCTGTTGGCTCCTCCGGTCCGTCGGATCACTTTGGGGATAGCGTTGGGGACTTGCTGCATGGAGTTTTTTACTCGATCCATTGTCGTCTGAGGCAGATGAAGAACAAACAGCAGCGGGGGGGGAACAGAAAGAGAGGCTTTTAGCTTATAACCGTTCTCTAGGCTACAGTGAAGTAGACTCCGAACTGCGCTAACTATGGCGGGCAGCCGTCCATGCTGCGCTGCTGGACTCGTCGCCCCCGTTCACAGAAGCATTTGGCCTCTGCGTCCACCACCAACACCACCCCAGTCAATGACAGGAGCAGCCTGAGCGGCACCAACGTAAAGCTCGCGCACGAGCTCACCGCGAAGGGCTCACTTCCGCTTTCACTTTTTCAAACTAAAGTTCCCAAATTCCGACAGTTAGCGAGGACGTAAATCTCACATGTGGAGAGCGGAGATAGACTCAGCTGTTACTTATATTTTAACTTACAGCTTATATTGTGAATATACACTCACTGGCCACTTTATTAGGTACACCTTGCTTTATTTCTTGTTTGCAAAGATTCAACAAGGTGCATGAAACATCCCTTAGAGATTTTCCTCCATTCTAACATGACAGCATCACGCAGCAGATCAGTGATGAGAATGTCCTTGTGCACCACATCCCAAAGGTGTTCTATTAGATTGAGATGTGGTGACTGTGGAGGCAATTTGAATACAGCGAATTCATTCAAGAAACCAGTTTGAGATGATTTAAGCTTTGTGAAGTTGTGCTCAGTTGGGACTAAGGGGTCAGAAATGTGCCAAGATAATATCCCCCACATCATTACACCACCAGCAGTCTGATCAGTTAATACAAGGCCGGATGGATCCATGCTTTCATGTTGTTTATGCTGAACTCTGATCCAACAACTCATCACACGAGGCAACATTTCTCTCTGGTGAGTCTGAGTCACAGTTTCCTCTTTTTTGTGACACCCAGTGTGGTCTTCTTCTGTACCTGAATGTTGTGCATTCAGACACGCTCTTCTGCATGGTACCTTGGTTGTAAACAAGTGTTGTTACTTTTGCCTTCCTATTAGCTGGAAACAGTGTTGCAATCCTCCTCTGAGCTTTCTTTTTCATACCATTCTCTGTGAACTCTAGAGATGGTCGTGTAAGAAAATCCCAATAGCTCAACATCTCGTTAAATTCTCAGACCAACAACAACATCATATTCAAAGTCACTTAAATCAGCATTCTTCTTCCCTCTGATGGTCAGTTTGAACATCAGCAGACCATCTTGATCAAGTCTACATGCGTAAGTGCGCTGAGATGCTGCCATGCGATTGGCTGATTAAGTAAATGTTAACAAGCAGCTGAACAGGTGTACCCAATGAAATGGCCAAAGATCAAAATATTTTAGTTTTACTTTTAAAAGCAGATATTTCTTCAACCAGTTACTTGTCATGTTTTTGCTTTAAAAAAAATTAAATATGAACCAAAGTTAAATATTATATTTTGCATTTTAAGCCAGGAGTACGTGCCCCCTCTGGATGGCAACAATTCTGAGTAAACTGATGGACGTCCATGTGTGGAATTGTGTGTAAATAAAAGCACAAAATTCACCTGACTCATAGTGTTTGCCATCAACGGTGATGTGCAAACCTCACAATCTCTGAAAAATGAAAAGCCTTTAATCACAAAGTCGTGGCAGGAAGTTGCTGCCATTGTAGGTACCATGACAACTTTCAGCTGCATGCTGGGCTGTTATTTGGATATTTTCTCTAGTAACGGCCTTGGGACTCCTCCCTGTGTTGTCAGCCACTGGCTGAAGCTCTAGCAGTCCCCGCCCACGCCATCAGTTAATATGTTGACATTTTTCTTTTTCTGTGGCCTTCCCCACATTCAGCTGTCTTATCGTGTCCTGTCAAACAGATATAGAAACACTAAAAGAAAATATTCAATGTGATGATTCTGGAAACATACGCCACAGAAATGTTTAGTCTGAGACTAAGATACAGATTTTTCATCGCTGAGATTATTTTTTCTAGGCAGCATCCAGTTTATTGTAACTCTCTCACTCACTGATCTGATGTTAACTGAAAAAAGGGCTTTAATCTATTTATGTTCATTCTTACTAAAAAGATGATAGTGTTAACAAACTTGCATAAATAAATAAAATATTCACATTACTTGACAATATTGTCACAATGTTTCTAGTTTCATTCTTGGCAGAGTGAAAACAAGTTGCTTAAAGAGAAGCTGGCCCTGCTTCTGCTCCTTTACTATCTGCAGATGACAAGCAAAGCAAACAAAGGATAATTTCCTGTCAGTGATTCCTTCCTATCTCAGCAATAAATCAACACACTGACAACCTTTGCTCTGTGTCCCCTGAGGGCCGGGAGGAGCAGGTCTGCTAATGCCTGACTCAAAGCTGCCCTCTGTTGATTACATGTGGGAACAAGTACATACAAAAATCAATACAAAAGCAAAGAAAAGAGCTTTATGCACTATAAACGTAATTATTTACTGCAGTGGATCCAAGATGTTCTGAGAGGATTTTATTTGCTTTGTTTTTAATTTGTATTGTTAACACAGTTTGTACAAATCTAATGAGCTTAAAAGTCAATATGTGAACTTTAAACTCTCTTAGACAAGCTTTCTTATAATTTCTCTAAGTGGTTTTCCGGAATAGTTCTCCAGGCTTCTTGAAGGACATTCAAAGCTCTTATTTGGATGTTGGCTGACTTTTGTTCCATCCTCTCTAACAATGATCCCACACTCCTTCAGTAACGTTGAGATCCGGGCTCTGGGGAGGCCAATCCATGACTCATAGCATTCCGCGGTGTGATTTTCTATACAGGCATGCTTTTTCTTTGTTGGCTGTGTGTTTGGGCTCATTGTCATGCTGAAATAGGTAGCCTTTGCCAATCAGATGTTTTCCAGGTGCTACATATGGTGGATCAAAATCAGACAATGGTTTTGATACTTCTCCCTGTTTCCCCTCATAGCAACCACCCTTCCACTGAGACCATGTCTGATGAGGCTCCAGCGAACATTAGATCCTAGGTGGTGGCTTCCACTTCTCCAGTTTCCTCCATTTTTTTTAAGTGCACAGTTTGGACCTAATAGCTGATTCCCAACGAGCTTGAAAGATCTTCGGAAAGCTTGGAGAGCTATTCCTAAAGACCACTGGTAAAAATTGACAAGAAAGTCTGGCTGCTTGGAAGCAAAATATAAAGAAATAAGACTTTTGCACAGCAGTGTAGTTTTGAGTAGAGCTGCTAACAACTCGCTTTAAAGGTGACAGGGGCTCTGCACAGGGGGACAACCCCACAACATGTTGGGTTTATTTTTCATTTTTTTAGGAGAATGCCTTTTTTAATGTGAAAACAAAATCCCCACGTCTCATTTTACAGCCTTCAAAGCTGTCATTAAGTACAGCATTTGAATAAACTGTACATTAAATAGAAACCCCCACTATAGTCAGAAGGGATGGATAATGGACAAAAAAGACGAATAAAATCAAACGTGCCCAGCCTGTCTTTACAGTACATTATATATATATATATAGTGTGAACATAAGGTGTCAGAATGAAGCTGACAAAAAAGGGAGAAAAAAAATGTGACGAATGAATCTCGCGAGATTACCAGTGTAACGGAGGACTGGGGCTTGGTCTTGAAGTTTTCAGATGCATCTGTAGATGAATCATAACAGCATCAAGATGTCGGGACGATCGGGCCGCGCTGAGACGCGAAGTCGGGCTAAAGACGACATCAAAAAGGTGCTAGCGGCCATCGAGAAAGTGCGCAAATGGTACGTAAGCGATCCGCGGGGGGACAATATGGAGGGAAAGGTATTAGTAGACCGAAGCCCGATATCTGCTGCGTCGCACAACAAACTTCAGTCGGAAAAGTTAGATGATTGACGGAGACGCCGACCAACCCGTGCCCCAGTTTGACAGAGGGGGCGGGGCTAGCTGAGTTTTTCCGCCGAGAGCTGTCAATATGGCTTCAGCCTGACATGCGGAGCGCGGCTAATTCCGGCTCGCTGTCCCGTTAGTCTAATTACAGTGTAATTCATAAACACCCGCGGACGTTTCCCCGGGGGTTTTAACCCTCTCCTGCACTGTGAGCGATGCCTGTTAGTGGGCACATTGTGATATTTGTGCAGCTGTCCATTGTGTGCTGTTGCAGAGAGATAACGTGAGCGTGTATGCTGCATGTCATGTTAGAGACTGAGGCTGTAGACCAGGTGAAAGCGGAAGGTGTTTGCTGAGCTCCTGTCTCAATGTAATCAAACTAATCACATCCCCAGGGAGAAGAAATGGGTGACAGTTGGTGACACGTCTTTACGTATATTCAAGTGGGTGCCAGTGACGGAAACAAAGCAGGTGTGGGCCTTTTGTCATGTGTAGCTTATTTTTTTAATAACCTTATTTTGCTCACATTTCTTGAAACTGACAAATTGCACTTCCATTGTCAGATATATCGCACCAAATCCACCGGTGGAGAAGTTAGAGGCTTGAAAGATGTGGTCCTGGAAAACACCAACTCTCTACTGGATTTTACTGGTATGTTTGAAGGCTTTTAAAAATAATTTTTAAAAGGTTTGCTGACTTGTTTTGTACTTAATGCTGTCTAAATTAAAACAACAATCTAAAAGAAATTAGTAACAGTACTGCTCTAAAGGTGGTCATACCAAATATTCAGTTGCAGTTTCATGTATGTTTGCACGTCACAGTAATTCACTGGACCTATTGCTCATTTCATGAAGAGATGAGAGGTTGCTCGAGACTAATGCACAGTAATATATATTTCAAAAATGCTGTAAAAGCTGTAACCTCATGTTCCGTGCCTTTCCCTTCCTCTCTGCGCCAGATGAAAACAGCAACCAGAGCTTCCTGTCGGACGTTTACCAGCCTAAAATGGATAACAGCAGCAGCACCTCCAGCTCGCAGCAGGTCAGCCCTCCTCATGCCTCCAGCCTGCGAGCTGAAGACTCCCAGCCTCCAATGCTCGGCCAGGAGAGCGTGGATGGTATGTGGATAACATGCACTGCATCACATTTGTTGTGACGGTGCGAAAGCTTCGATAATCAGTATATAATCTCGCTGCCTCCTTGATGATGCAGAGCCAGTTCACTCAGGACAGGAGGGCACAGATGAGCCACCCACTCTCATCAAGGAGGACCTTCTATCATCAGGAACTGTCAGACGGAGCACCCCAGACACCCAGGTTCACTGCGTTAAAAATGAGCTCAAAGAAGACCAAAAAGCATGTTCCTTTGTTAAATCATTCCTAAAATTATTGCAGTCTAATTAAATGTGTTTCTTTTCATTGAACAGGAGGAACTGGATGAATCAGGAGCACCTCCCTTAAAGAAGATTTGCACAGGAGAGAACGCTGTTCTGAGATAGCTTATTTATGATCGTTTTGTCAAAATACACACAAAACACGTCCTCAGTTGTTGTGAGATTAGCAAAGCTTTGACAATTATTCTGGATCTCTTCATATATTTACGCAAATATTGCTTATTTTAAATTCAGCTTTTAAGAAAATGTGTATTAACTGCAAAATCTTCTATTTTCCCCCTACTTTAATTAATATTTGAAGTCATGCTGTGTTTCGTTTTTCATCTTGAAAAGGACGGGGGGAGCATTTTGAACTGTATTTCGCAGGCTTTGTGTATTTTCATGCAGTTGCCGTAACTGTCTGATTTTCCTGGTAGCCGCAGCTGAAATTATGCATGTTTCCATATGCTGTTGCTTTATTCTGAAGGTTTATTGGCGATTTTGAAAAGGTGTTATTTGTGAAGCTTTATGCAAATTGCTGTTTTTAGATGTGCCATTGTGTATTAAATACAGTGCCCTCCTTTAAAAAAAGAAGAAGCTTCTTTTGGCTTATCACATGCAAGAATATGATTTTTATTTTATATATATATATATATATATATATATATATATATATATATTTGCCCATGTTTATAACTGAACACATTTGTTTATAACTGAACACATTTTGTAAATCATAATAAATGCGACTGTTCATTTTAACTCACTGAAGTATGGTTTGGAGATGGTGGCTCTAACAAAATACATTTTAACAAAAGGTGGCAGAGCAGAAGATGCTCAGATTGTCGCTGGGGGTGAACAGCGTGGACAGGCTGAGCATTTAGAAAGTTAGAAAGTCAAAACTGAGACAGTTTGGAAATGCAGAGAAGACAGTAAATAAACTGAATAATGTATGTTTAACATGGAGCAGCCAGGCAGGAGGAAAAGAGGAAGAGCACAGAGTAAGTTTTGTGTAATTAAGGAGGGCATACAGAGGGGCTGGCTTCACAGAGCAGTATGCTAGAAATCGGGGGAGATGGTTAACTGTGGCGACCCCTAAAGGAAGCAGCTGAAGACGAAGAAGATCCTGCTAAGTTAGGATTTATACACCATGAGGATTCCCAGTAGTGGGTAACCTATTGTTTAATCAGCATATTCAAAATGGAGTCCAGACAATGGTTTTAAAAATTAATTCGATAACTGAACAAGACAGCTCCTCGTTAGATATCGACAAAACCCATGTTCAGTCTATTGAAATATGATTTAAGAGTGCTGATTTGAACGGTTTATATAATTTTTATTGTCATCAGCTGACCCTCTTGCCTCATGTATATTATATGAGGGCGTGGTTTATCGGAAAAGACTGAGAATAGACAGGACAATTCAACCACTGAGAAACCTGCAGGCAAATTTGACGATGGCGCTTCAGCGAGACAGCCAGTGAAAGCGAAGAGGGGGCGGGACATGCGCGCGACGCTGCTTGCTACCGGGGAAACAGAGTTCTGAGGGTATGAGGCACAGTGCCGGTGGACTGAAAACTCCCGCCATTTCGACAGGGAATTAACCTCCTCTTAGCTGATTCAGGTTACTTTCTCGCAACGCTTGCTCACGCTGTTACCTGACGCCAAGGAGCTTCAGAGCATGCAGCGAGTACAGTTTGAAAGGGAGCAGGCCTAATTTGCGAACACTTGCTCGGGACTGTACAGCCGCCAGACCTGCTGTTGACTGACGGTTGCCGTGAGTTTCATTTTGGTGCGGTTCGCATCCTTTCACGTTCACCCGAAGGTGCTGAACTTTAACAACGGAGTCCGGGGACACGTTTGCCAGCGTGTTTTCTACCTAAGGTGCAGCGTAAAAAATAGCCTGACACCACTTCCAGAAGAGCAAAGGATGGTGCGATGAGTCCGGCGGCGAGAAGCGGCGCACTGTTATTGTTTTGCAACGAGATAACCCAGCCTGCTAGCTAGAAAGCTAGCTGCTACACGCTGAGAGCCGGGCCTGCCGGCGGTAACGTGAGACGTGCTATCTGTCGGCTCTGACATTTTTAATACTGGGATACATGCAAAGGACATACCATTGTGTACTATTGCGCTAGTCTGTTGCTAGAATATCTGTTTTTACTTTCGGCACTTGTGCCATCTCTGGATTTGAAATGGCACCGCTTTTGGGCCGGAAACCGTACCCGCTGGCTAAGCCGCTAGCCGAGCCACCAGGCCCGGGAGAGGAGGTCTACATCATCGAGCACACCAAGGAGGCCTTCAGGAACAAAGAGTATCCTTTAACATGATGCTGGTTATCAGTCTCGACTTATCGAGCCAGTCGATAGACTGGATAGCGGGCTTTGTCTTGGTTAGCTGAACTGATGTGCTCATAGTCACGAGTAGAACGCTATAAAGCTGGCTAAAGCAAGGAATTTGACCTGACATTTCTCCCCGTTAAGTGTTTCCCCGCATGTACACAGTTTACTCTGGGTTGACAGGCTGGCTAGCTAACACTCCGCTGTTTCTGGTAATTAAATAATTTTACCTATTAGTTAGCTTTTTACCTAACCGAGCTAAATATATGACTGTAAATAGCACGTCATTGTAGAGAAGGGCGAAAAGGAGTCTTTCACTTTCATGTTTTACGGTTCTGCTGGCAATGCTAACAGGGTGAGCTAGCCAGTTGCTAACGTTAGGTATCCCATTATGTCACAATAGCCCAGACTGACGCCGCTCCCCGGCTGGTAATGTGTTAGCTGGTAATGCTAGCACAGAAGAGTCTCAGAGTCCGTTTCGCTTTAACTTACTTTCGTATTTTGGGCAGACTGAAAGGTGTTCAGTGACTTATGACAGCATTTTGTTGTTAGCTTGGTTTCTTCTGGTGTCACAATTGGAGAACTTTACCACGTTGTTAAAACGTTCACATGAACGCTTTAAGCTCTTAAAGGTCCACGACTGTCAGCAAGGTTATGAAACCTGCTGTGGCACACGTAGCTAGTGTTAAGTGTCCATAATATGCTGATATGGACAATCGATTATGATATTTGACTTTATGCGGGTGTCTAAACTCTGTTATCCATTTTTATTGTCTTAATAAAGCTTTGTGAACCACTACGCTGTCAAACAGTCCCATCTATGGGAATTTGACTTGGTATGTTGTTAGAGTACCCATGGAAATGTAGTATACTCCATTACACAGCATCCAACTGATCTTTCTGACTTTCTCTGAAATCATTATTCATTCCCGTCCCTAACCCTCTCCTTGTCTTGTTAGGACAGGACTATTCACAGATGATTTGTTTTGAAATGTGTTTATGCTGGGTCTCTTTACCTCTCATTATGCTCAGTGATGTTAAATGTCATGATGGAATTTTATTGACTTGCATCTTGCTTGTTGTGCGTAAGCAAAACCCTAAATAGGAAAACATTTGGATGATGTAACTTCCTTGACCGAATGTACACAGAGAGTACGAGGCCCGCCTACAGAGATATAATGAACGCATTTGGACATGCAAGAGCACTGGAAGCAGCCAGCTCACTCACAAAGAGGCATGGGAGGAGGAACAAGAAGTCACCGAACTGTTAGTATTACATCCACAGTGTTGCACGTGCACATTCATTATTCCATGTTAACTTGTGAAAGCTCTGTTGGTCTACTATGCTGATTTCAGACCAAACAGAGTATGCACTTTTAATAAAGGCTGTTGAGTGAGTGAAAATGCATAGATTCAATTCTTTAGGTCCTGCCCTTTGTATTCAGATGTCCAGTAAAACCTGGTTTGCATAAATCTCTGATTGTAAAAACCACACCTACTTATGTGGAAGGACTGTGCAAGAAATACACAGTAGTCACCTAACAGAAGTTCATGGTATCAACAAAGAAGGGAACCATACAACCCCAGTGAAGGTCACAAGGCTTACTGCTTTGCTATGATTGGATAAATCTTGTGCTCCTCCTCTCAGTCTATTTAGAGGGCGAGTGACTCAGTCATCCTTGAATCTGCAAGGGCCTGAGTTCCTTTATCTTGAACCTATGGAAAATAATAAAATGGTTCAACTCATGTCTTTCGGTCCACTTGACTTGAAATATGTATTGACATATGGGATCACTATGTCCTTTTAGCAAGAGAGAGAACAAAAAAATAAATATGGCCCAAAGAGATGTCGCAGCAGAGACTGGGAAGAGCAGTGCTCAGCAGCCCAGAGCTGAAGTAAGTCGGGATCATGAGCTGTACAGTATTTACACTCTAATTATTTCAGCCAAGAGAAACTACTCCCCCTACTGGCAACCCTCGGCAAACGATCCATCCATCTATTTTCTTCTGCTTATTACAGTTCAGGGTCATGGTGTGTCTATCACAGGTTGATTTCTGCACTGCAGATCTAAGCAAAGTAAAACAAATCATGTGATGATGAACTCTGTGTTAGCATCACAACCCCTGTGAACAGAGAACGATGGAGCTGCAAGACAGTGTCACACTTGTTACCTTTTTATAAACTAACCATTGATCACTTTGTGTGTGTGTGTGCGCGTGCGTGTGTGTGTGTGCGTGCGCGCAGGCTTCAAGAGGAGTATCCAAAGTGGTTTGAGAAACCAGTCCTTGAGATGGTTCACCACAACACAGTGTCTTTAGACAAACTGGTTGAGATGGCTTGGGTGGAAATCCTCACCAAATATGCTGTGGGTGAAGAGTGCGACTTCCTGGTCAGTTTGACAGCTTACTCTTATTACATTTCTAAACTTGTCTGTAATGTCAATCTTATGATATTGTCAGTATTTTTTATTTTTGTAACCTGATAATTTACTGCATTAAAAGTTATAGTGTGTGTGTAAAATTTCTCATATAATGTCAAATCTTACATCTTGGCTTCAGGTGGGCAAGGAGAAAAGTTTGCGAGTGACAGTGGTAAAGATCCACCCCTTGGAAAACACAGAGGGTGAGTCTGGGGAAAAGAAACTTGAAGGTGCTTGTGACTCTCCATCCAGCGACAAGGAGAACGCAAGCCAGGAAAACCAGAGGAAGGAGCCTCCTCCCCGAGAGGAGAACAGGAGGGAGAGTCTGAGTGAGTGCCAATCAGTTTTAGGAGGCGAAATCTTGCATCGTGGATAAAATTAAGAACATGTTGTAAATGCTGCTTGGATAAGCAGGTTAAAATTGTTTATTTATACAGTATTTGTTCAATATATGATATTTGGCTTCCTGTTAGGTGACAGAGCACGACGTTCTCCGAGGAAACTACCCACTGCCATGAAAGAAGAGAGGAAGAAATGGGCAATGCCTAAATTCCTTCCTCATAAGTATGATGTAAAGCTCATCAATGAGGACAAGGTTTGTTTTGTTTTTTTACATCATCACCCAAGAAATGGTGTGTGGAGTGTGTTCTATTTTTAGAGTATAAAAGGTTATACTTAAGGTTCATATACTTGTGAACAATAGACTTGGTGATTTTAAGAAAAACTGGACTCTAAATTTCCAACATGTGTCATAGGTGATCTGTGACGTCCCAGCGGACAGTCTTTATAGAACAGAGCGTCCTCCAACCAAGGAGATCATGCGCTACTTCATCAGACACTATGCTCTAAGGCTGGGCATGGGAGAAAGTGCTCCCTGGGTGGTTGAAGATGAACTGGTGAAAAAATTTAACCTGCCCAGCAAATTCAACGACTTTCTTCTCGATCCACACAAGGTAAGTTTAGTTATTTCATTTTGCTGTTCATTATTTAAATCAGTTTTTTAAGTGTTGCATGTTCTTGACTCACCTTCCTGTGTACATCTCAAGTTCTTGGCAGAGAATCCCTCCACGAAGCGCAAGAGCTTGTCATCTCCAGAGGGTAAGCCTAACAAGAAGCTCAAGACTGCTGACACTCCAGGAGAAGATTCGGGCAATGAGAAGGAAGAAAAGACTAAGAAAAAGAAGAAAGATGCTTTAGGCATGCCCCTTAGTCCCACCATCTGGGGCCACATGCAGGTTAGTCAGCTTGTGTGTACATGGTGAAATGTCATTTCATTTATGAGGTATCCCTCAAACGTCACTGTTATGTTTAATGGTTCCTTGGTTGTATTTCAGAAAATAAAAATGAATGGTTCTCCACTCAAGGTAAAGAACTCAGGAACCCCTAAGAAAGGAGAAGGTAAAGGCTCCGCTCCCTCCACTCCGAAATCTGGCAAAAAGTCAGGGGACAAAAAAGAAGGAAAGAAAACTGGAAAGAGTGGTGAGAAGAAACTCAATGTTCTCAAAGCATCCAAAAAGGACGGTAAAGCTGGTGCTAAGGGGCCAAAGATGAAGCAGATGACTCTACTGCATCTGGCTAAGAGCGGTGCTGCAGGAAGCCCAAAGAAGAGAGCTCGTAGTTCTGGCATTGGTACACCGAAACTTGGGAAGCCACTACACCCTATGGCTCTCCACCTCCTTCGTTACTACAAGGAGAACAAGGGTAAAGAGGATAAGAAGAACTCCCTTTCATCCCTTATCTCCAAAGCTGCCAAGACCTTGTCCCCAGATGATCGTAGTCGCCTGCCAGAGGAACTCAAGGAGCTAGTGCAGAAACGCTGGGAGCTTCTGGAGCAGAAGAAGCGATGGGCAGCCATGAGTGAAGAGGAAAAGAAGGAAGAGATGAAGAAGAGGCGTGAGGAACTCAAAGAGAAGTTAAGAGAAAAGGCCAAGGAGAGACGAGAGAAGGAGATGCTGGTCCGCCGTGAACAGTCGCGCCGATACGAAGATCAGGAGATCGAAGGTGGCAAGCCTCTGCCTGCATTCAAGCTTGTGGACATGCCTGAGGGGTTGCCCAACACATTGTTTGGGAATGTGGCCATGGTTGTGGACTTCCTTCACTGTTACTCAGGGCTGCTGATGCCAAATGACCAGTATCCCATCACAGCAGCGGCTCTGATGGAAGCGCTAGCTGGGGAACGGTCTGGCTTCCTTTATCTAAACCGTGTGCTGGTGGTGCTGCTCCAAACATTACTGCAGGATGAGCTGGCTGAGGGCTACAGTGAGCTCGACATGCCCTTATCTGAGATTCCTCTGACTATGCACTCAGCTTCCGAGCTGGCACGGTTGTGCCTGCGACCATGTGACGCTCACGGTGAGGAGAGCGGCCAGGGCTCAGAAGACTCTGGGGCCATGGGTGGATATGACGATGTGGTGACCAGCGAGTTCCTGGATAAACTCGAGACAACCGAGGTGTTTGAGCTGAGCCCCGAGGAGAAAGTCACCCTGTTAGTGGCGCTGTGCCACCGGATCCTGATGACGTACTCTGTGGAAGACCATGTTGATGCAATGCAGCAGCGGTCAGCTGAGCTGTGGAAGGAGCGTTTGGCAATGCTGAAAGAGGCCAATGACCGCAAGAGGGCTGAGAAGAAGAGGCAGAAGGAGATGGAGAACAAAGGTAGGAGGGATCATCAGTTTTACCAGTCTCAATATATTGCTGTGAATCAAATGTGTACTTTACACACAGTTTCTAAACTGTGCATCTACATTTTACCCTAAGAATTGTCAGAGAAAGTAGATGCCTTTCAAGTCTAGTGTGTATTTGAAGTCTCGCACAACACGTGTCTGTTTGTATTAACATATTTGTGTTTTGCATGCGGTTAAAGGTGAGAAGAAAAAAGAAGGGTCTTCTAAAAAGGAGGTCAAGAAGGAAGTAAAGGTTGAGCCAGAACCAGAGGACATGATCAGCTCAGTGAAGAGCCGGCGACTAATGGCCATGCAGGCTAAGAAGGAGAAGGAGGAGATGGACAGACAGAACAAAGGTACAGTTTTTAAGCAAGATTGATACTAATTATAACTTTGATTCATTACATAGTATGCTTTATTTATTTTTGGTTACTATTATTCCTTTTAGAACGCATGGAGAAGGAGGCTGAAGAGGAGCGGATGCGTAAACAGAGGGCGGCTGCAGAGAGGGCTTTTCAGGATGGAATAACCAAAGCGAGACAAGTGATGCGCAGGACTCCTCTAGGTACCGACAGAAATCACAACAGGTTGGTACTTAACACGAGGAATTAACTCAGTGTGCCAAAACATCATGTCTGCTCACAGATGAAATCGTCTGCACCAGATATACCAGTCATTAATTTAATTGAAACTGTTTACAGGTAAAGTGCTGTGTCCTAAATGTCATGCAGCTGTTTGCCCTAGATGGCGCTGCAAGCCTGACATCATTGAAGACAAATCAAATAATCTAAGCCTGATCTTTTTTTATTTAAAGCATATTATTGTTAGTTATTTTGAAGGTGAAAGAATGAGTTGCAGATACAAACAATGGAAATGAGACTTCTTTGAAGGACAGATGGGCTCTGCCTTAGTGATAGAGTGAGGAGCCATTTGGGAGCGACTCAGAGTAGAACTATATCTCTGCCACATTGAACTGAGCCAGCAGAGGTGGTTGCTTCCTTGGTGTGGTGTTCTGGGCGTGTCCTGCCAGGACAAAGACCCTGGTAGACTGAGGACACGCTGTAGAGATTGCATCTCTTGTTTGTCCCCGGAACGCCTCGGTATTCTCGGTTTATGCCCAGTTAAGCTGAGGGAGGTGGCTGGGGACAGAAGTCTGGAAAAAATTGATGGATGACTGATTGTTTTATGATTTTATTTTTTTATTTAAATTTTTATAGCGCGGGTTGTATTTGTAAATGAATGTGCTGTACACTATGAATGATTCAAAATGTGCCACACTATTCAGTCGCAATTGATTCATTTTTCAGAGGTTAAGTTGGCAAAGTACTAATAATTATTTTTTTCAAATGCCTTTTTAGGGAGCTTCTGACATTGTTCATTAAACTGGTCTCAAATGTGACTTTATCTGATTGCTTCTCAGTGTTAGAATAGTGCATTAGTCAGGTTAGGGAATAAGAATTTAGTCCCCAGGAACATCCCTAGTCAGGGATGTATTGTAAATGTCATAAATTAATGGGTATCACAAAATTTCTGGACATTTTACCTGTTTCTTAGTCTTTCAAAATTAAAAGACTAACAACATATTTACCAGAAGCACTTTGGTAAATTGTAACCATACGTGATGTTTTTGTGCAGATTCTGGCTTTTCTCTGATGTGGTTCCTGGTCTGTACATCGAGAAAGGCTGGGTGCACGAAAGCATAGACTACAGCTTCACCCCTCCACCAGAGGAAAAACCAGCTGAGCCTGAGGTAGAAGAGGAGGAGGACGGTGAGGCAGCCCCTGCTCCTGATTCACAAGGTAAGCAAAAATACATTCTCTTGAAAAATGTTTGTTTTTCTTTAGATCTAATAATGCAAATATTTTTATTAACTGATATAGAATTATTATTATTTTTCTTCCAGTTGTTTCTGTCTGGTTTTGTTTGCTCTGTGTGCAGGCTTGTTTGCACATAATTGGTAGTTAATGTGTGTTTTTGAGAAACAAATTTCCCCACATGGCTTTATCTCGAGACACTAAATTATTATTTATGTTGCAGGAACTGAAAAAGATGATGGCAGTGTAGACGGTGCTGTTAGTGAAGGAGCCCAGCAGGGAGCAGCACCAGATGTTTGTATAGAAACTACTGTTCCCAAACAGGGACAGAACCTTTGGTAGGTGTCTATGTCTGTCCTTATTTTCCTTTTTCACTTTCATTTGATGCATTTTATCCTTTTTGTTTAATTGATCTTCTCCTCATTTTCACTTCTGATTTCAGGTTCATATGTGACAGTTCAGCTGAGCTGGAGGAACTGGTGGAGAGTCTTCATTCTCAGGGGGTCAGAGAGAGCGAACTAAAGTCAAATATACAAAGCAGGTGAATGCAGTATTATAAGAGATTGTTTTAACCCATATAAAACTGCAAAGTTCAGTTTTTTTTTTTTTTTTGTTTGTTTTTTCGTCTGTAGTTCATGTCTATGATTTTTATGGTGGCAGTGGTGATAATGTAAAATACCTCTCACTGTGTCAGGTATCAGGAAATACTCCACTCCATCCATTTGACCCGGAAAGCCAGGCTCGGCCTCAGGACCTGTGACGGCTATGCAGAGCTACTCAAATATCTGCGTAGCGACATCCAGGAAGTAGCCTCACGCCTGCAGAAGGGCGGCCTCGGGTACCTGGACGATAACGTGGACATTGAGGACAAGGTGAATAGTCAGACAGTTTGAAAATGAGACTCTTCCCAGTCTTTAGTGAAAATCTGTGTTTAAATTCTACTAAAAGGGCACAGCATGTAGTCAGAGTGTTTGTTCAGGCTATCAGGCAATGGGCATGGGACATAGTGGTTGATTAGACAGATAACTAGTGCAAGAAAACAGATGTTTTGAAATCATGTTCAGTGTGGAAGGCATATATGGTAGAACCAAGTACACAGTTAGGCTCTGAAATGTTTAGTGTAAGTATTAAAAGCCACGGTGTAAACAAATGTGGGGTCAGAACAGCCCACTGATTGGCTTTCCAGGGTGTAAGAAATGCTTGGTCATTTTTAATTGCTCAAATTTTTCAGTAAAATTCACTGCCAAACCTGGTGTGGCGATGCCAGTGTGGGCCTACAGCACAAAAGTGTAAATGTCCTTCTAAAAACACAAATTATTTCAATCATAAAGATGTAAAATACTGTTTTTAGTTTAGTTACCAAAACTCTGCATGTGAAGACTTTGGGACTCACTGCAGGTTGGAAACCTGATATTGTTGAAATTGTGCTTATTTTTCTTAAAACGCATCAGGCTGTCCTTAACCTTTTTTCTAAACAGATTACTTGTAATATAGAGGAGCTGATTTAACAAGAAATATTACTTTCTGTATGCTTTGTAAATTTTAAGGGAGTATGATCTCCATGAAACATTTGTACTTAGATGTTTAACTGGTCTAGAGAGATGCTCTTTCCTCATGAAGCACCCATCGGGGAAGTTTTGTGACTTTACTGGGCATACCGTCTGTGTTTTGAATTGAAATTTTCTGTCTGCTTCATCCTCTTGTCACAGTTGAAAGACATGGAGAGCCTGAAAGACTTCGGCGAGTGTATCATCACCATTCAGGCCTGTGTAATCAAAAAGTTCCTGCAGGGGTTCATGGCTCCTAAGCAGAAGAAGAAGAAGAAGCAAGCAGGAGAGGAAAGCAGCAAGGCTGAAGAGGTGGATGAGGAGAAGCGGTTGGCAGAAGAGGCCAGGGTAAGAGGAAAGAGATGAACTGTTAGCACTCTGATGGAGTATGGAGCCAAATCAGGGTCAAGTTTTATTCATTTGAAACTGAAATTCTGATTTTTGCTATTTAAAACAAATAATAAAGTAAAAAATGTTGAAAACCCCCCAAAACCAATTAATTTATTTTCAATGTTTACTTCTCCTCACAGGTAGCAACAGCAGTGGAGAAGTGGAAGACCGCTATTCGAGAGGCCCAGACATTTTCCCGCATGCACGTGCTGCTGGGAATGTTGGACGCTTGCATAAAGTGGGACATGTCTGCTGAGAACGCTCGCTGCAAAGTCTGTCGCAGGAAAGGTTAGAAATGTTTTCCACGGTTGCCCCGCTCTGTGTGGGAGAACGCACATCACCAGTTATTTGCAGCTGATGGGAGCATTATTGATTACGCACAGTTCAAATTCCAGAGAGGACAACAAAAACTGCACTATTATCTAGTTTCACTCTGAATTTGCCAGATTATTATGGTGTTAATTTGCATGTAAACTTCATAAAGGTTAAAGTGAAGCATTTTGCACTTGCCAAATGATATTCTGCCCTCCTGTCTAGTGCTCTGGGAGAACCCATCTGTGCTGAAGTTGGAGGAGTGTAGATCCAGGCAGGGCAGCAACTGCAGGGTCAAAGCACATCAGAGTAGTAGTGTCAGGCAGATCTACATACGGAGCCAACCACTCCGCAGGCCGACAGGTGAACCTGTAGTGATAAGATGACAGTAGAAAACATGTGAGAGATTTGCTGAGCTGTTGATACACTGAAGGTCAGGAAAAGCAAAAGGAGTTGAGGTGGAAATATGTGGGGCTGCTAAAAAGACCCAGAATAAAACTTAAGGCTTTAAAATTAAAAAGAAAAGGCCTTATGGTTCATGCTGATCTCTTCCAGGTGATGATGAGAAACTTATACTCTGTGATGAGTGCAACAAGGCCTTCCACTTGTTCTGCCTGCGACCGGCTCTCTACCGGGTTCCCAATGGAGAGTGGCTGTGCCCAGCCTGCCAGCCGACTGTGGCCAGACGTGGCTCCCGCGTAAGGTAACTGTCCTCCACTCTTTAAATAAGCTGATCCCTAAAGAGTTCAAAACAAAAGGAGACTAAAATATAACTGAAAGTGCCCATCTTGCACAGACCCTACCACTACCACATTCATGGAGGAAAAAGATAACCAAAATATAAATAAAGGCTAAAGGAATTCCTGGTTTCAGCTGACATACACCTTAAATATACATCAAAGTATTCAGACAGTTAGTGACTACAGAAAGCATCTCTCCTGTGCCCCAGTCCCTAATGCTAACCTGTCTGTACAGTTGCTGAGAAACAGCTGGTTAGGACATAGTCTAACAAACACATTGTTTATTTTATTAGTTTTCTATCATGTGATCAGTAATCGCACACCCCACTGATGGTGTGGTAGCTGGATATAGTGAAAGGGGAGACCCTCTTCAGGGTGCTCCACAAACAGAGCAGCGGATCAACCAGTGTAACTAAAGCCCAGATGTGTCTGCCCTATACTTCATCAGCTGTCTTTAAAGGCGAGCTCTCCATTGCAGGAACTATAAGCAAGACTCTGATGAAGAAGACGATGAGGAGGAGTCTGAAGAGGAGGACTCTGAGGAAGAGGATGAGGACGAAGAAGAGAATGACTACAAAGCCATGGGACACAGCTGTGAGTATTTTACAGAGAAAATTAGGTTAAAAAAAAAAAATTGTAACTCTTTGACCAAGTTTAAGTTCACTCCTACAGTTAAGGAGGTGGTGAGGAATACAACAGTTTGAGTTACCATTAGCATTTTTTCCATACCTTTTTTAAAATCATTGTTGTGAAGACATTAATGGTCCAGAAAGGATAATTTTAAAGGCTTTAAGACCTGAGTTTGTTTTGGAAATGGAGGATCTTTGGTGCTGAAGGTTGAGAATGAAAGGAATGCTGATGGGGAATTTCAGCCATTGTCCTCTTTGTCTCATTGTCTGTGTGTGATGCTGCACAGCTCAGGTCTGGACCTGGCTTTGAAGCTTTGTCACCGTGGCTTCACTCAGAGTATGTGGCAGGATGATCCCTTCTGTCAGTTCAGGCCTGCCTGTCAAGGATAATGATTTAGAAGTTTCAACAGAGAGGTGTCGGTGCACCTAAGAGCCAGTTATCTTTCTCAATTCAAGCGTGAGGCTCAGACAGGCGAACGTTCAAATCATGGTGGCCTGGGAATGTTTCGAGCCACCTCTTAAAATGCCAAGAATTGAACAGTTGGATGTGGATTGATTTCATGAGAGAAACTGCAGCATTATACATGTTAATTTGTACTTCTGCTTCTTCTCCGTGTCTTTCCTCCTCCACAGTGAGACCAAGAAAGAAAAATAAGCAGTCTTCATCACGGCAGAAAAGCTCAAAAAGTAAATCAAAGAAGTCGGCCTCTTCTAGTAATCAGAGCGGCAAGCAGAGAACAGGCCCCAACAGTCCTGCAGACATCGACGAACTGGTACAAAGTTTACAGAGAGCTTAGAACAGACCAGCTTTGTATCGTTTGTCCTAAAATTATAGCTTTTGTGTGTGCCGTCTCTGCAGGTGCGACAGAGCTCCCAGACAGGAGTGAGCAGACAGGTGCTGGAGCTGGAGAGGTGTGAGGAAATCCTCAAGAAGCTGATGAAATATCGCTACAGCTGGCCTTTCAGGTGAGGGAAGAAGAAATGTGACACAAGTACATGTGAAACAGGAGCCACTTTGACTCCTGAACAACCTTTTCAACTATTAGCCAAACTACAGATATTATAGGGACAGAAGTGTTGGGCCACACCTCTTACTCTTTGAATGTAGCTGTTTTGAGCCTGGTGGCCACAGGTGTGTAAAATCAGGCACCTAGCCTGATGCTGTTTGCCTCTACAGACATTTAAGAGTGGGTTGTTCTAAAGAGCTCACTGAATGTAAGTGTGGTGTTATGATAGGATGTCACCACTGCATCAAGGTGGTTTGTGAAGTTTCTTGACTCCTTGTACTTGCAGCTGTTACTGGTGTCATCTTGAGTGTTTAGGAGAAACTCAGTTGCAGACCACTGAGTCAGTTTCTGCAGAGTTCAAACCTGCTCTGGCATTAACATCAGCACAAACGTTGTGTGCTGGGAGCTTCGTGGCATGGTTTCCATGGCACCTAGGTGCACTGCTCAATGTGCAGGTGGACCAGTACTTTTGTATTTATGCTTCCATCAGCGTGGAAAGCATTTGTCTATGGAAACTACTTGTGCATTCAAAAACCTGTGTGCCACAGAAATATTACAAGCTTATCAGACTGAGTCACATTTTGTAAATGGTTTTCTCTCGGCAGAAACAGTGTGAAAACTGCAAAGCCCAGAGCCTCTTGGGCACTATTTCCTTCTAGATCGAGCGCTGACCTCTGCAAGTTATTTTACACAGAGCAATGGTGTGGGTTGTATGGCTGGTTATTAGCTGCTAATCCTGGCAGCAGTAGAGATTTGTGAGAGAGAAAGGTGCGGGGCTGAACTGCTCCTCTGAGAGTTTATGATCGTGATAATAACTACTGTACTAAACATGCTGGATGGTCTTCAGGGAGCTGCTCAGACATGTTGAAGAGACAAGGTAGCTGGTGGTCACATTCACCACTCTGACTCATGTGACTCCCTTTTTCAGAAGGGATCACCACAATGGGTAGGTCTGCATGTTTGATGCTGGATCTCCCTCATGACGCAACCCCAAAGGGATTTGTGTCTCTGCCTCCAATAAATGTCTAACAGGATTTAAACGTTTATATTTAATATGCCTTATGTATGTTTCTCGACTTTTATAAAACATGCGACACATTATGGTCCCAGGTCTCCAGTCTAACACTCATCATATGCTTTAAATCCTCTTTCAGGGAGCCTGTTTCCTCTGAAGAGGCAGAGGACTACCTAGATATCATCTCTCAGCCCATGGATTATCAGACAATGCTGGGCAAGTTCAGCCAGGGCTCGTACCGCCACGCCCAGGATTTCCTGGAAGATGTAAAGCTGGTCTTCTCCAATGCCGAGGAGTACAACCAGCAGGGCAGCACCGTGCTCTCCTGTATGGTCAAGACGGAGCAGACGTTCACCGAGCTGCTCCAGAAGCTGCTGCCTGGTCTCAGCTACATCCGGCGGCGTTCCCGCAAGCGTGTCTACCAAGCTCCTGCAACATCGGAGGAGGAGGAGGAGGAGGAGGAAGAAGATGAGGAAGAGGAAGAAGAGCCCAAGAAGAAGATGACAAATGGAAAATCTCATGCGAGGAAAACAACCAGAAATGATCGAAGACAGAAGGATGACGACAGCGAGAGTGAGGAGGAGGAAGAGGATGATGAGGTGGATGGAGATGAGGAGGAGGATGATGATGATGATTATGATGATGACGATGGCAGGAGGAGAAGTAAGAGAACCTCTGCCACCTCGGGCAGGAAGGATTACAGAGAGCAGGATAGCGACGGCGAGCGGGAAACACGAAGAACTCGTAAGCGCAGGGGCCGGGGCGACAACGAGGCAGCGAGCAGCGACGAGGACCGGTCAAACCAGCAGCGACATTCCAAGAGACAGAAACGCTCGTGAAATCCAGGGTGCTGTTTGTTTTCTGTCATCTCTCTTTGCTTTAAAAATTTCTGTCCCGCTCCTCAGAACGATGACCACGAGCGCCTCATCTCCTCCTCACACAGCCAGCGGGACCCAATCCTCAGAAGGACTTTTTTTTGTGTTAATAAGTCTATGCTCATATTTTGGAAAAACAAGAGAAGAAAACTGATATATATTTGTAACATGTTTAATATTGGTGATGTTTTGTTTGTTTGTTTTTTTCCAAACCAAGAAAAATGAGACATTTGAGATAATCGAGAGGTCCTCATAGCTCTTAAGACTCTTCGATTTAAAGTCGACAACCTCACACACAAGTGTAATTTGACTTAAATGTTGTGAACTGCTTTGTGTCCTCTCCAAACGTGAGTACAGTGTAATCAGAGGGACTTGTCTTCGCACTTAGTTGAGACATGGCTTTACTGGTGTGCTTCAGGAATGAGTCCAGCTAGCTCTCTGCCCCCCCAAGCATCTGTGACGAGTCGCTGACTGTAACAGATCGTGTTGGTGTGTCTACAAACAATCTAGGAGTTTGCTGATAGCCGTCACTTGTAAATTGCTCTTTCTGTGAAGCATCTTGCTTACAATCTTTGGTTAATTCCATGTTCATAGATAAACACCATAGGATGTTACTAGATTTAGCATATGCATACATAAATATATATATATTTTCCCTCCTAGTCCAGGTTTAAATCTTTCATTCAAAGCTGGGCTGAGACTGCAAATCAAAATTCCTTTTCAGACACAAGATTCTCAGCTTCCTCAATCTTGTTAGTGACAGCACTGAGTCAATTTTCAGGCTTCACAGAGCCCCGGGACATTTTTAGAAACCACAAACTGTTTAGAAGTTGGATGTAGCTACCATGATGGTGACCACTGGTTTGCGAAATCCTTATTAAGAAGCCTTGAGATCTCGCGGTGAAGCCACACGTTCGGCTAATTTATCAATCACAAGAAAGAAAACGCGAAATGTGTGATGTGAAGCCATTAGAAGGAAAGGAGCTTGTGTCTGAAAGGGGCTTTGTAGTCCAATCACTTCACTGGTTTAAAACAAACAAACAAAAGCTTCATCCCAGCTTTTGGTGCCAAGATGTTATCAGGGACGGACTCTGAGTCTCCCCCTCTTTGTCGGCTTGTAGAGCTGTTCAACCTTTCCCCCCTCTGTAGTGCCCTGCCACTTTAAAGGTACCTCAAATGATCCGTCAGTTTGCACTCCTCCTGTGTAAAGTACACTTAATATGCCAGCAGCTGCAGGACCATACTATATTTGAAATTATGTGCATAAACATTTGTAAACAGTGTTTAAAAGCAGCAGATGTGATGTTTGTTAAGACAAATGGGCATTTTTTTTTAACCTTTGATAATTTTTGCACTTTTTATTTGGTTATTTGTAAATAATAAATAGTACCCAGGAATTTGCAAGGTTTTAAAACGGGGCTCTCTTCAGAACGTGCCACGAGTTCTTTTACTTCTCGCATAGTCAACAGCAGAAATCTTCCCTTTTTACGTTTTGTGACACAGTGAGCGCTGTGGTTCAGCTCAATTAGATTAGTAGCTCAGACTTGGGGTAAAGCAGCTCTTTAAAGGTAAATCAAAGGTTTTCTAGCACATCTCCTGGTGTGGTCACCAGGTGGCGCTCTATACCTGCACTTTTATTACTCTGGTGCCAGCATTTTCCAAGTACTTCAGCGGCAGTGCTGCTAGCTGTACTCTTGTACCACCTGCCTGTCACTGCAGGGGAGCTTCATAGTGCTGGGATATTTTAGCTCTTAGTGTGCAGAAAACCATGTGTAGTTATTTGGTTGCCTGCCATCAAATGTGTGTGTGTGTATATATTACCTGTATACTGATGTGGCAGTGGCTGGGTCGCCCTCTTTTGTCTGTACTGTGCTGTGCCGTTCGCCCGTGTTATTTCTAGTGCTGTTACCATCGAAACTTTCCTGTTTTCTTTCGGCCACTGATTGTTTTCGCCCCGTATTGTTTTTGTTTAAATTCAGCTTCCCGACACGATTAACAGCTGTCAACAATGTTTGTAAAAATTGACATGTCAACAAACGAGCAAACTGCCCTTCTCAGAATGAGATCTGGCTGTAAATGCTTTCTTTGTACTTGGAGCAACTGCAAAATCCTTTTACACCTCCTTTTTTATATATATTTATAGTCTCTAAAAGCTGGGTTTGGGCAAGTTCTGAGGATTCACTTGTAAAGAATTTCCAATAAAGGCTATGGATGAAGACCGTAGTTCTCCCTGTTTGATTTGTGCTGAGCTGATGAGGCTGACATCACTGCCGTCCGTCTGTAAACTTTGTGATTTTAAAAAACAAAAAATGGGCTAGCTTTGACAAGCAAGTTATGTCTTTACTTTTTAATAAAATATCAAATCATTGTTTTACACTGGTGTTGGTTCATTTTCTCGGAACATCTGAATCTTTGTGTGGAAGACAAATGATCTGCAAACCCTGGATGTCGAAGCCAAAGCCGTCATAACAGGATAAATGGTTTCATTATTCACAGAAGGATGAGCGACTTGGACTCAAAGCGTTCCATGAAGAGGTGAAGCTGTCTGTTTGGATTCAGATGTTCTCAACATAGTCAACTATACTAACACTTTATTAGGTACACCTATTCACCTTGTCAACCCAGATAATTAGTCAGCCAATCACATGGCAGTAATTTCGTGCTTTTAAGCATTTATACGTGGTCAAGACTGAACTTGAAAGTGAGAATCGGGAAGATGGATCGTCATGGATGTGTAGCCGACAAATCTACAGCAACTGTGTGATGCTATCGTGTCTACATGGACCAGAATGAGGGCTCTGAAGGAAAAAGAGGGTCCAACCCAGCACTTGTAAGGTGTACCTAATAAAACAACTGGTGATTGTATTTATCCAACTATAAGGTGCAGCTTTACCTGATTTTTAAAAACTCTGTGCACAATAATTTCGGAATAACCTGAGAAAAGTAACCACTGGTAACCAGGTTCGCTCAGGAAAGGCTTGTACAGGTAAGCAGGCGGCAGCGATGATCCCACAGAGCGTGTGATGTATGGGCCAAAGAAGAGTGCAAGGAGGACAGCAGGACCTGATGAAATATTTAGGAGTGAAGTGGTGACAGCCTGTGAGCCATCTGTAATTTGGCAACAGGTGTACAGTCTAAGATGGATCAGAGTAAAGGTCAGAGATGTGAAAAGTCAGTGGAAACGTAGCACTTGATTAGTGGCAGTTCAGGCATGGTGGCAGCTGCATTCAGCTATAATAAACCTAAAGTGATCTTTCACTTTGGTATGTTTTATTGTGCTTTTTATTTACTCCCCGTATAAATATATAAAAACCTAATCAATACATGAGGACTTCTTTTTAACACTGGTTCTTTAACTGGTTCCAAAGTCTGAATGAACTTCTAATGAACTCTGGGGCGTAGATCACTTTGATTTGAGGAGTCTCATTGTCTTCTAGATACAGCCATGATATATTAATGTTTTAGGAGTTTTGTGGATCTATCGGTTTCTGTCCAAGCTTGTGAAACGTGAGGTATTTGTCATTCCTCACACAGTCCATCCTACGCAGCGAAACGCGCATTAATCACCCAACTCTCACTCCCTTGTTGAGGTCAGAGTAGATAACGACTGCACACATTGGCATGTCCCACCAAAAACATTTTACAGGTAGCTCAGCAGGGATAAACGGTCCACGGTCCTTCATGATGACTCATTATGTAGCGACTATGTCGGGTTCGCCCCATGTTACACATTAGGCATTGCTAGTGACACAGCTTTTGGCAGTGTCAGTGTGACCCTCGTGTTGGTCCAGACTGAAGTATCTCAACAAGTATCAATGGATTGTCATGAACATGTGCTGGACGAGTGCGTGTGGGGTAGTCTAATTTTCAAAAGTTGCAGATACATTGTTTGACATCCATATTTAACCCAATAGTTTTCACTGCATGTGATATTATTTAACCTTACATAGTCATATTGAGCTTTGTGCACTGTGCTTCCACATCATGTCTTGCTCCCCTCACCCCCAACCAGTCATGGCATATGGCTGCATTCACTGAGCCAGGTACTGCTGGATGTGTCTTCCTGTTAAAAATGAGCTTTTTCTTCCCGCTATTGCCAAGTTCATCTTCAAAGAGGGTCTTTACCTTACAGTACAAAGCGCCTTGAGGTGGCTGTTGTTGTGAATTGGTGCTATATAACCTGGGTTGTATCATTGGACATGATACAACCCAGGTGCAACATCACAACTGACCAATCCTTCAGTTAGCATT
This sequence comes from Mchenga conophoros, assembly GCF_057382185.1. NCBI lineage: Eukaryota > Metazoa > Chordata > Actinopteri > Cichliformes > Cichlidae > Mchenga > Mchenga conophoros. The sequence continues at coordinate 13,178,775 of NC_140539.1, forward strand.
AGCAAAGAAGTTAGCTAATACTATTAAAAACTGTCACAAGCAAACCAACACGAGTAACCTGAATTTGGCAGGAACATAAAACCTAACGTATTATATTATTAATATTTTAAATGCTTAACAACAACAACAACAACAACAACAACAACAACAATACATAGCCAGTATTTTCTCATAAATACTTGCTAACTACTAGCTGAGCAATAGCAAAACATGAAAAAGCGCAATACAAACTGGAAATTAAGACAGTTTACTTTTGAAGTAGAAGTTGTTCCTCAGCACTGCAGTCCACATTTTTGAAAAGGCACAACTTTTACTTTGAAGGGGAATGTCTCTATTTACTATTTGCATCACTCTTCCTGGTTTCGCTGCAGCTCAGAGAGTACCTTTAAAATGTTTGTAGACGCTTGCATTGAGGAAGGTTTTTGCCTTGGAAATACACATTTTATACTAGTGACAGGTGGTTGCCAGGGGTCTCTGGCCCGGTTGTTCATTTCCACTTCTCTTTAGCACATAGTACTGCCTAAATTCCTGCTACATTTCAGTTCTTTTTTAAACTTTCTGGCGCCAAACAACATGTGCCTTTCATACGGGGTCACGGCACAACATTCTCCTGTTTGAGCTGCTTTTTCCCTCTCTGCATGACGTCAGAGGAATCTTTTACTTGAATAGTTGTGAGCATGTTGTGCTGTTTTATGACTTAATGTGTGGTGTGGAATGTGGAAAAACTTCCTTATATAATGTGGATTTGCTCTCCTTTATGTCACTGACTGAATGTGTTCGGATGCGTAAAACTCCCCTTTAGTTTCATGTTGCACATTAGGCATTGCTAGTGACACATTTATATCACACAAACACACACAGAGTTCAATAAAAGTACAAACAGCAGCAGCATGCCAGCAAGCAAACACTGGCCATGCGTGGACTAACCTTTGAACCCTGTGCAAACCGACTGTATCATGGGTCCATCGGCACAGCGTGTGGATGTGGATGAGCAGAGTGGAGCAACTCGCCCTGCAAATATTTACCTCAGGTCCAAGTTAGTGCAGAGGGCATGTGGCAAGAGGGGAACAAGTGTGTTTGTCGCTCTCATTCAGACAAGGAATGACTTCACTGGGGCCACATAGCAGGACAGCTGAGGGACTGGATTGTTAATGTGATACTCACCAATGTCGCAGCGAGCTTCAAGCATCTATAACAGGGGTTCCCAACTCCAGGCCTCGAGGGCCGGTGTCCTGCAGGTTTTAGAGCTCACCCTGGGCCTACACACCTGAATCAAATGATTAGTTCATTACCAGGCCTCTGGAGAACGACAAGACATGATGAGGAGGTAATTTAGCCATTTGAATGAGCTGTGTTGGATCACGGACACATCTAAAAACTGCAGGACACCGCCCCTCAAGGCCTGGAGTTGGGACCTCGATCTATAAGAGTGGTGCAATATTAAAACATTTGTTTACTTGTCATGCTGTGTTCCTTCCTTTATTTGTTCCTTATGAGCTTTTATTTCATTGTGAAACTTTAGTTTGTTCTTTTGTTTGGTTTTTCATATTGGGACCTTACGGAAACAAACAAGAGGATGCTAATAAAGATCAAAAATTCCTAAAAAAAATTCTTAGATTGCTTGAAATAGATTTAAAACAGTACAGTTCTGGCATTCCTATATAATACAACGTATAATACAAATAAAATATTCACCGAAACCGGAGGAGAGGCTTGTTGGACACTCTCTTTGTCTCTTTGTCAGTTAATTGCATCAAAAAATGCTCCAAAATGCGCCAACACAGTCGAGTTCAGAAATTCATGTTAGCTGAGGTGAAGCCTGGCAGCTATTCAGTTCAGTTCAATTTCATTTATATAGCACCAGTTTGCAACAACAGCTGTTTCAACAGTGCCTTATAATGTCTATTAGACAGAGAACTCATCTAATGCACAGATGATCCCCTATGAGCAAGCACTTGGCACCAATGGGGAGAACGAGCTCCCTTTAAACAGGAAGAGACCTGCATCTAGTGTCTGTGTCAGCATCTGGCTGAGGCTTAACTCCAAGCCTTAATACTGTGCTAACAGGTGAGTTATACACAAATTCACACTTTGGACAGCCGTCACAAAAGGGGAAATAATCTAATAAACATTCTTATTTCTGCTCAAAATCTGAGTCAGCACAAGAAGCAGTGTGGCGACGAGATGAACCTTTTTCAATTTCCAGGCGAGTGATGGGTTGAACTACCAATGAAAGGGAAGGATACTGTTGATTAACATCTGACAGTAAAGTTACCTAGGCAACCAGAGCCTGGAATGTCATCCAATCACCAGCTACGATGTGATGCAAAATGAGCGCTTTGCTTCTCGTGTGGACGCAGATTAAAGCTGGGCATTAAAAGATGGGAGTCACCAAAGACTAACTCATGACCATCCCAGGAACTACAGGGATGTGAAGTCTACCAATGATTCAGTAGCTTATTGATCCAAGTTAGGCAGCAATAACTTGAAGCGATCAATTTCTGTCTGACTTTCTCAGTCTCTCAGATCATTACGAAGGAATTTTGGCCCACTCTTCTTAACAGTTCATTGAGATTTGCAACCATTTGTTTATGCAAAGCTCTCTTAAACCACACATTTCATTCAGGTTGAGGTCTAGACTTTGACTGCACCATTGGAACAACTCGATTCGTTTGCTTTTCAGCCATTTTGTTGTTGATTTCCTGCTGTGATTTGGATCATTGTCCAGTTGCATGACCCAATTTGGCAAAGTGTTGGCTGTCTTAGGTGTTCATGGTCGACTCAGTAACTGCAAGCTGCCCAGGTCCCCTGGCTGCAAAATAAACCTAAATCATCACCCCTCCACCACTGCACAGTTGGTATGAGATGTTTGTGTTTGGTTTTCTCTAAACAAGATCCTGTGTATTGTGGTCAAACATCTCCACTTTGGTCACTGTCCAAAGGACATAGTTCCAGAAGTCTTGTGGTTTGTTCCTAACCCATGCTGCCATGTTCTTTCTCCTGGGAGCCAAAAAAGCCATATTTGTTTTGTCTTTTTCTAATTGTGCTGTCATGAACTTTAACATTTAACATGCTAACTGAGGAATGCAGAGTCTGAGATGTAGCTCTTGGGGTTTTTGCAGTTTTTCTGAGCATTGCATGGGGTGACTGGCATTTCTTATTCATGATTTGGACACGCCTTTTAACCTTACGGTGTAACCTCCCACACCCTGACGTGAACCTCCCAGAGAATTATTACTGCCCGTCGGGTCAACGGAGCCTGCACTGACTTGAATGGTGTGGAAAGTTACAGTACAAGGTTAGGAGGGGTTTCTGGTTCAGTTCAATTCAGTTTCATTAATACAGCGCCAAATTAAAACAACAGTCGCCTTGAGGCGCTTGATATTGTAAGGTTGACCCTACAATAATACATACAGCGACCCAACAATCATATGACCCCCTATGAGCGAGCACTTTGGCGACAGTGGGAAGGAAAAACTCCCCTTTAACAGGAAGAAGCCTCCGGCCATCTGCTGCGTAACTTACAGCATTTCTGGTAATGACTTAAGTTACGATGTCGAAGTCTAAATCAAGATTCAGTCTTAAAACATATGTTCAGGTGACTAAAGGTGACTAAACAACAGAAAAAGTACATTTAGGAATGTAACATCCATCCATCCATCCATCCATCCATCCATCCATCCATTCGCTTCCGCTTATCCTTTTCAGGGTCGCGGGGGGCGCTGGAGCCTATCCCAGCTAGGAATGTAACAAACATGGATAATTCCATAGATGGCACAAGGGATCAGTAAACGGCAGATAGATGAGTTTGAGGATTGGTCTTTGCAGTCACCTGATCCTATCATGTTCTGGAGGCTTGTGAGTGTCTTTTAGCTGCACATCTGTACCTGTAACAGCTGTCACTGTAAGGATCTTTTATGAATATCTTAGTACATTTTGAACACATCCCCAGCTTAAGATGAAGTTACACCGAGGCCTGTTTGCCGCATTTTTGACACCTGTCCCACCGGTGCCATCACAGCGAGTCAGGCTCTTACTGCTCCGGCAGACAGCGAAGGTAGTTTTGAGCTGTGAGCGTAAACTCGATTTGTGTCATATCACGCCACACTTCAGAATGAGCTCAGTCAATAGTCTATCAGGCTGGCAGCTGCAGGAATGCACACAGAGAAAATGAGGACAAGCGGGGGGGAAAAAGAGAAAAATCCTGACAGGCTGCCAGAACAGAAAGAAGTGAAGTAACATAATCATTCACAGAGCATGAAGGTGTCTCGAAAATTGAGTGTGAAAACCAACTCACATGACTGCAGCAGCGACATGCCCTAAATTTCTGTCTCCCCCTTCTGCTTTAAGAGCAAGTATAAATGATTATTAATGCATTATTCACAAAACAGAGCCGTCTCTCCCCCATTTTTTTTCTCCACTGATGTGCGCCTTCTCCCTTTGATGATATAACCAAAGTAAGAGGGGAGAAAAGTGAGGGAGCACAGAGACTGGGAAGTTCAGAGGATGGCTTTTTTCTCTTGGGAATGCAGAGCTCTCATCCCAAAGGGAATCCTGCACTCTTCTGAAACAGTCTGAATCTTCCCGTAGACCAAGCAGCAGCATTTACATATCACTCACATAACCTCTCTCTCCGCCATGACTGCAACAAATGCCGACACCGTCAGCGCTTACATCCTCTGGCTGGCTTTCCATGACACAGGTAAACGCTGCTATATTCCTGTTCATATCACTTCCTCTTCTTTCTTTTTCAAAAATATTTTAATTTAAGATTCACATGATGACACAAATAGGAAAATGTTAAAGGCAATTTGGGAAAAGGACTGCAGAGAATAACCGCAGAATCACCCAGTGAGTTCTTTGAACTGGGGGATTCAGATATGGCAGCAGCAACAATTGGATGAGCGCGCTACAGGGAAGATGAAAGGCAGTCAAACTTGTAGACGTAATAAGTGGGCTGAGGCCTTTCATGATTCATACTGAGGCTTCATCTCACCGTTCAGGCAAGCCAGTGATTCCAAATGTTGAATAGGCTTATATATATCGGTGGATTCTTTGCAGGCTTAGCAGTGGATGATACAGAGCCAGTTAACGTCCTCCCACTGTTTATAGCAGGCATGGAGACACATGCAGTGACACAGAGCTACCCTTAAATTACTTTTTTTACCTTTGGCTTTTTAAAAGAAAAGTAGTAAATGGCATTTTATTGTCACCACTCTTATATCCGTGAGTCCAATGCAGAGCTACAGCTAGAAGGCAGCTTAGCTTAGCCTAGCATAAGTGCTAAAAGTAAGGAAATGGTGAGTCTGGCTCTGTTACTGTGCCGGGTTGATGAATAGTTCAGCACATAACACTTATAAACTTACTTTTCCCTTTTTGGATTTAATCCGAGTTTAATAAATGATATATAATATGTTAATTGGTGACCTTTAGAGATGCTAGTAGGGGATTTTGTTATCTTTGGAGAGAGCCAAGCTATCTGCTTCCATGTTTCCAATGCTCAGCTAAACTTGGCTCTATCCAGCCAAAAAATATGTAAAATGTGATAGTGAAGGTCTGACAGGAAAGCAGGGAGGGGAAGAGGGGATATTACAATGCACCATATGCTGAGGTTTTCCTAAATATTTGAAATTTAGTTGTTCAGCATTTTGGATATATGGCAAGAATTAGGCCTAGAAACTGGTCTGCAACTATTTGGCAACCACGAGTTGCCAAATAGTTGGAACCGTGAGTATTCCCAGACTGAGAAAAACTTTGTGATTACTTTAGTTGGTGGCAGATTACTACTGTTGCCCATACAAGCTGTATGAAAGATGCCAACTTATCTACACACACTCCCCAACTATTGGAAATGGAGAACATTTGCCTTTAGAATAAAAGAATTGTCTTTTAAAATGTGTTTGTTGCAGTGGTAAAGTACAGTTTTTGCATTAGATTGCACTTTTCCCAAGTTTTACTTCTGCTCAACTAGTGGTTAGCAGTTAGTATTCGCAGTGTGATGTCACACACTTGAAGCTGTCACCTCGAGTTGTCGCCGTACTCGTGTTTTATAACCAGATGTGACGAGAGAGGAGTGGATCTGACCGCAACAGCGCACAGAAGCATATCCTGGATTGTTCTCCTTTGTGTCGCTTAGAATTTACAATTGGAAAGAGTCATAAAGCCCATAAACTCATCAAGAAAGCGTTTACTGAGTTGAGGCAACCATAGGATCCCCCCCCTCACCCACTCCCCAGATGGCCACTATAAGAATGCATGTTGAAGGTATTTCTAACCTGGAGGCTATGTCCATTTTTTAACTGTCTATCAGTTTTGCTCACTTTTGGCACCTGTCTCAAATGTCCATTGAAGCAAAGAAGTGTTTTGGACAATTGTTGGCTTTATTTTCTCTTTTGGGCATGCAGTAAATATGTTTCTACCATGGCTCTCCGAGAATAAATTTTTTTTATATTTTTTTAAATTTAGTTTTATGTAGACTTGGCCTTGTTTATGGATGACACAACTGTCACCATGGTCTGGTCACTGTTAATACTGGTCCTTTATGGTAAGCTGACTGACTGCAGATGGTCATTAAATGTTTCCTGTACAAGTTATAATTCTTCCCAATCTACGTCTTGGCAAGAAAGCAAATTCGTTTTTGCAAGTTACTCTAAAATTACTTTATATTTTCATGTCTCTGGTAAGCAGATCAGGAAAACATATCAATCCATTTTCCGTAATCCAATAATAGAAAGGAATAAGTTGCAGAATAATTTCCTGCTACCCCAGATCATTGTTTTGCATCGATCTTTTCTCTTATGATCAAATCCACCTAAAGTTAGGTGGTGGCCCTGCACAGCTAATGCTCCTCTGGAGTGTGCATATGCCAAGTGAGAGGGATGTCAGCAATAAATAGATTAAAGTGTGTAATGGCCCAATAACCACCCCTGCACTTCTCCACCATGCACGGTTGATTCACTTAAAAAAATGTCTGCAGCTGTTGGGGATGACCTAAGTTCAGATTTTCTGTTCAGTAAGAAACTGGAGGAGGTTGTGTTCAGGTCTAATTGTCTTTGTATAGAAAGAGAAATGGAAAAAACTGCGGAAAAAAATGTGAATTTAAAACTGTTTAGAAAGTGCAAAAGTGCACATGAATGCAAAACGGGTGTCCTTTGTGTTTGTGTGCTCATCTGTGCCAAGGTGTATAAGTGTACCAACTGTGTGAGTGCGTGTGTGTGTTATAGGAAGCAGTCACAGTGCTGCTCCATAAAGGAGCCTTTGAATGGCTTGGCTCTGGTAAATTTGTAGCAGATGTGGGGGAAAGAATATCCACCCAGGTTGAGTGGCCCTTCACTGCTAAGGCGACAGGAGTCCAATCCAGGGTAGGCAGACGGACGGGAGACAGGAGCCAGGAGACACACACACACACACATTCAAGCACACACAAACACACACTTGTTGGGTGAACTCCAATCAGCCAGGAGGGAACTCTGCACGGCACTAAACAGTAGACAGGACCTTTTCTTTGAACCACTCTGGCTCCTAAATTGAAAATAATTCTCACTCTTATTCCTAACAGAAAAAAAAAACAAAAAACGGTTGAGTTCCTTCCTTGTGTTGCTCTCTGGGCACGTTTTCCATTCGAGCGTACACGTTAACTCCAGGTGCTTCGGGGATGGCCTGCACACACACTGGATCAAGCCTCCTTGTTCCCTCTGGACCCAGGGAGTCTAGAGCGCTCCGAGGCCAGGCTTTATGCCACCTTTCCTGGCTCTGACTGACGCCAGAGGACTGGTGGTGGGGGAGACTGGCGCCTCACTGCCAATTAACATCCTCTCACACTGAGAGCACGGCCAGGTAACACATGATAGGCCTGAGTCTTTCAAGCAAAGAGCTGGGCAGACAGTCAGGTGGGGTGACTCTTATTAGCTTATCCATGTGCTGGACATCTGTCAGCGATACGACCCGAGGCAAGAGTTTCTTTCAATACGATGAGAGGCCCAGCATGTTTGAATAGATCCTGCACAAATATATCATTTGACACATATAAGAATATCTGGTGATGCGGTGTGCAAAGAAATAGTCCCACGTAAACACCCTGTACAGCTTTTGGAGAAATGAATGGGAATAAATGGCTTCAGCCGTGCCTTTAAGTGCTGTAAAGGCAGCGTGGACGGTAAAATTACCGAGTCCGAAAACTCATGAATAAAGTAAAAAACAGAAACACGGTTTGCACAGAGGAATCCAAAACTGTTCCCTGCACCGTGTCAGCAAATCCAGCCCCGACTTTAATTAAAAGTAGTCTGGAACATTTATCACATGGGGGGACTGAAGCTCATTCACACAGTTTCTGCCTCCTACACAGGCAATTACAGCTGATAGACGGAAGGCTTAGCTTTATTACCTGCATTGCTATAAACACGGCGTATGTACAAGAAGCTTTTCTTTCTTTTTTTTTTTTCTGGTGATGAGGGATCCTATGTGCCAGCTCATAAATGAGGCCCCAGCACCGGAGGCAATCGGTAAACACAAAATGAGCTCAGTCTCTCGCCCCTAAACTGCTGTTACGACTGTGACCGCAGTGCTAAAGCTGTACTGTGTGATGAAGATGTCCCTTCAAAGCATAAAACTGCAAAAAAAAGAAAAAAATAAGAAAGATTATATGAATGCTGGGAATTGCCCTGCAGTTTTCGTCCTCGGTCTGGATAAGAATGGTTCTTGTTCCCCCGTTAGCCGGTTGACAGAAGCGATCTTGCATGCAAGGGTGCTTCTGGAAAAGCAGACCCAGGAGAGTAAGCAGATTTCTCTGTAAGCAATACGCCCGTCTCGGTGTGTAAGGGCAATGGCCACTTTGTCTGTTACTCAGGCTGTTCCATCTGACTGCAAGTGAAAACAAACGGCAAGAGGGGAAATTTCACACCCTGGGCACCTCCTTAGCAGATAAATCCCCTACTCCTCTGCCCTTTCTCCCTGTCTTTGTATTTGTTTGTATTTGTTTGCATTCTCATTTTTCTGAAATCTGCTTGTGTTTTATTCAACAGGCCGTAATGCTCTTCTCGTTTCATCCTACCTGCAGATGAACCTTGGGCGGGATAGATAAAACTGTCGCAGTTGGCCGGCGGGCATCGCTTTCACTTTTAATTAAAGCTTCACACCCAAATAAATGTAGCAGAGTATCACACCCACTCATATCGCCCTGTGAAAAAAGTCCACCGGGGCCAGATGTTTGCCTTAGCGAGGATAAATATCTAAGTGGCAGCTTTCTCTGTAACGGAATCTGCTCCCTCTGTCGTTTTGTCGGATTAGCTGGGGTAAGGAAAACACGAGGATCGTGTTCCGAGCGTTTCCCAGTCGCTGGCTGCTCAGCATAAACACCAGGAGTGCTTGGCCTCCCTCATATCCGCCTCCTCAGCTCCTCCACCTCTCTCCTTGGCCCCTGGGGTTCTAGCGCGGGTTTGTTTTAGTAGTGTAGTCCCAGAAGAGTGTTTGGTTGTGTTGTGTGTCACACTGGGTGAGTGTTTGATTATGTTAAGCGTTACACCGCGCGAGTGTGCATGTGCAGAAAGGCGGGAGATGTTAATCCCTCTCTGCTTTGTCCTCTGTCTGTGCAAGACGCTTCACACTGGAACGTCGCAGGAATTCACGAAGCCGCCGCTCTGAGGGTCTCATAGTTGTGCGCAGATTAATAAGATGGCTACTTGGATATGCACAGAAAGAAAGGAGGTATCAAGAACGCCTCAGTATGCTCATGCTAATCAAAGAGACTCATTTAGCAGCCATACTTATGCCATGAAGGGCAATTCCCATTAGACTAATTCCAAGAAAAGACACAAAATCAGTACTGAATTTCTAAAACCCGGAATTGTTTTGTTTTTACCTTGTGTTTCATGTTTAGTTTTGCTTTGTGCATTTGTCTTGTTCCCGCCAGCTGGATCACCTGCCTGTGTTGTGCCACAAGTTTTTAGACTGAGTCACCGTCCAGGATAGAGATGACAAACATAAGGCCCTGGGGCCAGAATCGGCCCAGCAAAGACTCCAATCCAGACCACTGGACAGTTTTGGGAAAACATGAAGGCGGGAATTCATTTTTGAACTTTTTGAAGTTTGACAGCTGCTTTTCCTGCTGATAAAGACCTCCCTCACAGGCATTTATACTACACCAAAGTAGTTTAATAATATAAAAACAAACGACATGACAAAAAAAATCATGCTTTTAATTGGCTAATACAGAAATTTTGGTTAAAAGTTCAAGTTTTAGACATACGAAACAGTCCGGGCAGTGAGCTACCAGAACCTTTTCTGTAATTGTACACATTTATCATGTAGAATAATTGAAATGTGATGGTGTAATTTCACCTCTTCATCTTATTTATTAAGATATCTCAGGGATTAAATGTGTAGTTGAACATCTTTACACTGACAATTGATGTAATATAAGTTTGACACCCGGGGCTTAAATATAACTGGAAAATATGCTCTTTGTACAAGTGTAGCCTTTTTATCAGTTAGTTAAGCAGTTAAAATGTCAGCATGTGATTAGGGGTTTAACATTTGAATTAGGAAACTCTCTCAGCCTAACTTGTAGTAGAAGAAGCTCTTTTAGCAGAGAAGTCCTCGGGCTGCAAAAAGGATGGAAAAAGGAAACACAACAACAACACAAAAAGGCCCGGATATTGACTGAAGATAGGAGTGGAGGATGATCATGGGATCCTTTCCATGGCAAAGACCTCTTCAGATATATAATACTTAAAATCAAATGAAGAATGCGCTCACTATGTGGCAGGGTGTTTTAAAGGGAAAACAAGAAAAACCAGCCATCAGCTGCAAGAACAGAAAAAAACAGATTAGGCTCTGCAAAAACATCTAAAACAGCAGACCGGCGCTGGAACTGCATTCTTTGGATATCTTAAAGAGAATGACGCATCCTCTGTAAAACACACTGGAGCCAGTGTGATGTATGGACACGCACAGCTTCCAGTGGCGCTGGGTCACTCGTGTTTATTAGTGATTTGACAGAAGACAGAAATGATGAGCTGCGATGTGTACGGAGATTTACTTCCAGCTCGGACTCCTCCAAATGAGGGAATGTTGATTGGACTGTGCTTCAAAGTGCAGATAAATACTAGCCCAAAAGATACTCAGGAAGAAACCTGGGGTTTTTAGGCTTTAGGTAAAGAAGGAGGAACATTAAAGGAGGAACAGATTCATCACAACATAACTGAGCTGAATTGCACTTGAAGACAGCAGAAGGAAAGACCTGGCAAGGCATCACAAAAAAGAAAACTCATTAGTTATTGAGATCCATAGGTTTCAGACTTCGGGCAGCCGGTTTTCATTTGACTCCCTGCAAATGGGACTGTATTAAAATACATTGTTTTGTTCAGCTCCTTGAATTCAAGCGATTGCACTCTAAGTCATCATCATATAACTGCAACCTAAATATTTTCTGTAAGTAATTTAAAGAAACAAAAGAAAAGTTTGTCCTAAGTTATCCACACACAGCTTTACTCGCGCTGGCTCTAACACATTAAAAAGTAATGCACTATAATCACATTTTTCTGTAACATAGGCAGTTTAAAGCTCCGCCTGGCTGTTGTTTTGAGATTGCCAGTCCCCCTGTGGTTCAGCTGATGCCTTGACTCGAGATTTTTGTACCTGTTTTTGCTGCTTTGGTTGACCTTTTACTGAACTGGGCTGGACTTCTGTGAGTCTGTTTTTCTGAAATTAGGCCTCACTCTTTGTTTTTGCAACCTGGCGTCGTGCACACTTTGCATCTTTATTTTCGGGTCCTCCTTTGAACTTCTGAACTTTAAAAAATAAATGTGGTGTTATGTATTAATATACACAGCTGGAATTAGTGTTCAACAAATGCACACAAACCATTTATTCTTTCTATTCCAAAAGCTTAAATATTATGATCAGAAATTTGTGATTAGTAGTCTGATGGTGTGAAGTGTGTTAAGCATGTGTTAAGAAATGAAACACAGAATATCACCAGCATTATTTAATTCTGCATCTGAGGCCTCCGTGGATGATACATGTGCTGGTTTTTTAAATTAATTGCACACTTTTCTAATGAGTAAGCTTTCCTTCGCCATGTTTGGCTGTATTTTGGAAACCCAGCTGAAGCACCTGGCCCAGTTGGGTTCTGGTTTGGGGCTACAGACTGGTCCCACTAATAGGCACTTGAGCCCCCCCGCCACATCCGCCTAGTACCATGTTCCACTTAATGAGGCTCTTGCCTAGGCTGTAAACAAGCCCAGATGCAACCCCAAAACACACACAGGAAATGTCTCATGACCATAACAACACAAGGATCCTGCCAGCTCATGCATGATGGGGTGTGAACAGGAAGGCTGATCCTTGCAGGTTTTCTCCCTCTCTCCTCCACAGGCAGTTATTATCCTGAGGGAAAAGGCCGCATGTGGTACTGCTGCTGTAGCCCTTGGTCTGCATGCCAAATCCTCACCAGCCGCCAAGATCATCACAGACCGTTGCCTCACTCCGTTTCCACAGCCTACAGTTACAGTATGTACACAAACCGCAGTTTATTCAGCACTGTGTTGGACCTGGCATGGCAGCTTTAACACGCCACAATAGGAACAATGTCTTATACAACAAGGTTTTTCTTTTACTTGTAGGGGGTTCAGACCTTGACAAAAGGTCCAGTGTTGGAGTGAGTGTGGCCCCAGCTGGTTCCTTTTACTCCGCAGACTGGCTAATGTACAGTGATCAGCCTGAGTCAACAGTGCTGGCTAGAAAGGGGCTTAATTGATGATAGGAAAGTTGTTTTTTGGATAAATGTGTTTGAACTGCCCCAAAATGTCCTATTCAATAAATTCTCCTTTTATTTACAGAATACAAATAATCCCGGGCAACCTGAGCGGATACTTGCATAAAGTGCCAAACACGCAAGTTAATTAACGCACTCATTTTTGCAAACAAAGAACAGAAGCCAGGCTAGAAAACTGTTCCCATTGGTGTTATATTGAGGACTCCCCCTACACCCTTCAACTTTCCACACACACCCACAATAACAGGCACCATTCACACAGCGCCGCTTTAATTAGCCAATTAAGTCTGGTGGAGTAAAATCACCCCTCTGTTTTAAAGTGATAATTCAACATTTGTTATGTAGCGTCAGTTTGAGCCTTGTTCCATCCACCTGCCGGTTAGCTTAGCTTAGCATAAAGACTGGAAACAGGTGACAAAGAAAACATTTAAATCTTGCTAATTAAGATTTTACATCAAATTTATATAATCTTTTTGTAAAAAATATTTGAACAGAACCTCTCTTGAAACCGCATCTTGTTTGGATAAGTCAAACCTCACTGTTTTCCCTTCTTTCCAATCTCTTTGCTAGGTAGCGGGTGGCTAGCTTTAGCGTCATGTTTAGCAAAAAGACAGAGTGGTACTAGTCTTTCTCTTACTCTAGTCTTTCTTTTACTCTAAGAAAACAAGAAACTATTGACTTACAATTTTTTTGTGCGTGTAATTCTGTGAAATATTTGCTAATTACAAAGATAGCCAACAGTTAGCTTAGCTTTGCAAAAGACTAATGGTAAAATAGTTTCAGACTTGTGATTTTTTTATGGAAATAAAATTTATAATAGCATGTTAATGACAGAGATTTAGAGGTACTGGCTTGCAGATTTTCTTACTTGCTCACACTTGTTTCCAGTCTAACTATCAACTAAAGTGATGTGCAAAAGTCTACCCTCATTGCTGTATATTTTGCTTCTAAGCAGCCAGACTTGTAGTTTTTTAAATGCTCTTGATCAATAATTCTTCAGGCTTTCTGAAGGTCTTTCAGGGTTTTTAGTTTGGGCACTGGATGCTTTCTCACCAAATTTCAGTCCACTACTTTTACCTTTTAGATGACGATTTTTATGTTTGCTTAATGCTGACCTATGAGTCATTCATTGATGAGTCAATATAAAAAGGAAACTAATTTGAACTATGAAGCAGTGTGTTGAGTCAACAGATCGCAGACAACTCAGCTAATTTAAAATTGTATTACTATACACACGATTTGGCCCCATTTTTTTTGTTTTTTTTTGTTTTTTTTGTTGTTTAATGTAGGAAAGATGCCATAGATAACACAGGCAGATGATGCCAATAAGGGGATTCCCCATTGAGCTATTAGTGGAAAACATTTCCTATCCTCAAAAATTGATGAAACTGAATAAATGGAGGAAAAAAGAAAAAGAAGGGGTAGGCCTGAAAAACTATTTACACCAGATAAACAGTATCTGGAAGTCATGTCTTTAAGAAATGGGAAAAAATACAGGAAAGACTTGACACAGAACCTGAGAGATGCATCTGGCCCTTCAGTTGATTCACTGAAGCCTCATCAGAAATGGTCTCGGCGGAAAGCTGTCAAGAAGTTATTGTTAAGGAAGGGAAACAGGGAGAAAAGATTGACGCATACCAAATTACACAAGAACTGGACTGAAAATCAGTGACAACAGGTGTGATGGAGCGATTAATCCAAACTTAAAATTTTAGTTCAGTTTGTTGTCACGATGTATGGAGGAGGTCAAGTACAACAGTGAGTGTCTGTAGCCATTTATAAAACACAGTGGAGGCTTCTGATTTCTTGAGCTGCATTTCAGCCAGTGGTTTTGGGGATCTTGTCAAAATTGATGAAATTATGAACTCAGAAAACCACCTGGAAAGTGTCTGATTGGTAGCAGCTTTATTTCTAGACATGACAGTGCATTCCTGTCATACTTAAAGAAATTCCAAAAACGTATACTTTTAAGGCTATGATTAACATATTTACACATATTGTATTTCTTTGTGTATTTGCACATTTGAATAAATCTCTGGACCCATTTTCCTGGCAAAATCTAAAGAAATGAGTGGTGTCTCAAGGACTTTTGCTAAGCTACTAGCTAGCAGCTTATTGTTTGAATACAGATATAACGATGGTACTAGTGCTCATCTCAGTTCTGCCAAGAGAGTCAATACACTGTAGAAGGAAAATCTGGAAAATATTCAACAAAAACAGCAGGCTTGCAACTTTGCAAATAAGTAACTTTTCAGACTTTATGCTAAATCTGCAGAGGTAGCCTAGCAGTCCTCTCATCTCACTCCCTGCAAGGATGTAAATGTTTGAGATTAAGACTAACTCATTGTTTTGCATACAGTTTATTGGCCTTCTGTCAGTTTTGGCCGGCGGTCATAGGTTCTGTCCAATAATATGACGCGAGACTGGAGTAAAAGACATCCATGGATTGGCACTTTATTAAAGAAGGAGCATGATAACAGCACAAACACTAACTACAACTAAACAAAATGGCTTCCTTTTATACTCTACCTTTTCAGGTGAGCATCTGGAATAGCCCAAGTATGGGGGTTAACTAATCAAAATGAACACATAACCCTCCACACAAACAAACATACAATAACATCAAAGCACATCACAAACATATACATATTTCCAACACATACTATAAACAAACCAATAACATAAGCTTCACCCATTTCTATCTAAATTAAAACCCTCTTTATCCATACTCCCTAACCTGGCACACTGGTCTGCTCCAAGAGCTCTTAAACAGGTGATTGAGCCGCTTTCACTCTTTTGCTCCACATCCTGCAAGAAGCAACTAGGACAGGTGAGTACCTTTACAAGTTCTCATTTCACATATGTTTAGGTTATTGATAAATGATTAACTGCAAACCGCTCTAACTTTGGCTCTTCTCCGACACAGGTAGGATGGCCAGTCCCACTGTCTCTTTTCTGTTACAAGCTGTCAATTTAATTGTATATCAAATAACCTAATAAAAGACTCCAAAAGATCTAATGTGTTTCCTTTATTACCCTATTTTAAATTCCCAATCCAACAATTTATTATTAACAATACCAACCAGGTAATGGAACCCCTGGTCTCCATTACACCTTCTTTGTCATTGCAAAGGCTCACTGACTGAGAGCAGGCGTATGCGATTACAGACAGCATTAGAGCCATCAGTGCTGCAGTGCCAGTTTTTCAGAGCATTCATCATCTGAAAACTTCATGAATCAAAACAGTCAATATGAAATAGAACTAAGTCAAAAAAAATAGAGAGGAAAAAAGGCAGACAAGAACAAACTTCAAAACTCCAAATCAAAGCGTGTGAAATGCAACCGAGAATAGCAGATCCTTACTGAGCCCGGGGCTGGGGTGGGAGGGGAGGATCAGTGGGTGGGGGTGGGGGGTGGTGTGCCTCCTTTTCTCAGAACACAGAGCCGAGGGGTGAGCCTTTGATGGCGGAGCGTGACATGAGCACATTTAGGATGGGGGTGCAGCAGCAGCAGCGCGACAGCAGACACACTTTGCCAGAAGACCGAGCTCCACATCTGAGCGGTTCTGATCCATTTTGGCACTCGCTGACAGAAAATCTGTGTCAACATTGTGACTTTCATCAACTGTCCTGCTTTGACTGACCCACTGGAGCTGTTCCACTTGTTTTGAAAAGCTAGACTCGAGAACTGAAGGCTGTTAAGTTTTCGCTTCCCGGCGTTAAGCAAGAGTGCCACAGATTCAAATGCTGAATGTAGCCCGCTGTTGTTGATCCTTTAGTTAGCGAGTCAATGGCACAAACAGTCCACAGGGGTTTAAAGATGTTCAGGAGGGCCAGAGCAGGTTTCAGGGCCGAGCTTAGACTCCCACATCCTGTCCATTTCCGCTCCCTCCCTTTAGAGTGTTTCTAAAAGCAGTCCTTGCATGGGTTTGTGTTCTTTGTTGATGCTTTTTTTCACATTTTTTCCCGTCCTTTGTAACTCCTGCTCCCTCTCTTTTTCTCTGGGGAGAGACTCTTTGGTACAAGAGATTAGAGCGGGTGCTGCCTAGCAACTGAATAAAAATGGCAGCTACAAAAGGGGTGCTCTCACTCTCCAACGTCTGACCTACATAATCCCAAGCCTCTGATCGTGCAACATAACAACATGATGAAAGGCCTGCTGTGATTTAGCCCTCAAACAAATACTTGCCATGGCTGACCCCCTTGCTCAAAGAGCCATCTCGCTTACTGCAGAACACCAAAGGGTGACTTCTGAAATCTTGACGGTGCCTAATTAGAAAGGAAGAAGAGGCTGCGAACGCTATTGGAAATGAGATGAATGTATTTGAGGAGATGGCAGCAGAGTGGCAAAGGAGATTAACAGTGATCACAGCAATGCTGTTGGCTTCAGAGAGCGAGAGCGAGCGGTGGAACCTCCCTCTGTTCACTGATTCATCTCTCCTTCAGCCACAGGCAGACGGAGCACAGGAATGAGTACAGAGGGATGAGAAAGCTTTACTTCTGTCTTCTGCTTATTGATCAAAGGACGTGAAAAAACAAAAAAAATATATTTAAAAAAAGATACAGCAAAAAGCTGGAAACTTTTTCTTCAAACTTTCACTTCCTGTAAAGTGCTCCTACTCCCATCCGTACCTCTTATGTTTTTATTTGTTCTGACCTACAGCGCTGTTTTCCCTGCACTTTTGACATCTTTAACTTAATTTGTCCCAAAGTAACTTCACAATTAGAACCATATCCTCTCGGTAATGCCACTTGCTCAAACCATCTTTTGTCTTTGGTGTCTTGAATATTTCAGATAGAGGTCCCGCTCTAGAGACCTGTGGCAAAACTGGCAGTTTTATAAACCAGGAGATCACGTACTGGTTCACTCTAGTAGAAGATCATAGGATGAGTTAAAATACACCCTTTCAGAACAGCAACACGTTTGAGAATAATGATTGTAGCTCTCACTAATTCTATAACTCTGAACATCACAAAGAGTGGATTTTACAAAACATTGTCATTTTTTCATCCCTGGACTTGGAACAACCCGAAGGTCCAATGTGGTCGGATTGGATATTAAGCACTAGGGAAACAATGGACTTGTAGTCTTGTTGCATTTGAAATGATTGCTTCACAGACGGAGACCAGGTCTGCGATCATTCAGTTGTCCTCCTCGAAGCCACTTGGATGCATCAGGAAGATGATAAAAGATGAAGTCTGCGATCAGTTTGTGTTTGAATGGGGTCAAGTTGATAATAGCATGCAGTCTGTTTGTGATAATACAGCAGTGTGTCTGTAATAAATATCTGAAAATTGCAAATCTGATGTCTACATACATAGAAGATCCCAATAAACAGAAATTCACATGAACTACTTCAGCGTCCAACCAGAAACTTGCAGACCGGGAACAGACAATTCAGAAATCCTCCACAAATAACAACATAGTTAATGCAGGAATGGGCTTAAACAGTAGTCTTGGTAACCTTGCTTTCCTATGGGAGTAAAACCAGAAAACAACCAGTTGGCAACCAGTTGAACTGAGTTTCCTATTGCAAAGAGATGAGCTGCCATTGGACAGACTAACTCCAATTGATTCCAATGTGTTGCCAGTCTCTCTTAATTTATAATTTAGATATGCTGTAGTTATCTGAGTGACTGCAGTCACTCCTGGATGGACTGTGATTGGCTGCAGAAGAGTTCTCTCCTAGAGGTTGTGGCTGTTCATTGGTTTCCAGGTGTCTGAAAGGTGCAGTCACTTCCTGTTTCTTGTGCACTCTTTAGTGTCAGTGGATGACGCTAAAGAGTGAAGTAAGGGCATTATTAATTATGATTTCAATACAACAATAGTCACCCATTTTTACTTTTTTCCTTACCGTGAGCTTTCCTCACTCACTGCTCCTTATTATATTTAACTCCTCTTATATCTCGGAGCGAGTCGACACTCCTTGTTAAGGTCCTGAAACAAAACTTTAGCTTCTTTCTGTAATTTTGCCATCTCAACAACGCCACAAACGTGTGCACCCGCTTGTAAGCCGTGCTGCAGATTGTTGCTGTGCCTGCGTGCTCTTCATTGAAGTTTTAAATGTTGATTTGAGTCCCTTTTGGACGATGTTTAATTCATAGTTCATTCTGATTTTAATTCAAAGGAACACTTCCTCCTGTTCGTGTCTCTACCCTCGTTAGATGAAGATGAAAGGATGAAGACTGAAGGTACGTGTCCTTGAGCTCACATCAAGCACAGTTACAGCTGAGACTGCGATCCACAGAGTAATAAATATCAGGTCAGTGTGATATGGATATTTAATATCTGACTTGTTAAAACTGACCAAACCTTCTAGGTAATGGATAATATTTTAAATACAAACTGACTTTCTTTCCTTTACTGAAGTGAGGCAGATGGGCCTTTTTCCCCCAGACAGCAGCACTGAAAATATTGACGTGAACTTGGACGAGCAACAGCTGGACTTTATCCTTAAAAATATCTCTCAAACAACACAGAGAGGTAACTGGAGATGGACTTTCAGTACCTGTATACAAACCTCCAACAGATGTATGTATGACACAGTAATTTTGAATGGTGAAAACACCTTTAAGCATTCCCTCTGTGCTACATTAGAGGTTCTTAAACAATAAGAAACCCTCTGCAAAACGGCTTTTCATCTCTCAGTCTGCCTGCTTTCATTAAACCGGCTGGAAAACCTCAGCCCCTCAATCTCTTCCTCTGCCACTTGACACTGAAATCCTCATTTTAGACAAAAAGTCACCATCAAACTTGCCTCAGAGGTCGCCGCGCGGGCCGTGATATCAGCATGCGCGCGCGGTCACGTTGTGTGGTTTTTGTGCGTGTACTGGGCGTCTGATTGGAGTCCGGTTGCGAGGACTGGTGAGCTGTGTGAACTTTGGTGCTCTCTGACTGCCGCATTTTCATGGAAAGCATCTCTTTGGGGGCCTGCAGGTTTTCAATGCGCTCATTTACACATCAAAACAGCACAGGAAAGGGATAGTGCTCAAGGGGGGTGAGGGGCTGCAGAAGGGAGGGAGGGCAGGGTAATGAAGGATGCTTTATTTTCTCTTTTTACCCTCAGGGTTGGGCAGGGGTTTTAAGTCTATGAGGGAGGCGTACTGATGCCATAATGATCGCCTTTAATCAGACCCATGACCAGATGGAGGGATTTCTCCTCAGCAGACAAAAACACAGTGTCAGCAGCTAAAGCGGGATAACTGCTGAGGTGTTTTTACGCCTTTTAGTCGAAAACAAATTGTACAAATCCCGGATAAACAGAATCAATAAATACTCTGTAAAGCTCTCAGCGCACACAATGAAATTTCCCTGAGAAACCTATAAGGGAAAAGTGTTGCCTTTTCTGGGAGTAGCCTCACTCTTGGCCCAGACAAACTTGGTGCTCAGTGCGACTGACTCTGACACTATTTAACCTCCTGAGCCAGAGGAGAAGAAAAACAGTGCCGAGCCTCAGCCAAACTAAATCTTTCGAGCGAGACCGGGCTTACTTACTCCTGAAATTGGACATTACTGGAGATGGGGTGGGGTCTTCTTCAAAACAAGCCTGCTGCTGATTGGCTGGCGCTCCTCCAGCCCCGCAGACCTCAGGTGTGTGCGCGTTTGTATGCGTGTGTGAAGGCAAGGTGTTCCCGGCAGCCACATATCTGGCGCCAAAAGAACCACAGCTCAAACAAACTGTTTTTGGAATGAACCTTTCTTTCGTTCGTGCCTCTATCTGAAGCGCTGTGCTGTGTGATTCCTTTCCTCTGTGAAAGAAAAGAGCTAAAAATAGCTCTCAGTGACCTGGAAATGCAGCGATAGACTTCATACTTGTGGAAAAGAAACACATTAAAGACATCCTGTCGCTGTTGCTGGCCCCACTTTTTTATTTTAAAAAAGAGGCTTTTTATTCAGCACTACATGGAAAAATATATTTAAAAAAAGCTCAAGAGGGGCTTAACCCTCTGCAGCTCCTATCTAATCAGAGCAGCTCAGCGCAGGTGGGACAAGCTGGTTTGTGTCTCACACGGCAAGTGTTTGGCCTCTCTGGGTCATGTCACTGGAGTGTGAACCGGGGAGGAAGCACGCGCCCCCGATCAGTCGCTCGTGAACTGGAACATGTGGCCTAAAAACACCACCAGCCGAGCCTCGGGCCGCGAGGGCTCTCCAAGCAAAACAGCTCTTTTTAATAGTTAAATGTGATCCACACAGTGTCAGAGTCCAGGACTCGCAGCGCTCGCCTGCCAAAACCGTGGACAACATCTACAATGGCTGAGCAATGAAAACAAAAGAGGGGAGGATATTGGTAGTTAACCCACATCTTCTTCCAACGAAGGAAGGAATAAGTAATTTAAGTTAACTCATGCGTTGCACAAATCCACGACAACACCACCACGCCAAGTGGAAATGTGGTTAATTTACTGCAGAGACACAACTTGCCTTTGATTTTAAAAATGCTGTGCGTGTCATAACTGAACAGTGGAACAAGCTGTATTACATCCTTAATGACTCGGCTGAAGTTCAAGCGGTGGAGAAAAAAAATGCAAACGACACAACTTTTAGATGTGCGGAGATGGTCAGCGAGCTCACCCCTGCTTCACCCAGCTCACATCCCGGTAACGTTCCTGGTCATCCCACTTTTACCAAACTATCACTCCCACAAGCTGCTCCTGCTGCTGCTGGTGATTGTGGTGACACAGCACACAATTACACACAAACATAATAAACTCCACCGCTGTCAAACACTAATTTCCACACAACTTGCTGTGTGTGTGTGTGTGTGTGTGTGTGTGGTTGCAGTTTACGTTTGCGCTTACACTGTTAAAGTCCAGTAATGTAAAAGCTATTTATTTTCACTTTTTTATGGACCGTGTGAGGAGATGGTAGCGCTCATGCACAGTTAAAATCAGGTTTATTACTGAAAAGTTAGCTGCAGAGGACCAACTTAGAGTATTTGTTCAATGAAAAATAATGCTATGCATACCTTCTCTCTGAATCAGCCAGTGATCATTTATACCTCGTGTCAGTTTCTGAGAGCACGTCGTTGCTTTAGCCAAACAAAATGCACTGCTTTGCGGAATTCCTTAATTCATATCACAAGCGCAGGCTCCAAGAGACACAAGCCGCATATAAACTCGAATATTAAGTTAATAATCCATCTACTCGATGAGCAACCACAGTTTTGGCCGCGTGCGCTAAGCTTCAATCTGTCAGTGAAACCATGCAATAAGGCTGAAATCCACTTCAGGTCTGTCCTCTCACATCAAAGTGCCGAGTGTTTGCACGGGGATCAAATAGAGCAGCGAGAGGGCAACAACAGCGATTCGGCGGAAGGATTAAAACAGCTATTAATTAAATATATTCCTCTGATGATGCAAACATTAATACTTGCCACGGTTTGTCACTCTATTCATCAGCAATTCTCTTTGAGGATTATTGTCGGGGACGCCTCTGGGATGTAGCCTGCGCTTTGGAAGACAACACACGCGGCAGCAGTCCTGCTGTAAAAAAAAAAATCCCTGAAGAAGAAAAGCTACGAAATCTATTCAAACAATCATCTGTAGCCACGAAAACTTATTAAAGGTTGCTGAAACTGTTAAACGGTCATCAAAACAACAAGAAGGCAAGAAAGTTGAGGATGAGTTCCGCAAATTTATTATCCTTCAAAAGGCCAGAACCAGAGGTCTTAGAAAAGGCACTTGATTTCCCACGACCTTTTTAATAAATGTATCTAAACAACAAATCCTGTAAGAGCCAAGGTGAACTTTAAATTAAATATATTGACAATAAATAACACATTTATACACATTTATACAGTTAATCATGCCACTTTCAGGGAGGAGAATACGCTAATATTTCCCAACATACCTCCCCTACGAGTCTCTTTTTCCCTCTCTTTGCAACACCGGGCATGTCTACTGCACAGAACACTATGAACAGGAAACATATGGATAGCAATACTGAACATTTTTCCCTTTATGCACTGAATACTGTTTATAGTTTCTCATGGTGTAGCTTCGTGTCCCTTGGCAGCAGCACAGAAGTAAGTGACAGTTCAATTCAATGCCTCATCTTCATATTAAGTCTTTTAGCAGCTCCTTACACAGGGCAAAGGTGTGTGAGTGTGTGTATGTGCTCAATCTCAGACGTGTGTGGGGTTGTCTGAGTGCAGGTCAGTCTTGGCCATGTGCAGAACCACAGCAGGAGATTTGTAGTGGCAGTGTGTGCTGCCGCAGCTGACACCGCTGCAGGGTTTCCTACTACTAGTCCTGTCTGCCAGCTTCCTGCTGCACAGGCCCTGCCAGGTCTGCAGGGTCTTGGAGCTCCAAACCCACACCCCGCTGGTGATACCGACCACCAGCGACATGAAGATCTTCAGCATGAACACGGCCACTGTGGGCACGGACGTCTGAAGCGAGCAGTCGCTGCCGGGTCCGTTGAAAGATCCGCACTTCATCTGCAGCCCCCTCAGCTTCCAGTAGTCCATGTTGAGCCTCTCGTAGAAGTAGCAGACTATGACGCAGGTGGCCGGCACGGTGTAGAGGATGGAGTAGATGCCGATTTTCACCATGAGCTTCTCCAGCTTCTCCGTGTTGGTGCCCTCGGTTTTCATCACTTTCCGGATGTGGAAGAGCGCCACGAAGCCCGTGAGAATAAAGGAGGTGCCGATGATGAGGTAACATGACAGAGGGATCAGGACGAAGCCCGTGAGGGCGCCCGAGTCCATGCTTCCTACGTAGCACAGCCCCGTCAGCTCGTCTCCAGCCACCTTCCTCATAGTGAGGATGACGATAGTTTTGAGAGCAGGGATCCCCCAAGCAGCCATGTGGAAGTAGTTGCTGTGAGCTTCGATAGCCTCGTGGCCCCACTTCTTCCCTGCAGCCAGGAACCAGGTGAGGGTGAGGATGACCCACCAGATAGACGAGGCCATGCCAAAGTAGTAGAGGATGAGGAAGACGATGGTGCAGCCGGTGGACTCCAGCCCCTCTTGGATGATGTACAGCTCGCCGTGCTCACGGTCGCAGGCGATGTTCTCGGGCCCAGCCACTGAGCGGATGATGAAGGCCACGGAGTAGACATTGTAACACATGGAGAGGAAGATAATGGGTCGCTCTGGGTACTGGAAGCGGTGAGGCTCCAGGAGGAAGGTCAGGACGGTGAAAGCGGTGGAGACGAAGCACAGGATGGACCACACAGTCATCCAAATGAAAGCAAAGTCTTTGTCCTGCCTAGACCAGAAGACATCCACAGCAGGGGAACAGCGTGGAGCGCAAGACTGGCTCTTCTCCACAAACTGGAACTTGTCTGGGTTCTCGCAGGAACCCACGCTGCCCGGAGAGCGGTTGTTGCCCGTGCCCGGCTGCCTGGGGCGAGGGGGCACTGGAAGCATGCCCTCCCCTTTCTTCCCCTCCGTCCTGGTTTCGTTCTCCGGGGCTTCCATGCACAGAGCGTTGGGGTCATTCCTGGTAGGCAGCTTTTCGCAATTAAGTGACTCCGGCCAGGTGTAGCTGAACTTCTTCATGACGGGAGCGCACTTCTCCTTGGCCTGCTCGCACATGGGTCTGCATGCGGGGATGGAGGTGGACACTTTGTCCGTGCACATGGGGGCGAAGAGGGAGCAGAGGAAGAAGCGGAGGTGCACATGGCAGCCGTAATGCACCAGGGGGGCAAACTCTTGCAGTTTGATGGCAGCCTCCTTCTGGTCGTCGTGGGCCATGAAGTTGGGCATCCGGGTCAGGTTGTAGCCGATCCCCTGGCACATGGGGATCGTGATGAGCTCGCACTTGGCCGGTCTGCCACGCTCCAGGTCGTAGGAGCCAATCTCAAAGCTGGAACCCGAAATCACCAGCAGACACCACAAAAAAATCACCACCTTCAGCGGACAGCCGTCCATACTCATCGTTTCGGCCAAAAAGAAAAGAAAAAAAAAAGGGGTCTCTGTCTTTCAGAAGACACACGGGGTCGGGTAGAGAAGATCCCCGCTATTTCCCCATGTCGAGGGCAGGTCGAAATTCAGCCAGCTCTCCGTTAGAAAACCTCCCCAGCTGCACTCGGAGCGGCTCGCTGTTATGATTTAGTCCTGAATTAAAGCGGTTACTCCCACAGTCTGCCGAGATAAAGGTCCGTGACTAAAACGTGACAGAAACTTCGATACAAGATTGAGGAACGAAAACAAAAACAAAAATCGTAAAATCAAACGCCGGGGAGCTGTGCGTAAATCCTCAAAGTGGACCGAGCGAAGAGAAAAAGAGAGGCAGCGATCACAGCGGCTGTTTGAGCTGCTGTGAGGCTGTTTGTCGGCTCCAGCTCTTCCTCCTCCGCTTTCAGGCTCGACACTGAAGTTTGAAAGCCGCTCAGTGGGACTTCACTGAGGGAGAGACGGAGAAGAGGAGGAGGAGGGTGGGCGCTCCGTGACGCTCACATTTCAGCCCGAGCACTACACAAGGAAAATTATCAGACAGATGCTGGAGGATGGTCAAATACCTCTGACATTTCTGCCCTGAATAGTATGCCTACCCTTTCAGGCGCTTTGCCTGGAGGGTGGGGGGAAGCTGCAATGTCACGACGAATATAGTCGTTTGCACACTCGAGTAAAAAACAAAATTATCGATGTGACAGAAAAGCT
Source organism: Mchenga conophoros (assembly GCF_057382185.1). Lineage (NCBI taxonomy): Eukaryota > Metazoa > Chordata > Actinopteri > Cichliformes > Cichlidae > Mchenga > Mchenga conophoros. The sequence continues at coordinate 13,204,154 of NC_140539.1, forward strand.
GCTGCACTTATTTGGCAACTTTTCAAAACACGACGTAGGGCAGCAGTTAAAAAAGGCAAAAAATCTCACTCAGGAACAGCTATAATAATAAAAACTTACATGCAGTAATGAGGATACCATGGATTTCTTTTTCTTTTTCTTTTTTTTACAGCAGGCTATTCTACATGTTTGCAGTGTGAAAATACATAAAAGGTATTCATGCATTTGGTCATTCATTAGTAATGTGCCAAGTAAACCTGCAGAGGCCCCCTTACCTGGGACTAGAAGTGCTGCTGTGTTGCCCAGCTTGTAGAATAATTAAATGCAGCATTTAACACATTTAATATAACAGGAAAGTGGGTCACAGAGCAGATAGTTCTGTGCCATTCTGCAAATTTTGGTGTTGATCGATACCAAATTAATACAGGGTCAATATTTCGCAGACCAGTATCGATACGTTTTACTTATAGAGGCAGCTTATGTAGGGGAAGAGCAGTGCGTCATGACGTATGAGATCAATTTGAAAATTCTGATCATATTTTAATAATCACCAAATCACACCTTTCAGCTTTTCATGTATTTTGAAACCTTTTTGTAGACCCTGAATGTAAACACAAAAAAGTTAAGACATTTTTCATAGCGCATGTTTGGGGTATATTTTTTCACTCCCAAAAATATAATTAACTCAACAAAAATCATTGGCCTAAATACTGAGGATCAGATGGTATGATACTAGTGATATCTGGATAGATCCGCCCAGCTTTAGTACCAGGTTTAGACAAAGGAAGCTTCAGGATTTGGTAAAAGCTAAGGTCTGTCTTTTCTAGAAGTATCACATTTACAGCAGATACTTTCAAGCAGTTGGTTAGTATTAAATATTAGTTACAAACTAGCATTCCAATGAGGACGTGAAGTCATATAAAATGCAGACCATACAGTCGGATATGAAAACAAGGGGAGCTGGAATGGTGGTTATGTGTTAATAAGTAATTTTGAGGACTCCATAAAAATGACATATGTGAGGCAGGAACGTCCCCCCTCTGGATCCCTAATAAGGAACCTGCTACTACTGCTCCTTAGAGTTTATTTTTCTCCAGCGGAGTTGTAGAAAATAACCCGCTCCTATGGTAAAGTGATAGTCCCAGTGGCGTTTCACTGTTGCTGACTCACAAATTACTCTGTCACCATTTCTGCTAATGTGTTCATGCACTATAATGTGAAACTTTATTAAGCTCTGCGGGCCAGTTTCTATAAAAGCAAAGCAGTTCTGCAGCTGTTTTTTTTCTTTCCTTTTTCTTGCTGCCTTGCTAAAAGATGCTTCAGAAGAGGCAGGTGCTTGTATGCAGACCAGTTGAAGGATCTACAAACACAAGACCCATGCATACCCAGAATACATAAACAGGATGATTTCACGGGCATGATGAGACGAGACAAAGCGGTGCACGGAATCAGGCATAACAGGCAATAAACGAATGCAGTGGTGGTCGTGCAGAGCAGGCTATTGTTTCCATCTAGTGGCTGATTGGGAAGAGCCTGCAGCTCCACAGCTGTCGCTCTGAGCATTTGATCTTTTCTCAAACAGGGCTGGAACTCAAGGATTTTGGCCCCTCGCCCTGCGGGACTGAATGGGTTGTCAACTGCATACTGTCTCTATTAGCCCCTGTATTAAAAGTCTGTCTGCTGCAGCGAGATGCGTTCATGCCTCGTCCTGCCCCTTTCTGAAGGGTTAACATTCAGGGCACTGCACAGCAGGTTAAATACATTGAAAAATTAGAAAGATGCCGTGGAAGTTCATGGAGCGTTCTTATTTGCTTCAATAGAGCTGATAAGAGTTATATGAAATACCACTCCCATATCTAATGTTAAATAAAGGGTTACCAGCAGCAGCAGCAGCTGGTAGCTAAGCAGCATGATAAAATAAAAAACTTTTTTTTGCTTGAGTTATATTTATGTATTTATTTATTTTATTTAGGACAGTGCATGTTAATGAACATAAATATAAAAAAAAATTACATGAATGTAAACATACCAGATTATAGCCAAGGGCTATAAAACTGAAAAGCAAACCACGCTTGGTTAGGCCAAAACAAAATCTGCAGCTGCTAGCTTTGCTTAAAACTCATATGTGCAGCTCGATTTCAGTAGTTAAAATGTTTTAAAATCATAACCAAGAGGCAAACTTATAGGCTGAAAAATGAAGACAACCCAGAAGCACCAAAAAAATGCCATTTATTCAAAATGTGTGCAGTGCAACCCTTACAGTTTACTAATGCAGGACCCTCTCATATGAACATGGTTACTTCCAGCCATCGTTTACAAGCTGAGCTTTAGCCACTACAGGTCAGACGGATATAATCTTTGATGTAAACAATAAACCAGAATGTCAGTGAGTTAGCAGCTCATCCAGCCCACGATCCTTCACAGTTCACCTGCCACGGGCTACAAATGAAAATTAGCTCATGGGTCTAAATCTGGCATTGTTTACACGGTGTATTAAAGTGCTCATGTGAATTAATATGCATCGTCCCTTTCTGATAAACATAAATATAAACACAAGGTACTGTATTTCATGAGATGCAGGAAGAAAGTGATAAGTTTTCTTGTCATCGGGTGGCTGTATTGCACAGAATAATTAGACTTAAACTCCTTTGAGAAGTTGAGGAGACACAAAAAAATTCAAATCTAAGACAGAATAACCTCATTTACTACCAAATCAAAGTGTCTGAGTTCAAGCGTATTTAGGAATATTTATATTATTATATATTTCCACAGTGGCCATAAATCATCTGCTATAATTAACTTTAACCTGTAGTTTTTCAACTCTTGATGATCTGGTTTCTTATTATAATACCAAACATCAAAACCTTCTTAATACATTCGCTCCACTCAAACGCAGATCTGTCTCCTTTTCTCAGCACCTTGGTTTACATCCACCTTGCGCCTTCTCAAAGCTAAGGGGCGCCAACTGGAATGCCTCTTTAAGAAAACTGGACTAACCATACACAAAGAAATGTATAATAATCACATTTTGTTTTACAAGAACTGTATTGCCTCAGCCAAATCTGCATAATATTCTTGTTTAATCTGTTCTAGTGCATGTAAAGTTTCTTTTCTTGTTTAACAACATTACTTGGCCTCTGGACTCTTTTCCTTCTCATATGTATGTGCTGGCTTTTGTAACTCTCTCATGTCCTTCTTCACAATCAAAATTTCTAATATTCACCAGAAACCTAATTCTGCAGGAGGTGAAGTCTTTGAAGCTGACTTCCTGCTCCACTCTTTGTTTACCATTTGTCATTTTCGAGTTTCACTCTCCCCTCAGTATCTGATGTATCAATAATGGTTCAAAAGTCTAAATTAAAGCCTATCTTACCTCACTGGTCCCCCTTATTACCACCATTAGTCACTCTTCCCTCAGTACTGACGTTATTGAGAACTACTTCCGTTACTCACATTGTTAAAAACCTGGTACAGATCTCCATAATTTCAGTAACCTTTGACCACAGCACAGAAACAGCATTATTAAAAATCACCAGCTGATGGCAGCTGATGCTGGTTCTCTCACCATCCTCATCCTTCTTGATCTGAGCTATCCTTCTGAAAAAACTTGCATCCATCGGTATTAATCATAACTCCCTTGCCTGGTTCACCTCATATCTCTTGGATCACACTCAGTTCATTTTCTGTTTCTGCTGGTGTGCCCCAGGGTTCAGTATTGGGGCCTCTTTTATTCATTATTTACATGCTTCCACTCAGTCACATATTTCAGAAATACAATATTAATTTTCACCGTTATGTGGATGACACTCACTTGTATATTTCTTCCAAACCCAATTTCACCCTTCCACCCATCTCCCCTTGTGACTGTCTCATGGAGGTTAAATAATGGTTCTCCTTCAATTTTCTCAAACTCAATATTAATAAAACTGAAGTTCTTGCACAGATTTCACTCCAACCGCATCCCACGCATTTTCCATTAATATTGACAAACCCATCTTTCCCTCCCCTCAGGCTAAGATTTTGAGTGTCATCCTCAACATTTCTTTATCATTTCAGTCTCTTATTAATCACATCACCTGATCCGCCTACTTCCACTTATGCATTACCAATTCCTCACCCCCCATGCTGTAACTATACTTCTCACTTCTAGGATTGATTATTGTAATTCTCTTCTCTTTGGTCTCCTAACAAGTCCCTTTACAAACTCCTCCAGAATTCTGCAGCCTGGATCATAACTCGCACCCCTTTTCTTCAGCGGCTTCACTGGCTACCCGTAGATTCTAAAATCACTTTCAAAATCTTGTTTCTCACTTCCAAATGCATCCATAACCTTGCTCCTCCCTACTTGTGTTATTTACTCCACATTACTACTCCCTCTCGTTCCAGGTCACCTTATTGTTCCCTCTGCCCATCTCACAACTATAGAGAATTCACTTTCTCCTGATATCAGAAATACTTGCTCTATTCCCTTATTCAAGTCAAAACTCAAAACCCATCTTTTAAAACATGGACTCTAATTGTTTTCTAATGCTGTTTTTTTTAAAATCATTTTTTCTGTGATCCTGGCTTTTAGAAAGGTGCCAACAAATAAAATGTATTATTATATCATTATTATTAAAAATAAAGAATATTTATGTATAATATATGAGAATCAGCATGTCATTGCACTGACCGTATTACTGATATCAGCATAATGGTTGATAAGCAGGCCCAAATCACACCTTCATAAACCAGGAGGACCACTTACTCCATCATCACCACCAGTAAGATGATGTTCATCACCATCTGCATGTAGCAACAAGTATGGTGATTTTAATCCAATAATAATACTGTTCAGTACATCAGGAGCGAAGATTAGATGAATCTGTAAGTAGAGTGCGTTAAAGTCACGCTTTAAAAATGGAAATGTGATCTTGAGCAGAATTTGAATGAAGACCTTTAAGGTGAACACTTGTGTGCAAGTTTCAGTAAAATTGGAGCAAACTCCAAAACGAGCTTCGATTTTTGTGAACCTCTCTATGTCATGAACTCATCGGTCCTTCAAGCTGGATAAGCTAAAAATAACTTTAGTAGGCTTAACTTTACTAACTCAGTTTTGGTGAGTCGTATTTTATAAGTATCCTGGACTACTCGGACTAATACCAATACCAATACAGATACTTAAATACACAAACTATAACCCCCGTCCCCCGAATCATAGCTGTTATACTTTTAAAACGTTTCTCTTTATCCAGCTTTAGAGCTGAAGTACTGCTTCTGTTTTTTCCTGTCTCATGCCTGCTAAGGGAGTGACTTCAGGCCTCTCTGAACAGTAAAGCAAATTTTCCCCAGTTTCAAACTATTTCTTTAAGATAACTGCAAAGCCTGATATTTTCATCTTGTCCAGTGAAGTGTGAAAATCAAACACTGCACTTTGTAGTATCAGACGTATTTTACCTTTGCTTTATGAAAGGAAATTTACTCCTGTGCTTCTATTTGACAAATCGGGCTAGAAGACGGTTTTATCAGATCTGGCTTCAGGTAGGAAAAAAAGGCTCCGACTTTAAATTAAGCCTGATCGAGCAGGGGAGGAAATGCATTCCAGACTCCGAGATGATATCTTATTGTACATCAGCACCCAGACCTCGGTGTATCAAAAAGAGAAGCTTTGACTGAAGTTCCATTACCACTCTCCACTTTAACGTTTTTTAAGTTCACACTTCAAAGACAGTGGGTCATCGGAGAGGGCCAGACTGAAGGCTGAGTATGCCCCCTGAAGGCTTCAGTTTATTGTTGGAGAGATTTCTCTCTGTAAGCTAAGCAACACATATCAGGATGCATTAGCAGGTCTATGCAAGGCACAAGGCCTCTCACGGTGGGAGCGCTGGTGGATCACGGTTAGAGTGGAGCAGTAGCCTGGATGATAGTTACTTGGCCCTCAGTCTGCATCAATCAGGATTGACCTTTTTAAAACAAATAAGGAGTCGTTCAACATTTTGAATGAGACGATTCATGATGCTCTCATGTATAACTTAGTTTAGCAAATGCAAACTAGATGCAAGATATCAAACAAATGCGAGCATTGCTGTAGGGAGTTTTAGAGGAGCTGTTAGGTGGATTTTTGATTCATATCGGTTGTTTGTCTGAAATAACCCACATAAGGGTTCCTGAAGTAAAGTGAAAGCTCTTTCAGAGACTGAAAAACTCAAGCTTTTAAGTTTGGGTTCATTCCCTGGTTAGAGCCAGACAAAAGAATAGCAACTGCTTGGTATGGTCCCCTCACATAAGTAATTAAGTAAGTAAAATAAAAAAACACCTTTCAAGACAAGGATCACAAAGTGTTTCATAACAAAAAACAGAGAATAACAAAAGTTAACTAAATGCAAGTTACATAGAAAGCAGTACGCACTACATTGACTGTTGGTTTGAGCAGGAAATAGCCCAAAACTTGTGTTGTGCTCTACCCATAATGTCTTTTTTTGTTGCACCTTTTCACAGCTTTAGTGGCCAGTCCAGGCTGTCCTAAAAACTTCTGTTAAGTCTTCAGTTAATCCAAAATACTGCAGCAAGAGTTCTGACAGGGACTAGAAATAGAGAGCATATTTCTCCCATACGTTGGCTTCCCTTCATTGGCTGCCTGTTAAATCCAGAATAAAATTTGTATTCCACTTTGTATTTGGGAGACAGACACTATGTCTACTTTTAAGATTGCAATCAAAACTTTCCTTTTTGATAAAGCACATATTTAGGGCTCGATCACATGACCCTGAATCCTCCCTTAGTTACGCTGCAATACTCCTAGGCTGCTGGGGTCTTCCCATGACACACTGCTTCTTGTTCACACACCTTTTTCACTCCACTCTATGTGTTTATACACCGATCTCTGTTCAGTCATCTCTGGTTCTCTTCCACAGTGTTTCTTTTGTCATGTTTCCCACCCCTCACCCCCACGTCGCAGCAGATGGCTGCAGGTTTTTTCCTATTAAAAGAGAGTTTTTCCTTCCCACTGTCGCCAAGTGCTTGCTCTGATTGTTGGGGTTTTCGCTATTTTATTATTGTCTTTATCTTACCATATAAAGTGCCTTCAGGCAAATGAGTATTTACCTGTCAGATCACCAGTTGTCTGTTAATTTTCCATGGTGAAAACCAGAAACCTCCAGCAACCACTCGCTAACCTGTCAGGTGAGGACTAACAGGTGAGAAATTTCCTCAGAAAGTCCTCGTAACATCTTGTCCACGTAACATCTTGAACACACGGCCTTTGGGTTGGTTTCTAGGCATGTTAGTTTTGGATTTTCTGCTTTAACCAAGGTGCTATCCTAACCGACCATATTTGTAGGCTTTATGCTAGGCTAAGCTAGCTAGCTCAAGCTCTGTGTTTAACACAGAAAAATCCAGAAACTGATATTAATCTTCTCATTAAGAAAGTGCATTTCCTAAACTGCCTATTTGGAATGAACCACATCTTTAAATAAAACAATGCTGCAGCTAGCCTGTCTTTCAAAAGGCTGATTAATGGTTTCTGTGACTGTGTGGTCATTTACTATTATATCTCAGGACATCACTGAGCCAGAAATAGCTGCTTGGTGAACGGATGTCGCTTTATTTTTACTACAGAGTGCTATTAATCTTCTCAGCTAACTCCTGGCACAAATAAGCCGAGTGTGATGCAACTTACTGGGTTAATTTGCAAATTAACAAATGGGTCCTCTGAGTTTGGCTGTTGCACCTCCTTGGTATTCCTGCTGCGACTTGCATAAAGAATAAATGGCACTGTGCCGCTGATTAGCTTTGGAGCCACACGGTCTGACCACACTGCTGCTGTGTGTCCCGGGCCCTACAATAGGATACTATTGTGCTTTCTTTGTATGTTTTTATTTCTTTTAATCATGTTATTCCTTCCTGACCTGAACAGAAGACTGGAATAGAGTCGGAATGTGTGCAATTGAGTATTTTGATTTGGGCATTTTCTGGCTTGCGGCTGATTTGTTTTAAGAAGGTCAATGCTATTTACTTTGCTATTTGGTGGAAATGGGTATACGCTATTTATACCCCCCTTTGCCTGCTCATAATACTGCCGTATGTCAAGTCTCTGTATGTCTTTGTAATAACAAGCCTCCACAAAGAACCCCCATCTTTTATTTCACGCATTCATCAGGCGATCCGCTGGAGTGTGGGCCTTGTAATTACTACTTCTCACTTATTGGTTATCATATATCAGGCACAAAGCTATAAACAACCTGTGGAGAACAATGGGAGAGCCTTGCCAAAGCCCAGCATGACATTACTATCCCAGAGACACGGGCTGTCTGAGATTGTTATGGGTGTAATAAGAGGCACTTCACATGTAAAGCAATACATCTGGATGAGTGCGCTGCCTTTGACAGGGAGTATAATGGCAAATTGTTAAGGCTCGGATCGTCTAATTACCTCTTTGTTCACGTTGTGTAGCACTAATCTGAAATTTATGCAGTGTTGAAGGGTAAAGAAAAAGCATGCGGAGCAAAAGTCAGCATCAGCTGGGGCCGTCTTGTTTTGCAATCACGACTGCAGGATTTTGACGTCCACATTCGCCTCTTTTTGAACGTTCCTTTTGAAACAATCATTTGCTGTAATGAGAGGACAGCGTGCACAAAGTGTCTCAGTTTCACTGTTATGCAATTTTATGTAGTGCTATTAGGTGACTGAGTGAATGGGCCTGATTCTTCACCTCAGTCCATCTGCGTTCCTCATCCTGTTTTGAAATGAGATAATGTTCTTCACAGCCTGCGGCAGGTAGCATGAATGACGCCGCTGCCATATCCTCTGAATGTCAGCATTACTGGAATTAAACGAGCAGATAACTGAGCTGCTAAACAATCAAAATGTTGTGATTGTGATCCAAGTTCTCTTGAAATGCATTTATGGAAGCACGTTTTAATAGAAACGCATCTAAGAGGCAGCTAAGTCTTACTGTCCACACTTGAAAAATTTCCAGGGCTTTTGAAATGCCAGCATGGATATTAGAATCACTTGCTTTATGACTGCTCTGTAGAAATGTCGAAGTTTTCCATATGCATGCCTTAAATTTCCTTCTCTTTCTTCTTCTTGTGCCTTACAAACAGCCGATCCGTCTCATCCGACGGTAAAAACAGAGCTGCACAGCCACTGCTGCTTCCTGCAGCTGCCATCCTTCCTAAAACTGGCGTTCAACCCTTAAGCAAATAATTTGTTTAAACACTGATTATAGAAACTGTTATCTGTCTTGCTACCAGCTGACTACATGCAACACTGTGGCAACGTTGCCAGCTCTTTTTTCAAGGACAGTGGGTACTTGTTGCTAAAAACGTTTCCACAAGTTGGCTCTTATAAATAGGATATATTTTCTACAGTTCCCTGTTTGGAGTAAGAGAAGTGCACTACCCCTGAAGAGCCTGAGCGGTTCATGATAACACCGCTTGGGTTATGACTAGTATGTGACTGGCTTGCCAAACTGAAAGGTTGGGTTTAGACATAAGCTTAACACTGGTTATGTTTAGGTGGGAGCCTGAGATGCTTAAGTTTGGGTGCAGAGTTGGACGTTGTTCTGGTAGAGATCTTAGTTGACCTTTTCTGTCTAGTTAAAGCTGCTGTGATGCATGGTCATCTGTTCTTTTGTTTTTACTTGTTTTACATCACTTGCTCTTATTGCGGTTCCTGAGCTTCCATATCAGTCATTTCTATACGCAGGTATCTGCAGAAGAATATTCAGAATCTTAGAGTTAACCTGACTTGTCTTGTTTGAGCAGACATATTGATGTCTCTGCTGAAACTCAATCTCAAAATTATCTGCATTATAAGCAAAGTCTGGTGGAAACAGCAGGAAGTGTTGAATCTGATATCGTGGCTGCAGTGGAAGCCCTTAAAAGCTGGCCACTGTCTCCAGAGGCAGACTATCTGACGGGTTCACAGACTGTCTTATCGTCACCTGCCTGCACACCTGTCCCACATTGCCTTGTTTTTATACCAGCCCACTGTCTTGTCAAAAATCCTGCTCCGTCAGTTTGACGGAGTTTGACTGCCTGACTACTTGCTGTTTGGTCTTGTTTGCTTTGCTGGCATCTTATCTGTTGTGTCTGACTGCATACGTCTGTACTTACACTTGCTTTTCTCATGCAAACGGGTGCTCACACTGACAAGTACAGTCATGTAATGAAAGATTTTATAGGACTCTCTGAAGTCCTGTGAAAAACTACATACACCCTTACTACTTCCATAGGAATTATGAGGGTCAGTAGCAGAAGCATCAAATGTGCTTGATAAACTGATCATCAGCAGGTGTGAGCACCTCCCATTGTTTGTTTCCTGTACTTAAAAAAAGGCCAGGAGCTACATCTGAGACTCTACAGGCTCAGTGTCATGACAGTACAATTAGAAAAACAATGAATGAGTATGGCTTATTTGGAAAGGCTTCCAGGAGAAAGCCTCTTCTCTCTGAGAAGAACATGTCAGCACGGCTGATTGTTTCCAAAGTTGCATCTGAACAAACCACAAGACTTCTGCAAAAGCGTCCTTTGGATAGATGAGACCTAAGTGGAGATGTTTGATTATAATGCATAGCACCTCATTTGCAGAAAACCAAACACAGTATATCAGCACAAACACCTCATATTTACTCTCAGGACAGTGGAGCAGGGGTGAGTCCAGCATGAGTCCACCTGTCTAACAGCTAAAGCTTGACTCAGACTAAATCATGCAACAGGACAATGATCTCAAGCACAGCAGCAAATCTACAACAGAATGTCTGAAAAAGAAAAGAATGAAGGTGTTGCAATGACCAAGTCAAACTTCAGACCTCAGCAAGACTAAAATGCTGTGACCTTATAAGAGCTAAGCATGAAGAAATGTCTGCAAACCTCAACGAAATGAAACAACGTGCAAAGATAAGTGGGCCAAAATTCCTCCACAACATTGGGTCGTGCAGACTTTGTTGTTGCTAAAGGTGGTATTCGCCAAATATGTTCTCACCAGAGTACCAAATGGCAATCTAACAATTGTCAAAAGGTTTGGTGTGGAATACTTTAGACTTTACATCATCCATGGTCACCAGCATGTCTAGTTAGTGGAAGGGGGAGCACCAAACAATTTTCAGCCAATAGGTGGAAGATGCTTTTTTAACACAGCTACCAAATGGTTGCATAGTTATCAAACACTGTTGTGTAAAAGCTTTTTCATTGTAGAAGAATTTAGAATTAGCTGTGGCTCTTTTTCTGAGCACTTTCTGAGTCTCTAAATTGAGACAAAGTGCATGCAACCTTACAGTCTGTGCATACTGCGTTTGCGATGTCACAACAACTTAATGAAGCTAATGTAAAGTCATTATACATAAAAAAACCCTGATGTGAAATAAAACATACATAAAAGTTGTTGGTTATGTAAAATAAAGTTAGTGTCCTGGGAAATATGGACTAGTCCTGCACAGGCCTCATCTTTTTGCAGCCGTCCGTATTAACTCCTATCCTCCCATTGCTGGTTTGTGTAGATTTACAAAGGAACTATTACAAAATGTAATTTTTTTTAAAACTCAGGTTTGTTCATTAAAACAAAGCTTTTTGTGACCCAAATGTATTTCTTACTTAGAAATCAGAGAAACGGGTCTACAGCACAATTATAACCGTTATAACAACAGCCAGCTGTGCTTCTGAACCATTCCACCCCAACTTTGACCTGAGTTCAAACCAGCCTCTGTGGGAAGCAAATTCATAGCAGCTCTGTAGCTGAATATAAAAATAGATGCAAATACAAGAAAATAGACAGCAGCTCTGATTAGCGACCTCAAACATCCCGAAACAATGTCCGAATTAGGGCCTTTTTTTGATGAACATGTAAACATTTAGTTAAAAAAAATATGTTTCAGGCACAGGATGTTTATCCATCACGAGACATCACAAAGTCTCTCTCAGACTCAGGAGGACACACACAGCCACCATAAATGTGCCAGCGAGAGCAAAACATTTTTGAGATATTACAAAATAAATTGGGCCTGTATATTCATATGAGAGGGATTTGTGAAAGTATAAACATTGCCCCAAAAGTTTGCATTAGCTAAGAAGAATGAGATGGATTATAGTCTTCTTTCGTTCAGCTTTGTCAAACACATGAAATAAACGTATGATTCACTGGTGTATTAACAGGACGTCTGCATGCGGTGCGTGCATTCGTGCGTGTTTGCACAGGAGGGCTAATGCTGAATGGCTCAATTTGCAAACAGTGAAAAGTCTCTGCTTTGTTTTTAAAGGCTGGAGTTTCTGGGCATACACTTGGACACTCTCAGATGTCCTTGGGGAGCAATGCAGTTGAAAGCAATACCAGTGCATGGTCATACAGACGTAGTGGAGAGGGGTGGGGGTGTGTGTTTTGAATGGCTAAGGATTTGCACAGAGAGAAAGAAGGGTTGGAGGATTTAGGAATGTTTCAAGATAAAGTTTTTAGGGGAGGTGAGCCAAAACAATGATATTATGTTATTGAGATTGTTAGAATTTCTGTGGGAGGAGAAACAACAATGCCAGTTTGCCACAGTTGTATAACAGGAGATGATCGTATATTATTCTTCTTTCCCAGAATATGAATGCTCTAAAGGCATCCTGCTTGGGGATTGATTGTGTTTCACTACAGGTCGTAGTGCAGCTAGTGACCGACACAGGCTGTCAGCCAGCCCGGCATGGAAAGACTAAAAATGGACTGAGGGGTGTTGGGGTGAGCAAGGTTAAAGGAACAAGTAGCATATCTGACTTGAAATAACACATGCAGTTGGTGTTTATTATGTCAGGAGCCGTCAGTCAGCTTCAGAAACTTTCCTTACACAATGAACAAATCTTAGATGTGTTTATTCTTTAAGGTCGGCTTGAAATGTGTTTCGTAAACTGTCTGCTTTGTTGGCATTTTTAACACCATGCTGCAAGAGGCAACAACCCAAATGGACGCTCTTTAAGGGGCATCCGCACAAAAGCATTTATGTTATTGGCTCAGTTTACTTTCACACCTTGCTAAAACCTTGCTAACTAGGCAACTGGAGCCTGGAGTGTCCAAGAAAGCCATGATTATACTTTTACACAAACTGACACGAACAGACCCGATGCTGAGTACTCATTATCAAGTCCACTTGAGGTCCACTCAGGTCCGAGTGACAAGAATCAACTGTCAGGTAAAAAGCGATGTGCAATCTGAATCAGATGCTAAGGTAACCTCAGTGTGCTGTATTTACCTGCAAATGTCAGTCAGCTGTATTCTTCACTCTCATTGGTAGCTGCTTTCATTGCTCGACTCAAAGTTGAGACGAGTCTTAACTGGGACCCACCCACTTCACATGCTGTCCATCTACACCAAGCGGTGCAAGTCCAAAGCTAGGAAGATTATGATGGACCTCTCCCATCCCAACAATGGACTCTTCTCACTGTTGAGGTCTGGGAAGTGCTTCCGCTCCCTTAAGGCCAAAACAGAGAGAATGAGGAGGAGCTTCTTCCCCCAGGCTATTCGGGCCCTGAACCAGGTGTAGGACTGGACTCTCCCAAACACGTCACTATAAGACTGGACTTTCACACACGTCACCACACGCACCACCACACATTTCCTATAATCCTATAATTCCTATAATTTATAATCCTTATCTTTATAATCTCTTCTGCTATTTGCACATTCTTTACTGTAAATTCCTAAGTTAATTTGTAAATTTTTGTAGTAAACTGTAAATTGTAAATATTGTAAAACTTTCTTCTGTCATTTAATGGTCGGGCATTGTACAGCTACAAGCATTTCACCCCCATGTCATACTGTGTATGGTTGTGTGTGTTTGACAAATAAAATTTGAATTTGAATTCAGCTTGTGGCCATTTCGTCCATCGCTGACATCACTGCCATGCCTTCGACTTTCTATAGTTGCTGCTAGTTGCTTTTATGTGGATGCCCTTAAGGGGTCAGGCTTGTTGGGCGTGAAGAAGGTGGAAATATGAAGCAAAACTTGCAAAAAAACTAAAGAGCTAAAAAGCTATGCTAAAGTGAAAAATATTGAGGATTGTCATGTGAATTTTGCTCAAAAGTTGTCCAACATATTGGATGTCTTAAAAACACCTATTCCCGGGCTGGTGGGCAGTGGTGGTTGCTGGTGGAAGTTGCTGCTTCTACCTGGATGAAACTGGCTGCAAAGAATGTACTGCACCAAAACCTCGCTTTTGGTTGCTTGCAGATTGCCACAGTCACCTGTAGTTTTTATCCCTCAGCTATAAAACACTGACATCATCCACCCAACTTTGTGAACATGATAACTCGAGAACGATACAACATAGGACTTTTAAATTGTTACCATAGGTGCATAAAAATAATCTTGGACAAGTTAGAATCTTGGTGGCAATGATCTCAAGCGCAAAGTTTTCTGAAAAGCTTGTGAATGCAATAACTCAAGAAGGATGTCGCCTACGATGTTCAAACTTATCAGTGCATCCACTGGGAGGCTGAGGGGTAGCACTGGCAGCATTTTTCATGTTTGTTTAGCAGATACTTGCTAACTGCTAGCCCAGCGATAGTAAAACTTGAAAAACTGCATTGCAAACAGAAAATGGAGACTGTTCACCTTCAAAATAAAAGTTGTTAGCAGTGCAGCAAACATGTTTCAAAAACCTTTACTTTGAAGGCTTTCATTTCTAATTTATGTCACACTGTTCCCAGTTTCACTACAGCTCGGAGAGTAGACATACAGTGTTTGTACCACTTCCATTGAAACTATGACTGAGCAATGTGATAGCAAACAAAACAACCACATGGAAGTTTCTGCCAACCAGCTGGACAATAACGTTTTTTCCATAGCGACAGCTGGATGCCAGGAAGTCACTGACTCATCTGGAGACCTGTGTGATGCGGGCGTTAGCAGTCAGTTTCCCAGCAATTACAATCAACCTCCAGCAATAGATAGACTGTTACTTAGAACTAATCAGCAGATATGGATACAGCTTGATGACATTTGCTGAAAACTCCCTTCTTTTCCTCCAAATATGGTAACACCAATAAACTTCACACCATCTACCAATAAACCAACATAGTGGCTTATGCTGAGACTTCGAAATAAAAATTCAACACTAATGGGTGACATCATGAAGGCTACATCCATGTTCAAAAGCGTCTGTAGTCTGGGGGCTAGCACGAGAGAAAGGAAGATGTTTTGCGCTGTTGGCATTGTTGTTTCCAGGAAATCTGACCAATACTGGATAAATTATTAATGCTAAACAAATAAATAACGCATCCAAGTTTAATTAGAAATTAAATCCAGTCGAATAATTAGCTCTGAACGTAGTTAAAGAAACCTTTCCCTCTAAATGGTGAAATCTGGTCCTGGTATGTGATTAGCTCTGTGAGTTTAACTAGTGCTCCAGTCTGTAAAACCCTCCCTGGTGTTCAGGTTCAAGGCCCTGTGGACGGCCCTCGGATTTCTCTCCTCTCCTTCTCTGTACTGATGGAAAACTAATAAAATACTGAAGGAGGGTGCATTGCTCGCTCTTCTTTGAAGAAAAAAAAGGAGGGAGGGGATTATTTCTCAAAGCTGTGCAGTCCTCGGGCCATATCTAAGGAGCCGCCACCATAGATGTCAGCTCTGTCTCACACTAGCTCTTAAATCAATCACATGTCAAGGCTGTGAATAGCAGCCCAATAAGCTCAATTAACACTAAAATACTCCGAATCCATGCCCCTCTGCCACCCGTCACCACCTCCTGGGCGAGGCCTCTCAGATCTCGGGACATGAGAAGACGCCGACATCCCTGACTCACCATAGCTCCGGCCCAGCAGTGGCCCCCGTAGCCACGCACAGCCCCTATCAAGCTATAGCCGCATAACTTAAGCCTGCATTCACACACAGACAGCTCAGTGCCTATTTATACACCACATCCTGGCAACGCACACGAGAAAACAAAACTCCTGCAGTATCAGTGTATCCAGTGTTGTCTCCCTCTCAATGCTCAGTTCCCATCTGATGTCGGAGGGGGCACAGAGACATAGCTGCTTAGGATAACTGAAAGATGGCTGCTTTAGATAGCTGGAGGTACCAAAACAACCTGATTATGCATTTGGCTGATATTCCAATTGTATTCCCTGCATGTAATGCATTCCTGGCCATGTAACTGTCATTACCGACATTGTTAGCTACAATAAAACAGCAGGTAGGCGTGTGATTTAACTCCCACGTTCTGCTGTGAAAATAAAGACAGACACCTTTAACTTTACTAAAAAAGAAACTCACAACTGGGACATGAGGTTGGTAACATATCCAGACCTCACAGTATAATCACAACTATAGCTTTAGTTGTTGTGAGTGAACCAATATTCTGTGAACTTAATAAAAAAGATGTTAAAGATGCTGAGCACTTTCCTGGTTTGAGTTTAAAACAAAATACCTCCAAACTACTTCAAAAATGTTTCTTATGATGTGGATTTATTTTTATATTTACCAAAAAAACCACACCACAACAAAAAAAAAGGCTTACACGTGATTAGGTGAACATCAAATGGGAAAAAATAGACTCCTCAGATCAGAAAAAATGAAAGATCACAAAGAAGCACTCTTTATTATTCAATTTTATTTATATAGCGGAAAATCACAACAACAGTTGCCTCAACGCGCTTTATGTTTTAAGATAAAAACTCTACAATAGGACAGAGAAAACCCCAACAATCAAACAACCTCCTGTCAGCAAGCGGTTTGGCGACAGTACAAGGAAAAAACTCCCTTTTAACAGGAAGAAACCTCCAGCAGAACCAGACTCAGGGAGGGCGGCCATCTGCCGAGACCAGTTGGGGGTGAGGAAAAGAAAAGAGGACTTCTGCATAACGCAACTGATGCTCCCAACCCCATTAAGAAAGAAGAAATCCCATGAATGACCCCTGATAAGGCACACTGTGAAGTGGAAACCATTTCAGGTGACTACATCATTAAGAGAAGGCCAAGGGTTTGCAGCGCTGTCAAAAAAAGCAAAGGGTGACTACTTTCAGGAATCAAAGATAAAAAACAAAACAACTTTTACATATCAATTTTATCTTTGTTAAATAACTTTACATCTTGCTTCATATATTTGAGGTCTTCAGTTTGTATCTACAATATAGAGAGTAGTGAACAAAGAAAAACCATTAAATAAGGAGGTTTCTCCAAACTTGACTGGTAGTGTATATATAGCAGCATAGTGATGGTGGGTTTGAATCCACTGTCCAGCTCACGTCTTTCTGTGTGGAGTTTACATGTTCTCCTCATCCTTGCGTGGGGTTCTCTCCGGTGCTCTGGTGTACTCTTACAGTCCAAACACATGCATGTCGCTGGTGGCTCGAAATTGACTGCCAGTGTGAATGTTTGTCTGCCTCTCAGTGTTAGAACTGTGAAAGACTGGTGACCTCTCCAGGATCCCAACAGCTTGGTTGGTCTCTAGCCCCTGAGCTCACTTTGACCAGAGACTTGAAACAGAGACAAACAATAGCTTGTCCTCATATAATTTGTCTTTTAAAGGTATAAGCCTCTGAACCTCGGGCAGAAGCACTTCCCACCTTACGCTTAAAGACAAAAGTGTTTGCTGGTTGTGGAATAACCTGCCAGAGGAAATATGGTTCACCTCATTAGCATCTTTTATATCCCCCAAGTCTCATGTATACTATATACTATGAATTCAAGAGTCAAAAATATTAGGATTACGATTTAAGGATTAGCCTCCCTTGTTGTGCCAAGTAATGATATTTAGTATTTCTACTTTTTTATTTTTTTAAACTAACATCTTTACTTATATTGACAAATAGTCTGTAGTGAGCATGATTTATGAAGGGGTTAAATATAAAATTAATAAATTACCTGATTAAGTCATTATGACTTAACCTAGCCATGTTTTGGTTCCTTGAAGTAGGGTTATAGAATAGTGATGTTATCTAAAATTTCTGCTGCCCTCTCGGCCAGATCTCTCTTGAAAAAACATTTTTGTTAATGAGATTTTTTTTTTTTTTTTTTTTTTTTTTTTTTTTTTTACCCAAGGGGGGAGGGGAAAAAAAAAAAAAAAAAAAAAAAAAAAAGGGAAATATCAAAGTTACTTTGCCACAAACTCATTGCAGCTTCTACCTTCTCTTTGGGATGTTTTATTATGGATCAACAAGTCACTCATAACAGTTTAAATTCCTGGAGCAAGTTTTTGGCACAACACTGTTAAGGAGGAAAAGGGCAGATACAGACATTTATGCTGCAATCATTATAGTAAGATTATTATTGATCATTGTGTCATGGTGTGCAAAGGTGAATCGTGCGGAGAGAATGAAGAAGGGACCCAAATGCAGACAATGGAAATGAAGATGAAACTGAAAATGAGCCTTTATTTGTGGCTGAATGAACACTACAAAAAAAAAAAAAAAAAAAAAAAAAAAAAAATTAAATTGGGGACAGCCAAGCATGAAACTGGAACTAAACAACCTGAAACCTGGAAACATGGCACAGACTTTCAAAGTAACAGAGCACAGAGTAGACATAACATAGGACACAGGGGAGGCACATAAACAAAACCTAAAGACTAGAAATCATGAAATACTAAGAAACTAGGGAGCTAGAAATACTGAAACTGAGACTAACAGTGAAAACTTATGATAAAATCAAAGATTAATAACAACACAAACTCAAAACACTGGTTTGCAGTGAAAGTACCCACACCTCAAGGGCTGGCTCCAGACAGCCCAAACCAGAAGAGCATAACAATAACAACCCAACAAGGGCGGATGGTGGTGGTCCAAAACAAAAAGCACTAGAGCTCATGAAATAGTCGAAAACAGAATATCCACAACAAGCACTGGAACTCCAGAAACAGCCTAACCCTAACCCGGCCTGGAGGATGAAAGCGCAGGAGCCCAGGCCTAAAAAGTTCAGGGGGCCAAACTGCACGGAAAGCGGCGGCGCAGACACAGTTCAGGAGGCTGTCCGTGGAGCCAGCAGCAGCGAAGAAACAGTCCAGGGTGCCTGCCGTGAAGAAAGCGGCAGCGGCGCCAGTGTAACAAGTCCAGACGCTGACCACATGGGAAGCAGCTTTGGCAACACAGTTCAGGAGGCCGTTAATGATGTCAAAGATGCTCAGCTGATGGCCTGGAAAGTGGCTGGCGACAGTGTGGTGCTGGACGTTGACAAGCAGGCTGTGGACAGCTGGATGGACTCTCCAGAGCCCCCAGCGGGAGCAGATCCAGAGCTAGCAGTTGCGGAGACCTCTGGCTGAGATGAAGCAGGGCCAGCAGGTGTGGAGACCCCTGGCTGAATCGGTGGCTGAGCAGATATCTGAGCTAATACCTGAACTAATAACTGAGCTAGCGAGTAAGCTAGTGATAGAAGTTGATGTTGTTGTAATGGTGGATGAAGTGGTGGATTAGCAGGTGGCTGAACTAGTTCTCCTAAGCCTCCAAAAAACGAGGGAAACGGCTGGACAGGCTCACCTAAGCCTCCAGCGGAAACAGGAACGGATGCAGGCACCTGCTGGACACTAGCCGCTCCCACTCGAGGAGTGGGTATGGGTGCAGAGGTGGGCTGTGTCCTGGCTAGCATCGCCCTGGGAACTGGTATGGTTGCCGGGGCAGACCGGACACCAGTCACTCCCACCCGAGGGGTAGGTATGGGTGTAGCAGGTTGCTGGTTCATGGCCACCCTCACCCTGGGAGCCGGAATAGGTACCGGCAACGGCTGGGCAGCTGCTGTCCCCACCCGAGGAGCTGGTACAGATGCAGACACTAGCAGAGCTTCACCTGGCCTTGAATCCGGAGCAGGGACCAACCGGGCCCCAGCCCCCCTCACCCGGGAAACTGATACAGGTGCAGGGGACGGCCGGACCACAGCTGCCCTGGAAACAGGGGCACAGAGAGGCAGAGGAGAAGGCTCGGAAAAAACAGTCTCAGCAAAAATAGGTTTAAAACCTTTTTGTTCACTCAACCTTTTGGTTGAGTGAACAAACTGTGACTTGACAGAACCTGACTTGGTAACATGGCTTACAGTTTTTGATTTAACAGCGTTAACAGTCCTTGAAAAATGATTGTCTTTTACCTCCTCTGGAGGAGCAGAACGAAAGGAATCCTCCAAGTCCAACTCCTCATCAAAAAAAGAAATCCCAAAGCTTTCCTGGGTGAGTTCATAGTTTCTTATGTTTGTGGGTTCTGAAGGCGCGTAAGAAAAGGAGTCACTTTTACTCACCACTGAAGGTTGCTCAGCTGGTGTAGAGTGACGGCGCCGTGAGCGCCGCTTCCTCCGGGAAGAGGAAGCCGGTGATCCAGGCAACTTGGCCTCCAGCGCGCAGAATGGCAGCACCGAGGCTGGGGAGCGCAGGCATGAAGGCTTGGGTGCTGGTTTAGCAGCAAGTGAAGCAGCACGGCATCTCCGGGGTCCCCCCAGAGCTAAACGAGTCCCTTGAAATATGCTTTCGTAGTCAGGGGTGAGCCATGGCTTCCACCTGAGCTCGTCTTCCAGCTGGGCAAGAACAGCCTGCTGTCGCTCATGCATTTCGAAGGCTGCTGCGTCCATTATTTGTCAGAGCTTCCAAAGGCAAATTGTGTGGTGAGAATGAGGAGTGGACCCAAACACAGACGATGGAGATGTTTAACTGAAAGCGAGCCTTTATTTGTGGCTGAATGTAATACTACAAACTAACAAAAACCTTAACTGGGGACAGCTAAACTGGAACCCTAGCTAGCAAGAAACTGGGGAACATGAACAGAATGATGAGACACAGACAGTCTGATGAAGAACAGAGGTAAATATACACACAAGGTAACGAGGGGAATGCACAACAGGAGGGAGACACAGCTGAACCTAATTAGACGTGAGGAGACAGGGAGGAAGCAAAACAGAATACATTGCCATAGGACACAGACTTTCAAAGTAAAACAGGAAACACACGAACACGGACGCAAGGATGAAGAAGACACAGAGAAAAGAGACGTGGAGCAGGAAGGCACAGGGGAGGCACATAAACAAAACCCAAAGACTAGAAATCATGAAATACTAAGGAGCTAGGGAGCTAGAAATACTGGAAACTGAAACCAAGAGACTAGCAGTGAAAAATTATGATGAAATAAAGATCAATAATAGTACAATCTTAGGACCGTGACACATTATTTTTAATATTTTTGCAATTATATAAACTTTAAAGTTGTTTTTAAAGTGTGCTACTAAGTTTAGCAAGAAAGTCGTGATCTAAACTTAACCTTAAGAAACTGCAGAAAAAATACAAATAACCCGAAACAAGACTTGAATGTGCGTGTGTTGTCCCTCCTGCACCCCGCTTTCACCCTAATGTGGCCGTTTTTGGTCTTTTAAAGTGGAAACACACGTATACGGCATTTGTTTCAGGAACGCATGCATAGCTATTTTTTTTAAAACCTCATACATTGGTCAGACTTCAGT
Source organism: Mchenga conophoros (assembly GCF_057382185.1). Classification (NCBI taxonomy): domain Eukaryota; kingdom Metazoa; phylum Chordata; class Actinopteri; order Cichliformes; family Cichlidae; genus Mchenga; species Mchenga conophoros. The sequence goes on from NC_140539.1 coordinate 13,225,509, forward strand.
CTTCTTATGATATTTTACGTATTAGCCGCTCGAAGTTCCAAACTGCTGCCAGAACGGCTAAAGCGGCTTTTCTCTCTAAAATTATTACCACTAATGGTGATAATCCACGAATTCTATTTAAAATTTTTAACTCTGTGGTGAACCCCCGTCCCTCTATGCCACTGCTGTCTTCCCCGGGTCTTTGTGGAAAATTCTCAAACTATTTTTTAGATAAAGTTTTATCCCTTAGATCTACTCTTCCTCTGGTGACTGATTGTATGTCTACTCCTGATTGTTCGGCCACTTTTTATCAATTTGAACCCGTTTCTCTCTCCACTCTGAAGCGTCTAATTGATAAACTGAACAATACTAACTGTGTACATGATGCTCTCCCATCCCGTATTGTTAAGGATTGTTTCAGTGTAATTGGACCTTGTTTATTGTCCATATTGAACTTCTCCTTGCTTTCTGGCTATGTACCTTCAGCTCTCAAGCATGCCATAATCCAACCTGTTCTAAAAAAAAGGAACCTTGAGCTTAGTGATTTTGCCAATTTTAGGCCAATTTCTAAGCTTCCCTTTCTGGCTAAAATACTTGAGAAGGTGGTTCTGCTCCAACTGCAGACCTACCTTGATGAGAATAATATAAATGATAAATTTCAATCGGCCTTCAAACAACATCACAGCACAGAATCAGCATTGCTTCGTGTTTTCAATGATCTCCTACTAATGGCTGACAACGGACGCCCCTCAGTCTTAGTGCTTTTGGATCTATCATCGGCATTTGACATGGTTGACCATAATATCTTATTAGCGAGACTTGAGCACACTGTAGGCATCAAGGGCGCTGCCCTGGATTGGTTTAAATCCTATCTCTCCAATCGGCTCTCTACGGTACATCTGGCTACATCCTCTTCCTCGGCTGTACCTGTTTGCTGTGGTGTCCCCCAGGGATCTGTGCTGGGCCCTACCCTTTTCTCATTATACTTGCTTCCTTTAAGTGCCATCTTTGAGAAATACCATATTGCTTATCACTATTATGCAGATGATATCCAGCTCTATTTTGAGCTAAACGACGATCTTGCTCTGTCTCTGAATAGCCTCCGAGAATGCATGTCTGAGGCCAAGAAGTGGTTGTTGTCGAATTCTCTTATCCTTAATGAGAAGAAAACCGAGATTATGATTTTTGGTAGTAATGCCCTTCGTGCCAAACTCCGGGATGCCTTTGGTTTTCTTAGTTGTTCTCTCTCTGATACTGTCAGGAATCTGGGTGTCTTATTTGACAGCTCCTTTTCACTTGACAAACAAGTGTCTGCTGTTGTCAGATCTAGTTTTTACCAGCTTCGTCTTATCTCTAAGGCTAGGCGCTATATCCCGCATAAAGATCTCGAAAAGCTCATCCACGCCTTTGTAACGTCGAGGCTAGACTATTGTAATTCACTTTATTGTGGTCTCCACTCTTCCCTTTTACAGAGATTACAGACAGTTCAGAATGCTGCAGCTCGCATTCTAACTAAAACCAGCAAGTTTGCCCACATTACTCCTGTCCTTGCCGATCTGCACTGGTTGCCTGTCAAATATCGTATTCAATTTAAAATTTTGTTGTTTACTTTTAAAATTACTAACAACACTGCACCCAGCTACCTTAAGGACCTTTTAAACCCTTATGCTCCTGCTAGGGCTTTAAGGTCATCGTCACAGTTACTGCTGGCTCAGCCCAGATCTCGACTTAAGACTAGAGGTGATCGATCGTTTGCTCTTGTTGCACCTGTGCTGTGGAACAATCTCCCGATTGGCATCCGGGCATCTGATTCTATTCATTCTTTTAAATCACAGCTTAAAACATATCTTTTTAAACTTGCCTTCTCCACCTTTTAATTGCTGGTTTGTTTGTTTGTTTGTTTGGTTGCTGTGACCTATTGACCTCTTGTATTAATTCCCTCCTATCTTTCTACTGGTGTCTTTTATTATGGTGGTACAGCTTTTATCTTGCTATTACCCATGTGCTGTAGTCATTCTTATTGGTAGCTTTTATCTATGAACATAACTCGTTATTTTTATTTATCCGTTATCAATGTTTGAACCTTTTATTGTTTTATGTAAAGCACTTTGGTATGCCCAAGGCTTTTAAATGTGCTCTATAAATAAAGATTGTTGATTGTTGTTGGTCGTTTCCTGCAGCAGGAACAAGCTGGCCTGATGGTACAAAGCTTCTCCAATTCATGCTTCCCAAAAGCTGAGCTATTCCTTTAATTCAAGGTCAACACTGCTAGTTTAGCTAAAATGCTGGGGGTAAGTATCTAATGGCATTTGTGGTTGACATGAGGGACACCGAGTGCCCAAACCAAACATATGTTATCAGTGTATGGTGATATACTGTCAGAGCTGCTGATCAGACCCAGGTCAGTGGCTCAGCATGGTTCCCCCTCTCTTTTCCTAATTACTTCTTTATCTCTGTTTTCTTAGTGGAGGAATCCTCCGACACGGCACCAGGAAGTTTGATTCTCCAGGCTTTCTTTTCCTTAAGATTAAAAGTGCTTCAGAAGTGGATAAACAGTGATCACACAATCTGAGCCAAAAACTATACGCTGGGATTTAAAACGGGTTTAAAATCAATTTGTTGTTCTCCACTTACTCAGGCATCACATTTAATCTGGTTGATCATCTTTAATCTCGTTAAGCTGCACATCCCGTTTCTCAGGGACTCTCTGTTGGGAAGTACAACATGTGCAGGCTAAATAGTCACAGGTCATATTTTAACACATGTTGACTCATTCTGCGCTGCAGCCAAGTGTGTAGGTCCTGCTGGAGGGGAGGAGGGAGTTTGGGGCCCGTTATAATTATGATGATGAAGCACAAATCTCCTCTCAGTCGCCTCACCATTTGCCGTGTTGCCCATGCAGTTTGGCTGCAAGCTGTCAACTGAGCTGCAGCTGAACGAAGTGCAAAGGAGAGACCGCTCAGCAGCAGCAGCAGCGATGCTGATGATGGTGCACAAATACCTCCTTGCCATTTGTCATGTTTTCATGCGTTTGACCATTTCAATTACATGCTGTCAGCTGGGAGGGACGGAAAGCTAGAGAGAGCATGAGAGACGGAGCACATGCCGGAGAGAGTGCGAGTGACACATGTTGCACAGAGTGAGTGAGGAAGGACACATGGCGGGCCGAGCACACAGACAAGAGCACAGGGAAGAGAGGAGGGGGGAGGCAGACGTGCATGTGAGAGAAAGCTGGCAGCAGAGACAGGAGGGGGTTTATAGAGTGGTTAGGGGACAAGCACAGGGATATCAACTATCTCTGACCCCACACCCACCCCTGCCTCATCTGCCCACCCTGTAGGCCTCTGCCCTGGTACGTCAAACGAGTCCTATTTATAACCTGTGGATGGATGAGAGAATCAGGTGGACTCTCCTCTGGAAACTGTCCACGTCTGAAGGGTGAATGTATGTGTTAATGTTGACGCGCCTGCGAGTGCGTGTGTGCAGGGATGGGATGCTGGCATATGTCCATTTGCTGCAATATATGTGCACAGGAATGTATCCTAAGTCTCACTGATCTGCAGTGCTAATGTGCTATAAATGTTTTGTTTTGTTTTCTCCATATTAAAAGTGAATTAAAGGTAAAATAGTAAAACAATTTAATTTTCCCTTATCTGCACTATGGGTGAACATAAATACAGATGAGTCTTTAAGGCTATCCAAAGGTTTACAGATGTGTCGCACACCATCAGACGTCAGCATGGTTTGGAAGTAGCTGCAAACTTAATTCAACTTAAATTTAGCTAATAGGCATCCAATAAATAGATTTGAACTATCACATTGTCTTCATCAAGCTCTAATGACACTGGACAAATTCCAGCTGACACTGGGTGAGAGGCAGGATACATGCTGGGCAGGTTGCTGCTCTGTAACGGGGGGGAAAGGACCACTTGGTCAGTATTGTTTGTATATAACAGCATAATGAAATAATAAAGGCATAAGGAGTGCTCCTTGGTTGTAGTAAATGCAGGATTAAAGAGACTGTTAATTTTTTAACTCTCTGTCACAGCTTACAAGCTTGTAAAGTCTGATCTCCCCGCTCTGTGGTGGTTTCTATCAGTAAATCATGATACATAAAAATAAGATGGCTTCAAATAATTCCATTTATATTCTTGTCGATGTTCAAGAAGAAAGGAAATTTCATTAAAATGCAGGATGTTACCCAAAGAGGAATGACATAGTATTGATGATAATAATGCTCTCATAGAGCAGGTGCTCCATACTCTGTGGTTCAAATCCACTTTGGGCTGTTTGCTGTGTGTCTTCTCCAATGATTTTGGTCCATGTTGACATGACAGCATCACACAGCTGCTGCAGATTTGGCGACTGCGCATACATGATGTGAATCCCCTGCTCCGCCACATCCCAAAGGTGCTCTATCGAATGAGATCTGGTGACTGTGGACGCCATTGTCGTGTTCAAGAAACCAGTTTGAGAAGCAGGGTTCAAAGATGGGTATGGTGTGGTCATAAAGGGATGGCTATGGTCAGCAAGGCAGGCTGTGGTGTTTAAACGTCTATACTAAGAGGCTCAAAGTGTGCTAAGAAAATATCCCCCAGGATGGATCCAAGCTTTCACGATGTTTACACCAATCATCTGAATGTTGCTGCAGAAATTTAGACTCATCAGACCAGGAAGCATTTTTCCAAACTTCTGTTGCCTACTTTTGGAGAGCCTGTATAAACGTTATCCTCAGTTTCCTGTTCTTAGCTGACAGGAATGGCACCTGGAGAGGTCTTCTGCTGCTTCATGTTGTACATGTTGCATAGTCAGACCTCTAGCAAGTGGTTAGTTGAGTTATTGTTGCCTTCCATTTTGGCCATTCTCCTCTGACTTCTAACACCAGTAAGACATTTTCTCCCAGAGAACTGCTGCTCACTAGAACTTTTTCAGACCTTTCTTTGTATTTAAGGTTATGTAGCAGTGGATCAGCAGTTTCTGAAATACTCAGACCAGCCTGTCTGGCACCAACGACAATGCCTTCAGAGTTTCTTAAATCACCTTTCTTCCTCATTCTAATGCTCAGCTTGAACTTCAACAGGCTGTCTTAACCATGTCTAAATACTTAAATACACTGAGTTGCTGCCACATGACTAGATATCTGTGTTCTGCACGTTCATGTTTATATATATTTACATTGGTGCAGCTGAGCAGGTGTACCTAAGTAAGGGGGCACATTCAGGTGGATTAGAAATACCATACAACAAACTCCAACTATGGAAACAAACAATTTTCCTTTGGTTTTAATTCTTTGTTTCTCCAAGTTGTTCTTTTTAGTGACGTGCAGCATGCACAGGTCATCTGAGAAGTACAATGTGGCCATTCGTTAAATTAAACATGACTGCCAATCGTTTGCAGGAGCAGATGTCGATTCAAGCATACCCCAAACGCGATATCATCATTTCATCCCGCTCCCTCTCCCTTTGGTTGCTGTAATCGCCCGTGGTGTGCCATGAGGCGAGCGCCGCCGAGCTGTAAAGCTAAACCTGTGCCAACACTGGACAGCTAATAGGCTCATCCATCATGGAGGGAATGAGACAGCCCCCCCACGCTCGCTCCCTCTCTCTACCCTCTGTGTCAGCCAACTCTTGAGCCCAGACATACTCTCACACACTTACAGGCAAAATTACTCCAAGGTTCTCCACCAGGGTATCCTTTCTTTATTATTCTTTAGTGAACAAGGGGGCCCTTCATAGTCAGCGCAATTTATCCCCTGTCTCGTTTCGAAATAAAAAAGTTTAAAACGAGGCAAACGGAGTGAGAAGGTCGTTGTGGTTTCAAACCTCCAAGCCGCAGGCCTTCCTGAGCGTCCTGAATGTGGAAGCGAGGCCAGAGGGTCATGAAGAGGCCCGTTCAGTCCCAGCTCTGTTTGCCACAAAAACAAACCCATCAGTAGAAATGTTTCTCAACTCTCACATTTCCACAATTTACAATTTCTTAATAATTTGCTAGTTTGTAGTTTCAGTATTTTTTAAATTTCACAACTTTAAGGGAGTCGGTGATTGATAATCGGACAGGACTGCAAATATATTAGACGCCTTCCAGGCGTGTTTTGTGTTTTGAAGCTGACACCTAAAAATCAGTTTGAATGTTTCAGGTTCATTAAATTCAGCTTGTTTAATATTTCATTATCAGTGAGGAGAGTAAACATTTTGATGTGTCCTTACTTTTAAAAGGCCAACCATCTGTACGTGGAGATGGACGCCGAGCGGTGACGTCGGCTTTAGAGAACGATATTAACTGACTAGTTTGTGTACGGTGGTACTGTGATTTATGTTTAATATCCTGCTTAAATGTTTTTTTTAAAAAGTAACTTGCCAAACTGTAACAATTTTTAAAAAGGAATATATTTTCTAATTTCACCATATTATTAGGTATTTTCAGATAAATGCAAAATATATGATGACTTAAGGCTGGATTAGCAACATGTGTGTGAGATCATTCGCTGTTTTAACAAATTGCTTCATTTTTTTCCCTTCTGTCAATTAATTCCCATAAAATCTGGTATTCCATGGCAAAATTCCATCACAGGAAAACTGTAATGCCCTCTTTATCAAAAACCTTGATTTCAACAATGAAGAGATTGTGCGGCTGACACGTAGTGTAGCTGACATTCGGTGGTTAATGGATGATGGTTATATAATAAATCCCAAAAGTTCTACCACATTAGTTAATGCTGGTTCTCACATTTCAGTCCAGTGTTGTGGTGGTAAACAACCCCCCTCACACAGGTTTTCTGTTGACATAAAACAAACATTTTTCCTCTTCTGAAAAACTTTATATTTACTTGAGAACATCGGAAGAACTTAAACCTACATTTGTGTGGTGATTGGTTCACCGTAGCCACACACACACACCTTCTCATGGTAAAAGATGCCTTTGATATGGTCCCAAGTGCTATACCCCGAAGTCTGTATGTTTTCCCAAAAGGAGGAAAGTCATAAAAAGTCCAGGTTCCCAAATTACTGTCACTCAAAGAGTTTCTTTCTCCTTCTCTCTCTCTCTCCCCCGTCTCCATTCACCTCTCCTCTCGCCAGCCCCGCAGTCTCCAACCTTTTCCTGCTTCCACCACTACCAATGGGGGCTTTCTCTTGTTTCCTGGTGCTGGAGCTGCTGGATAAACACACAAGCTGCCCCTCGTATAAAGGCTCAATTCTTCTCCATCATGTTTTAAATATGGATACAAAGAGAAACTTGTATGATAATTTTTGGCATATGGTGGTGGGGGTCAGCGGGTGGGGTGTGTGTGCATAGAGGGTGTGGGGGGCGGGCTAGACAAAGTTGTGCCTTGTTCTGATACTTGTCTAAGATTTCGGGGTTTTTGTTTTATGCAAGACCAGACCGATGCCATCTGATGGAGTGAACGGCAGTTTGTGTTTTAACGTGCCCGAAAATGCGAGGTTGAACAAACGTTTGGCTCCCTTCAGTCTTTGGCTGATGTGATAAGTGTTGGCAGGGTGTGCTGCAGCATAAGGCAGCACTGTTATGGAATTCGGGTGGCGTGTGGAAACACTGAGGAGCCAGAGATTAAACAAAGACGTAATTGCAAATCTCAATCTAAGAAGATCAGGCGCTCCTCTCCGACGGCGAGCTGTCGAAAGGCTGGCAGCTATCTTTGATCTTTGATTTCGTGATGCAGGAGTGGAAATGGAAAGAGAATCTGGCTCCTGGGTTGGAACATGCCAGAAATGACACAGATACCCGAGATGATACCGATGGCCCGCTGATAGCCTGAGGATCACCTTACTGCCCCTGTGCCAGCAGCACTGCAGCTGGGCAAGTACAGGCCTCTGAGGAGAGTGACGTTACCCTCCGATGATGCTTTAAACACATTATTACGTTAATACAGAGAAGGAGATGAGGGTGGTTGTATTTTCAAATAAGTACATTTTTACACTTATGGTTTCTTAGTTAAAAAATAGAAATGAAAGTTTGAAACTAAGAGCATCAGGATGATTAACTTTGCTTTCATTTTAAACTTGCTTGTTGTTGTTTGTTTTGGAAAGCAAGTCATTTGTAAAGGGTCATTATACAGGAAGTAATTTTACATAAAAATAATAAAGTGCTTTGTTTTAAAAAGTACCGCTTTTACAGCAGTGTCTGCAGTTTTGTTCTGCGATGATTGAAGAAAGCTTACTCCAGTCACACCTGGGAAAACAGTAGTGGGAGTCCACAGCACGACCTACATTTTTATCTCTTTTTCAGTGGTTGCCCTGAAGACGGGGACCAGATCTGCAACCAATCACAGTCAGTTGCTGTCTTCAGTGCAACTTTGGTGCGATGAGACAGTGACAAAAGCTGGATAAGACGGAGTCAGACTGCTGTCTGCTATCAGTTTGTGAATGAATGGGGTTAAGCTGACAATTACATGCAATCTGTTTGTGATAAAGTGGCAATCACCTGTGATGGTTTGGAAAAAAAACACAAGTCTGTTGCCACTTGTCGCACGTCTGTTACCGTATCATTACAGTCAGAGTCCAAACAGAACCTCAGAGATTCCTCCAGAAATAGTGACGTAGTTTCTAGGGGGCAACAATTTAACTGCAAAAGGACATATGCACTCAGCAGCCTCACGTTTATATAGGAATATAATGAGGATACAACCAGCTTAGACAAAGCCCTATTAGAAAGGGACAGGTTGCAGATGAGCTGCACTCATACGCACAGACTGATTGCAGTGTGTTGGCAAACTGCCTGCATTTAGAAATTAGACAGATGGTAATTATCTGCAAACCTTTGCCAATCTGCCTTGGCGAAGGTTTGCAGATAATCGCCGCTGGTGAAAGACGATCGTTTCGCCTTCGATCAGGCAACCGGTGCGGTCACCTGGTTATCAAAAGCAGTCACAGCAACTACTTGCAATCATTTTGCGAATGCAGAAAATTGAAATGCGATGCCTGTGCAACCAACCAAATGTTTCCTAGTTGCAAGGAGGATCCCGTCATATTTTTACTCCAGTGACTGAGCCATAAATAAAATCATCTAGCGGTGTAGACGTGCCTGGATTAAATTCATTACTGATGAGTCACATTCATAACCTCCTCAGACAAGCCTGTGTGTGCTTGTGGTAAACTGTGTTTTTTACAGTCAGTGTACAGCGTAAATATCTAAATGTCTGGATTTGCTACCTTGTGTCATGCCTTGTTTTGGCAATGAAAGGGCCACGGGCTCTGCAAAATAACACTACTGATTAGGGCTGCTCGATTATGGCAAAAATGATAATCATGATTATTTTCACTGAAATTGAGATCTCGATTATTTGACGATATTTATTTAACCCTTTAAGACCTACTATAGAACCAAGTCTGCCAGAGCTTATATTATATTTTTACATGCTGTAGTGCCATTTGTGGGAGCATTTCAAGTTGCTATACAGCTGTTATAGCCCATATTTTAATAATATGTATGCATTAAGTCCATAGCAACTACATTAATTGCAAAAAAGTGCAATAAACTACAAAAAAATTGAAAATCGTTTGGTTTTTTTTAACATATATTTCTACTTGGAGAAATTTAAGAGGTTTATCCCTCGAAACTTTAAATACAAAAAAGTTGCAAAAAATAGTTTACAACAACAGGAAATTTATTTTGAGTGTCTTCATAGTTTTATTTTGGAGATACACCAATTTTTATATACTGCAGAAAAAATGAAAAAACAATCCTATGATGCAAATTTGCAAAGAAAACAGCAGGTGCATCAAAATAAACTATTTCCAGCAGTGCAATTCGAGTTCTAAACATCCCAGCAACCAGAGGTGGGACCAAGTCATTGTTTTGCAAGTCTCAAGTAAGTCTCAAGTCTTTATCCTCAAGTCTCAAGTCAAGTCTCAAGTAATGTCAGGCAAGTCAGAGTCGAGTCTCAAGTCACTGGTGTAAAAGTCCGAGTCAAGTCACAAGTCTGAAACTTTGAATTTCAAGTCCTTTCGAGTCTTTAAAAAAAACAAACGAAAAAATAATGTTGCAGTTATGCTAAATGTAAATATTAGACCATGTAATTTTTAAATCTGTGTTTTTCTCAACACATACAAAATAGTGAACTTAGAAAATATACACAAATTGTGAAATTGCACCTCTTTAAAATGCAGCTCAATTAAACCTAGCTCCAAGAATAATTTTCACCGACAGTTCTGAGATAAGCTGCATGTTATTCTTGGATGCGGTTGTAGGACCAGCTTTAAAATCGCATGACAAAAATATCATGAACATTAAAAAAAACTGTATCACCAACGTAGCCTGGAAAACATTTGCTAGTTAGATGAAGTCAGCTATCTCATCTTAGCATATTTATATGCATATTTATAATTATACGGTTCTTGGAGTGAGTGCATACACTCATGAAGTTTAGTAACTTCCGGTCACTGCAACAAGCCCAGGTACAGTTTACCGACGGATGGGTGCAGGACCTTGAAATGCACCGTGTAGAACGAAAGACCATCGTACATATCATAAGTTTACCAGTCTCACAAATTGTCGTCATAAATACACATTCGTTAACCGTTTATTAATATAACCTTTGAGCTCAACGGTAATTAATTAGTAGTGGAAATAATTTCTGGTAGCATCACAGAAATGTAGCAGTGACAATAATACTGTATGCTGTAATCGTACTGGGCAATTAGTGATACAAAAAACCTGTTTTATCCTGTGAATAAAAGTATATGTTTTTGTCAGTGTACCATAATAACAGAAGCGAAACGCAATATTGTGTCAGGACAATTCACTATTTATGCACAATAAATAAAGGAGCATAGCGCGACAATTTCTGTTCAGCGCCAGACTTGCTTGTAACCTATATCACCAATTATGTTAAGAAAAATGACGCATTAACTACAACAGCAGACTGACCTTTGTGTAAATGCTTGGAGCAGACTAACCTGTGAGCTGGAGTGTTCTAGGACGTTATATTTGATCTTTGAATGGCTGCAATCCAGTCGCCTCTTTGTTACTTCGGAAACATGGTTTGAACAATTTCTCTTCAACGACGTAATCCGATAACAACCGATCTCTTTACCCGTCGGCTTCTCGTGGCTGTCATGCGACCGGCTATTGCAGTTAATAATACAACAGCTTCTTGACATTTTTGTGTTTCTTTTTATCGCTGTGTGACTGATTTTAATTGAAAGCCTGCGTGCGCTAGTACCGCTTGCCACGAGTTCCCAGAATCCTTTGCGGTTCTATCCGTGAATGACGTCACATTTTCAATCTCCATATAATATGCATGTTAAATTTTATATTTGGGGTAAAATATCAAGTCTTTTCAAGTAAACCGGTTCAAGTCCAATTCAAGTCCCAAGTCATTGGTGTAAAAGTCCAAGTCAAGTCACAAGTCTTAGAACATTTTTTCAAGTCAAGTCTAAAGTCATAAAATTAATGACTTGAGTCTGACTCGAGTCCAAGTCATGTGACTCGAGTCCACACCTCTGCCAGCAACTATTCAGAAAAGTCAAACATGACCAGTATAGGCTTTTAAGGCCTACAAGTAAAAAACTACATTTTTCGCGAAAATGATGTCACTTCCGGTTTCGGGCAGGAAATGGCGGACATGTGATAGTTCGCCTGATGTCTGTTTCACTGTGGGAAGTGTTACAAACAGCTGATCAGATCGGCAAAGCGTGTTTCTGGAATATTATGCTTTTGTTCCTGCAAGTGCTTTTTATGCAATTTTTGCAAAGCTTTATGTGGAAGGAAACCGTGACCGAGGACAAGCTGATGGCATCAGATGTAAGTACAACTCCTCCGGTTTCATATGCAAAACAAATTATTGCGCTAGCTTACACGGTTCAGGTTCTACAGGGATTTAAAAATAGTTACACAAAATGGAGCGTGCTGCTCTGACCGGATTTAAAGGGTTAACAATGACTTTAAAAAATAATATAAAATAGTGTGCAACACCACTGATGTTTTTTTTACCTCTTTTCAACCAACAGCAGTCACTCTCCTCTCCAAATAACTTCTGCTTAGCTTTCCGAGCTTCCCTCGGGTCCTCTTAATCAGTGGTCTCCAACCTTTTTTGCGCCACGGACCGGTTTATGCCCGACAATATTTTCACGGACCGGCCTTTAAGGTGTCGCGGATAAATGAGGGAGGGGCTAATAATCGGCTCAGTCATTTTTAATGATCGTTGAAAGCCCAGATCGTAATCGTGATTAAAATTCGATTAATTGAGCAGCCCTACTACTGATCAACATGCATTAAAAATGGCTTCACACCTTAATAATTTAACAATAAGCAAGTTCTATATGTCATTCAGTCATTCACCCTGCATGACCCTGCTGTCTCTGATCACTCACCATTGTCTAAATACAGTGAAGTATTGGTTAATGGTATGTTGCTTATTGAGCCCTCAGTATTCAGTGAGCATCCGGATGGACACCATAGTCTTAAGCCAGTACTTAAAAAGTACTATGAATGAAATCCTAACAAAGCAGAGAGCTTGAACGCTAACAGATCCATCTTAGAGTCACCTTAGCAACTCCATCCGCTGATAAGGCCACAGAGATAATGACAGGGTCATTTTGGTTGGCTCTCATGATCTGTTTTGTTGCGTACATACATTTAAAATTTGATGCTCATCAACAATGAAAATCAAGGAAGGCAGCAACTAAAACCATCAGATACGAGCTTTCTCCATCGCAGTGCGTTTCTTCTGACAGAGCGGGATCAGCAGGATGAAGCAGGGAGCGTGACTCCAGGAGTCGGCGTAGTGTGGAAACGGCTGAATTCTCACTGAAAAAGTGAAAGAGACGTGATTTGATGCGAGATAAAATGAGGGCGGTGCGCTGTAAGGTCAAGATTATGAAATCCCGCCTGTGTTTGGGGCTTTTGTATCCATTGCAGGATCACTGTATGCAGTAAAGGTCATTATATTAGTAAAACACTGAATATCTGTTCAAATGGAAATATATATTTTAATACATTATACTCCATTTGTTTTTGCACTAGTGTGAGGGGATACCCGCCGTATGATGATTGGCAGCCCTGCGCAGAGGTAATAAAGCAGCTCATTCTTCTGTCTGTCAGGACATAGAGCGCGCATTCACCGGCAGCCAACGGACACAGCTTACTCTGGTTTGCTGAAGAGGACGTATAAAAACCCTGTTTCTTTTGTAATGAGCCCAAAAGCCTATTTGATATTTTAATCCTGTCTCACCTTACCCCCGTCTCTCAAAATTCAAGCCTCCAGAAATCTGGAAAAACAACACATTAAGTTTACATTTGGCCATGTCCTTTCCATTTTGACCCGTTCCAGTCAGAAAGTTTGTATTTTTGTGGAATGGCTAAAAAGTCCACATCAAATGGTTATAATTACTCTTGCGTGGTTCAAAGGGAACTACTGACAGTCACAGTTGGATGATAAACTAGATTTCCAACCAGATAACTACAGAAAATCTTCATTCATGCATTTATTTTCTCTGGACTGTTGATGTTTGTATATTAAAAACTCACAAACTGGCTCAGGATCGTACCTTTTCACCCCGTGACCCCACGCCCACATCTAAAGCGGAGACTTGCTGTGAGATTAGGAGACTTGATCCGGTGAGGACGATGTGAGATAAAGTGCCTCTATGCCAAACTGTAGACTAGAAAACCGATCTCAGAGATAATAAAGATTTCAAACACTGAAGTTTCGACCTGGTAATTCTGACTCATAACAGCCGCCTCACTGGAGCGGGCATGAAAGAAAAACCTTGAATGGATCTGACGTGTGGGGGAGTGAGAGATACGATTAGCAAAAAATAGCAGGAAGAAAAGCAGACAAGGCTTTTAGTGTTTCCACTGCAACTCGTCTGTAATCTTATGTTGTCTTTTTGATAGAGACAAATCTCTCTAAACAAATAGATACATGACTGTCTGAACAGCATATTAAGTTACTAAAGTTTTATTTTTTGCCCATGTGATCACTTGATAGTTACAAAGGCCTTGTCATCCATAAAGAATGAACAAACATTTGATATAAGGCTTTTTTTGCTTGTTTTTGTTTATGTATGCTTAAATAAATCTCCTGCTGCTGGTGTTGGCTGTGCGACTGTATTATATTTATTTATATTATATTTAGGTTTACAGTAAGTCACTGCTTAGTAAATGTTAGAATGCTAAAACACTGCTAAGTACACACATTCATAACTTAAGCAGAAGTACTGATACTTGTGTTAAAAGTACCTTGGTAAAAGTTGAAGTATTAATTCTTTACTTAATTAAAAGTAAAATTAAAAAAACATACAGACTCTGAAATGAATTTTAAAAAGTATGAGAGTAAAAAAAGGCTCTTTGAGATACCTTGTCAGATGTACAGTGACAAAGACGGAAATGCAATAGTCAATGGCATTAAAAGATTTGAATGGAATACAATCTTTATTAAAATTATAATTATAACGAAAGTCTTCAGCTTGTACATCGGTTTGCTAGAACATCAGCAGAGAAAAACAAAGCATTATTAGCTGTTGCCTACATTGTAGATAGGTAGATACTGTGGTTATACTGGTGTATACTCAGGGGTTAGAATGGGATGTTTTAACTTCATTCATGGGGCAACTCTAAGATTGGTTGTAGTGGTGCAGCGTGGGGGGAAACAATCCCTCAGGAATAGTAACAAGATATAAGCAGCAACCCTTAGACATTATAAAGCTAGCATCCAGTGCGTGACTCTATTCAGCATCATTAGCTAAAATTTAAATGGTAGCTAACACTGACCATGAACGCCACAGCTTCTCTGCACCGGTGCATCGTAGTTGCAGTACTATAAACAAACCTGCATTAAAGTTCTTACTATTCATACAACCTTTGAATTCCACTAAATTATACTTGAATTTGTTTTTTAAGACTTCCCACAGTATGAAATCTTTCCGACATCTTTCTCAATTTCTGAGAGTGAATTGATCACACATTAACGTTTCTTTTGTCCTTAAGGTAAATACAGAAACTGTACATTTAACACGCACCTTTACTGACAAACTGCACAGAAATAGTTTGTATGATTGCTCATATTAGCTTGGGTCATAAGGGAGGTTAGCCTCATAGCTAAATATATATTTAAACCCAGCTAAGGCTACTGTTAGCCTGCTATACTCGGGTGGTCTTGTAGAAATAATATTTGGACAACTTGAGCAGTAGCTGTAGCCACAATCCAGAGGTCAGGAAGTGGATTGGTCACCTGAAAGTTGCCATTTTAAGACCAGAAACTTGGCATTTTGTTTCCGCTTTGATACCATAAAACACCAGATTTATTCCATACAGAGTTTATGCGTGTCTGAGTGTGTAGTGTTTCATTAGTGGTCGGACAGTTTGTGAGCCATTAAACATCATCCCGTTCAGTGGAAGTGTCTTTGAACACAGCAACAGAGCTCGGCAGTGACCGTGAATTTCCCATTCATTTTATCCACTGATGGTTCAGAACACGTTATATGCGTGTGTTCTGAACCATCGGTATAAAAAGAGTTTTAAGCTTTGAACCAGCTGCAGGATGAGTCCTGATCCTAAAAAATATTTGATTTGGTTTAACAAAAATAAAAGAAACTGGAAAAAAGGGTTTATGATTGAGGATAGACGTGACCTCCGCCGAGGAGGTTATGTTTTTGGTAGCGTTTGTGTGCATGTCCTTCTGCTTGTAAACACGATAGCTCAAAAAGTCTCGAATGAATTCTGTGGAAACTTTGTAAAGTGGAGAGTGTGGTCGTTATAAATCTGTTAAAATTTAGCTTACGTCCATCGAGGTCTTTAAGGTGAACTCTGTAATTTATTGGTCAAAAATGGACAAAAAACCTTATAACTTAAAGACTATGATTTGTAAATGGGTCTTGTGAATTGTCAACATATATAATTTATAGTATAATAAAGTATAAAACAATACAAAGTTGGTATCATACTGACTTGGAGCTCCAACAGGAGCAGCTGCCATCATTTCACCAGGTTGTAGCTCGTAGTAGGTCTACTTTCTATGGTTTTAACTTGATTATGACTCATTATCAAAATCCCTATGGAGAATATGAGAGTTTTACTTCATCATTGAGCTCTTTAAGAGGGGAAGGGCAGTGGGCGATATTGGCGGTAATCTCTAGGTTTTCCATCTAATCAGATGTTAGGAATCGTTCCAGTATTTCTTCTGATATTTTTCCTTTGGGTAAAGAAATGTATTCTTTGTCATGGTCATCGGCCAGTTGACC
Source organism: Mchenga conophoros (assembly GCF_057382185.1). NCBI lineage: Eukaryota > Metazoa > Chordata > Actinopteri > Cichliformes > Cichlidae > Mchenga > Mchenga conophoros. The sequence goes on from NC_140539.1 coordinate 13,241,687, forward strand.
CAGTTTTATGGAGACTTTCTAGATCCCGGTGTTGTGTTATGTTTATGTTATTTCTTATATTCATTATCTTTGTGTATTTACTCTCAGTTCTAAATTCCTCCCTAGTGTTCCTCCCTCCTCTTTCAAGTCTCTCGTATTAAATTAATTCATGTCTTTGTCTTCCTGATTTAATGATCACTTCCTGTTTTCTGAGTTTGCAGTCCCGATTCTTTGCTTTTAGTTTTACGTCGTTGGTCTCGTCGCTGTGATTTGGTTCACCTGTGTCTTTTTCTCTGTCTCCAGCTGTCTCTCCTCCCCGAATCACCCTTTTGTGTGCATATAATTGCTGTCTTCCCCTTTGCCTTTGTCACAGTGTCTGTTCACCTTCCCCAGTGCTCCTGGTTGCTAGCGTTTTTCCTTAGTCTAGGTTTCTGTTAGTTGATGTTTTTTAGTTACCCTTGTTAGTTTTTGTTTAATCTGGGTTCCCCTCTTCACTAAATATGACATTCTTTTGATTGGGCGGGCAAGATGCACATCCAGGTGGCCTGAGTCTCCTCCATCCATGGTTACCACTATGCCAGGCTAAGTGTGAATAACCAAACAAATGGTACCAATGAGAGTTTTGTGAAGGTTGTGATAAGCAGGTACCCGATCGGTCTGTTGACTATGTGCACAGGCAGTCCGGTTGTGACTGATGAATGTGGCTTCTCGTGAAATACGGCAGAACATATTGGCTCATTAATGTCAGATCTGCAGTCAGTTTCCCGTGCTACAATACTGGGATTTAAAGAGTTATCAGAATGGTTCCAGATCAGTTCCATTTTCCAGCTTTTTGATCCAACTGAAACAAATAGGATCATAAATAGGGAATAGGCAATAAATAATTTATAGATACATTTGTGCCAGTTAAACAACATCTCCTACAAGCATGCAGGTACATGTGTATATATACTCTGTCCTCTTCATCATGTTTGTTTTGTACAAATACGCCAGTGTACCTATTTGATTTTAGGAGAGCTGCCACTGTGCAGGTCATTCATCAAGCAGAGCTTAGCCTGTAAACATTCAATAATGTACTTTACTGAGCCCTGATCTTACAAAGCTCCAGCCAGCATAGAAAACTGTCTATTTTCCACAACCGGCTACACGATGGGCTGAAATATTGATTGCACTTACGTCTCCTCATAAATCCCGTTAACAAGAACGCTTCATCTATCACAGCTGCTGGATGGAGAACCTTGTGTGTTCAGGAGAAAAAAAACATGAATATTGCATGTGAATCTCAGCCATAAATTCTGAATGCAACATATTTCACACTGCCGATGAGATACTGAGGCCATAACAGGCTTAGTTAGTTAGTGCATATAAGGTAATGAAACTTCTCAGCTTGGCTCAGGCGTTCACTCCCGTTCGGATCAGCACCTCGTGTCTTCCCAGGTTAAGCAGGTGTGAGTTATGGTGCGCGTTCACCATCAGGAGAGTTTAGCTTCCTCAGGTGTCATTGTTCTGGCCTGCTGATTTACAGCACATGCCTCAACTGTTTCCCCTGAACTAAGAGAGTCCTGACCCAGGGCTTTTAAGCCAATCATGTAGTGGAGCGATCCAGGTCAGGCTAGGCAATGTGGTCCAGAGGGAGTCTAATAAAACATGTCAGGGAGCGGAGAGGCCCCAGTCCATAGGGGGGACTCAATCTGTCATGGCCCGTCAGCACAGCCTTAAAGCACAGCGATGGCTGTGTTGCTAACAGTAATGAAGTTACCTGAGTTTATTACTGGGCAGGCCAGAACTGCTACTGCCTGGATAATACTGGATGAAGTCTGTCTCATGAAGGTGGCTGTAGGTGGCTGACTGTGCACTGCAGGTCACATGAATGGACTGGTACTAACATTGTGCTTTCCTGCTCCATTTGAGCACTCAAAGTACTTTCTTACTACAACCCTCATTCACACAACCATCTTTCTGGTTGAAGTTCTTGCAACCTATGTAACACACGCAGCCCGACAGATGCATCGGGGTAACACAGGGTTCAGTATCTTTCCTAATGATACTTGGACATGTAGACTACAGAAGCACCAACTTTCCAATGTTTGTATTTATCAACCACTTTGCATGCAATCATAATCATCCCCTCGCCCCCAACCGGTCACAGCAGATGGCTGCCTCTCCCTGGGCCATGCTTTGCCAGAGATTTCCTTCTTGAAGGCAAAAAGGGACTTCTTCCCACCGTCGCCAAGTGCTCCCTCATAGGGGGTCGTTTAATTGTTGTGGTTTTCTCTGTATAGTTGCAGGGTATTTACCTTAAAATATAAAGCACTCTATCTTCTGAGCCACAGCCCCACACCAGGCCGAATAACAGCGCATAACAACATATTCAATTTTTATGTGATTTTAGCAATTTCTTTTCTTTTTTGTATATCTAACGTCGTAAATTATGGTTTTTGAAACTTTTTAAACAGGTTGGAGTTAGCTGACCCATTTAAAAAGTTTCAAAAACTTTATAAATGGGCATTTGGGTTTAGTCCAAAAAGTCACAGCAAGCAATGAGAGAATTTGTACAGTCTGTCAGGGCAGTGAAGGGTACAAACAGTATGAACACAATCAGTTACAGACATCAGGTAGCTTGCACAAGAGCTTTCCTGTTTGAAAAGTACAGAGAGACTTCAGGAAACCAAATCCTCAAACGTAATTCTTCATTTTTTTAATTGTATAAACACAGAGTGACCGTCTGCTGTCCAGAAAAATTTAAAATGAATTTCAGAGACTTAGTGAGATGTTAGTACATTTAAAGCTTTAATCACAGTTACAGGTAGCGGTGGGGAATAACACATAATTGGTCTTTTCTGCGTTTAATGGATCCGTGTGCTACACTGTATGATTTATACACCAGTGCTGAGGAAATGCAAAGCAGAGACTCAGACAGCTTTTTCCAGGACACTGCATCACATGTAAGCCTCCACAAATGGACAGGTAGTGTTTTTACTCCAGCTGCTCTCATCTGCCAAAACAAACCAAGACTCTAAACTGCAGGTTTAGAGGAACAGAAACAAGAGGCCAGCTAGTTCAGTTTAAGTGTTTCTGTTGAAAACTCCTTTTTAAAACTCTTTATAACATCTCAGACTATCTGCTAAAATCTGCCAGTGTGTGTTTTACCCTCTCCTCCCTGGTCACAGTAAACTTATTGTTCAGTTACATGTAGCCTGCACTGTGCACGCTACGCTTGACTTGTTTGCACTGTGTCAGGTGAACGGAAACGTTTTTTTAGCACGTCTGATAAGACACGTATGCAAACAGCAGACCACCTGTGAACTGTGACTGGATTTCATGTTACCAGCTCTAAACACCATCTCTCTCCACACATGGAAGAGATTATCTCTTCATTAAGTAAAATTTAGTATTATTTGCGTGATTACTCATGATTCTGCATGCTACCGCTGGTATCACCTGACTTTCTTTTTATGCTGTGTTTGGGAATAAAGCTAGCAGTGGACATCCCAGTAAATTCACCCCGAGATCAAACCCTGCAATGCTCAGAGAAACTGCAAAAAAACAGAAAGAGCTTCAGCTCAGACTCTACAGGCCTCAGTTAGCATGTTAAATGATAAAGTTCATGACATAATAATTAGAAAACAACTGAACAAATCTGACTTGTTCAGAAAGGTTTTCATTACAAAGCTCTTCTCTCAAAAAAGAACATGACAGGATGACTTAGACTCACATAGCTGGATATGAACACAAGACCAAAGTGGAGATGTTTTGACCACAATGCACGGCATCACATATTGAAAACACCATACCAGCACTAACAGCTCATGAAAAGCCCGTCGGTGAGGGGGTGGTGATTTGGACCTGTTTTAGGCTCCTTGCAGTCATTGAATCGACCATGAACCAAACAGCACAATGAGTCTGAATGACTGGAAAAGAAGAGAACCAATTTGTTGCAACGGCCCAGTCAGACCTCACCCTGATCTAAATGCCATGTTGGGACCTTAAGAGAGCTGTGCACAAATGAACGCCCTCAAACCTAAATGGACTGAAGCACGTTGTGTAAAGACTGCAGCAATTTCTGTTGTTTTCTTTTTTCTGATATCATTATGTTTACATATTATATTTGGCAAATTAAAGGAATTGCACATGCCAGGTTTTTTCCTGCATTTTTTTGCTCTTACTAAACTTTGGTATAGTTTTGTATTTGCTTAAAGTGGGGGAGAAAGTTGTTTTCCTATTTTAGCACAGCTGATAGCGAGCAAGCTCAGACTTTGCACCTCTCCTACCACTACACTGCTGTCCACTATGTTTTCAGCATACTGAGGAATGCTAGCTCGGGTCACTCGATGTGAGATCTTCCCCTCTGGCTATAAAGCCCACTTTATACTGCTGCACATCTGTGCCCCCGCTCGTGGAAATATCACATTTGGCTGTTTGTGACTTGTGTGCTCTTGCTGGCGTGTGGGACACATGCACAGCTCACTTACACCCTTTTACCCGTGGATGCCAGGCCAGGCTTCTCTAATACATGCTAATGCATTCGGGGTGGAACATGTGCTGTATTTCCTAAGGTTTAATCCAAGCTAATGTTTAAAACATTTGACCTTCATGTGTTGATATCACTGCACAGCCAAATGAGTTCATTCCGGCTTCAGTCACTGCGACTGCTTCAGCGACCTCGCGTAGCATACTTGCGAGGGATTACATCGATGATCTGTGATAAAGTGCTCGACTGTTTTCCACATGCTGCTCTCATGGCCACGAGGGCATTAGAGATGGATAGAGACACAGAGAGCGCAAGAGAGAATGAGGGAGGGAGACGGAAATAGCAAGCGAGTTAAAAGGACACAAAGAGGGACAGAGAGATACTGAGAGCGAGAAACACAGGAAGACAGAAGGCCGGGTTAGAGGGAGGAATGAGCAGAAGCAACGGACTGCGAGCATGAGAGGGAGAGGGAGTGAAAGAGGGGAACAAAGAGCATATTGTCAGTGCTGGGCGCTAATCGTCTCCTCTTAGGCTGCCAGAGACAACAGGTGAGAGCAGTTTGACTCCCTGCAGGCTCCATGAGGCCTTCATGGCTGTGTGTGTGTGTGTGTGTGTGTGTGTGTGTGTGCGTGTGCGTGCCGTGGCCAGGGGACCACGGGAGAACTCACTCAATGCCAACTCAAACGGCAAATGAGGGCCGCACCATCAAAGTGTTCTTTTCAGACATGCCAGGGCCTCGGCCGTTTGTGTTTGTGTGTACGGGCGAGTATGCACATTGTGCGAGCGTCCCCATTTGCATCATGTGCAGTATCTCCTCCCACCAGCCGTAATAATTGTATATGTGTTCAAAGCAACAACGGAAAAGGACATTGCACCGGCTGGAAAAAAATATATATATGAGAGAGGAGCGCCTTTGATGTTTACAAGAGTGCGTGGGCTTATTATGTGTTAACAATCTGACAAAGCATGCGACCCAGAGCAGCTGGTTGAAAAAGTCTCACCTTCAGGAGGATGGAAGTGACTGCAGAATATCAAGCAGGAGTGATTAAGCAAGGAGAGCAGCTGTAAGTGATGCGGGTTTAAAAGCAAATTTCTCAGGAAGGGGAGAGCTCATGTTAGTGTTGCATTTCAGTGAAGTGACTAGCAGACCTCGCCACGTAGATGCTTCTCGGAGGTGAAAATTTGAAGGTGAGTATTTTTTCGGAGTTCATGTGTATCAGGACTGGACCTGGAGTTAAATCACATGAAGAGGAACAGATCACAGGGGAGGGGGGAAACTGATGTAGAAGTCTCAAAAATGTTCATTTTGTCACAAAATTGTTTTCCTTTCTCCTCCAAAAGTCGAGTTTTTAGGTTAGTTTTAGTTTACTATAATAACCTTGGTATGGACTTTGTGACAGTAGGAAGGAAAAACTCGCTTTTAGCAGGAAGAAAAGTCTGGCAGAACCAGGCTCACGCCCACACATGTGGCCCACACATGGGCCAGCACAAGGCCAGTTGCAGACACACTGGTGGTCCTGTGCTGGCCCATGTGTGGATTACCTCTGGCAAACCAGATCTGGGCCACCAAAGGGCCGTCATTCTTTGCGGTATGTGGGCCTCGTGTAAGTTGCGTGCAGCCACGGGCCAGTTGCAGACACACTGCTGGCCCAGTGCTGGCACAGATGTCAGCCTAATGTGTACCTTAGTGAAGCCATGTAATAACAACATGTACCGGAACATATTAGCGCAAAAGAAACATGACAAAACTCTGTTCAGACAGTGAACGGACTGATTCTTATATACTGTAGCACTTTTCTACTCTCCCAGATTACTCAAAGTGCTCCATACAACATGACACATTCACCGAATCACACACTTTCTCTAAACTGAGAACTTCCTAACTACATTCGTACACATCAAAACAGTTGACATGCAGACTGGAGGAGCCAGGGATGGAACCACCAACCTTTCAATCAGTAGATGACCCACGCTACCTCCTGAGCTACAGCCACCGGGTGGTAACCGTAAGTAAATCGTCACTAGGTTTTGGATAAAGTGTACACTCACAAACCTGTCAAACCTGCATTTGAAACGTTGGATACTACAGCAGTATAGTATTGTAACATGGCATTTGGGTCTTCTAACTAAAATAGGAAAATAAATAGCACCATTATTGCCAGACCTGGTTGACATACACCCCGCCATGACACTGGTCAGTCAGAAGTGCCAGATTGATGCTGGACCTGGACCAGACCTGTCTTCATTGAGCCTGGGCCACATACACCAAACTACAATCTGGCCAGATGTGGCATGCCATCACATAAACAGTGCCATCTACACCAGGTTTGGCCCATATCTGCTTGACACCAGGTCCGGGCCTGACCTGTCTGCTATGTGGGTAGGATTGGGTAATTGGGTAAACATATCCAATTTTGGGGGAAGTGATTGGGGTATTTTTCTACTTCAAACCATTAACTGAGTAAAAAAATGAACTTGTAAAGCACAAAAGCTGAAGAGTGTACAGACGTGCATCTCTCCTTTTCACTGTGTTGTACAGACGTTGAAAGATCTGGTAAGACCTGGTATTGTATGCGGACTGCAGACTTACATGAGTCATTAAAAAAAGTTTAAATAAACCAGAATTTTCCATTAAAATGAATAATTTCTGTGTCCTGAGAATTCACTGGTGTTGTGGCTGGTGTGATCTGTCTAGTTTGGCATACAACAGGTAAAACTCTGACTTCCAGAAAGCTTCAAAATGATGTAACATTTCTGAATGCTTATTTGGCCCTTTAGCTACAGCACTTTTGATAATGCAGTTATGGAAATATAAGCACAGTGACAAGTTCTGGCAATACACAGGCATCCGAGATGACGTCACTTGTTTCAGCCTCATTTTAAGCCCTTTGTGATAAAATCATTTGACTTCCAAATAGAAGAAAAACAGCCATCAGTACCATTTTAGGTGTACTAGCCATTGTGTTGGTCACTCTGAGAATGGAAAAGAGCTGCAGTGGAAAACAAAAAGCAGTGTAAGCTCTGTTGTGCAGGGCATGTAGCATTAACTATGCATGCAGGGATAAACAAATGTACCGGAGTCACAGCAGACCATGTCGGGAAACATCTGGGGGGAGTGTGTGCGTGTATTTATGCTGGCATATTTATGTGTGCGTGTGCATTTGTGTGTGTGTGTGTGTGTGTGTGTGTGTGTGTGTGTGTGTGTGTAAGCCGGCAGACCGCAACCTCCTGATCATCACAAGATAAAGCCCGGCCCTTTAATCCATCGAACATGGGAGTACAAAACGTCATTCACTGAAGATAAAAATAAGCACGATAAGGTTACAGTGTGGAGTTTTTAGATTTGAGGCGTGTCACCACTGAAAGCACTCTCAGCAGAAGTTGTGGTCGGCGTTGGTGAACCTGCAACTCGAGCTCAGTTTTCTTTTAAATGCCAAAAAGATTGCCGGCAAACAAGAAAGAGCCAAAAGTAGAACCTCCTAAATTAGCCCATCAGTCAAAACAAGTGGTAGTACCTCCGAGGACGCCAGCGTCCAGAGAGTGTTTAAAACTGGATGTTTCATGTGGGAACTAAGATCAATCTTTTTTAAATTTTTTTATTTTTTATCACACACAGTTTTCAGTTTTCAGGATAAATAAATATCTAGTTTTTCTGGTACTGTTGGACTGTAGTCCTTTATGTGGAAGACACCGCTACAATATATCCTGATTGATCTTTTTTTAACTATTTCTTTTGCATGCAAACAGCTTTTTTTGTCAGTTTAAGGGGAATTTTTCCAAGAGTTGACTGATTTTAGCTACCCTAACAAAACACGGCTTCAATAAATCTGTACTAAAGGCTGCAAACTCCTTTGTGGTTGTCTGGCCTGTAGCATTTAGCCCGGAGTGAATGTCCCACACACCTTCTGTGGGTCAGCAGTGTACTTTAGTACAGATATCCCCTTTTCTATTTGTAGCTAAAAAAAAAAGTAAGGTGTGGTTTACAACTGCTGCGTCTGTCTCAACAAACATTAGGCTAAGAAACAAGGCTGGAATAAACTAAACAGTGTGGGCACAATGGCCTTATTCAGGCCTGCAAGTCTTGGTTAATTGATTGATTAGAGCATATAAAATACATGTGACTCTTCACATCACATTTTAAACTTAATGCATTTTTTCAAAAATATAAACTAGAACACAAACATATTATATTTGCATTTATTACAAATGTTACCAGCCAATTTATCAGGTACAGCTGTGGTCACAACTGTGCCACTCTGGTCAGCTAAGAGCAGGAAACTGAAATACAGTTTTGCACAGGCCCTTTAGTACCAACATTTAAACACCACAGTCTACCTGAGCATATTGCTGCCCCTTCAATGCCTTTATCACCACAGTGTACCCACCTACTGATGGCTGCTTCCAGCAGGATAAAATGCACCGTGTCACAAAGCTTAAATCATCTCAAATGCTTTCTTGAACTTGACAATGAGTTCAGTGTACTTAAAAGGCCTTCACGGTCACCAGATCTCACTCCAACAGAGCACCTTCAAGATGTGGCGCAACGGGAAATTCTCATTATGGATGTGGAGCCGACAAATCTGCAGCAACTGTTTGACGCTGTCATGTCAACGTGGACCAAAAACTCTGAGGAAAGTTTCCAGCACCTTGTTGGATCAGTGCCATGAACAATTAAAGCATCTCTGAAGGCAAAAAGATGTCCAACCAAGTACTACCCTAATAACATGGCCACTGAACTATTTTTGTGCACCAAGATTGAATGTGTCTGAATACTTTCTAAAGCAACTGCCTAATGAGAAGGCATGAGGAAGTTAGGCCTCGTTCTCTGGCCTAACTTCTTGAGGCCAGAGAACAAGTTCTTGATGTAGATAAGCTCAAAGTGGACAATGCCCAGACCTCGCCTGCTCAGCGACATCTCCCCCACAGTCAGTACAAAGTGCATTCCTGTAAGAGTCTAAACATTTCGCCAAATATCCGAGTGTACCTCATCTTCTTTCTTTCCTGCTCGTGTGGAGTCACTGTGTGAGAAGTACCTGTGAGGAAATTCCACAGAGTTTGGTCATAATAGTATAGGAGCAGTTTAATTATCTTTTTTTTCCCCCAGCTCTGTACTTTATATAAACAGACTTCATATTTCAACAGAATCCACACATCGGCCTCTTTCTTTGTTACAGTCGCACTATCCATTAGCAGCATCAACACACCCCAGATGTCCAAGGACGGCTGCAGAGGAGTGAATTTAGCCACACACACACATGCCAAGTGATATTGACAGACTGGAAGAGGTAGATTAGAGAGTCTGGGAACACACACACACACACACACACACACACACACACACACACACACGCACACACACACGCACACTTAAAGCAGAAAAAGACTTGGACTGAGTCCAGACTGCCTGTCGCGCCAACTGTCAGTCATATTACACTGCTAACAAAGAATGCAAGAAATACCAGCAAATTAAATCAAACTGGATACACTCTTAGAAACTAACACCGCCTCACAGATTACATTTCTGGTTCTCTGTCACCATTACCCAACGCCGTGATGACTTTTGTACCTGCTCCTGAGCACACACACATACACACGAGCAGCATATCTGTCCACACAAACACAGATGCCAGCAGTCCCCCCACAGTCGGTGACCCCTGAGGCAGCACGGTGCACTGCAATTAAAGTACATTAACACATGCACCACAACTGTTTCTTTCCTTCACTGTTTAAGATGAGGAGTTGTAAAGTGTTTCCCCGATACAGTATTCTGTATCATTATATCCCTCTCCCTTCGTTTGATGTGCTGATCTTCAATCACCCTGCACTGGAGGGGTGAAGGAACATCAGAAAGCTTAACGCTCCGGCCAACTCCGGTTTCAGGATGCTATAACTTTTTGAACTTTAAGCTGTTTCCTTGGGATTTTCTACTTGTGGGAGAGAACTTTATTCCTAGTGACAGGTGACCGGAGAGATGTGGCAGACTGCTGAACAAGGAAATGGCTGAACTGTGAAAGTTAAGAAGCAGGATAACAGCTTAAAAATTTACTGAGGCCAACATTAAAAGTAAAGGATTTAAGATAGAAACAGCTAAGAGTGCTGTATGAAGTGGTGAAAAAATACACTGTTTACTAATTTGTTCACTTTAAATAGATGTAGATGCAGGTCCTCTTTGAGAGGACCCAGAAATAATGAAGGACACCTTTTGATTGTCAACAATCCTGAAATTAATCATTTATGGAGAATATAATGTATTCAGTAGCCTAAACTAGGGGATTCCTGATGTGTCACTGATGTTGTTTTGTCCGGCCTTCCTCCCCTCACCCCCAGCTGGTCGCGGCAGATTGCTGCCCCTCTCTGAGCCTGGTTCTGCCTGAGATTCCTTCCTGTTAAAAGGGTGTTTTTCATTCCCACTGTCGCCAGGTGCTTGCATGTACACTGAAAACAAAAGAACATGTTGGATTTACTTAATTCAACAGTGGAAATTTTTTGCACACAATTGTTTTGCTTTGGAAGAAACTTAAACAACTGAGTTAAATCAACACAACTTATTCATATTCAATAAAGCTGTGCATTTTGTGTTGATGAAATGTGGTTGAAACATGTTTAAATGAAGTAAGTTGAGCTCTTGGAACATTTTAATTCTTCACAATTTTGTCACTTTATTCCAACACTATTCAATAACTTTTACCCAAATACTACTTGGTCATGTAAATACTACATGTTGTCTTCATATTACATAATGTTCAACAAAGTCTAGATAACATGAAAAGTTAATGGATTCACAACAACTTCCACTGTATCCATCCTACTATCTTTATCCGGGAGCTGGGGCATAACCCAGAAGTGATAGGGTAAGAGGCTGGGTACACCCTGGACAGGTCACCAGTCTCTCACAGAGAGACAACAACTATTTGCACTCACATTCACACTTATAGGTAATTTTGAATCGCCAATTAACCTAACTCAAATAACTGCATGACTTTTAACAGTGGGAGGAAACCAGATTACCCAGAGAGAACCCACTGCAAACTATCTAGATTGGGGATTTGAACGCACGCCCTTCTTGCTGTGAGGCAACGGTGTTAACCACCACGCCACCAAACTGTCAAACCAGGCTTAACAAAAGTAGGAAAGCTATGATTACAAGGCTTCATGCAGAGTTTTTGTCCTTGACAGGTTAAACCACAATAAATAGCGATAGCGTAAATGTGGTGTGTGTGTGTGTAGTTGTCTGCCTCTTATAAACCCAGTGACTTTCCTTTTCCCCTTGTGAATTTCAGTCCAGCAACTAAGAATAATAATGGATTGGATTTATATAGCGCTTTTCAAGGCACCCAAAGGCACCCAAAGCGCTTTACAATGTCACTATTCATTCATTATTCATGCCCTGGGGCAGACTGACAGAAGCGAGGCTGCCGTATCGCACCATCGGCCCCTCTGGCCAACACCAGTAGGCGGTAGGGTAAAGTGTCTTGCCCAAGGACACAACGACAAGGACAGAGAGGCCAGGGATCGAACCGGCGACCTTCCGGTTACAGATGCGATTCCCAACCCCCTGAGCCACAGTCGGGCGTATATAACCACTCTTACTAGATCCTATCGTGTCATCTTAACAAGAACAAATTAAGTTGTTGAATATTATGCAGATCCTACATGATTTAATTACGTTCACCATAGAAACATGAAATAATTTGTTCAAATTATAAGTTATACTTTTGAAAATGCAACAACCGCCCAATTTCCTTTTTATGAGTGTAGGGAACTGTCTGATTGTTGAGCTTTGTTCTGTGTTATTGTAGATTCTTTACATTATAAAGTGCCTTGAGGCAGCTGTTATTGTCAATTTGCATTATATGAATAAAATGAAATTAATTGTTGGCATTTATTTAAAAACAAAAACCTTTGTTGACAAATAGGCAGCCAATGATAAATGGACTACTCTACCTGAGCACTCTTTACATTCACACAAGCAGGTTTTTGGTTTTTTTACTATACTTTACTGGAGCAGTCTGAGATCAAACCATCAACCTTACAATTAATAGATGACCTGCTCTACCTCCTGAGCTACAGCCATTAAAGAAAACCATTAAAACCACCTTTGGAACTCCTCCTGCCTTTATGCCACCACCACTGTCATGGCAAAATGATGGTTGTTGGATAATTTCTGTGCTGTTGCAATGACACGAAGACTCAGTACATCCATCTGTTCCTCCGTCCGTCCATCCATCCATCAATCCATCAATCCACCTGGATGGGCTTGCAGAGGTAGTAGTGCAGAGAATCTCTGGACCAATATCCTCTTGATCCTCTAATTCTTCTGGAGGGGACACATCAAGCCATTCAAGAGATGATCCCCTCTGTGTGTCCTGGGTCTGAACCACAAACACTGCTTGCTCTAATGTCTACGTATCGCCGATATGACAGAAGGTAAGGATGATTGCTGGAGGATTTCTGTGCTGTAGCAATAACACAAAGACTCAATCCGTCCATCTTTCCATCCATTTATCTGCCGATATAACATTAGGTAAGACTTACATACTATACCAAAGCTTAGGATCCAGACACATCAATGAGTGAGTAAAGTCTTCTACATATGTGCTCCTGTAAGTAATTTTTATCCACTTCTAAACCTTAAGTGGCCTTTTTTCCAATCACCTGACACTGATATGTTAACCCTTTGAGGTCAGAACCTTAACCCTAGCTCTATGTGTTGGGGAAAAGCAAAAAGAACTTTTGCGGACAATATTTAAATAGCGTTTGATGAGTCAGAATAATTATTTGTTTTGTCCTCTAGTTGACAAGATTTTGGAGTAATCACATGGACTTGACAGGGTTGATGTCTTGGGGTCATTTTCGCTGCTTTCGATATAGCTGTGCAGTCATGGTTCAAGACACTTTCCCAAGACGTGAGTTTGGAAACCGGTGCCATCATTTGGTCTCACTGGCAGCTTTTTTTGTTTGTTGTTGGAACATGAGATTAAATCACATAAACAGATGATTCTTGCAGTAAAGGGACCAAACATGGTGCAGAGATAGGATGAAGGCTAAGACTGTTTATAAATGTGTGTGTGTGTGTGTGTGTGTGTGTGTGTGTGTGTGTGTGTGTGTGTGTGTGTGTGTGTGTGTGTGTGTGCGCCTTGTCCATGACGTTGTCCACCCCCTGGCACTGGAAGGGGTCTGAGGTCTGGGCACCATGGAAACTACCCACTGGGCCTCAGTGGGGAAGAACATCATGCACACACACGCTCTGTTTCTGTTGGACCGCCAAGCACGAATTCACTTATTTGTGGAAATGTTAAGAATTCAAGCAATGAAGCTTAGAAAATTGAACGTGAACCAAAAGAGCAAAAGACTTTCTGGGCTGTAGCAGTGAGGCTCACACTGGCAGCTCAGCGGGATGAGGATCTCAGTCCTGATCTGGTGCTCGATTCTCGGTTCAAATTTTTCTATATTTTTGTTACGCTGAATGGCGTGAAATTTGCCTAGAAGGAAGAAAAAGAAAAGATTTCAACCATTTAAAAACAGACTTTAATCCTAAAAATATAGACCTCACACCAGCTTTGAGTACGAGACAGCTCTCTTCCTTCTTCATTCTCTCCCTCATGGCTGGCTCTCGCTTTCCTTCAGCAGACAATGGCCTCTCTGTCTCTACTATTTAACCATTTTCTCACCTATCCCAAACACTCACACGCACACACACATAGAGGTGCGTATATAAACATCGCTCGGTGTAATTTTCATGTTTACGCCTTTTGAAGAACACGCACACATACGCACGCAGAGCCAAAAAAGGGGAAAAAGCAGCGATATCAGTGGTGTGATACAATCCCGAGGATGCCAGGGCAGAACTGAAGTGTGGCACATGCCTTTGATGTGAATCCAGAGCATGGGCATGTAACAAACGCAGATACCAAATTACACCCTGTCCTGCTTTGATCTCTAAAACCCCCACACCTGCTTCTACAGAGGTAATAAGATTGTGTGTGTGTGTGTATGTGTGTGTGGATCAGAGAGAGAGTGCGTGAAAGTCTTCTGTGGGATCTGTGCACATCTTCTTCTGCACAATCGGTGCTACAGATGCAGAAAGGTGCGTGCACCAGTGTGTATTTGCATGCCTGAGTGCAAATGTTTTATAGTACATGTTGTGTGTGTGTTGCAGAGTTGTTTGTGCTGTTTGTGAATTGGAGGGCAGCATTACAGCGCTGGGCCGTGGGGAACTAAACCCTGGCAGCAGCTTGTACGCGCCTGGTAAAAACATGTTCCTGGCGACCTTCTGCCGAGTTTGCCTTGTCGTCACGTCGTCCACAGTGGACTCCCCACTCTGCCTTCACAGCCACGATGATCAGGTTGCGTCTTGGATTTCCATCTTGAAGCACCCTCTAATCTTGTGACAGTGGAGCGTGAAGGGGGGGGCCACTCCTCCGCCCTGTAAGGTTGCCTCTCCCCTGCCCGTGCAGGAATTAGCGCAACACATGTTTATGTGTCCCTCATTACCTAAACGTGCTGAGGGGTTTGTTTTTTGTTTTGGAGGGTTACGCTGACAGTGACAGATGAAGCAATCCGAATCAAATATTGAAGCAACATGATGTAACTGAAGACACAAGCTCTGTTTTTCAGATCGACACCGGGCTGCTTGGATAAATGATGACAGATGAGATCTGCAACCGTGAGATGAGCAACAAGAGGATAATCACAATGACTGCGTAGCTTTCGACCTGTAACTTCACATGTCATCGCTCTTGTGACTCACTTGTTTGCAGAAATCATCAGCGGCAGGAGGACAGGGAAATAACTTTATTTCACTCAAGCTTTTTGGAAATTTGCTTTTATTTTCTTTCATCACAGCTTGTTAAAAAAAAGGTTTGCCAGCATCAGTAGCAAAAAAGATGATCCATAAAATCCTTGCAAACCAAAATATGTTGTTGAAAGTACAAGAGCATATCATCTAAACTGCAAGAAAAGCACATTTCTGTGTTCAGAAATGCATTACAAAACATGATTGGCATTGTTTGGCACTAAGGTACGGTGGCCCTGAGAGGTCAAATGCACTGCAACTTAAGAAAACAGAAGCAGATAGAAAAACACAACGGAAATGTTTTCGGGGACAGAATAACGTGACAGATGAGCTGTGATGCGTGTCAATTTTAGTCACATGATTCATGTAATACTGTAGAAACATGTTTGGTATTAGCTATTTACTGTTAGCTTGTCACATCCGCGTCTGGTCCATCACCTTATTGTCTCCCCAAAAACTGTTCCGTTGTGCTTTGTGAAACTTTTTGTTTTGTTTTTGTTTAGTTATTGTGATGTTTTTTCTATTTGCTGGTGTGCGATACTGCAGTAGTAGTATGTACTGATCCAATACTAAGTATATACTAATACCAAGTACCAATACTTTTAACCTATAAAGCCAGCTTCTGTAGGGGAGCAGCGTGCCATTATTAATGAGAACAATCAGCATCAATTTGGAAATTCTGAGCACATTTTAATGACCACTAAATCACTGTGATTTTTACTTTCCACAATAATTATTTTACACAACAAAACACAACTTTTAGCTTTTTATGTATTTTAAATCTGAATGTTTTTGGAGACTGTCTTGTGCCTGTCTTTAAAGCAGTTTGGGTCAACTTCTGTTGGTTATTACATTCACAGACATTTTTGGAATTTATTTTTTCATTTTCAAAAACTAAAGTATCGATTCTATAGTGCCAGTATCGGTCGGATACCAATACCAGCATTGGTATCTAGAATATCGATATCTGGATCGATCTGCCCACCACTTTTCTTAAGTTGCAGTTGTTTAAAAGTTTATAAGTAAAAATAAGTCAAAAATAAGACACCTAGGGGATTCTGGTAGCCTAAAGGCCAAACCTGCCCCCCTGAAATCTGCTGTTTTCCAAGCAGAAGCTACAGTAGACTCTGCAACGATTGATTAGCAGTAACAGTCCGTTGATTTACTTCAACCTGAGTCTTCAGTCATGAATCAGAAGAAACTATGGATCCTTAAAGGCAACTTGTGTGTGAAAGGTTTTCTCAAACAGCCTACTTTTTGTTGTTGTTGTTGCTGTGCACTGAGCACAGTAACAAGGGGTTTGTGCATAAACAAAGGGTGATTTGAGGGGGCTGTAAAGGGGTTTGGCGTTGGCTCGATGGTGCCAGAAAATCTATGTTAACATGTTTTCAAGTGGAAAAAACTTTGTGCATGTACGACAATTTGTCTCCCTCGGTCGTTAAAATTAGTGAACGAGTCATCCAGTGCTTGTAAATACCAAAGCAGCGCGGGATAATGGGGATGATGATGATGAGTGCCGCGGGAGGTTGAGCGAACTCCGTGAGCGTCTGGCGGCGCTCAGTGGTGCGCTGAGAGACTTCATCAGCGCGACCCTGAGCAGGAGCTCATCAGAGGGGGAAAGAAGAAGGGCTCTTCAGAGGTCCCGTGTGAAACGTGGGCCACTAATAGAAAGGTGGCGCATTAGTGTGATGACACACAGCCATTATGGAGCTTGTTTACAAACACACGTAAACAGCTGCCTGCCAAAAATTGCCAAGTGATGTAATGGAAACTATGAAGGTGCTGGGATCTGCTGTCTCACCGGGAACAGAGGGCAAAGTATAAAGCCGCAGCTGCAGTACAATGTCAGCATGTTTTCCATCTGGGCATTAATACTGCAAGTTTATTTTACTGCAGCTACTAATGTCCTATTATGTTTGGCTGTGGCTGCATAATGAAATTATTTATGTGGGGAAATGTACTGAGGTTAAGGAAAAAGGGCACGCGTAAAAAGGTTTCCGAGGCACATAATTGAAGGCACTTCGATTTAAGGACATCTGTGCATATTCAAGTGTCCAAAATTCCTCCTGTGAGTGTGCTTAGAAAAGGACGCACAGCCTGGTTTTCCACGCAGTCTCTCGGTCGCGTTGGATGACCGCGGCGCTGTTCAGCTCGTCAAACACGCCGCTGTCAATCATCTCCTTCTGCCACTGCATGGACACTGCGCCCGTGCTGAACTCCCTGAAGAACTTCTCATCCTTGGTGTCAAACGTGACGTCCTTGATGTCAGAGTTGTCCTTGAACTCGTCCGCGTCTTTGGCGTAGACCACGTTGGGCTTTGGCACCCAGGGGGCCTCCAGCAGGCCCGCCTCCAGTCGGTGGAAGTTGATGCTGTTGAAGAACTCGTGGCTTCGTGGGTCATTGCCTCTAAAGGTGATGGATTAAGAGGAAGTGTTACTTTGAGGCATTCAGAGAAATGCCTTGTCCATTAACACAAAACATGTCAGAAATATGTGACGAGAAGTTATTGCCACGCATTCAGAATCATCTGCCTCGCTTCCCC
Source organism: Mchenga conophoros (assembly GCF_057382185.1). Taxonomy (NCBI): domain Eukaryota; kingdom Metazoa; phylum Chordata; class Actinopteri; order Cichliformes; family Cichlidae; genus Mchenga; species Mchenga conophoros. The sequence continues at coordinate 13,259,474 of NC_140539.1, forward strand.
TTCTGTTGATTTTTTATTTTTACACCCATATTCTACACCACTCCATCCAGCTTCAACCTTTCTGCACTTATCTTGACTCAGAGGTTATAATGAAGGTGACACATTACTGAGGAGTTTAAATAATTGAAATTATTGAAAACACGTAACTCCAGTGACCTAAAGTTTCACTGTCAATACAATAAACACATGTTCTTCTTGCATTTATGTAATTACAGAGCCGCTATGAAGCTATACCTATAAGCGGCTCTGTAAGTTTGTGCAAATGAAGCGAATTAAAAATAGCCTTCTTTGCTAACAAATAAAACTCAGAGCAGCTGAATGGCTTTAAAAATAGTAAAAGTAGAAAAATAAATGGGTCCAGCTGCAGATCAGCCAGCTGTGTTGGCAGGAAAAGCAAAAAAATCTGTTCGTGCTCTGTTGTTAACTTTTCTCATTGGCTCCTTGGGAAACTCAGGACTGACCATGAACGTTTATGCATCCAATATATAAATATAAACATATGAAATTTGTTTCATAGGCTACAAATTTTTATAATTGGAGAATGTAAAGAATCACACAAAGTACATTTTTGTCACATGGAGCTGCTGGAGAGGACCAAAAGCAGAGCTGATGGTCACAAAGTTCCTCTGAAAGGCTTCGAGGACACACCCTCCCTTTGTTGTGATGCTTGGAGAGAACTTAAGACGACAAGTTAAAAATATAAAAATAAACTGAAGCAGAGAAGTTTGAAAGTCACAAAATAAAAATCAAAGCACATTCAAGTCGGTGCCTTCGTTTTCGCTCAGGTAATAATTTCCTTTTTGAACAAATTTAGCGCCCCCTTGTGTTGGTGTGGTTGTAGTACTTCATCAGTGTTCACGTTGATGCTTTTTTCTATCATTTGTGGTCGAAATCGAGCAATCTCTACTCAGGATTGTCTTAAGTGCTTCTTATGAAGGCCCCTTTGGTTCGTGGAGATGTTTCACCTCTCATTCAAGAGACTTCCTCAGTTCTGTAAACTGACTGGATTTGGTGTTGGATAAGTGAGCGCAGGAAAATCTACAAGCAGGGGTTAAATATGTCGGACAGTTCTTAGAACTGAGGAAGCCTGTTTGATGAGAGGGGACAAAGCAAAAAGCAAAAAGAAATCCAGCTGCATTCGTTTCAAGCGCTTAAGACAAACATGAGCTGAGAACCTACACTACACTGGCATGTTTTCATAAGTAAAAAAAAAAGGAAGTGAGACTTTTTCTGCTGCCGGGCGACTTCGCTCCATTACATCTAGACCATTCAAACTTTCAGTGTTTTTCTTACTGGCACCCAAAGCGACGCGCCACCCTCTTCTTGAGGAAGCGGCTGATAATATCTTTGGTGGGAGCATCGAAGGATTTGTGTTCAAACTTGCACTCGTCCTCCAGGGTGCGGCGAGTCACCTCATCGTTCTGCACCTTCTCCCTGAAGTCTCTGAAAGGCAAGCGGGCGGCCACCATCTCATAAATGCTGCATCCCAGGGACCACCAGTCCACAGAGTAGCGGTAGTACTCCTGCTTCAGAACCTCAGGGGCCATGTAGCCAGTCGTACCAGCCTGACCACACACAGAGGGCACAAGAAGAGAATTTAGGTTTTCATTGTTTACAGGTTTTTGGGTTATTTTGTTGTGGCATTCAACTAAATTAAGCTCCAAAGAATTGTCAGTCATTTGCTGAGGTGTGTGAATGTAGTATGGGGTGGGAGAAATGGGGGGAAATGGATAATCACGGTAGGAAATTAACAAAAGGCGACAAAACATTGCTGCTTCCTTAGCAATTTATGATTCTGATAGGCACCTAAAGGCCCAAAGTGTACAAGCTGTTCAAGAGTGATTCAATATCAAAACATGACGTTGTTTCAATATTAAAAAAGGGTGCAAGAGTGACGTTCGGTCAACATCAGATTTCATCGTTGATTCAATGGAATCACCTGATATTGACTAAACATTGAAACCACGTCTCCTTGCTATCTGGGTTGATACAAGCCAGGATGGATCCTGGTCTCAGCTGACAGGAGGGGCACTCTGACATCATCAAAGTATTTTCACCCAGAGAACTGAGAACAGGATGTTTTCTCTTTTCAGACCATGCTCTGCAAACCCTGCAGATGTTTGAGTGGGGAAAATCCCAGCAGATCCAACAGCCTTTGAAACACTCAGACCAGCCTGTTTGGCACCAACAACCACACCACATTCAAATTTATTTACATCACCTCTCTTGTTCATTCTGGTGCTCAGTTTGAACTTCACTAGGTCACATTGACTCTCTCTCTGTGTCTAAATGCATTAATGATCGGCTAATGAGATATTTGCATCACTGACGGTCTTGTCAGGTGTTACAATTTTGTCAAAGGCTTCTGTGGGTCTGACTTCCTTTGCATACAGAGGAGTTGCCCCCTGCTGGCCATTGAACAGAATGCAGGTTTAGGGCACTTAAGTATTTATTATTTTGCTCAAGAGCTGGTTGTGGAGCTGACAGACAGCAGTCTCTGATAGCCAGAAATACTAAAGTCCGAGATTCAAAAGACACAACTGTTAAAAAAAAGACCTTTTTCTGAAACCATTATAAAGCAGGGAATGAACGTCAACATGATAATCTACTCCAACAAATCATTTATAGTTTGAATAATTATTTCAGTTATCTGCAACAAGAAGAAGCTGGATAAGATATACAGCTTCTGTTTAATTGAATGTAACAAAAAACAATAAAACATCAAGATAAAAATGAAGATGCTAGAATGCACCAAAACAAGATAAAGAGAAAATGATGATCCTTTAAAGCGGGGGTGTCAAATGTAAGGCCCAAGGACCAGAATCGGCCTGGTAAACACTACAATCTGGCCCACTGGATGGCTTTGGAAAATTTGGAAAAAGGGTATAAATTTGCAATCTTTACTGCAGAAATGTAATTAAATAATCGATAAATAACTGAATTTCTGAATTTCCCGGAGGAACCCACCCGAGGGATTAATAAAGTTTCATCTAATCTAAATTATTAAATGACAGCTGTTTTTTCAATATCTGCTCTATAGATTGTAGTTTTTTTTTTTATTCAGTCCACAGTAAATAAAGAAAGAAAATGAGATTTTTTTTTGTAAATGAACTAAAGCTTTGAATTTTAAAATTACAAGACTGTCTGAAAAATTAAACAACCACACAGTTTTCTGTAATCTTACACATTTCTTACAAATTTAAGCCCAAAGAGAGATTTCATTTCCTACAGCAGCGTTTCTTTTTCAGGTAGAAAAACCAAGACATGTGATTGAAGTTGAACTTCTCTACTTATATTGAAACTAAATAAATAAACGAGTAGTTAAACTCTCTGGTCAGCAGATCGAATGCTTCTGATCAGACGACCCCACTCAGACGAGACCGGGTGTTCTCTTTGGTTGCTCCCAAACTGTGGAACAGCGTTCCCCTCAGTCAAATCTGCTCCCTCCACTCAGTCCTTTAAAACTAGACCTAAAACCTCTTTTTACACACTGGCATTTGAGTCCTCCTGTACCTGCACCTGCCAACATATATTTCTTGCTTATTACTTTCCCTTTTTTTTTCATTTTACATTTTGTACAACACAAGTTGTACACCTCAGATCAAAGTGGGCTGTATGTGACCATGCCTGCTTTAATAGGCACTTGTGAGACTCATCCAGTGAGTGGAGGCCTGCTGTGAATCCTCTGACTGTGTTCCTGGACAGACACCTGTAAGCCATATCTGGCAAAGCAAAGATTAGCCAGCGAATGCTAACAGGCTCTGGTCAATCTACCTTACATTTCTCAGGCTACGCAGCGTCCAACCGTGGATGAGGTCAGGCACCTTTTAATGAGATTCATTTGGGTTACACAGGGCTGTGCACTTATTCGTTGTTGGCCTGAGCAGGACTGGGAGTCAATAAATCTATTCCTGGTAAGCTCCTTGGAATGGCAGGTGAACACACTGTGAGAGAATTCAGTGTTAATGTCAGTGAGGATTTCCTTAGTGAAGCAGAAAAATAATACAAAGCATTGGGTGGCCATGCAGGACAATAAAACAAGAGATTCTCTGGTATGGAGAGTAGAATTTCTTACTCTTGCACAAACCACAGAGAGCCTCTGATCCTGCACATATCTGACACTGAAAGTCAAGGCTAATCTAGAGACACTCACCTTCTGGCAGATCATTTTGCCCTTGGACAGCTCCACAGCCAATCCGAGGTCTGACAGGCGACATTGTCCTTTACCATCCAGCAGCACATTTTCAGGCTTCATATCACGGTACACGATGCCCATGTTGTGCAAGTGCAGGAGGCCACTGGTTATCTGGGCTGTGTAGTAAACCACACGCTCCATCCGTATGCCTCTCTTCCCTAAGTCGTATATGTGGAACCTGAGGTCTCCTCCAGTCATCAGGTCCATTACCAGGCACAGGTGGTGTCTGCTGTTGTAAGCGTAAGCCAGGTTTACGATAAAAAGGCTGTTGACCTTTTCCAGAATCTGCTTCTCCACGAGAGCCATTCTCTCACCGCCTTTCTTCTTCAAACGCCTCTTATCCAGCTTCTTGCAGGCGTACATCTGGCCCGTGTGCTTCACCTGCACCGCGCACACCTGACGGACAAATTTATGACAAATCAATATGAAACATGTTTGAGCTACTTTCTGCTCTAAAGGACAAACTAGCCATGTTGCTATCACAACAGCCTAAAGGTGCTTTATTTTGCAAGATAAAGACAATATCATAGAGAAAACCAACAATCAGATGATTCCCTATGAGCAAGCACTTGGAGACAGTGGGAAGGAAAAACTCCCTCTTAACAGGAAGAAACCTCCAGAACAAGCCTCGGGGAGCGGCAGCCACCATTTAGGATTAAAGTGAGGAAGACAAGACAAAGGATACAATATAATACACAATAATAAATTGTACGACATAACATTATTCTGTAGAGGTGATTTAGGGGGATTATTTAAGTTAGTAGCCTGCCTCACTAATGTGAGTCGCACTTTCGTGCTATTGGGCTGTAGCAGGAAAATCCGTTGACTGTCCAAACACTTTTATTCTGACATTAATGTTTTTGGCACTCACCTCACCAAAGCCACCTTTTCCAAGAGTCCTGAACTCATAAAAGTATTTGTCAGTGATCTTCTGCCTCTCGTACTCCTTCCACTGCAGAAACCTGTAGAAGAACTGGCTTTTCAGGTACTCTGAGAAAGGTCTTCCCTTCAGGAACTCTCTAGTGGCTTCTCTCAGCTGGTCCAAAATCACCTCATCAAAGTTACTGTCTGATAAGTCCTTGCATGTTTCAGCATCCTCTTCGGTGAAGTAGGACAGGAATCCCGTAGACTGAGACTGGCAGAACTTGGCGAGGATCGTCTGTTTGGCTTTTTCTCTTTTTTCATCTTCGGCAAAGCTCCACTTGCTCAGCTCATCCAGAAACTCAGCAGCAGCCGCGTACTGGTCGTTAGAGGTCAGGAGAAACTGCTGGAACAGCTTGCTCCCGATAGGCTGTTGCTCGCAGAGTGACTCGTACATCTCTCCCTCTGCTGCCTGGAGAGCAGAGGTCTTCTTCAGCTTGGGCAGCGTCAGGGAGAGTCTCCGTTTCCTCAGCTCGTTGCGATCGATCTGCTGGGCCTTCAGGTAGGTGGTGTTGGCCACCAAGTTGTCCAATCCTAGCAGGTCACCCATGCTGGATGGATCCTGTGGCACACCAGCGGGCAGTGGATGAACTTAAAACGCTGACGTTAACCCATCTGCAAGTTCTACGCTCAACTGAGCACCTGCATCCTGAGCATCCCTCACTTCTTGGGCCATGCATGTTTGAGTCCTTAAAAGCACCACCGTCCTTAGGGATTTGTTGGTGGCTAAGGGTTTATTCGTATGTGGCACACGGGGAAAGCAACTTATGTGGTTTGAACTTAAGAGGCTTTATCCTGGTCTATTCATAGGAGTTACAAAGTGACTGTGTGCAGTAATTGGGCTGCCAGTATAACACGATGAGGTGGCTGATAAGGACCCTAACAAGTTATTGTAGAGTTAATGAACTCTTCATGAGAGTATAATGCCACTGACAAGGCTATATGTGCATGCAATTTGGTATGCACACTTGGTTTATTATAACTTTATTATAGTCTTCACTAAATGAGTCATAATTGGCTCAGTAGCAGCTCAGGAATTGATTTTTCCCAACAGCTAACAAAGCGTCTGAAGACTTAAACGCCACCTTGACTCACTTTAATATCTTTGCTTGTTTTAAAACAACCAACATGTGTACTAATTCTGAATATAATTTTTTTAAAACCTCAGATTATACATGACTGGATTTTCTGTTTCCTCTTTTACTTTATGGACAGAATAGCATGAAAAACTGGATGAATACAGTTTATAATTTATACCAAATTCTAACCCTACCATCTGAATGTTCGCAGCAGAAATTGAGACTCATCTGAACAGGGGACTTTTTTTCCCCCAACATTTTGTCATCACCCAGTTTGAACTGGAGCCTCAGCTTCCTGTTCTTAGCTGACAGAAGGTGGTGGTGGTCTTCTGCCGCTGTAGCCCATCTGCTTTAAGGTTCAGCACCTGCATTCAGAGATGCTCTTCTGCATACTCTGCAGTCTGACCAAACTCCTCTGACATCAAGAAATCTTCCCAGAATATTAGCATTTTGTGAAATACTCAGATTACCTTGTTTGCCACCAATAATCATGAGACATTCAAAATCACTTCACCTTTCTTCCTCATTCTGATGCTGTTTGAATTTCTGTAGATCACAGACTACACCTACATGCCTAGATATGATGATGATAACAAGCATCTAAACCTAATAAAGTGTTCAGTGAGTCATATCATATCATACAGAGTTTATTCAAACTTCTTACTGAAAACCCCCCACATATTACAGATCTTCAGTCTTTTTTTTTTTTTTTAAAGAAGAGAAAAGGGTCACATATTCAAGGTGTGCCAAACACCACCACAGACACCAATGTAAAGCTAACAAGTGACCAAACAATTCAACATATTTCATCCATCTTCTTCAGGGCTCCATGAGTAACCAGTCTGTGCAGCTTTCATTTTGTCCTTCCTCTGGTACCGGGACTACTGAAAACATGCAATCAATAAGCAGGAGGACAACTGCGGTGTCAGCGGCTCCGCACAAGGCTCTGCAGTGATCACTGCCAAGTCTGTCACCGCTTTGGGGTGCACGCAGGTGTAATCCACCTGGATGTGCAGCTTATTTGCCGATTCTCTGAACCACCCAGTCCTGCTGGCAGAGGGGGCAGCGGTTGTTCTGCTTCACCCACAGGGACATGCAGCAGTTATGGAAGGAGTGGTTGCATTCTCCCCACACAACTGAAACACAAAGGCAGAGCATAAGTGGCACATATTGAAAAACCATTTACAATAAGCTAAAAACAAAACACGACAGTCCTATTCATTAAAGGCATTTACCATGCAAAAATAGCACCCCAAGGATTAGATTAGGTGCCCTTTGATACCTTATATTTATATCAAAATGCTAATAAATTGTCATATAAAATCTCTGCTTTATATTTTAAAAGAAAGAAGTAAAAGGTTATTATCTTGTATTTTGCCTGGCTCAACGAGTTTGTCTAACAGCTCCAACTAGCTACTGTTAGCTTCTTCTTTCTTCCCCCTTTTTTCTATAGATTAACCTGCCGAGTGTCTGTGCTGCTAATAAATATGTCAGTGCTGGCAGGGTCTTACCAACACAGTCCTCCTGTTTATTTTCCGCCTGGCATCGTAGACACGCATCTGAAAATGAAGAACAATGTTAGAGTACCTCCACACGCCGGGCCGTTCGGGTTTTAAAGGTACAAGTAGCCAAGTTAGCTCCGTTAGCTCCTTGGACTCACCCATTACTTGTACTCGGCAAATGGCACAAGTGTCACACTCAACGTCCCAGCTCCACATAGCTACAGCATTCCACTTCTTCAGGGAAAACATCTTGTCCCCACCCGACTTGGAGCCCGACGAAGTATTGTGAGAGAGGACTAAACCTGGCTCGTCGCCGTCATCCATCTCTGCCGCACTGTAAATACACGCAGCTTAGCTAGGCTAAACAAAATGGATGAAACAGCTGGGTGATGCTAGCGCCAATGCTAGCAGGTTTAGCATGTGTCTTGTCTCCATAGAGACAGAAGAGGGCACTGTTTACCAGGAATTATCCACGTCCCAAAGGAACCGCACACTGACTAGTCTCTGCTTCACTTTCTCATTTTGCAGGAAAAAGTTTAATCTTTGAAATACTGAATGTCCTCAATACTTTATGGTAACATAAAATAATTAAATCTTAAGAAGTATATTTAAAATACTGTGTAAAAGTCTTGAGGCGCTCCCATTTTTTATATTTCTCAAGAAAATACATTTGAAAAAACAGTATATAAGACAAAAACAGAATTAGTACAGTTCTAGCGAGTTTAAAAGTCAACCTTTATTTCTCAACACATTCTGAACTCTCTTAGGCAAACTTTCTTTTAATTTCTTTAAGCAGTCTTCAGGAATAGTTCTGCAGGCTTCTTGAAGGACATTCAAATCTCTTCTTTGGATGTTGGCTGCCTGTGTGTAGTGTTCTCGGTTAAAATGATCCCACATTGCCTCAATAATGTTGAGGTTCGGGCTCTGGGGAGGCCCATCCATGACTGATGGTCTTACAATGAGTGAGTCCAATATGTTTTTTGTCAACTAGATGTTTTCCATGTGGTACTGAATAGTGGATCAAAACATGATGGTATTTTCTGAGTTCATAATTACACCTATTTTGGTGAGATTACCAACACTACTGGCTGAAATGCAACCCCAGTTCAACAGTCGTAAACACTCACTGTTATGCCTCTCTCCTGACCTCCCTGTTTCACTTCCTTAACAATGGCTTCCTGACAGCCATTGTTAAGGCACACACACATTGGCAAGCTACATTGTAGCCACAGCTGCCCTGGGGCGCACTGACAGAGGCAAGGCTGCCGGACACTGGCGCCACCGGGCCCTCTGACCACCACCGGTAGGCAAACATGGGGTTAGTATCTTGCCCAAGGATATTTGGCATGCAGCCAGGAGGCAGCCTGGGATCGAACCACCGACCTTCTGCCACCTGAGCTACAGCCACCCCACTGTAGCTCACCCCACTACCCAACAGTAGGATCAGCTGAAGGGCCAGTTGTCAGGTCTTGGTTGAATTTCATTGTTTATACATTTAACTAAAGACGTGTTTAAAAATGTTCAGGTACCAGGATTGGACTATAAATAAATAAATAAATAAATAAATAAATAAGGGATAAGCAAGAAGCTGTTTGATATTTTTGCTAAACTGTGTTTGTGATTGTTTTTTTTTTATAGATCTCTGCAATAACCAAGAAGAAACTATAAAAATCTGTAGCCTACATATTCCGGGAGCTGTGAACCTTCCATTTAGACCCATATACTGATCAGTAAAGTGTATACTTAGGTCACAGAGCAACAATTTCAAGGATCATTTTGTGCAGCAAGGTGTGCAGAAACTGTCAGTTTTTCACCAAGAGATTAAATACACACCAATCAGGTCATTATGACCACTGTCATGAATTACACTAATCATCTCTTCAACACGGCACCTGACGGTGGTTGGGATAGATCAGTGAGTAAACACTTTGTCTTCAAAGTTGATGTGTTGGAAGAAGGAAAAATGGGCGAGTGTAAGGATTTGAGCGAGTTTGACAAGGGCCAAATTGTGGGAGCTAGACAACTACGTGAGAGCATCCCCATAACTGCAGCTCTTGTGGGGTGTTCCCGGTCTGCAGTGCTAAGTATCCTTCAAAAGTGGTCCAAGGAAAGGATAGTGGTGAACCATCGACAGGGTCGCCCGAACCAACAGATAACCTACTGCTAAACTGCTGAAAAAGTTAATGCTGGTTTTGATGGAACACAGTCAGAATACACATTTTGTTGTGTAGTGGGCTGTGTAGCTTCAGACCGGTCAGGATGCCCATACTGACTCCTTTCTACTGCCAAAAGCATGAACAATGAGCCTGTGAGAATCAGAACTGGACCAAGGAGGAGTGGAAGAAGGTGGTCTGGTCTAATGAATCACGTTTTCCTTTACTTTACGTGGATGGCTGGTGCATGTGTTGCTCACCTGGAGATCACCTGGCACCAGGATGCGCTATGGGAAAAAAGCAAGAGCCAGTGTGATGCTTCAAGCACAGTTTTGCTAGGAAACCTCAGGACCTGCCATCCATGTGGATGATAACTTGACACACACCACCAATATTGTTGCAGACTGCGTACACTGATTCATGGAAACGGTACTCCCTGATAGCTGTGGCCTCTAGAAGCACAACAATGAGTTTGAGGTGTTGACTTGGCCTCCAAATTCCACAGTTCCTCAATGCAATCGAGGAACTGTGGGATGTGCTGGAAAAACAAGTCTGATCTGTGGAGGCCTCACCTCATGACTTACAGAACTTAAAGGTTCTGTTGTTAACATCTTGGTGCCAGATACCACAGCACGCCTTCAGTGGAGTCCATGCCTCAATGGCTCAGTGCTGTTTTGGCAGCAAAATGGGGGCTGCCACAATATTAGGCAGGCGCTTATAATGCTATAAATGATTGGTGTATATACCTCTGTCAGAAAGATTTTTCTGTGTTCTGAATGCATGTTTTACAGCTGCAAACGCCTTTCACAAGCCTCCAACAACTAAACGCAGATAACGTTTACCAAACAAAGATGGACTATGTTTAACATATGACTATACAACCTCCAATACACCAGTGCAAACACGCAAATGAAGAGAAGCAGTGAAATCATATAGTTCCTTTCCCATCCTCTTCTCAACTCAAAATTTAAAAGCAAGCAGACAAATGCTCCTGAAGGATTACATGTTTAAAGAATTTGAGGTGAAGCTGGAGCTTTGTCTGATGTCAACACTAGAAGGTCTTTAAATCACTTAAGATACTGCTTTTACCTCCTTATGTCACCTCATGTGACATCTCCATAAAATACGTTTGTTTCCTATATCCAGCTAACTGCTGGGATTTCTTTAACCACCGCTAATCAAACTCAGGTCGGTGGGGGACTGGAGCCTATCCCAGGCGTTACTAGGTGAGAGGCGGGGTACATTCTGGACAACTCAGCAGTCTATTATGAGCTAACAAGGAGAGGCAATCAGTCATGCTCACACTTACAAGTATGACCAACTTATAATCAGCAATTAACCTAACATGCATGTCTTTAGACTGTGGCAGGAAGTCGGGGTACTCGGGGAGAACCTGTGCAGACACAGAGGGAAGTATGCAAACTCCACACAGAAGTATCTGAACTGAAGACATCATAATGAGGTCAAGGAAGAGTGTGCTATCTGTGAGGTTCAATAGGACCCCAAGTATGAGACTGCTGCTCATCAGAGTGAGTAAAAACTCTGCAATCACAATTAGTGCATATACATACAGAGATTCCTTGATTTGTCAGTCAGATGTCACCTTGTTTGTGATCATTTTTTTTGAAAGTTAGTTTAGGATTATGAACCTGAAAGGACCACATCAGCAGACAGGTCAGGCTCTTTATTGGTTCAGCAGCAAATCTACTGTCCTGTCTTGAAGAGGAATCCCCAGTTAAAATCTAGTATTAAAAGCTTATTGGCCTAATTAAAAGACAAACTGTTGTTCATTGACGTAATCTTTCCTCCAGGGCTATGACTCAAAACGGGTAACTTCTGATTTTAAGTAGAACTTTTTATATATATATATTTTAAGATACAGAGATCAATAAATTTAGAAATACGAATTAATTACCTTGTATTTAAACCATGGATTTTAAACACTGATTCCACACTCTGTGGTTGTATTTAAATGGCTGTATGATTGATATGATTAAAAAAGACCATAAGCCCCCCACATCTTTTAAAAGACCCGCAGTCTTTCTGTGCAAGATTTTCCAACAGGTACCCTGCGCAATAGTGAGCACGCCACTGTAAACGTGAGAACAAAACTGAACCACATCGATATCAAACTCACTCTGAACTGCTCTTCATTTTAAATCCTGATGCATGCTCGATCATCCATTCAGCACCAAGCTAGCCAGCGCATGGCTTTAGCTTGCTATTTAAAAGCAGATGATAGATTTTAAAGGACTAATAATGTGTGACTTTTTAATACAACAACACATATAATTGCTCTGATCTATAAAAATGACAAAATACCTCCTCACCTCAAAGTTTTTGACCGCGGTAAAGTGAGCCGTCATTTGTGAGCCGCGGTCAAGCCAGCCGCCTCCTATCCGCCGCATAAATTTCCTTGCGCTTTTACACCAGTCTTTACGGTAGCGCCTTTTCGCTTTATATCCTGATTGAAAGCCTAGACTCGCGCACACATGCACGCGCGTGAACAGTAACACACACGCGCGCACACAAATTACAATGGAACAGCCCAATACAGCCATCGTGACAGTCTGGTTGCATATTCAAAAATTCATTAAAAATCATTCTTAAAAGTTGATGCCAAGCTTTCAACACAATCCTCTTCTCGGACACCTACTTTACCTCTGGGCCAGTTTTTACCCAGATTTACTGTAATATTACTCAGAAATCACAGTAAACTCATATTCAGTGCAATACAGTCAATGCACTACAATTATGTTTATTTCAAAAATTCATTAAAAATCATCCTGAGTAGTTGATGTACAACTTTCAACACATCCCCCCTCTGGGACACCTACTGTACCTGTGTGCCAGGTTTCAGCCCGATTTACTGTAGAATTCATCAGAAATTAAAGGAAACTTATATTCAATTCAATACAGTCAATACAATAGAATTATGTCAATTTTCAAAAATTCATTAAAAATCATCCTGAGTAGTTGATGTACAACTTTCAACACATCCCCCCTCTGGGACACCTACTGTACCTGTGTGCCAAGTTTCATCCAGATTTACTGTAGAATTCCTCAGAAATTAATGGAAACATTTATTCAATCTAATACAGCCAATGCACTACAATTGCGTCAATTTTCAGAAATTCATTAAAAATCATCCTGAGTAGTTGATGTACAACTTTCAACACATCCCCCCTCTGGGACACCTACTGTACCTGTGTGCCAGGTTTCAGCCAGATTTACTGTAGAATTCCTCAGAAATTAAAGGGTACTTGTATCCAATGCAGTTGGCCAATAAACTACAATTATGGAAATTTCAGAAATTCATTAAAAATCATCCTGAGTAGTTGAGGTCCAACTTTTAACACATCCCTCCTCCGGGAAACCTGCTGTACGTCTGGGCCAAGTTTCAGCCAGATTTACTGTAATATTCTTCAGAAATTGCAGGGAACTTATGTTCAGTGCAAGAAAGGCTGAAAGACGACCACCACTGAACAAGACACACAAGCTGAAACGTCAAGACTGGGCCAAGAAATATCTCAAGACTGATTTTTCTAAGGTTTTATGGACTGATGAAATGAGAGTGAGTCTTGATGGGCCAGATGGATGGGCCTGTGGCTGGATTGGTAAAGGGCAGAGAGCTCCAGTCCGACTCAGACGCCAGCAAGGTGGAGGTGGAGTACTGGTTTGGGCTGGTATCATTAAAGATGAACTTGTGGGGCCTTTTCGGGTTGAGGATGGAGTCAAGCTCAACTCCCAGTCCTACTGCCGGTTTCTGGAAGACACCTTCTTCAAGCAGTGGTACAGGAAGAAGTCTGCATCCTTCAAGAAAAACATGATTTTCATGCAGGACAATGCTCCATCACACGCGTCCAAGTACTCCACAGCGTGGCTGGCAAGAAAGGGTATAAAAGAAGAAAAACTAATGACATGGCCTCCTTGTTCACCTGATCTGAACCCCATTGAGAACCTGTGGTCCATCATCAAATGTGAGATTTACAAGGAGGGAAAACAGTACACCTCTCTAAACAGTGTCTGGGAGGCTGTGGTTGCTGCTGCACGCAATGTTGATGGTGAACAGATCAAAACACTGACAGAATCCATGGATGGCAGGCTTTTGAGTGTCCTTGCAAAGAAAGGTGGCTATATTGGTCGCTGATTTGTTGTTGTTTTGTTTTTGAATGTCGGCGAGGATTCCGCACGGCACTCCCCTCCATTCACCTCGCGAATCTCCGCTCTCTTCCAAACAAAGTCGACGAATTACTGCTCTTAAACCGGACTAACAAGGACTTTGCACGCTCTGCTGCCCTCTGCTTCACTGAAACCTGGCTCAGTGAGCGAGTCCCAGACGCTGTCTTAAATCTGCCGGGCTTCCAACTTCACCGGGCGGACCGCGAAACAGAGCTCTCAGGGAAAACAAAGGGTGGTGGAGTCTGCTTCTACATTAATGAAGGTTGGTGTACTGATGTCACAGTGTTACAGAAACACTGCAGCCTACACTTGGAAAGTTTTCTCATCAACTGTAAACCTTTTTATTCACCGCGGGAGTTTTCTTCCTTCATGCTGGTCGGAGTTTACATCCCTCCACAGGCCAACGCGAACAACGCACTGTGCGAGCTGGCTGACCAGATTACTACCCTGGAGAGGAAATTCCCGGATTCCTTTACAATTATTCTTGGGGATTTTAACAGAGCAAACCTAAACTACGAACTCCCTAAATACAGACAGCATATAGACTGCCCCACCAGGGACAACATCATACTGGATCACTGCTACACCACTCTAAAAGATGCCTATCGCTCTGTGCCCCGGGCAGCTTTGGGACATTCTGATCACTGCATGGTCCATCTTATTCCAGTTTATAGGCAAAAACTCAAACGTGCCAAGCCTGTAGTCAAAACTGTGAAGAAGTGGACTAACACAGCAAAGCAGGAACTGCAGGACTGTTTTGACCTAGATGAGCTCACGGACACTGTGACATCATACATCAGTTTCTGTGAAGACGTGTGTGTGCCAACAAAGACCTTTTGCACATACAACAACAATAAACCATGGTTCACTCCTAAACTCCAACATCTTCGCAAGGCCAAGGAGGACGCTTACAGAAGTGGTGACAGGGTCCTGTACAAGCAAGCCAGGAACACACTGACCAAGGAGATCAAAGCAGCTAAAAGGATCTACTCCCAGAAGCTGGAAGAACGGCTCTCAGCCAACGACCCTGCGTCAGTGTGGAGGGGCCTGCAGGAAATCACCAGCTACAGACGCCCCCCACCCACTATTGAAGCAAACAAAGACCTGGCCAACGAGTTAAACACTTTCTATTGCAGGTTTGAGACGGACAGACTCCCATGCCCCACCCTCCCCTCCCCAGGGACATTGCTTCAGACATTGACCCCCAACACACCTTCCACCTCTCCCCCCTTCACCCTGCCCCTCCCCAATCAAGACTCAACGACCACCCCCACCCTCCCCAATCCAGACTCAACGACCACCACCACCCTCTCCAACCCAGACTCAATGACCTCCACCACACCTCTCACCCCCCTTTCCTCCTCCCTGAAACTAAGAATACACACTCAGGATGTGAGCCGACTATTCCAGAAACAGAAGCCCAGGAAAGCCCCCGGACCAGATGGCGTCTCACCCTCCTGCCTCAAAACCTGTGCTGAACAGCTGGCTCCCATCTTTACTCGCATCTTCAACAGATCCCTGGAGCTGTGTGAAGTTCCCTCCTGCTTCAAACGCTCCACCATCATCCCTGTTCCCAAGAAACCCACCATCACAGGACTGGATGACTACAGACCTGTCGCCTTGACGTCTGTGGTCATGAAATCCTTCGAACGACTGGTGTTAGCCCATCTGAAAGACATTACAGGCCACCAGCTGGACCCTCTGCAGTTTGCCTACCGGGCAAACAGGTCAGTGGATGATGCAGTGAACACGGGGCTGCATTACATCCTGCAACACCTTGACTGCCCGGGAACTTATGCCAGGGTCCTGTTTGTGGACTTTAGTTCGGCTTTTAACACCATTGTGCCTGAACTTCTTTCCTCCAAACTCTCCCAGCTCAGCGTGTCACCAGCTACCTGTCAGTGGATCACCAGCTTCCTGACAGACAGAAAGCAACAAGTGAAGCTGGGGGAGATCACCTCTGAAACCCGGTCCCTCAGTATTGGTGCCCTCAAGGATGTGTCCTCTCACCACTACTGTTCTCCCTCTACACTAACGACTGCACCTCCAATAACTCTGCTGTCAAACTCCTAAAGTTTGCAGATGACACCACTGTCATTGGCCTCATTCAAGATGGTGATGAGTCTGCATACCGGCAGGAAGTTGAGCGGCTGGTACTCTGGTGCAGTCAGCACAATCTGGAGCTGAACACTCTTAAGACTGTAGAGATGACAGTGGACTTCAGGAGACATCCCTCAACTCTGCTCCCCCTCACCATATCAGACAGCCCTGTGTCGACTGTGAAGATCTTCAAGTTCCTGGGTACAACCATCTCCCAGGACCTGAAGTGGGAGACCAACATCAACTCCATCCTCAAAAAGACCCAGCAGAGGATGTACTTCCTGAGACAACTGGGGAAGTACAGTCTTCCACAGGAGCTGCTGATCCAGTTCTACACTGCGGTCATTGAGTCTGTCCTGTGCTCCTCCATCACAGTCTGGTATGGAGCAGCCACTAAACAGGACAGGAGCAGACTGCAGCGGACTGTACGGGCAGCAGAAAGGATCATCAGCGCCCCCCCTGCCCTCCATCCAGGATCTGTACCTCTCAAGAACCAGGAAACGGGCAGGGAAAATCATCGCAGACCCCTCACACCCTGCACACAGACTTTTTGATCTGCTGCCCTCTAGCAGACGGTACAGAAGCCTGCAGACCAGGACCACCCGACACAGGAACAGTTTCTTTCCCCTCGCCATCTCCCTTCTTAACAGTTGACCTGTCACACTGCTCCCACTGCCAGACTGCAACTGCACCTTATGTACATTTTGTAGTATTCATTCCACCTCATTCATTTCTGTATTTTATGTATATAAGGTTAGATTCGTTATTTATAGTTGGTTTACATAGCTTTGTGTATGTATGTGTAATGTGTATATATAGACACTTGTGTGTGTGTGTGTGTGTGTGTGTGTGTGTGTGTGTGTGTGTGTGTGTGTGTGTGTGTGTGTGTGTGTGAGATTTACATTGCTGTGCTTGAGAGCCACCATCTACCGGAACCAAATTCCCTGTATGTGTCTGCACATATACAGTGGGGCAAAAAAGTATTTAGTCAGCCACCGATTGTGCAAGTTCCCCCACTTAAAATGATGACAGAGGTCAGTAATTTGCACCAGAGGTACACTTCAACTGTGAGAGACAGAATGTGAAAAAAAAATCCATGAATCCACATGGTAGGATTTGTAAAGAATTTATTCGTAAATTAGGGTGGAAAATAAGTATTTGGTCACCTCAAACAAGGAAAATCTCTGGCTCTCACAGACCTGTAACGTCTTCTGTAAGAAGCTTTTCTGTCCCCCACTCGTTACCTGTATGAATGGCACCTGTTTGAACTCATCATCTGTATAAAAGACACCTGTCCACAGCCTCAAACAGTCAGACTCCAAACTCCACCATGGCCAAGACCAAAGAGCTTTCGAAGGACACCAGGAAAAGTATTGTAGACCTGCACCAGACTGGGAAGAGTGAATCTACAATAGGCAAGCAGCTTGGTGTGAAAAAATCAACTGTGGGAGCAATCATCAGAAAATGGAAGACATACAAGACCACTGATAATCTCCCTCGATCTGGGGCTCCACGCAAGATCTCATCCCGTGGGGTCAAAATGATCATGAGAACAGTGAGCAAAGATCCCAGAACCACACGGGGGGACCTGGTGAATGACCTGCAGAGAGCTGGGACCAAAGTAACAAAGGTCACCATCAGTAACACACTACAACGGCAGGGAATCAAATCCCGCAGTGCCAGACGTGTTCCGCTGCTGAAGCCAGTGCATGTCCAGGCCCGTCTGAAGTTTGCCAGAGAGCACATGGATGATACAGCAGAGGATTGGGAGAATGTCATGTGGTCAGATGAAACCAAAGTAGAACTTTTTGGTATAAACTCAACTCGTCGTGTTTGGAGGAAGAAGAATACTCAGTTGCATCCCAAGAACACCATACCTACTGTGAAGCATGGGGGTGGAAACATCATGCTATGGGGCTGTTTTTCTGCCAAGGGGACAGGACGACTGATCCGTGTTAAGGACAGAATGAATGGGGCCATGTATCGTGAGATTTTGAGCCAAAACCTCCTTCCATCAGTGAGAACTTTGAAGATGAAACGAGGCTGGGTCTTCCAACATGACAATGATCCAAAACACACCGCCCGGGCAACAAAGGAGTGGCTCCATAAGAAGCATTTGAAAGTCCTGGAGTGGCCTAGCCAGTCTCCAGACCTCAACCCCATAGAAAATCTGTGGCGGGAGTTGAAAGTCCGTGTTGCTCGGCGACAGCCCCAAAACATCACTGCTCTCGAGAAGATCTGCATGGAGGAAAGGGCCAAAATACCAGCTACTGTGTGTGCAAACCTGGTAAAGACCTATAGTAAACGTTTGACCTCTGTTATTGCCAACAAAGGTTATGTTACAAAGTATTGAGTTGTATTTTTGTTATTGACCAAATACTTATTTTCCACCCTGATTTACGAATAAATTCTTTACAAATCCTACCATGTGGATTCATGGATTTTTTTTTTTTTCACATTCTGTCTCTCACAGTTGAAGTGTACCTCTGGTGCAAATTACTGACCTCTGTCATCATTTTAGGTGGGGGAACTTGCACAATCGGTGGCTGACTAAATACTTTTTTGCCCCACTGTACTTGGCCAATAAACACGATTCTGATTCTGATTCTGATTCTGAGATGTATATTTGTGAATGTGGAGATGTTATATTGGTTTCACTGGTAAAAATAAATAATTGAAATGGGTATATATTTGTTTTTTGTGAAGTTGCCTAATAATTATGCACAGTAATAGTCACCTGCACACACAGATATCCCCCTAAAATAACTAAAAAATAAAAAAAATAAAAAAAACTACTTCCAAAAACATTCAGCTTTGATATTAATGAGTCTTTTGGGTTCATTGAGAACATGGTTGTTGTTCAATAATAAAATTATTCCTCAAAAATACAACTTGCCTAATAATTCTGCACTCCCTGTAGGTCTGTTGACAGAGCTCTGTACAGGTCTGCTCGAGCTGACCTGAAAAGGGGTCCCACCTGTCCAGCAACAACACATGGCATGGAATAATAGACATCATAAACCACAGAGGCAGAACTGTGAAAACAGAAAACCTGAGTGTGCAGCTAGAAGAGGACATAAACAGCTTCTTTGCCCGCTTTGAAACACCACAACAGCAGCATTCATCTGCCTCAGCCCTGCTCCCATCCTCATCCTCACCTGGTTCCTGCACCGCTCCATTCACTGTAACGGAGCACGATGTCAGATGAGTGTTCCTAGCAGTGAACCCCAGGAAGGCGTCCAGACGGAATACGTGGTAAAGTGCTAAGACCATGTGCCCACCAGCTCACCCTCATCTCCACCAGAATCTTCAACCTCTCACTGGATGAAGCAGCCATCCCATCCTGTCTAAAATCAGCCACAATCATCCCAGTACCAAAGAAGTCTCCCATCACCAGCCTGAACTATTATTGCCCTGTGGCCCTCACACCGGTAATCATGAAACTAGTCCTTCAGCACACCAAGGATTACCTCCCCCCAGAATTCGACCCCCACCAGTTTGCATACCGTGCAAACAGATTCACAGAAGATGCCATCACCCTCCACTCGGTGCTGAGTCACCTAGAACAGCGGCAGAGCTACGCCAGAATGCTCTTTGTGGACTACAGCTCACCCTTCCACCACTCGCCCATTGAGAGCCTACTAACTTACTGCATCACAGTATGGTACAGCAGCTGCACTAAGGCGGATAGAGCCACCCTCCCAGCATGTTTGCAATGAGTAGGAGATGCTCTGTATCTCACTGTACAACTGTATAGTGACAAAGGTATTGGGTTCTTTTCTAAAAATTGCTATAAACAGAGGAACCCAAACTGATGAAAAGTGGCGAATATTTTTTTTCAAATGACTATTTTTAGTGGATTTTTGATATAGAAGCAGAATGACAGAATGTTAAAAGAAGTTACTTTTAGTCATTCTAAGCTGGGCATTGCGTTCTCTGGCTGTTCAAAGCCATGGAACTTTAGACTTTCCAAGCAAATAATGATGGCCATACTGATGTTCTTTTCAGTACATTTTACTTTATGTTCATTTTCATTTTTATGATGTTTCTATTTTTACATAATTTCTCCCACATAGCAAAATTGTTATGGCCTGGATCTGTCCCACACAATGTGCTTACACATGGCCTGCGTACCGCAAAGAATGACGGCCCTATGGTGGCCCAGATCTGGTTTACCAGAGGTGGCCCACACATGAGCCAGCACAAGGCCAGTTGCAGACACACTGCTGGCCCTGTGCTGGCCCAGAACAGTTTCAGCTCTGGCCCCAGATGTCAGCCTAATGTGTACCTTAGCCATGTAAGCCATGTAATAATAACAACATGTGCTGGAACATAATAGTGCAAAAGTAACATGACGAAACTCTGTTCAGACAGTGAATGGACTGATTCTTATACAGCACTTTTTTACTCACCCATATTACTCAAAGTGCTCTATACAACATGTCACATTCACCCAATCAGGCCAAATGTGGCATGCCATCACATAAACAGTGCCATCTTACCATGCCAGAAGTCAGCCAGCAGTGCCGGCTTGACACCAGATCCAGGCAAGACCCGTCTGCTATGTGGGATGACTTGTTCTTTTGGCATTTTAGTTGTGGATTGTGTTTGGACTGTGTCTCTTGCCCTTTCAGTATTGTTTCCTTGTGCTTCTAAGTGTCCCTTTGTTTCTTTTTAGGTTATGTAGTATGGGTTAGAGATATTTTGTATGTTGTTTTTGTTTAATAAATCCGCCTTTTGGATTATTCCCTGATGTGCCTGAGTTCTGTTATTTAGTGTCACTTTGAAAGGACACACATCCAGCATTGACATATAATTGTTCTTTCAATTTTTGATAAAGATTACAGTGAATTGAGATGTAACTTGGCCCAGAGGTACGGTAGGACGCCCAGAGTAAGAAAGTGTTGAAAGTTGGACCTCAACTATTATGGGTGATTTTTAATGAATTTTTGAAATTTCCATAATTGTAGTGTATTGGCTGTATTGAATTGAATAAATGTTTCCATTCATTTCTGAGGAGTTCTACAGTAAATCTGGATGAAACTTGGCACACAGGTACAGTAGGTGTCCCAGAGGGGGGATGTGTTGAAAGTTGTACATCAACTATTCAGGATGACTTTTAATGAATTTTTGAAATAAACATAATTGTAGTGCATTGACTGTATTGCACTGAATATGAGTTTACTGTGATTTCTGAGTAATATTACAGTAAATCTGGGTAAAAACTGGCCCAGAGGTAAAGTAGGTGTCCGAGAAGAGGATTGTGTTGAAAGCTTGGCATCAACTTTTAAGAATGATTTTTAATGAATTTTTGAATATGCAACCAGACTGTCACGATGGCTGTATTGGGCTGTTCCATTGTAATTTGTGTGCGCGCGTGCATGTGACTGTTCACGCGCGTGCATGTGTGCGCGAGTCTAGGCTTTCAATCAGGATATAAAGCGAAATGGCGCTACCGTAAAGACTGGTGTAAAAGCGCAAGGAAATTTATGCGGCGGATAGGAGGCGGCTGGCTTGACCGCGGCTCACAAATGACGGCTCACTTTACCGCAGTAAGTTTTGTATGAGCGCAAAATGTACACATAGTTAATAAAACCACGCCTACGCGTGCAAAGAAAATATGTGACATTAATACATTAGACATGCACCAGCTCTCGGGCAGCCACGTGCTTTTATTTGATTTACAACTCGGGATTGTAAAGGGTCCCAGTGTTATTACCTAATTTAACTGTCAAGTGACTTTCCAGCTGAAGTTCACGGTTCCGACCGTGCTTGAACGCATCGGACGCAGGAGCTCTCCTCTCTCACTGAAGTTGAGCTGCTACACTCATGCAGCTGATGCTTGTGCAGCTCAAACGACTGTTCAAGTGAACGGCTGTTTGCATTCATCAGAAGCTGTCGGAGGGAAATCTGTGTTTCAAAGGAGGATTTATGGTCTGGATTCAGGGAACAGCACCGGGTCGGGACAAACGGAGCCCACAGAGCCGAGCAACAGGTAAGAGAGCGGTGGTGGCATCACAGCTGGATGGGACAGGAGTATTAAACTTGACTGATCATAATAATTCAAATCCCCTTGGATCCAGTTTACTTAATTGTTTTGTTGCTTTTAATCCAATCACGTTTTTGATAAGGCAGGTGAAGTGTTATTTGTTGCAGCACAGTTTGGGGTTTTCACAGAAGCTCAGTGATAAAGGCTGTCAGTAAAACTGATGGTGGTGTTGTAATCATGTCCATAAAGTGTGAAGGTCACGGGAGGAGATGAATCTCACTGCTCCTGTGCTTTTAATGTCACATAAACAAGGAACTGATATTGTGCGCGCTTTCATGGTTTCTTTGTCCAGTGTTCAGAAACCGTGGATTCAAGTCCATTTCCATGCCTCATTTTATTGAGCTGTAAATATTTCATGGCATGTGAACTAAACAAGATGGGTGTCTGTGGTTGGGTAATAGTTTTCGCAATAAAAGTCAAATAAATGAAATCCAGATAAACAAAATAAACTAAGTTGGGCAGCTGTCGAGATTTGAACCGGCACTGTAACGTTTTAATATGACTGAAACTATGTTTATTTCTTTGTTTGCTGGCTGGCAGACATCATGGTGAAGGTCAGGCGAGCTCTACGGCTGGTGCTGGGCATGCTCAGTCTGTCCCTGCTGCTAGTGGTGCTGGGGGTCTACACAACGACCCGAACAGAGAGCCTGAATGTGACTGGCTATGCATCTGGAGTTATTGTAAGCTGTTTTTTAAAAAAAAAAATCATATTTGATTTTATTTAGTGAGACATCTGGTTGATACGACTAAAGAAATGTAAAAAGTTGTCAGGAGGAACAGGAAAGCATCTCAAGCTGCAGTAGCCAAAGGTTTTGCCTCACTCGGTGCAGATTTGGTAACCTTCATCTGAGTGTGAAATTAATTATGGACGGCTGTATTGATTTATATATATTGATTGATCATTTTAAACTCTTTGCATCTGTTTGGTTTGTAACAAACCGTATGCTTTTAAATTTGGTCCTTTGGATGATTTCTTCAGCTCACCCTTGGATCCTTCCTGGGACTTCTGGGACTCTGGCTGGAAGAAAACCGCAGGCAGCTGGTATGTTCAGCCCTCCCTGCGTCTCTTTAATAGGAATAAATGCAACACGTACATTAA
Organism: Mchenga conophoros; assembly: GCF_057382185.1. NCBI lineage: Eukaryota > Metazoa > Chordata > Actinopteri > Cichliformes > Cichlidae > Mchenga > Mchenga conophoros. The sequence continues at coordinate 13,282,754 of NC_140539.1, forward strand.
AACAAAAAGCTCTGAAGACGTCTCACTAGTGACAGCACATTATTTTACAGTAACAATGTAACCAATTATAAGACACTGTCATTGGGCTGTTTTCAGTAAGTAAAAAGAAAAAAAAATGTATTTTTTTAGGAAAGCGGCACTGATCTGCCTTTATCCAATGGGTGTAGAGTGAGCTAATCCTGGTTTTGTCTGCAGTTATTTGAACTTGTGTGTGTTTCTCTGATAGAAATTCTAATATAAAAAATCCTAAACTGTGAAAAACACCATTAAAAAACTGAGTGTAGCACAAAAGTTGGTTTAAAAAAAGGCAAAATAATGTGAATATCGTCACATGACCTAGACTTTACTACTCAAATGAGGAGAAATAATGTGAAACAGACAATAGATGTTTTTCTGGTTTCTTTCAGTTTAAGTATTCATCACCCACACTTTACGATATATCAAAGGAAGCTTTCAAAACACTTCTAGGTTATGTGAAAACCAGCAGCTTATCCTGTCAACAAAGAGAAAAAAGGCGTTGACGACTTTCACTCTGCTTGGATTTGGTCCAGTTTGGATTTTGATCATATCATCTTAGCTGGTGAGCCGCCACAGAAACAGAAACATCATTTGATCCTATTTTGCGTTGAATCGGTGAAAAATGCCAAAGATAAACACAGTTTGACAGCCTTAAACAGACAAGTGGAGGACAAAAGAAGAAGTGGCAGGTCTAAAAACAACTATCTGAAAATCGTGTTTTTAAGAAATAGGGAAAAGAAAATCCAGCAAAGAGCTGACACATGACCTGAGAGACCTTAAGCTGATCCGTCCACTGTTCACTGAAGCCTTGGCAGTAATGATCTCAGTGGAAGTTTGAAATTTCTGGTCCAAATCATCTTCAAGAAAAAGTCAGAAGAGGTACAAAAGTGAGTGTCTACAGCCATCTGTTAAACATGGTGGAGAAAATAGTAAAATCATACTTGGATAGAAAAAGCACACAGTGGAACACCATCAGTCATGGACTGGCCTCCACAGAACCCACAGCTCAACATCACTGAAGCAGAGTGGGATCATCTTGACAGAGAACAGAACAAAAGGCTGCCAACATCCAAAGAAGAGCTTTGAATGTCCTTCAACAAGCCTGGAGAACTGTTCCTGAAGACTGCTTAAAGAAATGACAAGAAAGCTGCCTGAGAGAGTTCAGCCTGTGTTAAGAATAAAGGTGGTCATACCAAAGACTGACTTCAAAAGCTCATTGGAATTATCCACATGCTGTTTTTGCCTCATATGCTGTATTTCCACGTCTGTTTCCAAATGTTTCAGTAAATCGATGCAGCTATTTCCCATTTTCCTGGCAAAATATAAAGAAATTAAGTTTGGCTCAAGACTTTTGCACAGTACTGTTTATATAATTAACAGGTTCCACCTTTAAAAAAATGTCTTTCATAATATTTTACGCCTCTCAGAGTTCGGTTTTTCAAAAAACACGGTTTTAAGTGCTTTGTGAGGAAACCTAATAGCTTCACACCTACGATACATGATCCACATGAAAAAACGCTTATGTGTTGGAGAGAAAGAAAAAAACTTTTCCTCAGCTTTTCTCTGCATTCCTGTCAGGCTTCCCTCCAGCCTTTCATCTGGCACAAATCTTACATTATAGCGCTCTCATTTGTGTTTTCACCTTTGCTTCTCCTCCAGCTGACCGCTGCCATTGTCTTTCTCAGTTTCGGGATCGTCGTCTCTTCTGTGTGCTTGGTGATCGACGGCGTCTGCATTGCCTTAAATATGGTGAGATACCTACACTTGCTTGTAACCTCAGCAGATGGCTGCACAGTTAACTGAAGACTGTGAAGCAATAATAAAGGACCATGCTGACCTCGTGTTACAGTTTCAAATCGGACTGAGTGAATTTTGGAAGAGACCGTTTTATTCGACTTCAAACTTACCACTGTTTGCACCGAATAAAGATTGATTTGAATGGTTCTGGGTGAAATGTTGTGGATTGTTTCTCATGTTAACTTTTGCCAGGACATGCGGCCACTGAAAGCAGGGAGATGTCAGTATTACAGCAGCGGCAACTGCTACATCTATGAGAATTTCTACACTTCTGTGAGTAGAGACACGCTGAAGGAAAACATTATCCTGTGACTAATTCAGATACATAGTCACAACCAGTCTGGATAGATTCGAATGTGCAGGATAAACCTCCAGTTGTGTTGTCTGTATGTTTGTGAGCTTGTGGTTCGCTGCCCAGGTGTCGTGTTGGAGTCTAAAGGAGTCTTGTACCATGACGGTAAGAAGTGGAACCTGTTACTGCTGCGACCTGTATGACTGCGCCAAGTGAGACATTTAATCATTAGTATTCAGTAATCTATGTCATATGTGATCACAGATTGAACAAAATGATAGACACGTTCATATACATCCATACGTTTTGGGGCAAAAACACCTTTTTTTGCATTTTCTCTGTTCACCATCACAGTGGACTTTAAATCAAACTATTAAAGTGTAAATTTGCAGCTTTAATTCAAGGGGTTTAACCAAAGTACTGCATTAACTCTTTATGCATTATAGTCGTTTTTGTACAGTCCCCATTGTGAAATGCCCAAAAGTAATCACATAGTTGTGTGACGAGCAGGTTTATGGTCAGGTGAAGCCTGTTTCCTTATTAATTCATGACAAAATCAGCAAACATCTGAAGTTGATTCAAATTCTTGAAATTCCATTTGGTTGCTGTTCAGTGGAGAGCTCGACATCCAATGAGTTGTCAGCAGAGATAAGTTAGGTCATCATTAAAAAACTAAATAAACCTACAAGACAGAGAGATGGGAGTGACCAAATCATTGTTAAAATGAATTGGATTGGATTGAGCAGCTCAGCGACACCATAAGGCTTTAACCCCTTCAGTTAAAGCTGAAAGTCTGAACTTCAGTCACAAATATCCTGATCATCCGACTTTTATGTGTTTTGTCTTACAAATCATTGGAACTAACCTGCTCTGTGGCTTTGTTATGCAGTGGAGGCTACCTCAGCAACTACTATGAATTTGTTGGAGTAGAAAGCTGTGAGGAAGTCTTTACAGTGTACATTTTAATTTGGACCCTCGCCGGCCTCAACCTCGTGGCCTTCTTCACAGGAATACTCACCACAGCAGTGCTGGGCAGCATTAGAGAGTTGGTAAGACATTCACAGCAACCTGTGTGTCATCTACATAACAGTGAACCTAAATGTTATATTTCCTGAAAATACTGCAGAGAGGAAGGAGAAAGAAAATAAAGAGCAGAGGTCCCGGGACTGAACCCTGTGGCACACCACAATTAATTGTAGTAGATTGTGATCTGTGTGCATGTATTTACACAAACTACCTTGAACAAAAAAGTGCAACAACACAAAATGTGGTGGATTTTAAAGCTGCACTAGTTGATTTATGACCTGTAGAGCAGGCAGCAAACTGACATCAGACGTCAAACTCACCTTTTTGCACCACGGACCGGTTTATGTCCGACATGACCGGCCTTTAAGGTGTCACGGATAAATACAACAAAATAAAGCCAGTACCGGTACCCAAAAAATTACGATTTATTCATCACACACGGGAAAAGACCCAGGGAAACCAAGTTAATGATAAAAACGATTTTAAAAAATAACAACCGTCAAAATTTCACACCCGTGTGACTTTCTCACAGATTGTTGTTTCAACTACAGGTGGACACATAATGACACCTACATTCATTGAGGAGACCTTGATTCAAATAAAACGTCTAAAAAAAAGTGTTGCCTGCAAGGTGTGGGGAGGGGTGTCTAAATAAAGTTAAGGGAGAAATTTGCCCATTATGTCCTCCTTCGAAGATGGCGGTTGATTGCTAGCAGATATTTCAGGCTAAGGTAACCCTCTAATGTATTTATTACTCTGTCATATCTCAGCCAATGTTGTCCTGTCGCTTCAGTTGCTCTGCTCAGATTTTTAAAAATGTTTAATTTTTAAATTTTCCATTTGGAAACATAAAACAGCCAGCAACAGTTGCAAGACTTTAGCGTAAATAGCAAGATAGCAGGCATGTATACTGTAGGGGAGAGATTAATGTTTCGTCTTTACCCCTCACCAGTGCAGAGAGAGCAAAACAGAAAGGAAAAAGGATAACAGGAGAAGGAAAACACTGGAAAGCGAGCGTGGATCATAGCACCATCTGCTCTCACGTTCCTGCTGCACAGTATGCAGTAGCCTAGTGCAGTTGTTCAAAAGGCCAAAAATGATTCCCTCCCAAATATAAAATAAAACCGTCTCACTTTTACAAATTCCCTAGATACTGGTCATTCAACACTGAGTCAGACTAAACTCAACACTGTGAAAATGGAAAAATAATTCTGACTGCATGAAGTGCAGCATCTTAAAGCCAAGCCAAACAGCCATAAAGTCTGTCTCTCATCTCTTTGCGTGCCTTGACTGTAAGAAGTGATTACATCCAACCACAGAATACAGCCTTCCCACTCCTGACCTCCCTACCTCACTTTCTGTACACGGATAAAAAGATCCCAATAAAATAAATAAGTGTCAAAAAGTATGTTATTAATGATGAAAGGTGGTTTGATATTATGGTTTTTCTAATATTAAAAAAAGAAAATCACACAAATCATGCAGACTCCATCACATTTTGAATCACGGGCAGCACATTGTAATACTCACATGTGCTCCTCGCTTCAAGATCATTCTCTCCTGTTTAAAAGAGAAAAACTCTCGCACTGGCTTTACTCATTCATAAGTAGTTTCGTCATCTTATTGTAGCTGCATTTCTTTTTCTTTGTTGAAGTTTCCACTGGAGCGTGCCAGCTTTGTGGTGACTCATGCTCTTCCCTGTTGTGTGGGCAGTGAGATCAGGCTGACCCCAGATGACAGCCTTATTTATTGTTGTAACAACCTCTGCATTAAAGAAAAACTTTAGGAAATGTGTCTGAATTGCAGCGCTAACTGTTGAAAACTAGAACCAATCAAAATTTGGGACGTGCGGGATGAGAGGCAAGAAATAAAAGTGCTAGATAAGATAAGATAAGATAACCTTTATTAGTCCCACACATGGGAAATTTGTTTTGTCACAGCAGGAAGTGGACAGTGCAAAAGTTATGACGCAAAAATTAGAATACAATAAGAATAAATACAGTACACAGCTGTACAGAATAGAATAAAATAATATACTATATACAGTAGAATAAAATAGAATAAAAATATACAATAAGATAAAAATAGAATACGAATGCTATATACAACTGAGTAAAAATACAACGATGCCAGAAAAGATTATTGCACTTAGTGTTATTGCACATGTGTGGATGTGTGTGTTTGTTCAGTTAAAGTCTTTGTTGTGGAGTCTGACAGCAGTGGGGAGGAAAGACCTGCGAAATCTCTCCGTCCCACACCGTGGGTGCCGCAGTCTCCCACTGAAGGAGCTGCTCAGTGCTGTCACAGTCTGCTGCATGGGGTGGGAGACGTTGTCCAACAGGGATGACAGCTTAGCCGCCGTTCTCCTGTCACTCACCACCTCCACCCTGTTCAGTCTCTTCCTGTCCCCAGCAGAGATGCTGCCGCCCCAGCAGACCACACCATAAAAGATAGCAGAAGCCACCACAGAGTCATAGAATTTCTTCAGGAGTGGGCCCTCCACCCCAAACGACCTGAGTCTCCGCAGCAGGTACAGCCTGCTCTGCCCTTTCCTGTAGAGGGCGTCTGAATTATGAGTCCAGTCCAGTCTGTTGTTCAGATGAACACCAAGGTACCTGTAACTGTCCACAGCCTCAATGTCCATACCCTGGATGTTCAGTGGTTGCAGTGGAGAATGCTTGTGCCTGCGGAAGTCTACCACCAGCTCCTTGGTTTTACTGGCATTGATCTGGAGGTAGTTCAGCTGGCACCAGTCCACAAAGTCTTGAGTCAGTCCTCTGTACTCCTTGTCGTCCCCATCAGTGATGAGGCCGACTATTGCAGAGTCATCAGAGAACTTCTGCAGGAAGCACTGGGTGGAATTGTGGGAGAAGTCTGCAGTGTAGATGGTGAAGAGGAACGGAGCCAGAACCGTTCCCTGTGGGGCCCCCGTACTGCAGACGACCCTGTCCGACACACAGCCCTGAGTCCTCACATACTGTGGTCGGTCGGTGAGGTAGTCCAAAATCCAGGTAGTGAGGTGATGGTCCACTCCAGAGTTCTCCAGCTTGTCCTTCAGAACCGAGGGAAGAATGGTGTTGAAGGCACTGGAGAAATCAAAGAACATGATTCTCACAGTGCTTCCAGCGGTCTCCAGGTGAGCGAGGGAACGATGTAGGAGGTGAATGACGGCATCATCCACTCCAATGCCAGGCTGGTAGGCAAACTGAAGTGGGTCCAGTGATGAGCTTGTTAGGCGCCGAAGCTGAGCCAGGACCAACCGCTCCAGGGTCTTCATCAGGTGGGATGTCAGAGCCACCGGCCTGTAGCTGTTGAGGTCCTTGGGGCGTGAAGTCTTTGGCACTGGTACAACACAGGAGGTTTTCCAGAGCTGTGGGACTCTTCCCAACCTCAGGCTCAGGTTGAAGAGGTGCTCCATCACCCCACACAGTTGGTCCGCGCAGGACCTGACGACTGAGTCCCGCATGAAGCGGACACCTGATTGCTGTGCAGCCAGAAAATTGTAGTCAGACCACGTGTTGCATTGACACTGTGGTGTACAAGAGCATTGATTTGTCTGCATAATAAACTCTCCCTTACCTCTCATGCATGTCTTGAATGGTCTCTCATAAAAGTTAAATACAAGGAGAGTGATGCAATAACAATGTTCCTGAGACTGCTTGGCAGGCGGTTCTATCAGCAGAGGCTAACAGAGCTGTCTCTGATCCGCTAAACCTCAGTCCATCGGTAACGTTTATCAGTTCAAAAGACTTTTCCCACCAAACTAAAATCAAAGCTTAGAAAAAAAAATTTTTTCAGAAGCGTTATGTTGCAGCTTCATCACATCGGTGTTGTTTTCACTTTGAGAGATAAGAACAAGAACAAATCAAAGACAAATGTTTTTCACTTCCTTCAATATATCATGTTCAGTGACAGTTTCCACAGAAGACATTGTTGATGCATAAGATAAGATGCAGTCAGTCTGATGTCAGTTTGCTAATGAATGGGGTCAAGTTGGCAATTATATGCAATCTGTTTCCAATAATAGAACAGTTCCCTGAGATAAATCATCAAAAATCACATATCTGCTGTCCTGCTACCCTGAAACCAGAATACGGCCGCTGAGTCAAGCAACCTTGACAGCCAGAGAGAGAGATTTTGTAGAGACCCGACACACTGTTCCCGTGTTGCTTAATCGTTTTTATTGATTTTGCACACGAACACTGTTTCCCTGGTTCGGCACAAGCGTCCGCTAGCGTTCCAGCTGTCTCGCGCTATCCCGTCTCTGATCTCCAACCTCACTATAAAAAGGGGGAAACCTGATTAGTTAGATCATGTCCACCTGTCGCTCCAACCTCCCTGGCACTGCTCCTTGAGCTCACTGTACCACCCCTCCCCTGCAGCTGACCCAGGGACCACACCTCCGCCACAGTCAAGATAAGTGTGCCCAGTGTTGGATGGTTTATCAGTTTAGTGGATTTACTGTAAGTTATCTCAGGATGGTGTACGTGTTCGTACTATTCCCAGTATATTTTAATTTATTTAATAAAATATCAATATTTGGTGTCCCAATATCAACTGATTTTTTCCCCTTCTTTGCACTTACCTAATATCATGTGTGTGTGTTTCCCTTTCTTTGCCTCAGTGGAGCAGCAGCCCTGTGGCTGATCCCTCTGAGAAAACAGCATCTTCCCCAACAGCTCCTCTGCTGATGGACGCCAATATACACACAGCACACCAGCTCCACCCAGTCAATGTGAGGTCAACACCGTCTCTCTCACACACACACACGCCAACACACAGAGATACAATTACAAATATATAGTGGCTGTGTGAAGTCTAAACTGTTTCTCGTGTAAACTTCTCGACTGGCCAGCAAACCTCTCTGTTTCCTCCCTATATTAAAAATTCCTTTAAAGCTAATTGTGGTTTCAAAGTGTCACACAAAATGATTTCATGCAGAATTTTTCAGTGTTTCTTTATGATGGACTTTGGAGACCATGGTGTAACTTATCAGCCACAATACTAAAACACTCATAGGTGAAGTGATTTTCTTGTCATGATAGTACCTGTTAGGGGGTGAGATATACATCAGTCAGCAAAGGAATAAATTTAGAAGGTGAGGCGGTAGAAGCTGGAAAATTGGGAAAATGTAAGGATCTAAGAGACTTTTCCAGGGGGAGTCAGAGGACGTCAAAAATGGCAGGCCTTGTGGAGTATTGTGGATATGATGAGCAAAAGTGGATCCAGAAGGACAGCCGGTGAACCAACGAGGGCATCAGAGGAAGTGTGATGATCTGGGCAAACAGATTCTGCCAGGAAACCATGCTTGTCCTGGCCTTCATGTGGATGTTACACTATATTCCAAAAGTATTTGCTTATCTGCCTTCAAACGCATATGAACTCGAGTGACGTCTATAACAGCTTCAACTCTTCTGGGAAGACTTTCCACAAGGTTTCAGAGTGTGTTTGTGGGAGTTTTTGACCATTTAAGGTCAGACACTGATGTCGGAGGCCTGGATCACAGTCTAAGCTCTAATTCTTCCCGAAGGTGCTCTACTGGGTTGAGGTCAGGACTCACCAAACTCGCTCATCCATGTCTTTATGGACCTTGCTTTGCGCACTGGTGTGCAGTCATATTGGAACAGGAAGGGACCATCCCCAAACTTTTCTCACAAACTTGGGAAAATGAAATTCTCCAAAATGTCTTGGACCATTCTCATGGCAACTGCCAAAGCCAGGCTCATCCATCAGATTGCCAGGCAGAGAAGCACGAATCGTCACTCCAGAGAACACATCTCCACTGCTCTGGAGTCCAGTGGTAGTGTTGCTTGCTTTGAGGAAAAAGAAAAAAGTCAGAGGAAATTCTTTACATCTCAATCCAACCAAACATCTGACAGATGTGTCACAAAAACAAGTTGAAGATTTTACAGGATCGGCTGCTGAGATATCAAAGACCGCTTTTAAACTTTTACCTGAAAAACTATTCTTACAGTCATTCACAGATCTGCATCCTTCACTGAGGCCCAGTGCAGGCAGTAGTGTTTCTTGTTTCTTTGCATGTTGGCATTCGTTCATTGTGGCTACAGCAATAAATTCCTGTTCAGTATGAATGTTTTTTAAAGGTCATGCTGTGATTTTCACTACAGATACAAGTTTGTTTTGAATGTAGTGTACCCCAAAAGAGCTCAAAGATCATGGCTAAGATGATGTAATAATAGCATCTAGTTCTGGTTCTGACAGGAACACACTCAGAGGTGAACCTGCAAGTGTTTAGTGACAACCACAGTAATGTCACATCGTTTCCAGCAGCACATTTCAAAAAGAAGTGTGCTTTGATTTGCATGAGTTGTGGTTCTGATCGATCCAAATCCAGATGCAAATCTTGTTTGTTCACATTTAAAACACAGCACTGCGTTCAGTTTTTTTAGTACCCCGTGGGGTTTCGGTCTGTTAATTATGCTTGGAGAAGTGTTAGTTAGCTAGTATGAAGGAGATTATAAGTTTAAAATAAATGAGGAAATTCTTTTTTTTTTTTTTTTTGAGAAGGCCACACACAAGTGTTTAGGTGGAAAACAATCAGGGGAAGCCAAAGCTCTGTTTTAAATCTTCACGGGCCCTTTCTAATCCAGAAACCTAGTGTTTTCCACGAACCGCAGCTCTGTTGACCACCCACATCGGAGCAATTTATTGGCTGCATCTTAATAAAATAAACCCACGTGTTTACAACCAATAATGCTGAATGTTCCATCAGAACAATTAACAAGGCTTCTGCAGGTTTGATCTTAAACAACAGTTCGACTGAAACAACGAGCTGTCTGTGAAGGCCCGTGAAAAAGGGGGCCTCGAGTCGGGGTTTTAAACTCAAATGCATCAAAAGGGACCGGGTAGGCTCTACAGTGCTTCAGCTGTTTTCTTTTTTATAACATAACGGGTTATAAAACTAATAATTTATTTGAAAAGTGTGAGTTTTCACTCAGAAGCTGTGAAGTCTGTGGTTAATGTCTCTTTTCCCTTGTCCTGCTCTCCCAGGGAGGATCGTCGTTTTGCTCTTCAGCAGAGAAGGCCAACCCGCCTCCCTTCGCCCCACTGGCCGGCGTGCCGCCTTGCAGAGCCCACGGCATGTCTGTGTGAGCAGCAGATTCACGGGACGATGCCTCGTTATTGTTGGGTGCATTTTAAACAGCAGATGCAGCTTAAAGCGGACACGCAGAAGTTTAATGGAAAGCGTCTGCAGCTACTTTACATTATATGCAAAGAAGAAAACAGCTTACCTAAAGCCTTTGAGTGTAAAATGTTTGCAAATGCAGTGCTTTGTCCTATAAATCTTTTCATTGTGGACTTTGTGCGTAAAAGGCTTCCTTTTTCCCCTGACACCAGGCAGAGTTAAAACTTTGCATGACCTAAATGTCTCATAGAAGATATATCGCTGATATTACTCGATGATGAATAAACAGATTGAAACAGATCAGTGTGGTTTATTTAAATTACAACAGACAGTTTTTCACCCTCTCTGTGGTGTAGCTGGAGCAGGAGATGCACACGTAAGAAGCGCAACACATAGAAAGACTGCACACGCACTTCAGGGACCACAAAGCAGCATCCTGTATGATCTGTGTATTTAACCTTAAACTCCTGTCTGAGTGTGTGTCTACCTTCCCAGATGGAGCTCTTTGTAAGGTGAGGACGTCTCACGCTGTGGTATAAATTCAATCCTCTAAACCCAAATATTTTTCCACCCAGAGACATTCAAAACTTGCCCCCTCCCCACCAGAGGAGCGAAAACATGTCTTTCATGTTTGATGTTTATTATCTTTTACTGGTTATTAGCTCTTACCCTTAGCGACCTTGGCAAAAATCACACCAGCTTATCAAGATCTCGCAGATGTGTGCTGAGCACAGGCAGTTAAAGCATGCCTTACTTGTATGGTAAACAGGTTAAACTGATATCTGGACTCAGACCAAAGTAATAAAAGTCCTGCTACCAACACTTTTAAAGTGTTTCTAGGCAGCCAAGCTAGTTTCCATATTTTATGCTAAGATCTACATTTCCAACTGTACAAACGTCAAGCTCGCTCATCACAGTTTGCCACAAAGCCAGCTTAGCCTCGCTCTGAAAACTAACTTTCTACAGTTAGAGGGCATGAGATGATACCTGCAGCCTATTCAGGTTGCACAGGTAGTCCAAGAAGAAGGTTTTTGCTGCATCTTCCTCAAAGTCTCAAGAGTGTGGAGGAGATACCAGGGCACAAGCTGTGGCATAGGGCTTTAGACGGGTATCAACCCAGCAGCAGGACAGGTAAACGCTCCTTTGTGCGAGGAAAAACAGCATGAGCACGCTGTTAGACACAGGGTGGCGAGAGGGTCCAACATATTTTTGAGTCGGGATGAGAAATTAATTCAGCAGAATTTAGTTTGTCTTATTGGTGCAGCCCATCTATGCAATCCCTCCTTGCTAGCCAACAGTATCCTGACTGCTGTTATTATGGAGATAATAATCTCGACTGTCAGACTTTAAGTTGGCACAGTGAGCCCTGGGTCGCTCCTGGTGCACGGCCTAATGAGCCCAGTCCGTTGGTGGTTCCTTCACGTTGAAAACATTGGTGCCATTGGCTGGCCCTCAATCTGCCATAGACCTGAATCCAATTGCAAACCTTTAGCAAGTTATACGCAAAATTACACAACTTGTTTCTTTGTCTGAATCGTGGAGGACACTGTACGCAGGTCACATCAGCGCAGTAGGAAAACAGACACCTAACAAACAGAAGAGGCACTGGCAAAGTGTTTTATTATGAAGAGACACAGAATAGACCATTTATGGAAAAATAAAATGTTTAATGTGTATAAAAATAACAGACATTCAGAAGAAACGAGCTGGAGATGTGACAATAACATCGAACTGCTCACCGTTTACTGGACAAGAAGAGACTTTAGCTTTAAAAAAAAAAAAAGAAAGAAAAAAAATTCTACAAAGCCTTCAGACGGTCATCTGCACTCACACTTTGCTTTGACACAGAACAATCTGATTGGCAGGAGAAAAAAAAAAAAGAAGATTGTTTCAGATACACCTGCAAAAACAAACTGCAGTGATATCAGATTTTGGTCCTTCTTAAGAGCCATATCAGATCTGCATGTTGGCTAATACCTTAATTTCCCCTGTGTTCACCTGATAGATCAAAGCACATATGGACATTTCCCTTCCTGTTTGGTAATCTTATGAAATGAAGCTGGCTGTAGTCCAACAGGAAAGTCACATGTTTCCACATAGAGATCGTTTATAACAACAAACAAATGAAGAAACTTCCCCTATTAAAATCAGACAGATTAAAACAACCCCACCCCGTTCACGTTTTATGAAAATAAGCACACATACACCACCCTCTAGTTTACTGGCCTTATTAAAACTAGCAATGGAGTTAGCATGCAAGCTTATGCGATACAACAACAATTGATTCTACGCTAGCTTTCCGATTCAGATGTCGAAGTTTGACATCAGAGATTTGTTTTTATTCAGCGTCACTCAAATCATAAGCAAAGTCCATTAACCGAATCGGCGTGAAATCACTTTACAGTTTTATTTTGGCTCCGATCAGGCACGTTGTTCACTACTGACGTGCACGTGAACACGCGACATTCACCGCAGTAACACTGTGTTAATCAGCTTCAACGAGAGGGAGTTTTGAGGGAGTTATGGCCACGAGGAGCCAATAAGGAGTGCGCACGGGCATAGAAAACACACACAAAACAACAACAACAAAAAAAACAAAAAAACAGAAAGCATCCAGCCTTGACGAAGTCGACAGACTGAGAACAAAAGTACCAGCTGAGTAATACATTAAAATCAGTGTTTAAAAGAGAGGAAAAAAAAAGGTACAAAACATTTTCCTAGAAAAATATATTGTTAAATGTACAAGACATGCAAGTTAGAAATAGATAATGGACCAAAGACACAACTCATGAAAACAATCACAGACAAATAAAAGAAAAGACACAGTTAACCCTGTAATATCAGCATTCAATGTTTAAACTTTAGATGTTCAAAGGAGACCCGTTATGCTCTTTCACTGCTCCATGTTTGTATTTCTTCTCATTTGATCGTCTACCTAAAATAACCTGTTTGAGCGTTTGTCTCTTTAAGGCTTTGTGAAATCCTTCCTTCTGATTGGATGCCCTAGATATCCCCCTATATGGAGCTGAGATGACCATATAAGGGGATATCCACTCTCTGACATCATCACCATCCATGAGTAGAAAAAACACAACAAAACAACCTCTGAAACAGTGAATGTAGAGCAGTGTGAACTTTTAACTCTGCATACACTTGTTTATATGAGCACCCACAATTAAACCTGTAAGTATATGAGAGAATTTAGAAGCATAACAGGTCCACTTTAATTTTGTCTCTATTCAACACTTCATCGTTCAAATGGGAAGCAGACTCAAAACCACAGGAAGGAACAAAAAAAGAACTCAAAAATCAAGACTGAATCAAAGTGATTGTTCACTGGTTCTTTCAGAGGGAAAAAATGAACAAAAATCCCCCCCCCAAAAAAAAAAAACAATCCACCGACTGATAATCAAAATCAGCCTAACTGGGGGGAAATTTTGCTGGTTACCACTTAAAAAATAAAATTGAGGAGCTGGTTTGTGTCAGTTACAAACAAACTGAATTCAATTAAAATGGAGTAAGACCCACAAAGTAAATTTGATAATCTCTATTTTACGCAATCAATCTTGATTATTTGCTATTGCTTTGTTCATCTGATGCAACCCTACTCCTGCAGGACATGCATGCTAGAATATGAGTAACTTTAAGAGTCTGACAGTTTGTAATAACATCATATTTTTCCCTTTACTACACAGACGTTTCTCTACTGGTCATTGCAGCAGAGTGCTGTGGCAAACAGCTGTGCCACATTTCAAGAAAATTCCCTAAAGACGATGAAACAGAACAGCTGGAGCCACGATAGTAAAGAAGGAGGACATAACGTGCGCACTGGCGGAGATTGTCTGGACTAAAGCGTGAAAGACAGGGGCGATTTTGTTATTCCAATTGGTTCCTCTCTGCAGGTTGAACATCATTTCTTACATAAGCCACTGTTAGTAAGGTTTCAAGGCTCTCAACACGACAGCACAGATCTGACGCACACCGTACCGATACGATTCACAATCACAGGGAAATACAACTCTTCACTACAGTCGTGCTATCAGGATTCAAAACTGAACGCATGCAAACTGCTTGCCTTAAGTCACTAAAAAGTAAAGGATATGTTAGCAAAAACGTACACATAAACCAAACATATATATATTTATATATATTCATCTTATTTATCTCCATTTTTAAACCATTTGTATTCAAAATACATTAATTTCTTCAAGTTCATGTTCAAACCTATGAAATCGTCTTTGGTCAAGAAAAATATCTTAAAATCTACAGGCTATAAATGTTATTGTACAGGAATGAAACAAAGGATCATGTAACTGATCAAAATGGGGAAAGCTGATACCAAGTATCCAATCATTTTCTATTTGGAGTGCTCCAAATATTTAAAGTGCTTTTGCATTATTCCCTCAGCATTTGATGTGAAAGAAACATCCGTCAAAGTAAGGCAGACCGGTTTAAATGTTCTTTGAAAATATACATTTACATTTGTTCAGGAGGAGGAGAAAAGACTGAAGTTTACGGGGGGGAGGGGCCTCCAGATTGGTGATTAGGAATCAACTGTAAAGACAGATGTTCACAGATGAGAGGAGAGCATCATTACAGCTGTTCGTATAAAACTCTGTGAATAAAAGAAAAAATTAGCAGCCTATTCACACACCATCTAATGATGCCCATTTCACACAGCTGTACGTAAAAAGGGGGACATAAGTTAAGACACGGATAGAATCTGTGACCTTCACTGCAGAGGACGGGGAGGAGATGAGGCAACATACTTCAAAAAAAAGAAAAAAAGAAAAAACACCTAAGGGTTCATTCCTTTCGAGGATGAAGGTGCGATCCTGGTCAAGCTCACAAGCTTGTTCTGGCTCCCCTTCTCGGGCTGTCACTGCTGTAGTGGACTCATGACATGTGGAGGTCAGGTGGCGTATCATTCACCTGGTCGCACCTTTTCTCACTGGCACAGCTCCTGGGGCTTCTAATGGACAACGTAGGCGCTTTGTTGTGATGCAGGCGTGGCTGCTTTTGGACCAGATCGCCCCAGCCAGGTTAAGAGGTTTTTCCCACTATGGGGTTGTCACTGAAACGGGAAGGAAGACAAAGATAATGAGTAAGTGATCTTTCTGAGAGTCCTGGGCCACAGCTGTAATAAAACATTAAAGTTAGGGCGTTAGTCCCTTTAAGTCAAACTTTCTTTTGTTATTTCTGCAAGCTTCCCAGCTTTACTTTTAGTGTCCAAAACTTTTGAACTGATCCTCAGGTGTAGCGGAGATCCAGGTGTTCGTCCTGGATCATCATTATCATTATAGGGCAGGGATAGAGGGGCCATAGTCAGAGCTAGGATTAAGGTTTGGCTTTGCTGTGTGACGTGATTGTGTTTCCATGTCGAAAAACTATGACATCACAACAGTATTAATGGTCCCTTGCAGTATTAAAACCTGGACCAACATCGATGATGATGATGATCCAGGGACAACAACAACATGGGGATATCAGATGCTGCCCTGTGCACCTGTGATGTCCTTTGCAGGGCTTTAGATCACAACTTTAGCGTCTTATTTTGAAAATTTCCCATTTTTCTTTGCCATCGTGTTCTGCACTTCCTCTACCAATTTAGATCACATAGTCCTACTTTCAGCATCCACACTGCAGAATGTGTTTTAGTATTATTAATACGATTTCCACATCATTTACCGTCACTGCATTATATACTCATACTGCGTAAAACTGGTGTATTGTAATAATGTAACATGGAGACTTACAGGCTGCCGTACTGCCGTACGTCATTCCTGCTATTGTGCTGCCGCTGCAGCTCCTCCATGATGTTTCGGAGCTGTTTCAGTGTGTGAAAGGTCTCTTTGGGTTCCTGAATGGTGAACTTTGAGTATTCCTCCGGCTCTCGCTGGGGGCCCTGATACACTGCCAAACTGGCACAGGCATCTGTGGAGAGGACAAACATTACAAAGTGCAACTTCAAGCGCTCGGAAGTGAGATGGTGAACACGAAGACGGCAGGAAACAAGTTTTTATCTACGCGACGATATAGTGAAGTAACAGCTTCATTAGCAGTATGTGCAAAACAGTTTACCCTCGCTCTTTTACACAGACACCAGAGTGAAAGTAGAAAAACTGAGATGGCAGACTGGGTGTCCGAGGTGTTCAGCCCAATGGGGAAAACCATGTGATACAAAAAAAGGAGGCGTGTTTAATAGTTTGTATGAAACGTGGATGCAAACAGTGGCCCTGAGAGGTCAAATGCACTGCAAGAAAACACCAGTACATAGAAAAACTCCTGCAAAAGCACATAAAACACAAGAAAAATAATAATAATAAAATTACAAAACAAAACGGAAGTGTTTTCCTCCTGTAAGCGCGTCCCAGTGCAGTCCGGTGCATGTTTTGGTTTCTGTCACTTCCACAGCTCGTCTGTCCTGTTATTGTCTCCCTAGAAACACTTTGTTGTGTTTTGTGAGATTTTCCTGCTACTTTCTTATCTTGCAATCCATTTGTCCTCTCAGAGCCACCGTAGATTTAGCTTTAAGGTCAGATGAATGAAGCCTGTGTAAAAGTGCCCTAAGTTGGCCACCAGATGGCGATAGCTGTGTCTGTTAAAGGACTTCTGTTACTAGACAAGTCTGTGGGAAAATGTTTATTGAGATAACCAAACAGATTCCCGATGACTTTATGGGCTTAGTCACTCGTTTTGGGTCACACTGAATAATAAATTAAATCTATGTTGTAAAGTTTGGCGATACTGTGTTTGAGGAGGATTATCTGTGGGATGGTTACCAAATGCTCAGCAACAGATGATGTCACAGTAGCTACGTGACCATTTATACTGTCTGTGGTTTTGATTTAAGATGTTGGTGCTCTAGTGGTCCTGAATTAGACCAACTTCACCTCTAAATCACCAGATGAAGGCTGAAAATGAGTTGTCCCGCCACACTGGAAATTAAAAGTTTTGCCCTCAGTGGTTCATGTGAAACACACCATAGTGTGGAGAATGAATGAATTTAAAACCTGACATCTTCATACGTTGATTGCTTTGATGGCTGATCCCACAAAGGACAGCTGCTGGTGTTTAAAAAAAAAAAAAAAAAAAAAAAGCTCGCAAATGTCTGAGAGACAAACACCAGCTGATCTGACCTCACTCTGCACAACACTGGGCCTAATGTATACATAAGGCTTGTAGTTTTATACGATTAAATACCCTAAACTGAACGTCATATCATGAGTCAGCTGCATTTATATGAACCATACCCTGCTCTCTCTAATGAAGCATTTCTGAAAACGATACTGATACTGACCCTCCATGCTCTGAAGCTTTGTGTCGTTTGCTGAGAGGAGTGAGAAAATTCTCTCTGCTTCTCGGTCACAGTCTATATCCAGCTGCAGGTTGGCCAGCATGGTGCTGAAACAGGAGAGAACACAAGTGTAGAGAAATCTTTGCAGGAAAAAGCAGCAAAAAAAGGAAACTCACAAACTAAGAAAAACAACGTAAATACATGCATCTCTCCACACTCGCACACATCACTTACACTACAGACGTTAGCATGAAAGTGCACCATCTGACTCATCTTTGTAAACTTGCTAAACATCTACAGAGGCGGTGAAGAAGATCGACAACATCAGAGCAGCTAAATGACAGTCCTCAAAGTCAGTAGCTGATAAATGAAATCAAACACTTCTCAATTAAAGCTCAGTTTAGTCCCTACAAAGCCTCTTCCTTATTGAAAACTTCAAACTTAACCTGCTTTGATGCCACGCTGAAAAGACTTTTCTTTTTTAACATCATATAAAAATCAGCACACCTGAAAAATCCTGCTTTAGAAGTTTTCTATTTTCCATTTGAAATGTCCTCATAACAAGAGATAATGATTAAAAGGTTAAGGTTTGCTCGTGAGCACCTACACAGTCAGTCAAACTTAAGACCAGCAGGCAGTTTTATTAAGCGTTTATTGTGATCTGCAACACACGCCCCACGTATGGCAGCGAGGGTACTGAACCATTCCCCCCCGCCCCGCCCCTCGCGGTGGTGTTGATGTGGAGGAAAAACTCACGTTGTGCAGGGCTTGCAGCCTGGAGCGTTGCTACTCAGGCTTTGGCAGCACTGCCAGGCCCCGCTGGTGTAGTTTGACGGGTGGAAAGTGGCCAGGCGTCCCTCGTTGCAACGACTGACCTGGCTCAGGACCTCCAGCCACTCGCTGGCTTCCACACAGTTTCCAGCCTGGACGTAAAGAGGCTTCTCAGAGTGGACCACCTGAAACATCTGACGCAAGAGAAACAAAGTAGTTAAACTATGATGTGACCGTTTCGTTCCCATAAAGGTCATTCTGAGCGCAAGAAACAAAGCGCCCCTCTACACCAGCAACAACAACATTGTCATTTCTGTACTTCATTTGAAAGTGAACGTGCCCATGAGACCAACAATGCGCCGTTTTCACTGTTAATAACAACAGGAGGAAGTGACACTGGCACTGACGTTTCCATTTTAAACGGGTAATACATGAGAAGTGATGACGGGGCCATGTGAGAGGGGGAACTGGCTTACATTTTTGCGGTTAAAGGCACTTTCATCCACTTTCTCCACCGCCCGGATATTTTTGACATTAATGGTGCGGTCGGCATCTTTCCCTGGGGAGAACAAGTCATTCTGTTAGGTTTACGCACAAACAGCCTCCAGTCTCAACAACATTACCGTTTAGCTTAAATAATGAGCAGAAGAAAATAAAACATTTTAACTTCTCCAATGAAAGTAAAAGCTGCAGTTTTTGAACAGATTTTTTGGGAAATTCCTTGAAGACTTGAAGTTTTATATTCCTATCAACTGGCTCCAATGATTGATGATCAATCTTGTTTATTATCACACCCTCTCTCTCTGACAATTTACTGAGCACTCGAAACTTTCCTTAAGTATCACAGAAAGGCAGTATTTACTCTGCAAAGCCCTCAAAACATGCATTTCATTAATCAGCTGATGCAAAGTCAACACGCAAGTAATCAACACAGGAAACTACAAAAACAAATCAGGTCATTGTATATGCTTATTGTCCAGTACTTTAAAAGGCATAAACAGAAAAAAAGTGCTTGTATGAATGGGTGAATGAGGCAAGTATAAAGTGCTTTGAATACTCAGTAGAAATGCACTATATAAAAGAACCAGTCCATTTAATCTCTTAATTTTATAAGTAATATACAAGTAATTACTTTAGCTCCATCTAGTGCTAGTATCGGGAACTTAGCATTGCGTGTAACCCGTGCATACGTGTTTGTCTCATTAGTTTTCATCACATTCGAGTATGAGATTACAGTAAACTGGTCTCACCTTTATGTTTGTGGTAGGAGAGCTCCCTGTTGGTCAGTCTGAGCCACCTCTTCTTAAACGTTTTCATTCCAGGGGGTTTTCTCCCCTGAGCACGTTTCTGTACTTCCCTATAAAAGGACAGGCTAAGGGTTCAAATCTGAGCTGATTTACTTAAGGCAAAAAAAACATAAGTACAATTTATTACTTCAGAGTAATCTTTATGCTCAAATGATGTAATTAGAGTCTTCTAACAGGACATAGTGAACGCCCTCAAACGGTTATCGTGTCATAAAATTCACTTGTTGTTTTATGCCTACTCTCAAGGCTTCTTTATTACCAAGTGAGAGTTCTCAGTTCTGCCCAGACTTTAACTGAACACTCACCCCTCCTTGAGAACGACAGCGTCTTCCAGCCCACTGGACTCCTTACTGACGTTGGAGGAGATTTCATCCAGAAACTGGAAACAAAATGATAACAGCCATTAGAAATGATGAATCCTTTTATAGACCTTTATGTGAGTATGTGAGGGGGGAAAAAATACCTTTTTAACTTTTTCGATACACTTCTCTTCCTGGAATGATTTGAAGAAGTCATACATATAGGTTTCTTTAAAACTGGACTAGAAAGAGAAAAAACAAAGTGGGTTTAATTAGCATAACAGGAAAAAAAAATGCATTTGGAAAGTGCCTCTGTTTGTCAATTACTATAAAGTGGACAACACGTAGTTCACACTAGAATTTCAGCAATATAAATCTTACCAGCTTTTTTGACAAGCTACCCCAGCTGCCGAGAGTCTGAATGGTTTTTGAGATGAGTGTGAGCGTCCGGGAAATCTCGGGATCCTGCAGTTACAGAAAATGTACAACGGCACCGAGGTTAACCGACTGAGAACGTAAACTGCAAACGCTCACTGGTCATTAGCGCTGAGAGTGGGTGACGTGTACTTACAGGATGATGGGAACGCAGTTGAAAGGAGTGAGGAGAGAGAACAGCGACAGCAAAAAAGCGCAGAAACACAAAGCTGCTGACGGCTGAGTACTGAACATGTGGGTCGCCTGTAGAGAGGAGAAAGAAACACCTGAGAAACCAGCAAATTCAATTCAATCGGCAAAAAAAAAAAAAGGCGTATAAAATAGAGATATTTTATACGAGAAAAGCTCAAAACTGTCAAAATAGACCAAAACCTCAGGAATGTATCGAGCACCTTGCTGAATCTATGCCATGAAGAATTAAGTTAGCTCATAAGGCAAAGCAAAGGTCCAACCCAGTAAAATCAAGGTGTATGCAAAGAAAAGACTGGTGAGTGTATATATAAATATACCAAATATCATTTGGTTTAATATACTGCTGTGGACTACTAAGGCATTTAGCCAGCAGCAACATCGCAATCTGCTAAAAGCCCGGCATAATGACATTTACGTCACAATTTACACACCTGCTGTGGGTGTGCATATAACCTTTTGTCACAGCAGTTTTTCTTTTTAACACTGGCTCTACGTTTTACCTGGAAAGCGTTTGCAGGCCAAATGCCTCAGAGACCTGAAGACGTCACACATTAGTGGTGGGCAGTTAGAACTTGACTGGGTGATGGAGGAGAAGACTTTCTGGACGTAACCCTGCAGATTTTCCTGTACAGGTAAAGTAAAAAACGCACAACAACTTAGCATCACTTTAAAATGTTTTAAACAGAAGCTAAAAAGTGGATAAACACTTTTTTCGCAGTTTTACGACAAGCAAAGCTTCAATTAATCCTGTTACAAGACTGATAAATCTAGTGAGATGGGTGCACTTACCTTGTTGACCTCTACATTGTCACCTTCCTTTAGTTTAATAGGGTCTATCTCACAGGTTTTGTTGGATTCACAAATCTGTTAAAGATACGAGGGGGAAAAAAAAAAAAAATCAAGCAAGCAAACAAAGAACAATTAGTACAAACCAAATCTTTAAATTTCAAGTGAACAAGAACTGAGATTTGCTGCTGTGTGGAGCTGCACGTTTATTCAGATTTTCACCAGCTGGACACGGTGAGTGAGAGGAGGGACTGAAGGCATTTTCAACACCAGCTGTGTCTTTTTGCTTTATGTCGAAGAACTCAAATTAACTAGCAATTGTAAGTCACAGATAAAAGAAAAGACCAAATACACAATAATGCACACTCTGTAGATACAGTTGCAAGAAACTGTGGTAATTACAGTGGCCTTCAACCTGTACATCTAGACCAGTGTCAACAAGCCAGACAGGATTAAAAAAAAATTACAGTTTTAAAACCGTTTAAAGGAAAATACCCTGCACCTATCCAAACCCTCCAATTACATCTGCACATCTGCAGACTGAGGCTGAAGGGCAGATGTTTAAGTGGATTTTTCCATTCTAACCCCAGTGATTCATGACTATTCTGGCATCGACACAGGATGTGTGTGTGTGTGTGTGTGTCTCCTTTTTACTCATACCTCATCTATTACAGGCTTCAAGGTGACAGATAGGTAATTCTTTCCCACAATCTTCATCATGTCATCGATGCAGCGCGTTGCCAGCGAGTTGCCACGGAATATAGTGTTAGCCTCCCTGTATGGACACAGATATTCCACAGACACCAATTAGACTTTATTTTGTGACTAGAATTTTTATGAAGTTTCAGAATCAGGCCGTCTGAGTCAAGACGAGTAATTAAAACCACATTCACTCTTGAAGCTCTATTGTATTTTAGAGCTGCTTCCTGTTTTATTGCATTAGTCATAGCCAGAAAGTTGAACTGTTTGTTAGGGAAAACACAGCGTGACTGCAGTGCAGTAACATCTGTTTGCATGTTTCTATCCGGTGTATCTACTTGGCTTGGTGTAAAAAGGTATGTGCCAGAGGAGTACTCACTGAGTGTTGTCCAGCTCCAGTGCTGCCACAGCAGAGACAAAAGGCACGAAGCGATTGTTGTGGAGCAGCAGTCGGACCATCGGCAGAACGACCTCGTATCGCTCTCTGCAAATGTCCCCCAGGATGTGTGCTGCTGATGCTGAGATGGGCTGAAGAAGGGTGAGAAAAAAAAAGTGAAAAGAGAAAAGACAACAATATCGATCTCTGCATCGTCTCAGTGTGGAATTTTCTCATCAGGATTTGCTTCGACTTAAAGCGTCTGTCTCACCTTCACATCTGGGGATTTGAGCAGCAGGGTGCAGAGTGGCGTGTAGCAGGCAGATGGCAGCACTGTGTCTTCTATGTAGGTCAGCTTCAAACGCAAGGATCCTAAATCATCAGACTTGGATTTGTTGCCGTTCCCTTTTGGCTGAAGGAGATACCTTATGGGTGACAATAAGAGAAACAACACATTACTGTGCTGTGACTAATGAGTCATCCTCTGAACACATGGAACCTGCGACTTATCACATAACCAAGACAGAAACCAGATAACTGAGAACATGTGTGTCAGTCACAGACAGCCTGGACACTTTCATAAAGTATTAACTCTACAACACAACCCACCTAAGATTACACATAATTTAAAAAAAAAAAAAAAAAAAAAAAAAAAGCTGATCCTGCTTGTTTGATACCAACTGTTTAACACATCACAGACCAACTGTACCAGAAAAAAGCAGCAAAACGAACACTGAAGCTTCCAAAAACACTTTGCAGGACAGAAGAAAGCATCTTCATTTGTCAAAATGTGCTTTTATCCAATGTCTTACCTAAATATATGATGAGTTGTGCACATATACTCACGCAGAATACAGTTGTCTGAGTCAAACACAGAGTTTAAACCTGCAATATTTTTTTTCACCCCTCCACAGCCAATTGAGGAAAGTGGAAACAAATTTTGAACAAAACAGCTGACATGTTATTATCTTCGATGCAGATAAAGATCGAGAGCTGCTTATTTGAGCACGCAGCGGTTTACATCTGGTGTGCATCCATCCAGTTAACTTAAGACTTCTTAGCTCTTTGTTTTAATGCACAAACTTCTAGTAGAGATGCCAGATTGTTGTACATGTACTACAAAATTGTGGGAGCGCCACACCATCTGAGCATGGTATGAAAACATAACTAGCAGGACAGCAGGAATAAATAACAGACATGAGGAGTATATACACAAAACAGGAGGAAGGGGCACAATACAAAGTCACACATTAGAGGACAGGGTTGAGAAAGTGACGAGGGTTACATAGGCCATGACTGATATTGGTGGGTGTGTGGGTGGCAGGGATAGGGTGCGGTGTGGTGGAGGTGGGAGTGCTTGTTTATAGTGGGGGTGGTCCAGGCAAAGAAGCAGCTTATGACCACTAATAATTAATAATTAACAACTAACACACTCTCCCATTTTCATAAATCAGTAACAGCCAGTTGAAACAGCAGATGAAGTAACAACAGAGATGCATGAGATCCTCAAAGTGGGAAAATATTAAAAAGACAAACAAAAAAAACGCAACATTGAATCAACCAGGAACTGCAATCAGCCGATTCCCAGTGTACTCAGCTCGCACCAGTGACCCTCTGACAGCCTCACGTCTGATTACAAGACACTATAAATACATAACATGTGCACAGTGGTATATTCACAGCCACAAGCTTACACGGTGTTAGCACAGATGGTCTCAGCTCTGAGTTCGGCGACAAAGTTCTCCAAAGTAAACTGCGGGGGGACCACCACGAAAACGATCCTAACAACAAACCTAACCAGACACTTAAATCGACCTAACTTAAGTGAACAAGGACAAGTTTAAGAAGGTAACAAAAGAAAAGTGGTTGAACCTATCCAGAGGTCAGAGCCAGCCAAGAGTCGGCAGCTTCGGTATGAGCAGAACGATTAAAGCAGTTAGGAGAAAAATTATGGAGACGGGAGAAAAAGAGACGAGAGTTGATCTCCGGTTATCTAGTGAAGTTATAAATATATTGGAAAATTATGGAAGTACCTGACATTTATTTTGTTCTATAAATCTACTACACCCTGCTTTTGTCTAGAAAGATTATACATGTCAGGTACAGAAACTTATTTTCACCTCTTTGCAGTAGCAGAAAACTTTATACTCAGTTGTTTCAGCAAAAGAAGATCCTGTAACTTACTGCAGAAACTGTAAAGGTTTTATAGTTTCTTTTACTATTTAAGAAAAAAACAAATCAGTGAATAAAAGCTGATTAGCTTGTATGTGCTGGTTTTAGAAAGAATATCGAAAGTGGAAAATGCTGGTATCGGAAAAAGGGAAATTTGAAATAAGCCAAAAAAGTTCAATGGATGCATCTTTAGAAAATATGTATACTATAAACATGAAATAGAGTAAGTATCAGGAATAGTGCAGTAAATATGCAGCATCACAAAGGATTTAAGTCCACTTTACAAAGGTTTTAAGCAATGAGCATAAAATCTTGAAAATCATAAAACCATGATAAATAGATTGCAAAGCAAGACGATAAACTAGAGGATATTTTACAGCAACAACTGAGAAAAACCAAAAAAAGGTTTCTAAATGCTGCTCAGTACAGATATACCCACCTGTTTATCACAGTATATCAACTAAACAGCCGTCTTTGCTACGCTGCCAATTCTTTCCTGCTGCTCTAACAGCTTTCACTTAAAATAAGAGGAATTCAATCATTAGGCTTGTTTAACAGCATATAGGGGTGTAAACCAAAGCACACAAATATTTCAGCTTTATCTCGACATAGGCATTTAAAATGTTCAGAAAATGCTTCTGTCTTTATTACAGGTATATGCCTAAACGAGGGATGATTTAACTTTGAACCCCTTTTTCAAAACAAGGGGAAAGAAAATCTAAATTTGTGAGGCTGTTCAACCGCTAATCGGCGTTTTTTTGACATTTAAATTAAGAAAGAAAAGATCAAAATGACCAAAAATCTGGACATGGGAGGAAAAGTCTTTTTATAATATCCATTTAGACGAGGGGTGGGGGAACTCCAGGCCTCAAAGGCTGGTGTCCTGCAGGTTTCAGAGGAGTCCTTGATCCAAAACAGGTTTTAAATTACTTCCTCAACATGTCTTGAAGGTCTCCAGAGGCCTGGTAATGAACTAATTCAGGTTCATTCATTTGATTCAGGTGTGTTGACCCAGGGCGAGATCTAAAACCTGCAGGACACGGCCCTTAAGGCTTGGAGTTCCCCCACCCTTGATTCAGAACATATTAGTCAGCCTAGTGATCAATAAATCTTCCTCCCATAGTGCCTGCACATCTCTCCATAAGCCAACAGGTGGGGTAAAACAACATTATACATGTCGAGTTGGCCTGCAGTCACTGCAGGTTTGCCCGTAATCCCCTTGATCTGTAATCACTGCACACAGACAGAGACACTTTAACAGATCACCTGTACCCAACACTTTTTATGAATGCAACATGGACGACTTCCAGCATAAACACAGGACATGAGGTACTGCCACCATGCATAAGCCACCCACGCACTCGACTCAAAGCCCTCATCTACTAACAAACTGCTATCTGGCGTAATCCCACATCTCCTACTCTGACGCAAAGCAAGGAAAACACCCACACAGTGGAAAAACTGCTGAACTCTGAGAAATCTAGGAAGAGTTTTAAGATCACCTTGTAAAAGCAAGAAAATGCAACAGTGCAAACAGACATGCAAGACTGGGTTCCTGAACAGTGAAATACCAAAGGCAGCGGCTCCACCTTCCAGTGTTTAAATAAATAAAAAATTTTAAAAAAACCCTGTTTGGTAAAGAGGAAGGTAATCAGGCCATGACAGATTAATGATCATGTTTTTTGTTTTTTTCCCCCCCGTAGTAAATTTTTAAAGGCACAGACGCATCAGACTGTGCTGGATTTAGTCGAGCACATATAGGTAAAACTGACCCTTCTGAATCTATTTTGGAAAATCTTTTAGGAGTTATGTAAACAGGAGGTAATAGGGGTGTAAACCAAAGCTCATGAACATTTCAGTTTTATCTCAGTATTGCCATTTAAAATGGGAAGAAAATGCTCTGTCTTTATTACAGGCATGTGCCTGAAGGGGGGAGGATTCCACTTTAAACCCATTTTCAAAACAAGGGGACAGAAAATCTAAATTTGTCAGCCTAGTGCTCAATAAGTATGCATAAATACGTTTAAAGATAGCGAGATACTTCCGTCTGCTCCTTACCAGGCTTTGTGAATGTGGTCGCTTTGTAGGATCTTGACAGGAACCCGTGTTTCCCCCAGAAAAACATCCTGAGCCAGATTCTCATTGTTCCACAAATCAACTCTGCAAAAAAGGGGAAAGGATGTGGACTGAAAGAATGTTTTTCATCTGCAAATATACAACTGTTACTACAAACTACATGTACAAGTAGCAAGGCAAAATAAATGTTGCTCTTTCTGTCTGTGTGTTCAGCACAAAACAACCACCCACTTCAAATATGGCAGAAAGGGCTTAAAAGAAAAATCGCTACTAAGCAGTGCTTACCTGCTTGGTGCATAAAAACCAATACAATGTGTGCAATGACACCACCTCAAATCCAAACCTCAACACCATGCACGAGTGTTTACCTTCAGCTCTGACTAGTCTTACCCAGTGAGCTATGAATCCACTGTGATGGAAGCCCCACATATCCTTAACCAGAAATCAAAGGCTCTCCATCAGTAGTCAGAATACACCAAATAAAAAGTTTTTTTGTTTGGGTTTTTTTTTTTTTTTTTTTTTAAACCTGAAGTCGTTAAGAAATTCTTCTTCTTTTGTCAAGACTATAAAGGGGAAGCGTGTACATGTATGTGTGTGGGTCTGTTAGACAGCGAGAGAGAGCGTTAAGCGCACACAAAAGGGGGGAAAAAAACCTTCAAAACGCACTTGATCTCAAGTTTTTCGATGTCCTCCTCCTCCACGTTGAATTGAGTCCTCCTGGAGTAGGACCGTGTGACCTGCAGATGAACATGTCATGGTTAATATATACAATTATCTGCTGTAACCAACAGACCATTTGAAACCTATGATGTGGTAACATGTGTTACAAGATTTACCTCAAAGAAGAAGGTCTCTTCAAAATGAGGGTTGCTGGTTTTCTTCTTTACCTTTGTTTTCTTCTGATCAGACCTTAGGGGAGACATTACAGAAACTGAATGCCATTTTCTCTGATAATTTAAGGATTCAGCTATGGATACGTTGAGAAGAAAAGGGGAAGAGAAGCATGTGACTCCTATCGCACTGTCAGGGAGTGACTTAAGATGACTAAAATGTAATCTTGCCATCTGTAACAAGGTTCACGATGGTGGCAAGCTGTAAGTGGATGCTCATAGTTGAGCTCATAGTCTTTGTATTCTTGGAAAGTTTAGTCAGCTCACTCATGACATTCATTAAAAAAAATAAAATAAAAATTTGTTTAAACCAGAGTCTAGTTCTGAGTCTTTGATTTTGATATTGTATTTGTTTCAAGAGGTGTGGTTTGTTTCAGATAGTTTTAATTAGTTTCAGTCTTTCTAATCTTACAATAGCACAAAATCTCTGTCTGCGTGTTTGCTCTTTGTCTGCGAGCTCCTCCTGCACGATCAGGTGTTGAGCAACTAAACCTGGCACGCAGGTACAGCTCACGCTGCTCGAGGTTCCCAACTATATCAGAAATCCTGTCATCATGCCTAGCAACTAAAAAGACCTGCTTTTAGCATCTATAACATGCACCCTGTTACTTTAATTCATGACAAAAACAACTCAATAAAACAACTTTATATTCACAAAAGTCGAATTATAGATGCCTAATAACAGCCTTGAAAGCATCTAGCTAAAAACGCCTCCAAAAATAATATGGAGGGTACTTGCTGGGAGCAAGATTTAAGAAAGTCCAAACAGATATTACAATGCAAGCACAACAACTTGTAAAAGCTGAAAATGCCCCACAGAAGGTTGTTAGAATTACCTAAAATTAAAGGAAACAATTTTGTAAACTTTCAATAACAAAATATTTAGAGGAAAGATCCTTAGTCTTAGTATTTTTTTAGTTTGGCTCAAAAAAATAAATTTAAAAAATTACAATTTCTCAAGGAGGCTTTGATGGATTTTTTTTTTGTTCTAATACCTGCACCGATTTTCCTAAATCTTCCTACATATTTCCTCCATACAATGATAGTTTAAAAACAAACAAAAAACTGACTAATACAGTGAAACCAATAAAAACTTTCAAACAATAAAAACTAAACTGAAAAGAAATCCACTCTGGAAATGAACTGAAACTAAAAAAACCAAACAAACCCATAATAACTCCCACATCTCAAATATGTGTGACAAAGCCTCTTCAGGCAGGCTGAGAAAGACTAAAACTAACGACATTTGTTGTCTGTTTGTACTTTATTTTAAGTCAGCTGTACAAGTTCACGATGTTCTTACAGTTAGTTAAAAAAAGAAAACTACTTCAAACTTTTTCCACAATTAGCTTTAACCATAACAACCTTGGTTTAGACCGGGCGTGCTCCTAAAGATGAGAATATATGTAGGGACCTTACGCTTCAAGTCACACTGCACAATATTTCTGCACATATTCCTCAGTAGTTTTAAAGGCAGTGTGGAAAACCTGTGCACTGTTTATTTCAGGAAATTGGTCATTACTTATGTGATTACACAAAGCTAAAAAAAAGGAACAAACAAGCTACTTCTATATTCTGTAACACACTAAGAACTTATTTTGTTATCTGCGTGAAATTCAGAGTTACCTGGCAGGTCCGACAAGTGACACGGTAGCATAGGGGTCACAGTTCTGCCCACTGATCAAAGGCAGTTCCTTGCACTCAATTATCCTGAATAAAAACACAAGAAAAGAGAAAGAACATAAAATAAAGGCAACTATATTACACCGTTATAGCATTCTTGTTACATCTTATGATTCCACCTTTCTAAACACTGTGGAGCTGCTCACCTTGGACCAAAACCGTCAATATTTCACACAGTAACACTTTGACAGGCCCTAAAGTGACCCAGACCTTGGGAGAGATTAGCTTTTAATGCCGTGCCGCGGGTGCGTGAATGGTAAATAATTTCTTGTTGGTTCAACAGACGCCTCAGTGGAAATGCTTTTAGTGTTAAACCTTGTATGGTTTGCACTACCGGAACAATAAGAAAAACACCCCGTCTTCAAAACAGAAACCGTAAATGCTTTTGCACATTAAGCTTAAAGACATAATCATTAAAAATGTCACTGCATCACCCTATTTATTGTTCACAAACCTGCTTAGTTATGTTAGATGTCAATGACTCTGCACCAAAAGAGGAATCAGGCTCAACTGACAAGCATATACTACAAACCAAGTTTATATAGTATTGTATTGGAAAAAACAAAAACAACATGAAGCGTGAACTATATTTAAATGTAGCACTGGATTATTAAACTAGATTACAGTATATCATTAGAAACTCTGACCTCACGTTTGACTGGCGTCACACAAGGATCTTTTTAAAACAAAACAAAACAGGTGTTTCAGGTGACAACAGGCACTGTGAGCAGTCTAAACAGGATGTGGCTGCTAAGCACAAGTCAGCAGAGAATAAGAATGAATTCAGCCTGCTATGCTAAGCGGGGCCGGAGGGAGAAGCCAAGCAGCTGAATGTAAAGATGTTTGGGTATCATCTTCAAGGTTGTCATAACAATATTCCCTAAAGCCTCACTCTTACATCATTTTTAACTCGACGCGATGCAACTTTGCTCCGATTAGCTTCCTGCAACGGGACGATGAGCCTCACGCCCTTCGTGGACTTGTCTGGTCGACCCGATGGAGAAAAACAAGAGCAATTACGCACAGGTGACAGTGAGCAGGCCGACGGTTTAAGCAAACAATCCGATTCAAACACTGAATGACAGCAGCAGAAAACCACAGCGGTTGCAGAGTGAGAAGCGCACGCTTCCTGCTCAGATGCCATCACTTCCTTCTCATTACCCTGCTCTCCAAGCATGAATGGTGGGGGTGCAAAACAACATACGTAAACAGCAAGAGGTCTGACATACACATGCACATACGTGTGTGTAAATTTACATGCTCAGCCTAATCTGTCAATGGGCGCTTTCTTTTTTTTCCCCCCCTCTCTCTCTCTCAACATCCTCCCACGTCATTATCTGCCCTTATATCGGTTTGTGCTTGTGAAAACTGTGTGATGTGAAATGTACAGCTCGGAAGTAAAGGTGAATGATAAAGGAATATTGTGACACACTGAAAACCACACAAAAAATAAGCTACCGAGACCCAAGATTAGCAAGCAATACTGAAACTTTTATCAATGATGACTTTTTCTTTTTTTTCCCCCCTTTTTTAAACAACTTTAAACATATTTCTTTCTCAAACAAGTTGTTGCTCAGAATGAGAAGTGTGGACAGTCAGTTTAGGATTGTATGCTATGCGCTATTACTCAAACTTTTACCTAACACCTTTTATGTTGGAGACTTGTTTTGCTGGGCTTAATGTGAAGGTTTGATCTTTAGCCAGTGAAAATACTCACTTGACTCAAGCTTTGGAGTTCTGTCATGATTTCCCTGCAAAGTTTCAAACTAACTGTACTCACAGCACACTTGACAGGAAACAAGTGACTCGTAGAACTCACCGGACTGATATGTGTTGGCCTGTTGATCCGTTCTCTGTGATCACTTCACTCAATCGCATCTCCAGGTGAACCTTGCCCTGTTGACCATGAGGAGAGGAGACGTTCTAAGAAGTTACACATTACTAAGGCCATGAGTCTACAGTCTTTAGTGAAGGCACAAGTCAAAAGTTATGTAGGCCGTAAACAAGATAAAAATCTGGCTTGCAGTACTGATGATATGCGATACTTTTGCACACCATGTTTATTTGTTACTAAGTTGCACATTTCTCTCGCTGTCATATTTCAAAATGGGTTCTGCTTATTCTCCAAGACCTGCAGTCCTGCTCCACCTCATACTCCATCTTGATTTAGGTTAATGGGAGAACCAGGAGAGTGACAAGAGCCACAACAGCTGTGAATTTTAAAAATGTAAAGGAAAAAAAAAATGTTCAAAATCACTCATAAAGATCTTTAGGGGAGTCGGATGTGGTGAAGGCTGCCGGTCTTGCCTTCGGAAGTGTCAGAGAGAACGAGAGAGAGAGATACAGAGTGAGAGAGTGAGCAACAGAGGGTGAGCTAAACAAAACGCCCCCACACTTGCACTCCGTCTCTGCAATTCAGCACTTGGCTGAGATGGCAAGTACTCCTTTCTCATGCAGCACCGGCCTTTAAGCCAATATACGTCCAAATGAACCAGCATCCTCACCAAATTAACGCTCACGTTCCAGCCGTGACCCCTATTAACTGAGCAGGTTACCTAAAATTAATACTGCTCGCAGGGTGTTCACACAGCCCCCCTGTTTGGCTGCAAATCAAACCAGAGAGGTACTGAAACAACACCTCCATCGCTCACTGATGTAACTTTGCTGTTGAAAGTGTCTACTTGTGAGTGAATCAGTGTAGCGGCACATACCCAGAATAGTCTTGGCGTGGGCTAATGGCAGCTAGAGTCAACATGTTAGCTGCAGCAGCACAGAAGTGGTAGTGTGCTATAGTTTCACCCAATACAAGCACGCCACAAAAACTATCTGATCAAAGATAGTGATGTACAGTTGAAACAGAGCAGCCCACATATATGCCCTATATGTGACAGAAACTAGAACTGCACTCATGAAAAAAAAAAATGATAAAAATAAAATGCTGGAAAACAAAAAATGTAAGACGATGGACCGAAAACACCTGATAAGTCGATCAAGTATTTTAGCCCAGGATCATTTTTAGCAACAGCTTTCTCCTCGTGTGCATGCATTCTTAATTATACATCATATAAATGTGCAGGAGAAGACTTGAAATTACTCTTTTCAAAGTGTGCTTACATTTCAAATACAAATTTTAAGACTTTTAGTCTAAATCATGAAGATGGCTAGAACAAAACAAGTGGGGGGGAAATAGTATCAGTTATGGAAGCAATTATATTTTTCTGGTGGTGTTGGTTAAAAAGCTTCTTGCTGTCTATTAAACAGGTTAAATGTGCAGTTAGACAAATGTCTTTACTTCTGTGCCACAAACATTGCCTTTTTTCAGCTGCCATCGTGCGATGACATTAAGAGTCTGCCACTAATAAACTGGACACTTGCGTATTGCTTTTCTATTTCCATGCAAAAAGACTCGGACAGTGTGTTCTTTGGATGGTGACAGTCCGGATGTTAGTGAGAAGAGTTGAGTTTGTAAGGTTATTAAGCCTTATTTTGACATGGAAATGATCTTATCTGCATGCAAATTTCTGACTACGTGCGAGCAGATTTCCTGCTCGCTATGTTGGGGTACTGTGAGCTGTAAAAGACTATCATCATTAACTGTGCTGTGCTGATGACCAAGCGAGTGGAACTTTATGCAGTATGAGTAACCTTGCAGTAAAAGGGGGCAAGGGTCAAATACAGCAGGGTCAAATTTTTACATTTGTGAGTCATCAGCTTTCCTAGAAATTACCTGGACTTCTGAATTAGGATCTACTGTTTGAAGGCTAAACCAGTTCTCCTTCCCACTGTATTTACATAGGTCATCCTTCCGGATGGACACCTTGCCTAAAAGAGAAAGCAACACAAACCCACACACACACGTTAAAAATCAACACATTCATCGAGATGAGAAAATATACTTGCTTGTCCTCTTAAATGTTACTCACCAACAGGTAGGTCCCTTTGGAAAACACTCTTGGCATAAACATAGAAGGATAAACACTGAAATGGGCGTGGGATCTCAAAGTAGAAGTCCTCTCCGTAGAAAGGGCTGTAAAAGGGAGAGGTCTAAATTAGCTAACAAGGTTATCTCTTTTGGTAGAAAAGGGAACAAGCGAGAATGAGTATAGTCAGTGGTCAAAGGTTCTACTGTGAGGTAAACTGACCTGCAATGCACCATTTCAATATTTATTTGACAGGAATTACAAAACGCAGAAGTATTTTGTAACAAATAAATAAAATTAAGTACTGTTTCTATGCAAGTAGCAGCCTGATGATCAGTTAATCAAATGCACTTGATTAAATGATCATCAGCAAGTGTGAGCACCTCTATGTAAGCAGACGTACTTGAACATTCAGGTGTGTGTATACACAATGCCAAGAATGAGAGACATCAGCAACTGTCTCAAAGCAACTGTTACTTCTCTTCCACAATCTGGGAAGGGTTACAAGACCATCATTCTGCCATTTAAAAGATCATTTCTCACTGTGGAAACCATAAAAGGCAGTTGCCAGTCTTCCTAGGAGTGGACATTTGGGCAAATTCGCCTTAAGAACAGACTGTGCGATGCTCACAGACTGCAAAAAACCAAAGAGCTACATGTCAGACTCTACAGTTCTTAGGCAACAGGACAAATGCTACAGTTTGTGACAGTACAATTTGGAAAAAGAATGAACAAGTATAGCTTATTTGGAAAGATTTTCATTGGAAAGACGAGAAGATGGTGGCAAGGTTTGCAAAACTACATTGGCACGCATGGTGAAAACACAGCATATCAGCGTTAACACCTCACAGCAACTGTCAAGCATGGTGGAGGAGGGCTAATGATTGCAGCTTGTTTTACAGCTACAGGTCACTGGGTCAACCATGAACTCCTCTGTATACTAAAGTATTCCAGAGTCAAATGTGAGACCATCAGACAGCGAGAGCTTGGTTGATTCTGATTCAAACTTCTTGATTAATCCCAGATGAAATAATGTCGTGAAACTGGGTTGTGCAACAGGACAATGATCCAAGCACAGCAGCAGATGCGCAGTAGAAATGCTGAAAAAGAAAAGAATCGAGGTGTTGCAATGGCCCAGGCAGAGTCCAGACCTCAACCCGGATGAAACAGAGCTGTGCATAAACGAATGCCCACAAACCTCAATGAACTGAAGCAACAGCGTAAAGAGAGGGTGCAATCGTTTTCTGTAAGACAGATAAAGTCATACAGAAAATGATGACTTCAACGTACTGCTAAAAGTGGTTCTAGAAGCTACTGAATCATAGAGTGTACTTAGTGTTTTTCCCACTCACACCGTTTCTGCATTTTAGCTTAGGTTTTGTTAGGTATCCGTTTGTGTAACAGGTCATGTTTTCTAGTTGACTTTAGGTTGCATTTACCCAATTTGAAGACCTGCCAAGCACCAGATTATTTTTTATTATGCCCTGATATGCAAAATCTAAGAATTTAAAGGGGATGCATTTTCTTTTTTCTATGGCTGAAACTGTTTGTGTTTCACTTTTCAGTCTAAAAATCTCTCACTTATGCAATTCTTGCCATTATGGGTGTCAACTCAAAATAACTAAAGACAACTTTGATATCACTGTGAACGCAGAAATGTTCCACATTAAAACAAGACCAAACATTCAAAACCTGATAGTTGCTATAGGACCAAAGCTGACTTGCACAGCTGCACTGGTAAATGTGACAACAGGCTGATCTATTGACTTCTGGGTATTGTTAATGTTTACTACGTCACACATCAGTGGCAATGCATTAGTAAACCCAGAGGGTATACTTTGATCGACAAAGAGTTAGCGGCATGAATGGACATAAAAATAACGAGTCAGCACTTTGGAACAATTTCAAATCTGCTAACTGCTGTAGTAGCTTATGTTTTACTTATGATTTATTGACAAACAGCAGTCAACTACAGTTGACGACTTTCCCTTTCTTCCATTTCCTGTTTGTTAAGTTGGTTTTAAAGCTTTTATTGCACATTATCATTGCATCAGCATCATTTTATATATCGCTCATCTGCTCGGTGGTTGTGGGGAGGGGGACGCTAAAATAGAACAGAGGATGAGATAAAGAAAAAAAATAAATACTGTCACCATGAATGACAGAAGAAGAAAAAAAAGCAGTAGAGACTTTTATGCTGAGCTTTTATTAAATGGGCACCAATAGGTTGGTTAATAATGTAAAAAACAGTTTTTACTTGCATCCATTTGTCACGTACAGTCTAAAAATTGCAGCTTTATTGATTTTTATACTGTATTTGATTCATACTTCATACAATCATGGAGTGAAAAATAAAATAAAAACGGCAAATTGGTGCATTCCTAGTTATTAATATTGTATTTTACTCACCAACAATGTAGATGTGGTGATTATTACGTTTATTCCTCTACAGAATAAATCTCTTTATCTAGCAAGTGTGCATGTGTGTGCCGTGGAAACATGGTTGGGGTTATTTTTCCATGTTAAGTAGTAATTTTAATAATGGGCAATTATTGAGTACATGTAACATTGTAACAGGACATAAGCGTAATAATAATATCACATGACTGTCATAAACACCGCCAGAATTTGTTAAAATACTGGGAAATGAACTGGTTGAGCAGAAGGTGGACGACACAGGGTGCCCTTATGACTCATCGTGACTGAGGGGAATGTTCTTGATATCTTGTAGGTTTAAATCTGTCACTTTTACCAGTTTTCTTCTGATTTCCTGAACATACAGTGTAACTTTATTAAGAAAAATCAAAATCTATGTATTTTTTCCCTCTTGCATTATATTCCTGTGTCTTCCATAAATTACATTTTAAAAATTAAATGCAAAAACTGTGACAAGTAAGCTATAAGAGTAAAATGCAAAGAGCTAAAATGCAAAAATGTGAATAGCTGAGATCACAGAACAATGTGTTACATTGTCATGTTACATTGTTACAATGTTACATTTAGATACAATTCTGCATGTATGCCCAATGCTGCAACCAGAGAAATGCAGTACTGTGCAAAAGTCTTGAGCCAGCCCTCATTTCTTTTAAATTTCTGTTTCCAAACTGCCAGACTTTCTCAAATATTTTTATTTTTTTTAATGGTCTTGAGAATTAATTTTCCAGGTTCTCTGACGATGTTTCAGAGCTTTTCTTTGGACATTAGCTGCTTTTTCACAAATTTTCAGTCTAGTCCTCCTTCCTGATGACTTTCAGAGGAATGTTTTTATGTTTATAAACCTACTTAACACTGACCTATGAATCATAACCTACTCACGACTTATATAAAAAGGCACCTAACTCAAGGAATGAACCAGTGTTGTGTCTACACATAACAGACAACTTGAACAAACCAGTTTTAAATTGTATCTTTAGGCACTCTGTTACTGGCAGTCCGTTACAAAACAAATAATTTGTTCTCATTTCTTTAGTTGCGTCTACAGAAAAATACCAAAAGACAACACAGTTTAACTTAAAAAGTATTTTTGAATCAAAAAGGTGATTCCCACAGAGCTATTAGCTGAAAATTTAGCACATCTTGTTATGATGTTGAAAAAAATTTGAGGAATTTCAACAAGTGGAAGACAAAAGAAGAAGTGGCACGCCTTAAACAAAACAAAAACAAAAAAACAACATCTAGAACAGACGACCAGCATCTGAAATCCATGTCTTTAAGAATTAGGAAGGGACCATGTCAAAATTGATGGAATTATTAACTTAGAAAAGTTCCATCAAATGTAAACCACCATTCAATATCATATAGAAAGCATCTCATTGGCACCAGTTTTATTTTTCATCGTGACAATGATCCCAAACGCCCTGGCAATGCAGTAATAGCATACCTGGACAGAAAAAACACACAGTGGGACAATATCAGTCATGGATTGTCTCCAAAGAGCAAAGTGGGATCATCTTGACAGAACAGAGCAAGTCAGCCAATATCCAAAGAAGAGCTTTGAATGTCCTTCAGGAAGCCTGGAAAACTATTCCTGAAGACTACTTAAATTATAAGAAAGCTGCCTAAGAGAGTTGAAAAATAAAGGTGGTCATACCAAAGATTGTACAATTCTAACAAGCTTGAAAGTCAAACAATTTTTTTGCCTTATTGTATTTCAATGCATGTTTGCACATTTCAGTAAAACGCTGCACCCATTTCCTATTTTCCTAGCAAAATATAAAGAAATGAAGGGTGGCTCCGGACCTCTGCACAATACTGTGTTCTGCAATAGTCATCCAATTACAAAATGCCAAGTACACCCTGTAGAGCTTTGTAGCACACTGCTGGGATATCACACAGACAACATATTCACTCTTACAGTCAAATGCCTTATTCACCACAGGATTGACTGCCCCTTAGAAACTGGGGGATGGAGAGAAGGTCAGAATATCTCTGCCACTCAGCTGCCTCGTGACCAAGACTTTGAGCCAAACAGCTAGCAGACTGTAGGTTAAACGCTACCTTAATATGTGCTGCCTGCCCACCTGTCCCTAAACAGACTGAACAGTACTTGGCTAGATAAACTGTCCACATGTTCAAGTAAAAAAATGCAGTCCTTCTCTTTTAGATTTACTGAGATTGAAGCCGACAATGCTTGAGAAAAAAAACAAAAAAAACGTAATAGCGCACTAATTGACAGCCGGCATTTCAGAATCAGAATCAGAATCAGAATCAGAAAGGGTTTTATTGCCAAATGTTGAGCGGGTTTACAACATTAGGAAATTGCTGCGGTGCTTCAGTGCAAACATACTGTTATAAATACTGTTATAAATTAAGCTTAAATAGACATGAAAATAAAAATGAGAATAAGAATTAAAAGTGCTAAGTAGATAGATATATACATGGGTGCAGGTGGTGATCAGTGCCAAACATGGAATGATGCAGTGAACACAGCGTAGGGTCATGTGTTAGTGGTGGGAACAGTCATACGGTTATTGTTCATGTGTTCAACAGCAGAGGGGAAGAAACTGTTCTTATGGCGAGAGGTTCTGGTGCGAATGGACCGGAGCCTCCTGCCTGAGGGGAGCAGGTCAAAGTGTATTTAGTGTATTCAGTAGATATACACTTGCTTTAGGTATAGATAGGCCAATTATAAACACATTGTAAATAAGTAGCTCTCGAAAGTGTGTGTAGAGCTTGTTGGTGTATTTATGACTTAATAAATTAAATTTACAATGATATTTCCTCATTAAAAAAAGAAACTGAAAATAAGACTTGTAAACAATCACATATGTATCAATATTTATTAATGTGTAGCTCTTTAATCTGTCCGCCTCTATAAAGTAGGAATCTTTTCACCTACCCATACCAGCTGTCATAGGACTTAGACGCAGGATACACAATGGACACGTTGCCAGTCTTTCATAGGGCTAGCATGGGCTTACATTCTCAGTCACTTTAGCCACTTTCAAAATTGGACTGTGGGAGGAAGCCGGAGTACCAAGAAAAGCCAGGCACACACAGGGAGAACATGCAAATGCCACACAGTCCATTAATGCATCTTGAATGATGTAATCTTTCTCAACACTTCCACCTTGGGCTTGGCCAGCCAATCCAATTTACACCCACATATCTTCTTTAACATCAGAGAACTATTTACCGTAACCCACCCATACACCCACTTGTCTCTGCTGTCATCCTAGTTTCCAAGTAAAGTGAGAAAGCCAATTGACCACAAAAGGGAGCAATCATAGTTATTAAAACCCGAAGGCTGGAGCACATACACACCAGGCATGAGTCAAACAGAGCGCATACCCATATAGATTAAGATGCGATAAATAGTGGACTTGTGCAGCTGAGAGTGACAGAGGAAAAAGCCTCTAAAACTGTTGTTGAACTGCACTAAAAAAAACCAGGACAAAGAGGAAAAAAAAAAAGAACAGTTATGAAATGCCTAAAGAGGGCAGGACTATGTTTAAAGTTAAATGTGCAGCAATATAGAAAAAAACCCTTAAAGGTTTCATAATATCCACACCTTTCTCTGAACTGGCTGTGAACATGTAACTATGGCATAATGTCTCATTTCACTCAGAATCACACAACATTTCCCAGCTCAAAGGGAACCGAACACACACACACACACAGCTCTGAGTCATGTTTCAACAGCTTCTAAGTATTCAAAAGACTGCATTTCATCCATGAAAGACAGTATGACTCTGTCCATATAAAATCTGATCAAAAGGAGATTTTTTATTTTATGAAATTATTTTTTAAAACAAACAAAAAAAAGAAAAACTTAAAATATGAAAACACAAGTAACAGCAGCCAAATGCAATGTTCTTAATGACTCTAGACATGCAAAGTAAGCAGTCTAAACTTTTACCCCACAAATAAATGCCTAGTATTTGTACACGTGGCTCGTACTCACCAATAAATTCAAGACAGCATAGCTGAATAATTAAAATTGGCTCCAAAACATAAGTCTAAATATTATCTTAATAATCATTTTAAGGACAAATATCCTGGTGTAAAACACTGACTTAAAACAAAGACATTTACCAGACTGAAAAAGATGAAAAGTCAACCAGGACGTATTCAATATCTAATGATACACAGCAGCTGGAGAAGAGCTTTTTTTATTTGATGGAAAGGATTTTTATACTGCACATAATGAACCAAAGAAAGATTTTTTTTCTACGTTAAAATGTTTACAGTGAGGCGGAAACACCAAAACTAAAATACTAAACCCGAAACAGATAATGTTTGGATTGCTTGAATAGCCAGCATTACTTGTAAAAGAAAGGCATTGTTTTCTCAAGAAAAAGTTGACATTTTGAAGTGTTGCAATGATCAGGAAACATAACTTTCTTTTATAGGTGACAAGTCTATCAATGTGTGTGAGTAAGAATAGATTTTTCACACCTTTCACATCTACCATTTCACATATTTTTATTGGCCTTCCACAAAATCTGTGATGCAGCTACTGTGATCTCTTTCAATTCTACGTTTATATTAATAAAGGTTTAATAAATATCTATAATGATTTAATGACACCGTGGACTAGAAAAAAAAAAAGCTAATCTGTACTCTACATCAGTGCAAAGACAAAAAATCTGCACAGTCTATCAGAAAAAGTCTCCTAAGTTCCTTTAGCTGCATCTAGTCAACTTAATGTTTAGCCGTCTCCCACCTCGGCGTTCACGCAGCCATAATGATTATGTAGTTGCATTTAACTGAAGCCTACATGTGTAACTAATATTTATGAAACTAATACAAGTAATGTTTAACCTAATCACAATATGATAGCACAGTAACAGGTGCCAAACTGCAACCCTAACTGAAACAGAGAAGACAAAAAGGCATTGGGATTTGCAGCTGTAATCAGCATATTAGTACAAGATTATCCTGCTTACCAGACGCTCTTGTCAAACACCTTAGTGCGGAACACCTCCTCTTGATCCAGACTTATGGTGCAAAAAGTACAGAGATCCCTTTGTCGATTTGGACCCGAGACAGAACCCAGGTTTTTAGCTTCACCTGCAGCAAACAGAACATCATTAGCATCCTAGCATTATAGCAAAAATATTTTTAAAAAAAAAAAATAAATTTTAAAAAAAGCTGTCTTCAACACAAGTAGCAATATCAGTAATATTTCTTCACCTCTGTAGCTCTTTTGGTTTACAATTGTATATCAGAATTTTAGTGATAAGTCCATGTATGTGCTAATATAATTAAGCTTAAGGTTTGGACCTCTAAATAATACATCTTCAGTCTGATAATTAATAATAAGCTTTTAATTTTGCAGCCACTTCTACTAACAAGCAAAAAAATCGTTATGTTTACATTAAAGTGATTTGATTTGCTCGACTTAGCACACAGGAATCCTAAATTAATAGAAGATTTATGATTGCAGTCGTTTTCAGCACACTTTTAAAATTCTGCTTTGATGTTCATCATCCCCTGTTCATTCGGGGGACACAGACTCCTGCCAGTTGCCAGGGTAGGCTGCAGAGCGGATGTAGCTGAAGTAGACTTGATGCTCAAATGTGGTTAAAAACATGAAACATCGACTTCCTCAGCAGAACCAATGGTGACAGCACAGCGCTGATTCACAAATGACAAACACCTTTGTAACACACTACTTCCATATCATTGCAGGCAGGCTCAGATTACATATCATGGAGTTTTAGTACAACATATCTAAACAATTCACAAAAGCTGCGCCACATAGGGTAAAGCTGATTTCCAGTACAGCTAATTGTTACCAAAAATACAGCACTATAAATAACTTCACAATGTAACATATTTAGGCCATTTACTGGATTAGAGGGGTCATGATGGTCTAAATTAGCCCTCTAGCTGCTGACCGGTACCCTAAGCCCAGGTAGGGACCTAATTAAGAAAAGCTGCCAGTGAGATCAGCTTTTTAACAAGTTATTAATAGCGGTTTGTGTCTAATCTTAGGAATGGCCAGTGAAAAGGGTCAAGCTGTCACTAAACTTGGACCAGGATGTCGTGGTGGGAGTAGGGCACAGAAGCACATATGCAAAAGAAGAAAAAAAAAGACAAACACATAAGGCATCACTTGATCCATCTTTGCCCTTTCATAGCATTTTCACTACAACAGAAGTGCGTCTCCCTGTGGAAAGAAACCACAACCTAAAGGGTGCGTAAGCCCTAGGACCTTTAATATGAGAATCAAACAAGGACACAGATGAAAGTACACTGGAAATTTTTTTGTCACAATAAACACATCTTCACACAATGCCACCTCCACTGAAGTAGGCTAAAGGAAAAAGGACAAAGTGTGAACGAGGAAGAATGGAGTTTCGCAAGACTGCAAAGTGAGTTACATGCCATGATAGTTCCTCTATTTTGTTCTGCTTACTGTTTTTTCATTAATTCATAGTAGTGAAACTGACATTTGTCTTCCTATTGTGTTCCTAGCAATACAAGCATTACATGGTAGCTGGCCTATACTCGTCTTACAGTAAATACACACCATTTCACCCATTACTCATGAGTGCCTACTATCAATTTGGAAACTGAAAACGTATCACGAGTGGCTATTAAAAAGAATGAACACACGATATAATTTCAGTAATACAGCAGTAATAAATATTGCTCTCATTAAATACAAATGCATTCATTTAACCAGTCGGTTAAATTTCATGTGATTAATAGAAGCAGTGCCACACACAAACCGAAACCTGAAGACGGAGACAGGATGGTGGGGAAGCGGATGAAGGCTAATGAATGGGTATTAACACTGAAAATAAGCAAATCTACTGCGCCATATGTAGTACCCTGTTATCTAAAACCAAAAACTTGCAATGAAGGAATCTACTCGTGTAACGTTTAAAACATTAAAAAAAGGTGGTTAAAACGCTCGTAGAGAGAAGCCGTAGAAAACAAAACGATAAATCCATCAGGCAGATACCCCCACACAGGAGCTGACCCGCGAGGAGAGGACACCGAGGCTCTGCTGAGGTATTTTACTTTAAAGTCGGGATTTCCAGTTTGGACGTTTGACAAAAACGGGATGATTGTGGCATTTAAGTAACTACGATGTTATTTTTATTTATTTTTTTAAGGAACAAGCATCTGTTTTTCAATCAGTAATTTAGTGGCACTTGATGACACGATAATCTTTTTTATGACGATAGCCTCCACATGCATTTCAAACCGCAGAAATGGCTTCAAGAAACCGGTTTATTTTTTATTTTAACGCCAATAAACAATACTGGATTTATTAGCAAAAATAAGTTAGTGGTTCCCAGTTAAGTTAAGGTTGGTGTCCGGCTAAAAATGAGCAACTAACGTG
Organism: Mchenga conophoros; assembly: GCF_057382185.1. Lineage (NCBI taxonomy): Eukaryota > Metazoa > Chordata > Actinopteri > Cichliformes > Cichlidae > Mchenga > Mchenga conophoros. Next base: position 13,325,736 of record NC_140539.1, read on the forward strand.
AAACTTTAAAGGGTTGAGCAGCCACTGCTTTGCTGCCTTTCAATCCGATGTGCGTTTAAAGTCTGTGCTGTAGCTGGAAATAACGTTATTGCCGTCTAATATTTAGCATTAGAGTTGCCTGACTGGTAGATGCCCGCAGTGAGAATAGCTGAATGGGCTCCTAGCTTGGTGACGACTGACTGAAGAGGCTGGTGGTAGTAGCTAGCCCGACGCTGATTTAACTTGGCTTCAAGCTGCCAAAAAAAATAATACGAATAAAAATAAGAGTCACAGTTTCAAAATAGGCTCGGGGGTATTAAATGGTGGCGGCGAGGCTCTGCGCGATGAATGAATGCATTCACAACAAGCTAGTAGCCTCTACTAGCATGCTAGGCTAGCTTGACGTTAGGCACCAGCCAGCAGACGAACCAGCTCGCCTGTCTCTGCCTTCACTCAGTCGACTGTTGATAGCACACCGCACCCCTCCCGGTCTCCGTCTCACAGCTCTCGACCTCCTTCCCCCCCTCACACTGTGCGAGACTCTCAAAACGTCGGTTCACTTACATATTTTACCCCGCAGGCTCTGTAAAATCCGTATCTTAGCGTCGTCGTCTTCCGCCATGGTCAGAGCTGACTTTTGTCGCTGCTCCGGTGCATTCAGAGCTGGTTTATCATATCCGTTTATGAATGCAGGCAGAGTGGAGAAAAAGCCAGTCCCACTATAGCGTCACGTCAAGTCCCGCACACGCTCCAGCCTTGAAATGTTTGGAGCTTCCTCTAAAGTCGAGCTTCCTTTGGCTGGCGCAGCAGTGTGATTAGTAGGAGTTTTAAAAGGAATTTAAGGTCCCCCTCTCTCTCTGTGAGTGTTTGGTGTCATTCATTATGCAACCATAACGCTTTCGGATAACACGATAATAGTTTGACTTGTGGCACTAGCTTAGCTTAGTTTGGCTAATCTCGGACGCCAGCGCTTTAAGTTAACCCTGTACGCTTTATGCACGCTTTTAGATTTCAGACAGATAAAGGTGTCACCGGGTATGAATGAGTTAGCTACCTCTGCCCCGGATAAAAACTCATTTCTCGGGGCCACACACTGACTAAAACACTTTATTTTGAAAGCATTAACCAGAGGAAAGCTGCACACTAAATGATTGCACCAAAACATAAAAATGTCCGCGAACGTCACAGCTGCTTTATGAGTGTGTTACTGAGCAAATATTTATTCGAGTTTGTGGGTGTGTCATACCTGGTTTGCATTTATTTATTTTCAGCAAAACAGGTAGATGAAAAAAATGTAATATTATACACTCTGGTTTTATTATCTTCTGTGTGGATTACAAGATACTGTAAGATACACAGTTCAGTGTGCATTTCACAGCTGTTTGTTTTTTTTGTCGTTTTATTCTCTTCCCCTTTCAAGGTGGTGTAGCTTTTTTGGTTGGGTGTCATCGTCAGATGGTAGTAGCATGGAGCCTGAAAAGCTGTCAGGTATGCGGTTTCTAAACAGCACATGCTGCATATGCTCACTACACATATACAGTTATTATAACATCGGAACCCAAGTGTTTTCCTTTGTTAATTTTGCACATGGAGTTCACCTCAGAGGGGTGTGGCAGTAGTTTCCCAGCTGCACAGGAGATTAAGATTCAAAGTAAAATACTTTGTGTATTTTTTAATATAATAATTCAGGAGTGGCCATGTATGTAAATTTTCTGTCTCCAAATAACATAAAAAATGCCTTTGTGATGTATGATACTCAAACAGAAAATATATAAGATTACTAATGATCATATTTAGATATACTAGATTTAGCTCATATTTATTTTAATGACCACAGTACTCAGTGTAGCTTTTGGGCAATATAGTGAGCCCTCTTCACCTGAACACTGGAGCTATTCCTAGATATAATCTTTCTTTCTTTCCTTTCATAGTATAGTGGTTTACACATTTGCTAGGCAGATCCCTGGTTCTGTCCCGAGGGGAGACACAAGTCCCTGTGGGGTTCTGCCAGGAAGGGCATCCGGTGTAAGAAAAAAATAAAACAAATTGCCAAATCAAACATGCTGAGCTACCAGCTGTAGCGACCCCTTGTGAACAAGGGAGCAGCTGAAGGTAGCTCACATACTTTGTCTTTCTTCCATCTTAATTTATAAATGTAAATACTTCTAACTTACGTTTGTAATCCCTATTCAGGACACATAACTCCACAATATTTAGTTATGCTCTTATATAATATGATGTTATAATTTGACCCTGCATGAGTAAAATCCGGTCTATTTCCAAAGCCGTATGCAGCAATACTTACATATTTAAAAATGAAAAGAAAAATCTGATCTGGAGTCACATCGCTGCCATCACGATTTGCTGCTTTTCCCTCATTAAAGTTTACGGCAGGACAGGCTGCCTCAATGTTACTATTGGTGTGTTCAACAGTGCCTTATACCTGAAAATGAAGAAAGGAATTTCTTTTACACATCTGGAAATTGTGTCTTGAGCCTAAACTCTTAAAAACAGATGCAGTTTGTGTGGAAGAAAACAGGGAATTAACTTTTCAGATGGTGTGCAGGTCCCCGAGGACCCATGAGGAGTGCACAACCATCTCGTGGCTTGATGGAAGAAGGCTTTGCACCAATAAGCCTGCTTAAATCCTTCTGCCTAAAAACATCCACCACACTTAAACACTATGTTTTTCTAGCTCCTCAGTTATAATTAGTTTCACCAAGTTTTAGCATTTAGGCGTAGATTATGCTATGAAACAATGGTGAAGCCTTTATTATAGTTTTGGCCAAAGCAGGACAGGATGTAACAGTTTAGAATATCCAACAGTATTTATTTAAATAATTTTACATGTTTTATACATATTAAACACACAAAAGTATTAAGTTTAATCTCAGTGGTGCAATGAGTTAATTCAAAAATTGAAATTACATCAGTGGTGCTTTAAATTGAAATCGACTTATCCAAAGTATTAAATGAACAAATTAGCATAGTCTACCTATAAAGTGCAACTCGCCATGTCCAGCTAGCTGACAGGGAGATTCAGAAAGGTGACAGTCAGAAAATTCATATGGTTTTCTCCAGGCTTAGAAAAGTGAAGACTAGACGGATTTTACATATTTTCCAACACTTTGTCTCTCTGCTTTGATATTGCACATCGTTTTGAAGAAATATCACCAGTAGTTGTATTTATTTATTTTGTTTCCATGAGCTTTCTGTCATGTCACTGAGTCTACCTTACATGCATAGACAATGGACAAAATACAGTCTGTGTCAAGAGGTCCTATATTATGCAAGAAACAAAAAAAAAACTTGAACAAAAGCTTACTGAGTCTGGTTTAGGAGGGAAGAGATTACATGGATAATTAGATCATCATGTTTACTGTTTGCTGTCCCTTCAAACACTCTAAGCTGCAAATACAACATTGCAAATCCTATGTTCCCTAACCAAATTGCTTTTTTTTTTCTTTTCTCCTTAATCTTCCCTGTAGCTGGTTGCAGTCCTCATGGACCTTTAAAAAAACGGCTCCTCTTTGCACACCCATTTCTCTGGCTTGTGCATGGAAATGTGGGCACCTCTAGAATCAGAGTCATTTCTTCTAAAGAGTTCACTGTGACTGTTCGTTCTTGGTCCCGTCACAGCGTCCGTGTTGCTGTCACTGTCTCTGTCGCACGCTTGCCTTTTTGAAACCAGGTGACTTGAATGCTGTGTGTTTAACCTCTTTTTTGGTATTTTGTGTTTCAGCTTTGAGGCTGCAAGGGAAAACAGTGGGTCAGTGCAAGGTGATAACGGGCTTTTAATGCTGGAATATGACACATCTTGATGGAGAGTCGTTAAGTCAGTTTTCTCCTCAGTTTTAGGCTGATTCTCATCAACGGAAAAATGTTCCCCTTCCACTCTTTCATGTTTTATGTTCGTCGCCCCGTGATTGTCACTGTCCTCTGTTTTGACGGTTGCCTGTCTGTTGGCTTCGCTCTGGTGTGCAGAGTATTTCGAACACGGTGCGAAGTCGTCAAAAGTGTAGCCCTCCTCGTTCGCTTCCTTGTGTTTTTTCTCGTGGCTTCTCTTCGTGGCGAGGTAGAGAAAGCGCTGGGGACAGAAGGAGCAGCGGTACCTTTTCTCTCGGTTGGGGCTCTGGGGTGTGTTATCGAAGCAGGAGCCATTTTCCATACAGCTGCTGCAGATGTAATCGCGGCCGGCGGGCGCCTCACTGGGGGGGCCTTGTTTACCGCAGGTTCGACAGAAACAGGGGTGAGAGCCAATGACATGAGCCCTCAGACCGGTCTCCGTGATAAAAGAGCTGTCACAGATCTCACAGTTGTACGTGGCCCTTGGGCTGCAGTTCTTGCCAACGCTGTGCTTCACCCTCGTGCTGCTCACCGACACGCTCTCTTCTCTCAGCCAACTGCTTCTTTCCAGGTGGGCCTCGCTAGCAGCAGTTCTATCTACTGATGTTTCAGAAAAATGGTGAAACATGGCTTTTCTGTGCTTATATCTGAGCTTCTTCCTTTTCTTTTTAGCTTTATAGGAATAGTAGGGGCGCCAGAGCTTATCTGCTCCCTCGCAATCAGACGGGTCATCGCATGCCTCTGGCTCTCTGGTGGCAGCAACTTCTGGTCTGAAGCGGAGCCTGGGACTCTCTGAGTCTTCCCTTGTTAGAGGGCACTGGCTTGGGCTCTGCTCCACACTCAGTTCTCGAATTCTCCTTTTTTTCCTGGGAAATAGTTTCGATCCTTTGATTTGGCGTCGGATAATGGCTTCGTTGCCAATTTTGACTGTTATCTGACACAGCGGCATGGCATCGCTGTCAAAAGATGGACCTGGGCATGCTGGTTTAGCGATGTATGTTTCTGTTTTTGCCCCCAATGTTTTATCACACAACAAATTCTCTGTGTGCGATTGAAGGATCTCCTTGGTCATGTCCTCGACTCTTTTGGCAGAAGCTGACAGCTCACCTAGCTTTTTAACAGTGTTCAAGGACTTTAAGAAGGGCATATTATGACTCATGTGCTCTGAGTTAATTAACGGAGATGGATTATCTTTGTAACCTGCAGGAGATTCTGCATGGGGTTGCACAGAAAAGGAACCGTCATAGCTAAAGAAGGGTGGACCTCTGTTTTCTGCCTCTTTTCTTGTGGCCCCTCGAATTTCCACCTCACTGTTTAGATTTTGGTCGCCATCCTGGTCACATGGCTTGTCAAAGCTGATGCGAGGCATGACAGGTGAAATCATCTTTGTCGTTGCCATGAACGTCAGAGGGAATGAAGCAGTGTCAGAGTGGCTGTTGAGACCATTTTCTTCAATTTGAGGGATAACAGAGTTACTGTCTGTTGCAGACTGATCACCTCCTTCAGCTCTCTCTGAATACGTGTGACTGTACGTCTTGTATTGTCTTTTTCTAAACTTCATGGGTAGAAGCCTGTAGAGTTTGAGAGGATAAATGTTGGATTTTAGCCCACCGTTTGCAGACTTTTTCTTAACAGACAGACTGGGATCAATGCCATGAAAGGACTTCTGATGGTTCTTCAGGATATAGTATGTCATGAATGTCTCCAGGCAGAAAATGCACTGGTAGCGGCGTTCACCTGTGTGCCAGATTTCATGCTTAGTGCGATACTCTGCCAGGGCAAATACTTTGTTACAGTAATGACAGGGGTAGGCCCTCTGCCAGGAATGTACATTCTCATGCCGCTTTAGACTGGATAGGGTGACGTAAACCCGTTTACACACACTACAGCTATATCTCCTCTGACCACCATATATCTTCATTGGCTTCTCATCGTGTGGAGGCTCTGATTGGTCCACTTGAAGGGGCTCTGGGGTGTGAGGGCTTGGTAGGTCGGTGGGAGGAGGCTGGGATATGTTGGTTTCCATTTCTGATCCGTCATCGGAATGGTGATCCACCTCTTTGGTTGAGCTATCCCTGGCATCTAGTTTAGGTGGGCCTCTCAAAGCCTTAGGACAGACCTGCTCATGGTTGCGCAGACGTTTGAGGTGTATAAACTTCCTGTGGCAAAACTTGCAAAACAAATGACTAACAAAACGCTTTTTATGTACCTCTGAGTGAATGGTGAGAAGAGCTTTATTTGTGAATATCTCCGGACAGTGCTCACAGCCATAGATTGATATACTGTCCTCTGTCTGAGGGGAAAGTGTTGGCGGACCCAGCTCCATTGGAGCTGTGTCTGTGGCCATAGGTGGCCCTGTGTCTATGCTTTTTTCTGCCTCAGAAAAAAGCGGAGGCGGGGTCATAACTGTGGCAGGTGTTGCAGTAGCACCGTCAGTAAATGTGGGGGTCACTGTATTTGGTTTGTCGGTTTCTGGTTCGGCTGGTGTCGGAAGCATGCTTTTACCCAAAATGCTTCTCAGCTTGTGCCGCTTTTTAAGCGGTCCTATATTCCTGTAAATGAGTTGCTTTGGCTGTGGTACAGCTGGCTTACAGACCTTCTTGCTGTCACACTGACTGCTATCTTTGCCTTCAGTGGATTTGCATACTGCATATGAGTGCTCGGAGAGGGCGTGGGTAGTCTCATTGTTCCCGCTGAAGCAGGATGTTGTAGAACAACTTGATGGGAGCTGACCCAAGTCGGGTGACTGCCTCTCTCTGTTTGCTTGATCCAGAGGGGTGAAAGGATTGTTTCCAGGACACACTTCAGTGATTGAGAAGGCATTGGTGATGCGTGGTCCTCTGCTGCTGTCTACCTCCTCAAGCCCAAGAGGTGCTTTCTTTATTTTTTCAGACACCGGGGCAGTGCAAGAATCTGCTGGTTTAACACATTCATCCTGTCTCTCTTGTTCTGCGAGCTTCTCCAAAAAAGCAATTCCGAGTCTTCTTCCAGCTGCTACGACACCCTTGGTGTCCTCTGCATCAGATGATGTCACCTTCGAGCAGTATATGAAGTTGAGGATACAGGCAAACACTTCAGACTTAAGGTCCATCAGCTCCAGCACTTGGCTGGAGTTCCATGGCTCAGAAGTCGTCAGAGCGTTCCTGAAGTACCCACTGCAGGCTGCCAGTATGTTCTTGTGGGCCCGAAACTTTACATCCTCCACCACAATGGTAACATCACAGAAGAGGCCCTGTAAACGCTGTTCATTAAGCTTGCTAAGCACAGTTTGAGGGTGAGCGTTATCCATCAGGTTGTGAGGGCATGGAGACACCACAGTCATCTAAACATAGGACGAGAAATAATCACATTAGAGTTTTGCGAAACAGAGAATCTGAATTCCAAAAGAAGACTCAGGAGTGAAGTGTGTACATGTATTATTTGAAGCTATCAAGCTCTTTGTGTGATTTAACACTAGATGGCAGTAATGTCCTGGCACATGAGCTCTAATGTCAACAAGCTGGTGAACACTTCTGACTCAAGAAACTATATTTTCACTTGCATTTTGCATAAAATGTAATTTTCTAACAATTCAAAAATGGCTTACACAATGACTTTAATGCAAACTGTAGGCTCATTGAAATATCAGACCTATAAACTGTGGCTGAATTGTCTTAAGACTGTGTTGCTCTCTGAAATCACTTCTGCTTAATCCCAGATGTGCTTCTCGTCTGTAGAAGAGCTCTTTAATCTCACATTTTTAAAAGTTAATCTCCCTTTTTATGTCGGGCACACGTAACTGTTAATGCACTTTGTTATTTCAGGCTGTAAATCATTAGACGGTGCAGCAATAGGGAGGGTGTGAGTAATTACTCAAGGAATGGAAATTTGAGCTTTAAGTGACAACTGTAAGCTACTACAGCAAAGGCTGCAGAGGAGCTGCTTTGTGGCTTATAGTTTGTACTAGAAAGTGCTCTGGTGGGAGTGTGTCACGCAACCGCATAGAAGTACTGCGAGCTAGCATTTTTATTCAAAGGCTGCGTTTAAATATGAGCTAAAACCAAAGAGACCGGCTTAAAAATTTGGCGGAATGGCTGCAGTTAAAAAAAATCCTGAATCTATAATGACCTAATGGTTGACAGCTGGTGCACCTGGCATTCTCAAACAGTCGGCCCTTTTTGTTTTTAGTTGTAATTAATGATGAATAAATTGAATGGTAATCCAGTCAGTGTGATGCCACAGCGGTGCACAACACAAAGACCAGTTGTACAGTCATCATGACTGCCTGTTGTTTTTGGTTTGTTTTGCTTTGGTCTTAAAGTTAATATATGAATGTTACCCATAGAGTTATGAGTCATATGCTCCCATTTTGTTTTTCAGTTTGTTGTGCAGGCACCAAAGGTTGCTTTTAATTCCCAACTATTCATCAATACCTCGTTTAAGGGCAACTAACATAAACAATGCTATGAAAAGCTTATTTATTGCATGTGTTAGTATATAAAATTGATAATGCATTGATAACAGTAATGCAGTAGTTACTCTTGAGGAAATGCCTTTCAGTTTCCGCATACTGGAGCTAATGGCGGCCTTGATTGTACAGACTGGTATTTTTGAACGCTGCCAATCCAGCGTTTATGGATTAATTTGATTCTGATAATGACTTAACGCGATCTGCAATCTGCAAACCCTAGATGAAGTTAATTCTGACTTTGAAAGAGGATGACGGGTTAACTGTGGCCTACTCATATAGAGTCAGGGATGAGTCGTTACTGAGGCATTTAGCATGTGTTACACAGTGCGCTGACTGTATCTGCTAAAGCACACTCAGCTTACACTTGCAAGTGCTGAATCATCACGCCTTTTGCAAGTCAAGCTCAGAGGTCACCACTTTACATTGATGCTATTTTCATCTTTGTGGCTGCATTGAAAGTCGCGCAGTGATGATTGTACAAATTAGCATTAGATCCTTTTTTTTAGGAGTTTAATATGTTTTTATCTACACGCCAGCCATCTTTATCGGTTAGCTCTGTTTTAAATTCACAGTTCAGTTTGATATCTGATATTGTGTCACGTTTTGTTAATGTCTGCCAGTGGTGCGCACCATTTGGCAGCCTGCTGTTGTGAACGACCGGTATTCTTTACTCCCGGGACTGCAGGTGATTTATCACCGAAGGTATTTTTTGTTTACGTTTTGTTTTGTTTTTGAATTCTCGTGCAACAAATATGGCCGCCAGTCTTTAAAGCATCCCAGACTGATGAAACACAGCCACCCTGCTGCCGTCTTTCTCAGACAGGCCTCTGTTGTCATGGCAACATGCTATGGCGCAGCTCTTATTGGGATTCAGCTGGATGGCAAGTGACTGTATTAGCCGTCCGAGTATTCGGTCCCCTCTCTCTCCCACAAACAAGCTGCCCTCTCTGAGAACCTGCACCGCGCAGCAATCTGCAGAGCAATCGAGGTTTGCCTTTGTCTCGGCTTGAATGTACTTTGTGTCTGTGTATTGGTCTGTGTGTCTTTGTCTGCAGCAAAAAAAAATGGACTTTCTCACCTAGCGCAAGTGATGTGCCACGCATTTGTTTTAATTTCGTACTTTGTGCTTCATCAGAAGCGTTTCATCCTTTCCTCTGCATCGTTATTCTACTTCACCGCATTCATTTTTTCCACATTTTGTATGAGTTTTCTCGGATTTATTCCCATCACATGCTGAGCGGAAATTAGAATTTCTCATCAGGGCTTATGAATTTGCCACACCCCAACTTTAGTTTACCTTCAAAGACAAAGTGAAATTATTTTTGTTACATCTGTAATGAAAAAGTCCCCACACACTAAACCACAAACCAAGAAATGACAGTACAGCATACAGACAGCATTGTCAATCAAAGAGCGAAATATCAAAGCAAAAGACACTTCACTCATCTGTGCGAAGCGAACTTCCGCAAATAAAAATTAAAAACCCCAAACAAAAAAAGAGAAAGAAAAACGGTTAAAAAATCATGCAAAACATACCTTAGTAAATCAGAGAAAGTGATGCAGGGCGAACAGGAAGCAGTGTCATGCAGTATCCCTTTTCTACAGCCCCGTGTATACCAAACTATACATGAAAAACAGTTTCGTGAGACCAAGGCGAAAGTAGTTTTCTTTTTCTATGATGGTCGCTGAACAGTGGTGTTGTCAGAAGCAGAGCTTTTTCTGACGTCTTTCTTCCTCTCCCTCCCTCTCTGTATGAAGATGACTCCGGCTCCAACGTCCTTCGCCTCTATCCATGCAGCCCAAGTCCTGGGCTAGATCTGCCCTGCCCTCCTCTGGCTGTCCCTCTTCTGTCCTGCTACAAGCTATAGGAATAACTCACGGTTTAAGCAGCGTGTAGCTAAATCGGACTATTGGTCTGCTTTTGTGCTGGCTGGGCAACTGAAGCTTTCGTTCTGGAGCCACTGAGCAGGAAGCGGCAACTTTTATTAAGCATGGCAGAGGGTTGTAGGGAGAGCGGAGAGATGCAGGGTGCTACATCACACACCAGCTCTGTACTCGAATGCACCGCCAGAGAAAACGCTGAGCTGCATTGCTATTAGCAGCATAGAGTGAAGGGTTCCTCTGCTGTACAGCAGACGATCTATTAAATCTCCCCAGCACCGCACCAGCGGGATCTCGATGCAGCTCGATGTTGACCAAAAATGCATGACATAAAATCATCTCCAGCCCACTTAGAAAGAGCATGCACCTTAAATGCATGACGCTACACTATGTCTGTCTTTGCCAGTGCAGCAATACATTACACCAAAGGTTTTCGTCTGTGCTTACGCAGTCACTGTGGTTAGGTAATGCACAAGCTAAGAGAAGATGGCACTGTCCTATTTGTGTAGCTTTGTTAGTCAGCGGACAGATGTTCATCAATGCTTTTTCTCACAGTTGCATCGAGCATGCAAACCGGATGCAAAGCTAAGAGAGAGTCCCGCTTTCAGCGGAGACTCTGCTTATACCTACATAGAAGCTGCTGATTGATGCACCGGCAGCAGATGCGTCAGCAATGCAGACGAGGAGGGGGAGGGGAGGAAGCTAAACACGACATGGCTCTGTGAGCTTCTCACTAGCCTCTAAGGACGGAAGCACTGTTTTATTTACGTGGCTGAGAGTGGAGTCATATGACTGTGCCCTCCTCATCCTGACTGAGATCCACTTTAACAAACAGCAAGCATCAAAGCTTTCATTTTTATGGCACTATTTAGTTCAAAAGACAGAAATGAGGCAGGTGCTGTATCACCATGCATGCACTTACTCATCGCCCTGAAGGGGGGAATGTTTTCTTCATTAAGTGTTTGTGCTTTCCACACTTAAAAGACCGAACTTTAAAATCTTAACAGCCGTGACTGCTGCCCCCTTTTTGTGTTTGCTGTATGACATTAATTTGGTTTGATGAATGCACACAATAGCCACCATTTCTGGGTGGCGTGGCACGCAGCCCTCCGCTCATCGCTGTTCAGTTTTCTTTTCAAATATCATCATCTACATATCTGCTTGTGTGAACTTACAGTGTAAAGCAACAAAAAGACAGATTAAACATATTTTTACTGTAGCAGCAAACATTAAAACGTGGATTAGTTGTTTGATTCAGAGTAAAAATTAGAAAAGCAGTCAGTTTGAGAGTGACAGCGGAATGATGATGTTTTCTTTTAACCTTTGTAAAGCAAAGAAAGTAAAGTTTATGTATATGAAGACACAAACTGCCTGACACCAAAAGGAAAAAAAAACCCCTAAATGATAGTGGTATTGGTTGGACACTTTAGTTCATGCTTGGATCAGACTGATCCTTTAAGGCTTTTGAACAATGCTTTGTGGTGAAAACGCCATAATTACAGCGTGTGTTACTGTAAAGTTTACTTTGTATTCTCTGGTCTGACTCTCAGCAGAGTCAGCCTACAGGTTCGTTTGACCTTCATCATGCAGCGTCAAACTATCCGCCCATTCTGTGAGAAGTTCTTATCTACTCGCTCTCACGCATGTGAATGAGAGAACCCTGCTTTGGTGGGAAGAAGTTAATTTGTGTGCATGGATGCATTTAAATCTGCATTTAAATAAGTCTACACAGTAACCTTGTTTTGCTTTGATTGTCTGTGCCTTACACCGTACAGTAAAACTACTACATGTCAAAGTAACCTTTAAACAGAATAAGGTGGTCACAAAAACACGTGTACAAAAAATGAAAATGAAATAAAGTTAACGGTTTGCGGAGGCTGCTCTTGGAAAGCACCAGAGTGTAATGAAAAAGCGGTAAAAATGATTTCACTTTCATTTGGCATCATTTCTGGGAGGGAAGGTGGTTTAATACATTTGTTTTTAGACTCTCACCACTACTTAAGCCTTCTTCTGGACTAAGAAAGCTAGGAGCGTTTAATCCGGCCCATAACGTGCTAAAACTGGAGTAATCATCGCTACCATGAAGGCATTTTTTGCATCACTGTAGTGTATCAGTAAGTCCCCATACTGAGAGTAAGAAATAACTTGATGATAAAAAGATGGAGATTAGAATGGCTAGACATTTATTGCTGTATAACAAATTAAACCTAATCCATGTAGACCATTTAGGTTATTGTTTGCCACCATCTTTTTCAATAGACACGTGTGATTCCACTGTGTGCAGAAACCATTAAGAGCTCTTTTTCAGTAAGCTGCATTTAATTAATATTTATAGACTGCAAGATATTGAAAAGAGGAAGAACAGCATCAATTTCTTACTGGTCAGACAAGTTTATAAGCTTTTTTAAATAAGCTTATCGAGATTTGCATGTCACAAAGTGGGCGGTACATCAAACAGATAATTTTTGATCACGATTGCCTTGAACTGTCAAGACATATATACATATATGTATTTATATTTTCCTTCCTGGTATGACATCTCTGTCCAATCATAGCAGCCACCTGTTGTTTTAGTTAGCGCCTGTGTGGTTCTCGAATTCACAGCAAAGAGATATTAGACGTCAAATTAAAACCCTGGTTTCAGTATATATTAGTAGTTTGTGTCTAATTTCAGGTTTTCTCCTCCGTAAAACCTGACAGCAGATTCTGATGCTGGAAAAACGAATCATTTCTTATTTATGAGAAAAAGCCCATTTTGTGGTCTTCTTATTGTTTTAACCTAAATAATAACTCATCTGTATGAACAGCCTAGATACCCTTATTAGGGTTTTTTTTTTAAATTTATTGCTTGGCACAATTGCTTTGGGATTTACGAGGTTAGGTCTCAAGCTAAAGCTTAAAGAGGCCTGCAAATTATAAGAAAGAAAATAACTGTCCTAACTGGAAGTTCTGTGCTCATATTGGTATTTTGTAAACATAACCCTGACATTACAGCTAGGATGTGTTTAAAACCATAGGACAAAGTTAACAGGCCTCTTCGCCTCTGATGCTCAGTGAGCTCAGCTGCGGCCTGCAGGGACGCTCTTCGGGGAAAAGGCTGAGAGGAAAAGACTGCAGCAGAAGGCTGAGTAGGCCTCATTCTCATTCTCAAAGCATTCACACTCTTTAGCATACAAAGACATTCATCCCTTGGACAACTTATGTTGCTGCTGCAACAAGCACTCGTACTTTGAGATGCCTACCAAAACGTTTGTGTGGAAGGTCTTGCCGGGCCTGTCCCTTCGCTGTGGAAGCCTCTCTGGTGTTTGTTTAGAAGGAGGAGAGCGACTACCCAGCTCCCATTCTTCCTCTAGCCCGGATCAGGTCATTACCACTTTCCCTTCGTCACTGCCGTCTGTGGACTATGGCTCTGGCAGAGGTTCCCGGTTCCTGCTGTGCGAAGTTGCCTTCTGGAGGCTGCTGCTACTGCTGCGTCACTCCCGCTGCATCACTGACCCACAAAGAGGAACTGAGAAGGAGGGGTGGTGTTGTGAATGTGTGCAGTAAATGGATAAGCATGAAAAACCCCACACAGCCCTACACCAAGTCAGTAATCAAATGGATGTGGCTGATGTCTCTGTGCCTCAGAGTGAGGCCTAGCTGTTGCTGTGGTATTTGGGAAGTGGGTCTGGGAGACAGATTCTTTATTGTTACGTAATGAATATTTTTCCTAGACCAGACTCAGCTGAGAAGGCGGTGTCAGGGGCTAATAATAGGTCATGGTACCCACCATTCAGGGCTGTATGCTGTCATGTCAGATCACTCCAGCACACAGCTATCATTTGGCCACAGAAATATTTGATATTGCAGGAAGGCGCAGTCATTTATGTTAAACTACCTGCAGTTTAACACGTGTTCTACTTTTTGTTATAACACAAGGGCTTACTTAGGTTTTGTTTCTTTTTTTGGCATTCTTACATGACAGTAGGACTGTATTATGTTATTCTTTTAAAATTTACTATAACATGCCAGCTCTGATTCTAAAGTACCTGTAAACAGAGAAAAACAGTGCATACCTTTGTCTTATGTTACTGTAGCTTGCTGGTACAGGTTTCAGGAGAGGTAGGTAGGACTGCTGTGTCAGATGTCCTTACACACGTATATGTACAAGCTTTTAATCCAGAATAAGTAAGTTGGAGTCTTTTAGGCCTTGATATGGTAACCAGAACTACAGCACTTGTTTTGCACACGTTACCTTTACATACTTGATTTCCCTCCTCCTCCTCCTCCTGTCATCTGACTCATTTTGACGTTTTTATTGTGACATTGCTCCCTCTGCTGGCTGCTTCAGTGATCCCACAGAAAGCCAGGCTGCCTTGTGTATGCAAAGACAGCGGAGGCCGGTTGAGGGCTTTCAGCAGAGGGCGCAGCCAGCAGTTCACCAGCAAATGTAAACAGGAAGTATGACATGATGTCAGCAGGACTTCAGTTGCTTATGTATTTTTCTGTAAGTTTGTTTACATTTTAATTTCACCAGGTTGTCATCCAGACATGAAGTGCCAATTTAATGTCATTTACAAGGAATCTTACACAACGCACACTCTTTGAAACAAAACAAAACTTGCAAGCAAGAGTTTCCTTTGTAATGCAAAAGTAGTGACTTCCTTTGGAGAATATTCACAACATTTTTACACACACACACACACACACACACACACACACACACACACACACACACAAAAGCCCTCATTCATTACTGAAGTCTTTTTTAGTTTGCTAATGAGCCAGTGTGATTTTACTTGTTTTGCAACAATAATAAAAGGGTTTGTTTTTGAATATATATTTTACTGCTGTTTTTTATCATCACTGTTGTGGAAAAAAGTTAGAAAGGTGCTCTTCCAGCCCATGGCACTGGCTATGTCCTCAATGTCCCTGTTAAACCCAGCGCAGTTCCTCACAGTCTGCTCCCAAAACTTCTCAGAGCTGAAGAGCTGGTACAATCCGGTTAGAGCACAGCACAACATACACGTGAACACAAATGAATTTGAACACAAGAAAAAAACAATAGACACTAAAGCATTATTTCTGTATCATCGAACAAATCCAGTACTTTACCGTTGTCCTCACCGTTTTGAATCTGCGTGACGTCTGTGCCAGCAGTGCCGTGTCTTTCAGCTCGAGGCAGTACATGATTCGGAGCATGATGTCATCAGGTAAACGCTCCAGGTAATCAAACTTTCCTTGGCACAGTGCTGCTGTGTAATCCAGGATCCTTTGCCCAAAAACAGCACCGACTTCATCTGCAGATGATAAGTCGACAAACACAGCCCTTTCTATGTCAAATTATAAACCCAAACAAGATTCAGAAATAGGTTAGAAAAGAATATTATCAAGAACTTCATGGAAGTGGGAGTGATGATTTCGATGAAGAAAACTTACACTGTAGAGTTTTATCGTTTTGGAAGTCCTGATGAGATGTCTTCTGCTGATTTGGGGGAAGACCTCTGCATTCAAGTCGCAAAGAAATCCTCCATGAGGTTAGTATTACCTAAATTTAGAGGGGAAAAACAAAGATGGGACTTCAAGACTTTAATCCAGGAGACTCTCTTGAAGTAGTGGCTACAAGATGCCGATATGCTACTGGAACAGGGCAAATGATTTTACTAAAACATATTGCTATTAGCTTGTTATTTGTTAAGCATAAATATTAGAAAATAGTAGCAAAGCCATATTTAAAGCTAAATAACAACGTGAAAATTAAGCTAGCCTCAAATAGAGGGATTGTTTTTATAAGCACGCTTTATACAGTTACTCCTCGAAAGTCTGTTATATAAATAATACATAACCTCGTTTTTGGTAATGACAAGTTGAAAAAAATCCTTTTGAGGCGGCGGACCCTGACCACTAATTTCAAACAGTCTATCCCCAAGCAAAGACGCCATTTTGGACGCAAAAAATGTTGCCATGACAACTAAAAAGCAACTAAAACTGTCTTTGCACAACGACTCATGAAACGGACCGATTGCTTTTTCATTGATGTTGGGTAATAACAAAAAGTTATGCGGGGCATATTAATTTTACATATATGTCTGTTGAAGGGGGGAGGAGGGGGGTCACGACCCAGCGGATTGATACTTAATATTTATGACAAGCTAATGTTACCGATGACTTCAGTGATTCAGCGACTGTCTCTGGATGCCTACAAAAATAGTTGAATTGTCTTCATTAGAAACCCGTCGCTTTGTTTCGAAAGAGCAGCCGATCCAGTGCTCGCGCTCGCTTTGTTGACTGAAAGCAAGCAGATACAGAAAATAAGGAGAAAACTAGTCCCGGAGCGGATGAATCACGCGGAGGTATATTGCGGTTGTAGGCCCCTCAGCTGATGTGAAACTAGCAGTGGTAGAGAGAAAAGAGGAGCTGGTGCACTGTCTGTTACAACTACAACACTGGAACAAATAGGTAACAACATTATACCAAAAGGTAGACATTTTCACTGACATTTAAACCTGTAGTCTTTTGGGATTTTGACAGTATTTAACCTCGAAATACATCGGAAGAATGGGTGTTGCGAAAATAACTCGAATCCCGGTCCTGCTTTCCTGTTTTTTTTGTGTCTAAAGGTATCAGGGGCCATTTCTTTTTGCTAGTTAGCGTTTACTTGCTAACTGCTAGCTAGACAACTTGTTAATGTTTGGGAAATTTTGATCAAAACTTTATCATAAACACTGAATTGGTGCGGTGTTGCCAAAAACGCTGTTTTCAACACAAATCATTTTAACCATCCTGTCGAGCTGGCAAAATGTTAGCCATCGACAACAAGGCTCGCTAACGTTAATTAGCTGGCATGCCAAGGTTAGCTGGTAACAGCTATAACGCTCTTGTTTGATTAAACATCGTAAGCTGCGCGACAGTCCTGTAGCTGCTAATTCGGTCTCGACGGGGTTAGTAATGTGGTGTTACCTCGGCTCCCAGCTTAATTGAAAACAGCGAGGTATTTTAAAGCCAATAGCCGGCTGTTTATTTATTTTTTTTGTCAGCTTACTGTTTGCGAGAGAACGGTCATTGAAGAAACCCTCGCTGTGGCTAGGCTAGTATTAGCTTGCTAATGATAACCTAGCCGTGACGCTTTGAATTCTGAGCAAGGTACTTTAACGGTAGTTGAATGAGTTGTTTGGCGTTATGTGTCCCATTTACCCAAGTCTTAACAAGAACCATGTGCTGTGTTGGCACGCTGTTTGTTAGTGGTCAACTTGTCTTCCTGGCTAACAGTAGCTAAAAGGCTAGCCAGCGCTGTAGTAGTGAGAGGGAGGCACTGGCCTTAAGTCAGCTCAGAAAATATTGTTAGCCATCCTTATAGCTTACCAACATTAGTTGGGAGTCTGTCTGTACATAACAATTCGCGCTGACAATTGCATGGAGAGTGTAGAACTGTATCAGCGTCGTTACATGTCTAGGTGACAGTTGTGTATTTTGGATTTATTTACCCCCATCAATCGTAGACGGTGAGCTTGCTTACGAAACACAAACGTATTTCTCTTTTCTCTAAACTTGATTGTCAGCCCCCACCACCACCACACACACACACGCGCGTACACGTACACAGAGCTGTGTGTCCTGGCAATCTGACTGCCAACTTAGCTTGCGTTAGTTTACTTGTAGCCTGCTAGCTTTATTACATTAAACCGCTGTCGAAAGACGGGTCTTGTCGATGTTGCCTTTTTTCGACGTGAAGCTAATTTCGGATGAACCCGATCGTTATTCGCCAGTTGGAGGGGCGTATTTGCCATTTAGTAAGCATTATGTCGTTTCGTAACCCAAACAAGCTAGCTTCTCAAATGTGACAATTTGTTTGGCTAGGGTACTAGCTGAATAGGTTGACACACCGGCACGCCAACTACGCATTTCAGTGTAACCGTTGCTACGTTAGCCAGCGTAACTTTAACTAACTGCTGGTCCGCAGTTAGCAAGTCTTCTAGCGTTTTCTCTTTTTTAGATTCAAGATGTAAACGCCACAAGCTTCGCTTTTGGATGTGTGAAGCTTTTCTGTATAAATAAACCGATACGATGGAGGTATTGTTAAAATGTATGGGGCTTGCTAGGATATTAAGTGGCTAAACATGCTAGCGTTAGTCGGTGGTGGACAACTACGTCAGAAATATAGGCCTCTGTAAATCATGGGTATAAAAAATCGGACACTTCAGTTCTTGTTTTAGTTATGTGGTAAAATAAACTGGGTCGATGGTCTATGTGAGGCTGTAAATCATTTGATGAGCTTAACTAATACCATTATACTCTAGTGGGGAACACCAGTTGTCAGAATGGACGAATAACAAAGACTAGGATGCACTGTCAGTGCAGGCCTAACATGGCCCAGTGAGCTTGGCAAGTGTGTCGTATTTTTATCATCAGTATCCGTGATATCATAGTTTAACTTGTGACTTAAATAGTCAGATGCTTTTGAAAAGAAAATTAAAAACATATTTATTTAGGGATTCAATGGTTTTTGTCTAGCAAATAATGAAATCATCTTCCTGTATGTGTTTAGATCAAGTTAATCAATTGTCTTATCAGTACTGTCACTTTATTGACTCCTGTGAGTTAGATACATGCATTCACTTCTAATGTTAAAAAGAAAACTTCTGTACTATTCTGATCAATTAAACTGTTAAGATTGTACTGCACCCCTAACACTAAGCACACTGGATCAGATATATAAATTTTATACAATGCTGTAGTCATTTTGAAGCATAATTGCTGTTGGCAGTTAGTTTAGGACTTAAACTGAAACCAGAAAAGAATTAAATTATAGTCTACCGTATTGTATGTTTATTTTAATTAGGCTGTGACCTTGGTTAATAATACACAAAGGAATCTTTTGCTGTTGTAAGGAAATTGTAAAATGATCCTTTTGATGATTTTAAGTATGTGAAAAGGTTCCAGTAGTGCTTTCTGACAAAGATTTAAAGGTACCAATGTGTAAAAATGTATTATACTGTGCGTAAGTAGGGTACTTGATGATATTCATGGAGCACAGGGAGGGGGAAAAACTAAAACATTTCAGTAAAATTTGATATTGGCAGTAAGGTTTAATATTAACAGCACTGCTGTATTTTACTGAATGTTATTCAGAGAAGTATACATTTTGTTATGACTGTTATTGAGAGATTAGGAACACGAACTGTGCTCTGTGCTATGATTTAGTTATTTTTAATGGGTCATATTGGGCCACAGTAATATAGTTAGCATAAAGTCTTTAAAAGTTCTTAGTTCCCCATTTTTGATTTTCAGCTGTGAGGGGATGTAGTTACTAGCATGTGGTGTTGCTGCCAACCCCCACCCAGATGTTGTATCTTCATGTACAGTCTTGAGAAAGTTTTGCCACTGATCATCTCAAAGGGGCCAGAGTGGTGAACCTGTGGTTCAATGATACGCAATCTCAATAGACGGCAGCTTATTTTAAACCACAGACAACTTGGTGGTGATGGTGAGAGGGTGCAGGTTTAAGGGTGGTCTTTGTATTTTGTTAATGTTCTTTTGTGGTCTCTTTTTCCTTTATTACAGTGAATGGTAGTGTCTAGAAAGGGTATGTCCCTTCAGGAGAGAGGTGCCAATGTCCAACCGGCCTAATTCCAATCCAGGGGGGTCACTGCGCCGTTCACAGAGGAACACTGCTGCGGCCCAGCCACAAGACCACACAGTTGCTGGAAGGTGAGTGTATCTGCATCCTTACTGTCCAGTTAAAATCAGAATATTTAAAAGGCAGCCGTAGTTTGTGGGCAGCAGTTGTTGAACCTTTCTTGAAAGAGCAATAGATGAAATGTTTCGTAGAGGGGAATTTGTATTTGGGTTGTGTCTCTTTGTAGTTAATTGGTATTTAAACTTGCTGAATGGTAAAATTGTCCTATGTAATCAAAGGAAAAGCTTATCTTTGTTCTTTTGTCATAGTCGGTAATTAACCCTCTTTTAGCTTTATTTTTCATTAATCTCCAGACGTGATAATGGCCAGATTATATGCAGAGGGAGACAGGCAAAATGATTTGGAGATTGATCAAGTCTCTTTATAAGTAACTTAATCACAGACACCCACACTGTTACGTGCTCTTTAATTTCCAACCTTACAGGTTGCAGTCAGAGCAGGTAAAACATAAAGCAAATTCCCCACCTGAAAGTAGAAGACCTAATTCTAAGGCTCCCAAAGCCACAGCCAGCTCAGCCACTGGCCAGTCCAGAGGGCACAGCTCAAGAAGGTACCTGTGTTTTCTACTTGGTGCTTAGTGTGTATGTGTGTGTAAATAGGGTCATGCATTTTTTTTGTCCTTTTGGACTTTGATCAAAATCTGAAAAAAAGGGCAGTGAATGTGGCATTGCAATGCTCTGCTTTTTAGGATTCATAAATCTTCTAAGATGGACTTCTGTGTCTTTTCCACCCTAACAGAAGCGGTCTTACTCTGTCCGTGGCTTCATTTGTATTGCAAGACGACCCAGAGGCTGCAGGAACATCTGAACAAGAGCGACCAGGCCACCAATCTAAGAGTGAAGGCAACCGAGGGCTGAAGCGAAGTGAAGCTCCTGACCAAATCAGTACCTTTGGCCCAACCCCTGCCAAGAAGCCGAAATCACTCCCATCACCCCGAGACAATACCTCAGAGACCAAGAAAGGCCCAGTTAAGTCCAAGAAGAGATCACTTACTTCAGAATTGCCTGCATCGTCAGGTCGAGGCCAGAGCAAAAAGAGTGTGGCCGCTGGGGCCTCGCCAATCCAAAAACGGAAAAAAGCAGACTCTCTCCCCGGTCTTAGTAGCACCGCTGGGTCCCTCCCCAATCGTACCGAGGGCAGAACTGCAAAACCCACCAAGCTGGCGTCTAAATCGGCCGCCTCAGCCAAAGCTGGGTGTAGCAACGTGACAGACTCCTCCTCCTCCTCTGCCTCCACCTCTTCCTCTACCACAGGCACCAACAGCACCACCACCCAAGGCGCCCGAGTCAAACAAGGAAAAGACCAGTCCAAGGCACGTCGCTCCCGCTCAGCATCTAGCCCCTCTCCACGCCGTAGTACACGTGACAAAGAGCAGGCCAAAGCTGCCAGCTCTTCAAAATTTGAGTGGGCAGCTCGCTTCAACCCCAAAGTCAATCTGCCAAAACCCAAACTGTCCTTGCCTGGATCATCCAAAACTGAGACCTCCAAACCTGGGCCATCAGGATTACAAGCTAAGCTAGCAAGTAAGTTACATTTACTGTGTACGTCTGCATTATTAGCTCTATGAGGACAGCATTTGTACTTCAGAAATTTTTCTTTCATATTTGTTTTTATATTTTTTCTATTGTTCAGAATAGTTGACTATCACGGAGGGAAGTTGTTGTTTTTTGTTTTTGTTTTTTTGTTGTTGTTGTTGTTGTTGTTGTTGTTGTTTTTTTAAATAGAGCTCTCCTTTAATTTTTCTTTCCATTGACCTTAATACTATAAAGAGGGTTAGGATTTGGCTTGTGGGTTTATTTTTCTTATTTGTTTGTTTTTATCTTTTGGCACATTGGTCTTTGATATTTGAATTGAGGTGTTATTTTCCAGGGATTAAGTGTTACATCATGAGATACAAAACCTTATTCTGAACTGCTGGGAATAAATGTATTTGTTTTTGTATTAGACATATTCCAGCATAACTGGTAAAGCATACACATGATTTTAACTTCAGATAAAATTGTGCAGAGAAAACATTCAAAAAGGCCCATATGCAGACATTAGTGTAATTCATATATTTATGATTTATAAGTACAGTTGGTGACACTGTAACACAGTGTGTATAAAAAAAGTTTGTGTCTTGACTAGGATGTCTCATGTACACATGTTGAGTGTGGACTGCACAGAGCTGGTTCATATTTCAGGCATAAGTACCAGTAGCCTGAAACCGGAGATGTATAAATACTGGTGGTCATTCAGTTGTCAGTGATTTTACAGGTATGGCAGGCTCAATCAGCAGTAAACAAGACTTTTTGTAACATGGTCTATATCGTGGTAGTCCTGTAAACTTAGTATAGTCAGTTACTGCTCTGTAAATTACTATGAATGCAGATGTTTTGAGTTTTAGCACAGTACACTAAAGCTGGTTCTCTTGCCCCTCCCCCAAAAGAGCAAGTATCTGAAATGGGAAACACATTGCTCCACCTTTGCATGTGTGCTGCAGAAGTTCACAACAGTTTCAGCTATATTGTGGCAAACATGTCTTTAGTTATCATAGAAGAGAGAGAGGTCAGTGTATTATTATTTTTTGTTTTACTTTTTGTGGCTTATCATATCTATAACATGAATTTGCATGAAGTTTTTTCTCCTCAATTGACATTCACAACACAGAACAGCACTTTAAGAGGAAATTCAAGAGGTCAGTAGTTTCAACAACAGTATTAAAAACGGTTATCATGAATATTGGAGCTAACGCTGGCGCACACATTAACGTTAGGTAGACACAAAGAGTCGAGGGTCACAAGGCCAGATAAAGAAGGGCACAACGGATGCCCTTCTTGCTGCGTTTTATTTCAAGTGGGAAGTCAAAAATCCCGTATTCCAAATTTGAATTATCAGCTGGAATACTGCCTCAGTTTGGATTTATATTTCTAAAACTTGGAACAGGCCTGTTAATCTTGACTTAACAATTCAACATGGCAGCAGTGTAGTAAAACTGTAAAACATGTACTCTGTCCTGAACCAGGGCTCTAGACTAACGTTTTGCCATGGTTGCACTGGTGCGCCTAAATTTTTTTTCTTAGGAGCACCAGCACAAAGGTTAGGCGCACCCAAATTTTTCAACCGCATCACTTAACAGCGCAGTTTTACATGTGCACTTATTTGGGGGGTAAATTGCTGTCCATACAGACAATATTCATTTGTAAATGATTAAATAACAATCTTGTGCTTGAAGTGCTTTGGCACTCCTTGGCAATATTGTAGACAATGTTAAACTTGATGGAAGCGCATCTGTAACCGGAAGGTCGCCGGTTCGATCCCTGGGCTCTCTGGCCTGGTCGTTGTGTCCTTGGGCAAGACACTTTACCCTACCGCCTACTGGTGTTGGCCAGAGGGGCCGATGGCGCAGTGGGGAGAGGGGACACTTAGGCAGTGCATTTATCATGACATATAATGTATTTTCTGGATACACTGTGATTTTTCAGCATTCAGAGATTGATGACTCCGTGTCAGAGCACTGGCTATGAATTTCAGACGGATCAGGGTTTAACTTAACAAAAAAGTTATCAATAGTTATTTTCATCTTTTCTTATTACCCATAGCTCTACATCCACTTCTGTCGGGCCTAGGCTACTCACTAGGGCTGGGTATCGTCACTGATTTCTATAATCTATTAGATTCCGATTCACAAGGTTTCGATTCGATTCAATTTTGCCTCAGACAGTCAGTACTGATACTTGTGAGACTTCATCAGAATTGTGAGCATCACAGCAGATGCCTTTGTGTTTTATTCAGTAACTGAGAATAAAACTTCCTGGCCTGGCTTTTTATAGCATATAATCTTAAAAATATTCTGCAGTATTCTCCAATTTTGCATAATTTCTTTAAATTTCTTCAGTATTGGGCAGCAGAAATTAGGCTTTCCTGTCCGAGGACATTTAAGTAAAAACAAAAAAAAAACCCACAGCTGCCGACAGCGCTGTAAACAACGGTAGACTGGTGGGTAATAAGCGAATGAATAATGCCAAAAACAGAGATTTGAGACGGGAAACTGTTCTTAAAAGAGAGAGAGCTGTGCATGAAGTGTGGTGTTTTTTTTTTTGTTTTTTTTTTGTTTGTTTTTTTTTGTTACTTGAACAGTTGGTCGCACCAGTGCGACCTAAGATTTTATTTTTTATTTTTTTATTTTTTTAGTCACACCATTGAAAAATTTGGTCACATTCTAGAGCCCTGTGAACTGTTGTGTATTTGTGACTCGATTAATAAGTCACATACAGTACTGACAAAACTACCTGTAAGTGCTGCAGGAGTGGTTCGAAGCTAAAGAAAAATGGGCCTTGCATATTATTGCTGCTGGTGTGGTATAGCTTTACCTTGTTAGCAAAACAAAGGCATCTAACTTCCTTGATAAAGTGAACGCAGCTAGTAGCTATGGCTACTAGTACTTAGATACAGGAGCAGCCCCCGCCCCCATGGCACCAAAAATGGCTTTGCGTATCTTCCTGGGTATTGACAAGTTTGAAATTCCAGTATTGTGACAACCATGTTGTGTATATGTAATAAAAGTACTACTTAAATGAGGTTTAGCTAATAATTATATTTGGTGAGTTTTTGTGTCCCGGTGACCATCAAAATTTATACTCAGGCTTTCTCTCCAATCATTTACATAAGGACTTCATTTAACTGCCTCAAGGTGTTGCCAAAATGGCCACAGAGTTGCAAGAGTTGCTTCTAGGAAGACATTGGCTCTAGTATCCAGCTTGTCTGATAGCCTATATAGACCATTTGCACAAATGTATTAGTGAAAATCTGGTATGTCTGGTGAAGTGAGTTTGAACTCAGAGGGGTCAGTGTGGGGTCAGTCTGTTCTAGATGGGTGAAAGGATAGTAACTGAAGTCAGCTCTGTTCCATGGGCTATGGCCCAAATAGAGACCCCTCCTTCGTAGGCTTTGGTGTGTTGGCCCACCAGCTGACGAGAGTTATGTTTGAGGGCAGGGAAGGAATCATGAGCTGGTTCTGTCAAAAGGAAAGTACTTCATCTCTCCTGCCATATCCATATCTGTCCGCCTCTGCCTTTTAATACACAGATTCTGTTACTTTATGCTGTAATGGTGAGTAAGCATGTACAGTGCTGCAGCATGTTTTTGTCTGCTTTTCAGTGCGAAAGAACATTTTGATCATATTAAATTAGTCACGTTACAGCAGCCTGTGTCATAGGACAAGTATGTGCTTTTAGTGAATTACCCCCCTGGAAGACTTACTGAAATAAGTCTGATGGACCTTTTTGTTTGACATGTTGTAAATCAGTAGCAAGTGGGACATGAAGATGAGGTCAAATGAAGTCCAGAAGTCAATTTTTAATGTTTAATTCATTTGGTTTTAACTCTGTTAATATTTATTTTTATGCTACTGAATTATGAGTCACAGACCTAGCATGAAGGTTGTCTTGTCATAGTGCCATAGGTGTTGCTATTAATACTCACTGGTCTGTGGTGCAGGGCTCTACACAGGCAACACCAGTGGGCCTTTACTATAGCATCAGTCTTTGCTTTTATGTGTTGACTGTGTTTTCACAGATTTTTAACCATAAACCTAATGTAGTGGCATGTTTTCTGTTTTCTTCCACAGCCCAAACTTCTTACATGTTTTACTATTGAATAATTAACCCTTTAAAACCGGTCGGAGCGGGCACGCTCTGTTTTGCGTAACTATTTTTAAATCCCGGTAGCACTGCAACCACGTGAGCTAGCGCAATAATTTTTTTTGTATATGAAACCGGAGGAGTTGTACTTACATCTTATGCCATCAGCTTGTCCTAAGTCACGGTTTCCTTCCACATATAGCTTTGCAAAAAGTGCATAAAAAGCGCTTGCAGCAACAAAAACATAATATTCCACAAATGCGCTTTGCCAATCCGATCAGCTGTTCATAACACTTCCTACGTTGGAATAGACGTCAGAGCGAACTTTCACGTCCGCCATTACCTGCCCGAAACCGGAAGTGACGTCATTTTCACGGAAATGTAGTTTTTTACCATCGGGGCCTCATGAGCCTTTACTGGTGTTTTTAAAAGTTATGTTTGACTTTATAACTTTCTGTGTAGTTTCTGGGACTCATATTGCACTGCTGGAAATAGTTTATTTTGATGCATATGCTGCTTTTTTGCAAATTTGCATTATAATATTTATTTTCGTTTTTCCTGCAGTAAAAATAAAACTATGAAGACACAAAATAAATTTCCTGTGGTGGGAATCTATTTTGTGCAACTTTTTTGTATTTACAATTTTTAGAGATAGGCCTCTTAAATTTCTCTAACTAGAAATATATGTTTAAAAAAACAAAAATGATTTTCAATTTTTTTGTAGGTTATTGCACTTTTTTGCAATTTATATAATTACTATGCACTTAATGCAGACATATTATTAAAATCTGGGCTATAATGGTTGTATTGATGTATATCAACTTGAAATGCTCCCAAAATGGCACTACAGCATGTAAAAATATAATATCAGCTCTGGTGGACTTGGTTCTATGGTAGGTCTTAAAGGGTTAATTAAAAAAATTGATTCACCTCCTGTAGAAGATGTTTTTAAATGAAAGAATTTGATGCCACTGTTGGGGCCCAGTCCAAAAGTTATAATCACTGTTTTCTATTTTAGGTTTGAGAAAATCCACTAAGAAGCGCAGCGAGTCTCCTCCAGCAGAGCTCCCCAACTTTCGGCGGAGCACACGCCAGAAGACCACGGGCTCCTGTGCCAGCACCAGGTACACTACAGTGACAAAAAACAAAAATGCATGTTACTTCTGGATATTTATTTTTAAGGAATGTGCACATCATTGAAGCTATACTAAAGTTAAGAAATGCATATTCATGATTTATTCAGCATCTAAAATGATTGCAGTCTAATTTTAATGATGAGACCTAGTGCTGTGCTGTCAGTCTTTTCTCTTAAGCCAGAATGATGAAAAGAGCCTTTTGGTCAGGAATATCTGTCTAGAAGTTGGTCTATAAAGGTTATCTGCAGACAGATCATTAGTGGTGGCCTTTCTGTGCCTTTGTCTCTGAGGGTCCCTCACCTGGTCCACTTATGGTCAAGTGTTGGTTGGTACCTTTTGTCCTACAAAGTTCTTCCTGTAGATCGCCCAAAGCAGACCAAGGATTGTGCTGCTTGGACCTCTTTGTGCCTCTGTCTGCACCTGCAGAACTCTCACAGAGGCTAAGGTGCCAAACGCCAACAGTAGTTGGCATTTCAGAATAGGCTTTACTAAAAAAAACAAAACACACATCTGCTAGTTTATGCCATTTCTTCTACCGCCTCTGTTTCTTTTCTATTTCCCCAATAGGACATTAAACTCTTAAAAATATAAAAGATAATTTACATCCTGGAGTCCTGCTCTCAAAAATTGACAAATGTGATGCTGTCTGTGAAGCTGAATTTAAGAAATAAGCGCTTAAAGATTTGAGAACATGTGTAGTGCCATGTTCTGTCAGGACAGAACGCTGGGTCATGTGGTTGGTCGGCTGGTTTGCGGCTAATAGACTTCTATTAGTTTATGTTAGCTAACCAGAGACAGAAACCTTCGTGAGAATAAGGACACTAAAACTAAAAAAAAAAAATCACTTGTACAGCCCCTAGATGATGCAATCAGTTCACAGACAGTGTATCTATGTTATGTTATATCTAGGTCTACATTGTATCTATTTCAGTTTTTGAGAGCAGGGCTCCATGATGTAAATTAGCCTTTATATATGTAGTGCTTCATGTCCTCTTTAAGGTTGGAATGTTTACTATATTACGGTAATGACTAATCATGGTAAGTAGTTGCTAAACTTTTTTTTTTCCTTTTTTTTTTCATTCATTGGACTCAACTCACCCAAACACCTTAGCTTACATATATTAAACTCTTGGTTGTAGTCTACTGGGACCTAACTGATGCCTTTTTTGCTAGTGTGACTGCTTTATTCAGATGGGTGGCCAAAGGGTTGAGTTTAAACTTTTTATCAGTTTGCATATTAAAACTTTTAAATAACAAAAGATGAAAACTTAAAGATCCCTTGCTTTATTTCATGATGTTACACCAATGTTGCCATTTTAAAATCTGCTTGGTCTAATGATATTTTATTTTAAAGCACACGCCTCATCAGCTCCAGTGTCTGTCAGTAGCAGAGCTCCACCCAGACTGAACTGGATGTGAAGCCACTTCTCATCAAAACAGAAAAAAACTACTCAAAGTCTGTTGTTACGATTTCAGTAAAAAAACAAAAAAACAACAAACATCAAGGCTGAAACGATTTTGTGCAAATGCTGTCATTGTGTTTGTTTAGAGTTCATTTAAGCTGAACGGGTTAGCAGCTTGTATCAGCTGAGTGGCCTTAAATAATCAATATTTAGGTCTGCAAATTGGCATTTTGGGGAAAAATGTCTCCATCACAGAAGGTACAAACTGGTATTTCATTGTGTTTATAGATCAGACCAACTGACCCCAATTTATTTTACCACCCTTTACAACATGAGGTGGCACAACAATCCTGCACAATGTACATGGTTGGCAGTATGCCCATGAGTTTAACATGAAAACTTCTAACGTGCATTTGATAAAAGGGCAATAACTATGCATGGAAGCCTCTGTTTCAGTTGCATGATCCAAATTTACCATAGTAGAATCACTAGCCAAGGGAACCACTGCTATGTATTCGTATGATACAGAATGCATTGGAGTTTGACACTATAAAAGTATAATAATCAGAGTCTCTTTGTACGCATGTAACAGTCGGCGGGGCTCAGGCCTGGGCAAGCGCGGGGCAGCCGACGCTCGCCGACAGGAGAAAATGGCCGACTCCGACAACAACCAAGATGGGGCCAACTCATCAGCCGCTCGCACTGATGATGCATCACAAGGGGCTTCAGGTACTTTCGCTAACAAATTAAGATTACTTATTGCAACCAGAAATAACTCAAATGTTGGAATGATGTGTGATTGGGGTGTAGCTGAACATGTACTAAGAGGTTTTTCTAAAGTAAAAGGTGAACTACTAAGATTTCTGCTCCGATCTTTCTCATAATTATAGACTAGAAAAGTCGGACTAACTAACACCATGTTTTTATAATAACTCACATTGCAGTTTGAAAATGTCAGTTAATTATTCACTTCATTATTCAATTAAGCTTAAGACTTAAAAACTCCTTTGTCCCACACGCCATCAAACTGTTTAACTCCTCTCTGGAGGGGAGAGGGAGGAGAAACAGGAGGACAAAGGAGGGGGGAAACGACTAAGCTGTAGTGCCTCTTCACCTCACTGTACAATACCTTGTGCAATACTTTTTGTAAATAGTCAATGGTGCAATAGACCTAAATACTTGAAATGTGCAATTCACTTGTATTTTTATTCCTATTTATTCTATTTATCCCCTTCGTATATTTTATTTATATTTGTCTCTGTATTCTGTAACTTCTGTCGGTGCTGTGCTTTTTGGAAATCGAATTTCCCAGAGGAACCCACCCGAGGGATTAATAAAGTTCTATCTTATCTTAAGATGATTCAGATTTCCATTCATTTATGTGAAGATGAAAACTTAACACAATTATGGCCATTTAATACATTGTTTTCACTTCAATAAAAAAAAATTAAAATATGAATTTTTACGGTTTATTTCCAGCGTCAAGCTCGGTTGCTGGAGCAGTGGGCATGACCACCTCTGGTGAGAGTGAGTCTGATGATTCTGAAATGGGAAGGCTTCAAGGTATGTTAAAACCACCTTAGAGATTTCTCATATTACAAAAAATATTTGACCTTTTAATACATAAAGCTTTGTATGTCCTTTAGCTCTACTAGAGGCCAGAGGTCTCCCTCCACATCTTTTTGGGCCCCTGGGACCCCGCATGTCTCAACTCTTTCACAGGACCATAGGCAGTGGAGCCAGTGAGTAATGTCTTCTAACATTGACATCAGCGTTCTTGTTGCACTCAAAATATTTTAATAAAAAAAAAAAAATCGCTCCCTTGTTTTCAGGTTCCAAGGCTCAACAGCTTCTGCAAGGCCTCCAGGCCACAGGTGACGAGTCTCAGCAACTCCAAGCCGCAATAGAAATGTGCCAGTTGCTTGTGATGGGCAATGAGGAAACACTTGGTGGATTTCCTGTGAAAAGTGTCGTTCCTGCCTTGGTAAGTCCTATTTTCTTTGGCTGTTTAGCTTCCTGTACTCCACAGCCCTGTTTCCTGGTTTTGAAGCAGTGTCTCACCTATTCATTGTTTTACAGGGAAAAATTCCTCCCACAGTTATGTGTAATGTAAATATTGGTTGACAGAAAATCAGTTACTTTTTATTTTTTCACATGTATGCTATTTAATTCCATGTAACTGCTTGCTCTTTCGCAGATTACACTGTTACAAATGGAGCATAACTTTGATATTGTGAGTATGACTGGCTTCTGTTATTGTAAATGTCGTTGGTTTATTTACTTTTTGTTTGGGGGGGGTCATGCAACTGATTATCTTCACATCATTGCTCTGTGCATTCAGATGAACCATGCCTCGCGTGCACTCACTTACATGATGGAGGCCCTCCCTCGATCTTCTGCTGTGGTGGTCGATGCCATTCCTGTCTTCCTGGAGAAGGTAAAGCATGGCACTTTCTGTCAGTAATCACTTGTTAATTCATAACAGTGACCTTCTCATATGCTAATGGATTGTTCGACTTTCTTGTCTGCAGCTTCAGGTGATTCAGTTCATTGACGTAGCAGAGCAGGCCCTGACTGCCTTGGAGATGTTGTCAAGGCGACACAGCAAAGCCATTTTGCAGGCCGTAAGTGTTACGCTGTCTTTTTGTTGTGCCATTAATTTGTCTTTTCTCTGCTAGCCGCATTTAGTCGTAATGATCCTCACCTGTCATCCCTTATAGGGTGGGCTTGCTGACTGCCTCCTGTACCTGGAGTTCTTTAGCATTAATGCTCAGAGGAATGCCTTGGCTATTGCAGCCAACTGCTGCCAGAGCATTACTCCAGATGAGTTCCACTTTGTTGCTGACTCTCTGCCACTGTTGACTCAGAGACTTACTCATCAGGTACAGTTTTCATATAAAGGATACTGATCTGACATTAGCAACAACGGTACATTACGTCTGATTTGGGTCAAGCAGTGAGGTCATTTATTTAATGTGGTAAATCTTTTACTTATCCACCATTTATTCTCTTGCCTTTTTTAGGATAAGAAGTCAGTTGAAAGTACTTGTCTCTGTTTCGCCAGACTGGTGGACAACTTTCAGCATGAAGAGGTCTGTACCTCAGTTTGTTTTTGGTAGACCATGTTTGCTGTTTCAGTTGTTTCTTGCCATTTAGAGATTTGTAGTCCACATGCCCTCTTAATGTACATTTATGCATCTCCGTTCAAATCAACAGAACCTGTTGCAGGAGGTGGCATCAAGGGACCTGTTGACAAACATCCAGCAGCTGTTGGTAGTGACTCCTCCTGTGCTCAGCTCGGGGATGTTCATCATGGTTGTGCGCATGTTTTCACTTATGTGCTCCAACTGTCCATGCCTGGCAGTCCAGCTTATGAAACAGAGTGAGTAACATTTGCACATAGGCCACACATTAGTAGGCCCCCTGACAGTATTGGCTTTTTCCTTTTTGGTTTTACAGTGTATTTACTTTACGGGATAGGATATTTTTAATAGATTTAAGACGTGCTAGTTACTAGATACAGTTTGGTAACTTGTTTCCCCCCACAAAATTACTGAAATCCAAATTATGACTGCCTGTCAATAGTGGTCCTGCTAACAGCTACATCAACCTACATGATAAAGCTTTTCATTTTCTGTTTCTCATCTTGTGAACTTGCAGTCTTTATTTGCCAGCAAACCAAACAGATGTGACACTAAACATGTACTTAATGCTATTTTTGTGAACGTTTGCAGTCCTATGGCTCTTTGTAAATGATTTAAAAAGAATTGCCATGTCTTGAAATTAATTTATTTTATTCATTGCGCAACCCATTGATTTATTTTTATCAGTAGTGTTATTATGGTGTGTATGAACTTGAAACATAACACTTAACAGAGAAAATGTTTGTTTTTATCTTTTTTTCTCTTCTAATTAGACATAGCAGAAACTCTGCGTTTCCTTTTGTGTGGAGCGTCAAATGGCAGCTGCCAGGAACAGATTGAACTGGTACCCCGGAGCCCCCAGGAGCTCTACGAGCTGACCTCACTCATATGGTATTGTTAAGGTCACACTGGGCAGTGTGGCAAAAATTAAAGACTAGCAGACATACAGACACCTGAGCAATGTTTTTATTTTGTTTGCTGCACATAGTTTATCAAAACTATGGGCGTCAGTGTGTTTTACCACTCTCTGTGTGTGTGTGTGTGTGTGTGTGTGTGTGTGTGTGTGTGTGTGTGTGTGTGTAAACGTGCATATCTTTCTCATGTAATTTAAGGAATCTTCCTTAAAACAACAGCTTATTACTTTGTGGCATTTTTGTCTATAACATTTTTGTTGCATTGGGTAACCTCTGTATTTTCCCTTTCAGTGAGCTGATGCCCTGCTTGCCCAGAGAAGGCATCTTTGCAGTTGATGTAATGCTTAAGAAGGGCAGTGTCCAGACAACAGAGGGAGCAATCTGGCAGTGGAGGGATGACCGGGGACTGTGGCATCCTTACAACCGCATTGACAGCCGCATTATTGAGGTACACATTACTGTGTTGTTATTATTATGTTATGTCATATCAGTTTAGTCATTGTTGAAATTTTATTTATTTTGTAATATATTATAATGATTTAGTAGGATGCTACAATAAAGGATAACTAAAGAATGAATAATGGGTCGACTTTTAAACCTTGTGTCAGAATATTTAATGTGTTAGGATCATGTGTGGGTATAGATCTGTATATCTCTCACTGATATTGGGTGTGGTTGTCTTGCTCTGCAGACAGCCCACCAGAACGGGGAAGATGAGATCAGCTTGTCAACCCTCGGCCGCGTATACACAATTGACTTCAACTCTATGCAGCAGATCAATGAAGACACAGGAACAGCACGTGGTATCCAGAGGAAACCTAACCCTCTTGCTAACCCCAACACAGGTATTTTACTAATGATATGTGACGAAGATATGTGTGAAGACGAGTGTATTTTAGCAGAGAATAGAATGGGAACAAACTCCTTGGGTTGACTTATTTTAGGCTCGTAAAAGGAAAAGTCCTTTGAAAATCTAAATAAGCTCTCAGTGCCTAATGAATGAAGATTTATTTATTTTTTGTCTTGTGAGGGTGGTAGCTATAATCAGCTTGGAGTCGCACAGCTATATTTCTAACAGTGACAGGTTAACGGCCCAAAAAATAAAAGCAAAAAAAATTCCCTGAAACAATTCCTTCGTTGTTAAATGCAATGTTTTAGTGGTGCAGCAGCACGAGCATTTGCCCCAGATTGTTTGGTATGCTTCATTGAAATTGAATTTGTTTGCTTCAGTACACACTGTAAGCTTAACAGTTACTCAGAAAAATGGCAATAACAATAGTTCAGCTAGTGCTAGTATGGTCGGACACATTAGCTAAACTTAAATTTTGTAGCTACTGCTGTTATTATAGCTTAAGGATAGTGTGTGTGTGTGGGGGGGGGGGCTTTACAGCTTCCTAATTGGCCACAGCAAAAAGAGAACTAAACTATGACCCAAACAGTGAGGTATATACTAAACAACTACTATACTCTACTACAGACCCCTGAAATATTTCATTTTATCATTATGCAGTTATTGAGTGCATATGGTTAATGGCATTAATCTGACCCGTTCCATGTCTATCATTAGGCAGCCACCAAGAGGTCCGTCGTGAAGATGCACGAGCCCAGTTGATGAAGGAGGACCCTGAGCTGGCAAAGTGCTTTATCAAAACTCTGTTCGGGGTCTTGTATGAGGTGTACAGCTCATCAGCTGGCCCAGCTGTCAGACACAAGTGCCTTAGAGCCATCCTCAGGATCATCTACTTTGCTGATGCAGAGCTGCTGAAGGATGTGCTGAGGAACCATGCTGTGTCCAGGTAAGAGTCTAGGCTACTGGCTCCTGTTAGCACTGATATTAAATCTGGTTGTGGTCTTACAGTAGGCTAAAGATGTTGGAAAGGAAGAATTTTAAAGAAACAACAGGGCCAGTGTTGGGATTTTAAATTAAATTGACCTTTGTCTTGTGTTTATTTCTACAGTCACATTGCCTCCATGCTATCTAGTCAGGACTTGAAGATTGTAGTGGGTTCACTGCAGATGGCTGAGATCCTCATGCAGAAGCTCCCAGATGTTTTCAGTGTTTATTTCAGAAGAGAAGGTAGTGTATGATCCCATGGAGAACTGTGGTTTCTTATCTGTTCATCACACCAATAAGACAGTATAAGCGTTTTGTAAAAGAAGTATGCTCTGAAGCTGTCACTTTGTGTTAGTTTTTTGTATGATGTCATAGCTAAATTAATGTTTGTGGATGCAAATTGTTAAAGCTTTAAATGCAAAGATTTTTTTTAAATAAGATAGTAAAATGTGACAGTTAAGGCTGACTTTACCTAAAACCTTACTATATTGCAAGTGTGGCAATGGTGCATTGATGCTAATGGTTTCCTTTGCATTTTTTCCCCTGATGCATTATTCCCTGAATTACCTGAAATGTGAATTGAGTCCCAGTCCTCAGCCAGAGCTCTATGCTGGCGTGGAGCTCTGTATTGTGCTTCTTTTAAGGCTTTTTTTTTTTTTTTTTTTTGCAATACTTTCTTTTTGTCTTCAAGGTGTCATGCACCAAGTGAAGAATTTGGCAGAGTCTGAGAGCTTTTTGGTCACTAGTCCTCCAAAGGCTTGCCCTAGTGGCACCGCCAGTCTCTGCACTACCACCATCAGCACTGCATCCACCACATCTGCTAATAATACAACTCCTGACCTGGGCTCACCCAGCTTCCAGCACAGCATGGACGACTCGCTGGACCTCAGCCCTCAAGGGTGAGTTTGAGGCCATATGTGGCTTTGGTTTGGCTATCTAAGGAAACGATATACATTTATTTTTTATTTTTTTTTTATTTTAGCAAAGCCAAACATCCAGTGTGTATTTGGAAGAAAAGCTCATAAACACAAAGTAATTAAGTCATTAAGAGCAAATATTGTTGTCAAATAGTTGCTCAACTACTTAAATGTAAACAGAGCACAGATAATGTATATTGTCTGCAATTAATACATGTTACTATTTATCAAAGCATTATAGGGTATGTATGTCTGTAGTTAATGGAAGAGCAAATATCTTTATAAATAACCACAAGAGCATGAAATAAATAACTTTCTCTTGCACATAGGCGGTTAAGTGATGTCTTAAAAAGGAAACGACTACCTAAAAGAGGACCTAGAAGGCCCAAGTACTCGCCACCAAGAGATGATGATAAAGTAGACAATCAGGGTGAGTGTCCCAGACACACTTTGAGACACAAATATGTTACAATAATTTTGTTGAAAAAGTTCTGAACCATACTCTTGAACTCAGATCAGTATGAGACTAATTATATTATACAGATTGACAATATTATTTGAACGTGTTTTTTGCACATTTGTTACTGTTTTGATGCATATGTTAAAGCAGGGGTGTCAAACATTTGCAGGCCACATGCAGCTCACTTTGATCTTAGGTGCTGTCAACACTGTACACAATGCAGAATGGTGCGTAACAAGCAAGCAAAATAGGCAGAAAAATATCATCATCTATTTTTGATGGAAAAGTGATCTGGAAGCACACTGAGAGCAAGAGAGCTGTGCAGGAAGTGTGGTGTGGATTTTTCTTTTGTTTGTTTTGGTTGGTGGTTTTTGTTTTTTCCCTGTTAATACAAGGGTAAGATAAAATTCATGACAATGTTTTTTCAAACGTCTTCTTTTGCTGCTGGTTCAGTGAATTTTTGTCAGAGGGTGCGAAACTTGCGGTTTCAGAATCTCCGAAATGTCGGTTTTCAGCTCCTGGGGGCACATCTGTGTACGCGCCGTCGGGTAAACAAGCCCACTTTGTGTTTGCATCTTTTTGCGGAATCTGTTTACCTGCTCTTTGGTCATTTGGTTTTTTTAGCGGTTTAGTGGTTTTGAATCCGTTTTGTGGGCTTTTATCTGAGATTCTGAGATCTGTATTAAATTACAGATCTGGGAGTAAAACCAGATGTTCTCCCTTTCACCTCTGGGGGCATTGGGGTTCAACAGGTTAATTGTTTATTGCTCAATTACTTTGTATAGTATGAATAGCCATGAGGGAGGTTTTTTATTAGTAGGAAAAGTTGTAAAACTTTTGAAAATACAGTCAAGTCTAGAACTTCTGCTTGTGCTTGCTTGTGGTGAGCAGCAGATCAAAGAAGTTAAGAATTATAAATGACTTCCTTAGCTGTGAGACTCATTTAAACACTGAGCCATGGCTCTATGCCACATGCAGACATTTCTGCATCTCTTCCATTCAAAGACACTTTATATAATTTATTTTATGTAATACTTAACACTGAACTGTGAATGTAATACTTTTTGTCCTCCACAATGGAAAATGGCTGAAAATAAAAGCATGTATCACTTTATCCAGCTCCTAATGTCATGTAGCCTGTGCTCGTTTCTTCATTTCCTGACTGTCTCTCTGTGTAGCTGGTCTGCACCACTACACATGCTGTCTTGGGAACATCTACCTCCCTTCCTCCTTTTCACACAATGGGATGATCCCAGTCTGTCTTTGCATTTGATTGGTTGGATTGCCCATCAAAATAAAGTCCCACCCCCTGCCTGCATGGATTCTCAGCAGGGCTGAAGTTTCGGCTCCTATGTACAAACGTACCATTAATAACTGACACATGAAATTATCTAGCGGGTCGGATATAATTGTAGGGCTGTACATTTGACATCCCTGTGTTAAAGTAATACCTGCCGGCTAATATTTACAGTGTTGATCAGAACCTGTTGGTGTACAGTAACTTTTGGTACACTGAATTGTTTAGTCATAATCCTTTTATTTATTTATTTTTTTGTATTATTAAAAAAAAAAAACCAAAACCAACCCCAAATGAGCTAAATCTATAATAATCAAATATTTTTTATGTTATTAGTTGATAATTCTCCTGTTCTTCCTTTTAGCTAAGAGCCCTACCAGTACTCAGTCACCCAAATCATCCTTCTTGGCCAGTCTCAATCCCAAGACATGGGGCAAGCTGGGTGCTCAGACCAACAATGCCAACTCTGAGCCCTCGCGCACAGCAGGAGTGAGTGGCCTCGCAAGGGCCCCTCCCAAGGACTCAATTTCAAATAACCGGTACGGTTGTGAGTTAACGAAGACAGCTTAGCTTTGTCTTTACTCCTATATTATCCAAATCTCCCGTCGTGGGCTAAACCATCGTCCTTAACAAGTGAATTATTTATTTTGTCATTTGTAGAGACAAAATTAAGGCCTGGATCAAAGACCAAGCGACTAAGTTTGTGGAGCGCTACTTCAACTCTGAAAATGTGGATGGCAGCAACCCTGCACTGAATGTCCTCCAGAGACTTTGCACAGCCACCGAGCAACTCAACCTCCAGGTAAAACATGAGGGCTACCTCGAAAAAGAAGTTATTGAACAGCTAGCAACACCTTGTACAGGGTTGGTTTGTTTGAGGTTTTAAAGTTATAAGATGTATTCCAAGAAGAAGATGGTAGTTGTACTTGTTGAGTACAAAGTAACTATCAATAGTTAAACCCCATACCTGAAATATTTTATCATCTGATGCATTTCACAGGTGGACGGTGGTATGGAGTGCTTAGTGGAGATCTCCAGTATTGTGTCAGAATCTGATGTGTCGTCTTTTGAGATCCAGCACAGTGGGCTGGTGAAGCAGCTGTTGGTCTACCTGACCGCCAACACAGACAGAGAATTGCTGAGTCGTGATGTGCGGCTCAAAAGGTTCCTCCATGTGTTCGGTGGCTGTCCGGTGAGACTAAAACATATATTATTGTTAAATTATCTTATTCTGCTCAAGTCTGAAAGTTCTGCAGTGATCTGTTTTTAGAATCAACGGTTTCCTCTAATAAATGTGTTTTACAGGAAGATGGTGGAAGCATGTTTGCTGGGTTTGTTTCTAACTTTTTATTTTTAAATTCCCTCATTTTGTCTCAGCCTCCAGGAATGGAGCCCATAGGTCGCCTGGATCTAGCTGAGAATGCACCTTACTTGGCCATGGTGCACAAGATGAACAGCTGTCTGAGCCAAATGGAGCAATTTCCTGTCAAGGTGCACGATTTTCCCAGTGGCAACGGCAATGGCAGCAGGTCTGTGGCTTTACGTACATTTTGTTTCCAGCTGTTTGTGCACATTTTGGTGTGGTGTACTTTTTTTTTTTTTTTTTTTTTTTTTTTTTTTTTTTAATTGATATGAATCTCCCACTCTCTCCTCAGGGGGTCTCAGGCACTCAAGTTCTTCAACACACATCAGCTTAAGTGTCAGCTGCAGAGACACCCAGATTGCACTAATGTTAAACAGTGGAAAGGGGGACCTGTAAAGATCGACCCTCTGGCTCTGGTGCAAGCCATTGAGCGGTATCTTGTTGTCAGAGGTGAGAGACATTTGCAGAATGTTTATGTCAACTTGTGCTTCAACCCCACTGCAGGGCACTTTGCATTGTCCAAGAGACCAAACGTTTTTCAGCTGTTAGCCATTTTTCAGAACTCGCTGTTACGTTGCATTGTAAATTTAAAATCTTGTCTCCACAGGATACGGCCGAATCAGGGAAGAAGACGAAGACAGTGATGATGATGGCTCAGATGATGAAATAGACGAATCACTGGTATGCGATTCCATTCATGCCAAATAATGGTTGTGCGTGTGCTTCTATATAATCCTCTGTAGATATGCATCTTTTTAATCCCTCCTACGTGATTTCTTGATTACTCAGGCGGCTCAGTTTTTGAATTCAGGCAGCGTACGTCACAGACTGCAGTTCTACATTGGTGACCACCTGCTACCGTACAACATGACGGTGTACCAGGCTGTGCGGCAGTACAGTCTGCAGGCAGAAGAAGAACGGGAGTCAACAGATGATGAGGCAAACCCACTTGGCCGAGCTGGCATCTGGACCAAAACACACACAATATGGTATAAATAACCACTTTTTATACCAACTAAATATCTCATGACAATCAAGATTCAAAGTCTCTTAAAGGGTTTGGGGGGGGGGGGGGTGACCGTGGCTCAGGGGGTTGGGAAGTGCATCTGTAACCGGAAGGTCGCCGGTTCGATACCCGGGCTCTGTCCTGGTCGTTGTGTCCTTGGGCAAGACACTTTACCCTACCGCCTACTGGTGTTGGCCAGAGGGGCCGATGGTGCGATATGGCAGCCTCGCTTCTGTCAGTCTGCCCCAGGGCAACTGTAGCTCTCCTCCACCAGTGTGTGAATGTGAGAATGAATGAATAGTGGCATTGTAAAGCACTTTGGGTGCCTTAAAAAGCGCTATATAAATCCAATCCATTGTTTGTTGTTTAAAATATTGGAGTTTACTGCTTTAGTTGCTCTAGGTCAGAGTGACAGGGAAAAGGCATGAAACAGCCACTTAAAACCAGTGAAGATCCTTTACAGAGGCTTGCAACACACCAGGATGCCCCGCTTTTCAAAGACGTATTCTTCTCTGTGGCCTTTTAGAAGTAAAACTGGGACTGTACATGTTTTTTTTGTTTTTTTTGTTTTTTTTTCTTAAAGCATGGAGACCATTTTCTCTTTTATCCTGTAAACAGGTATAAGCCTGTGAGGGAGGACGAGGATGGAAGCAAAGATGCTGTGGGTGGCAAGAGAGGCCGAGCCCAGACTGCTCCCACCAAAACCTCACCCCGCAACGCCAAGAAGCAGGATGAGCTGTGGCATGGTGAGAATTTTGGATATCTCAGGAGTAAGGCTTTGTTCGTTTTACATTAAAACCTCACCTGCTGACTATGAAATACTTGATGTCACTGACATTGAAATGTCAAGCAGGCCACACAGACTTGTACATCTGACATTTGATGTCACCTTTGCAAAGTTTAACTGTGAAATCAAAAAGCAAGTGAGCGGATCTGTGGTCTTATTGTTCAGTTTCTACTGAATCTAAATGTGTATGTTTTGATTAAAACTATTCCCATTGCTCCCAGATGGTGTATGTCCCAGCGTCATCAATCCCTTAGAGACATACCTCACTTCGGAGCCAC
This sequence comes from Mchenga conophoros, assembly GCF_057382185.1. Lineage (NCBI taxonomy): Eukaryota > Metazoa > Chordata > Actinopteri > Cichliformes > Cichlidae > Mchenga > Mchenga conophoros. Next base: position 13,365,727 of record NC_140539.1, read on the forward strand.
CAGAGACCATAACTTTTGATGACCCTTCTTTAGAGGTCATCCTGCTGCTGAGGGTCCTGCACTCCATCAGTAGATACTGGTTCTACCTGTATGATGTAAGTCTCCTTTGGACAGGATTCTGACAGTGAGGAACTTAGTGTGTGTTTGTTTCTGATAGAGTTTTGAACACCAAATATCGTCCTTAAGAAAATGTTTTCACAGGCCTTTACACAATTAGGATTGTTCATTGTGTTGGGACATAAAATATTCCAGTAACATTGACTTTAATATTTTATTTTGTTGTACAGAACGCTGCGTGTAAGGAAATTATCTCTACCAATGAGTTCATTAACAGTAAACTGACAGCCAAAGCCAATCGTCAGCTGCAAGACCCTCTGGTCATCATGACTGGGAACATCCCCACGTGGCTCATTGAGCTTGGGAAGTCCTGGTAAGTTTCACAAGAATAGTCTGTGATCTGTTTTGCAACGCCAAGATTACATTTGTTGGGGTTGTTGCCTGGCTGTAGTAACACACTTTTCTCTCTCTTTTCCTCTGCAGCCCCTTCTTCTTCCCCTTTGACACTCGGCAGATGTTATTCTATGTAACCGCCTTTGACCGTGACAGAGCAATGCAGCGCTTGTTGGACACAAACCCGGAGATCAACCAGTCAGATTCTCAGGACAGCAGAGTTGCACCACGTCTGGACAGGAAAAAGGTGCAGTGTGTTACTTCGAAGCATTGTGCTGTACTTTTTCTACCTTGGAATCCACATCTTGTGTCGTGTGACCTGCTAAATGTGATCACGTGATTCCCTCTGTTATGCTGTGTTTTCAGAGGACGATAAACCGCGACGAGCTCCTAAAACAGGCAGAGTCTGTGATGCAGGATCTCGGCAGCTCCAGGGCAATGCTCGAGATTCAGTATGAGAATGAGGTATTTAAGTTTCTCGTATCTGAATACTCAAACTCTGAAAGAAAATAGGAGGAAAGTTTGGACTTTGTTTTCCCTCTCCTTTTCAGGTGGGCACAGGTCTCGGTCCCACTCAGGAGTTCTACGCTCTGGTGTCTCAGGAGCTTCAGCGCGCCGATCTTGGTCTTTGGAGAGGCGAAGAGGTTACTCTGGCCAATCCAAAAGGTACCAGCTTATATCCTGCAACTGTGAACAGACGTGCGGGAAATGATGAAAAGTGTTGTTAAATGACGCGAGTCTGTTAATACAAAACTCATTATCGAGGTAGTCTTCATCTCATTAGTCAGGCGTTAATGAAAGTGCTTAAGTTTGGTTTTTGAAGGATGTCGTTATTTAGGGGCCACTGATTTTAATTGATCAGTTTTCCCAAGAAGATATGACTGGAAGCGAGAAATGCATTTTTATTCATATTTAATGTTACAGTATCTTGTATTAACTTTCAGTGACCGCCTTCTTGTTTTGCAGGAAACCAAGAGGGAACCAAGTACATGTTCAGCTCCAGAGGACTGTTTGCTGTTCCCTTCGGCAGGACGACCAAACCAGCGCACATAGCCAAAATCAAAATGAAGTTCCGTTTCTTAGGAAAGCTAATGGCTAAAGCCATAATGGACTTCAGACTGGTAACGGCCTCCATTTTCATCTCTTGCACACCGTTTAGCATGCGGAGGCTGTAAACATTTACATGTTAAAACAAACTTTCTGACCTGATCCTGTCCTCCTCCTCGTCTTTAGCTGGATCTGCCCTTGGGGCTGCCATTTTATAAGTGGATGCTACGGCATGAGATGTCTATAAGCTCCCACGACCTGGTGAACATTGATCCCGGTGTTGCCAAGTCAATCCAACACTTGGAGGATATTATCCGCCAAAAGAAGAGGCTGGAGCAAGACCGATCACAGGTAGAGCGCAGAGAGCTTGTGTTTAATGAAATTAGCCCAGAGTATTGTTCTGTGGAACGATGCCTCTAAACTTACTTAGAGATACTGCTGTTGGTAGTGCTCCCCCTTCTTTGTACATATTTTGGTGTCTCTTACCTTTAGATCATACTTTATACCCAGAGCAGTTCTCCCTCACTTTTCTCTGCTAACCTGTTTGTCCTCGTTTGTTTCCATCAGACGAGGGAGACGCTACAGCAGGCTCTCGAGAGCCTGAACATGAATGGCTGCTCAGTGGAGGACCTGGGTTTGGACTTCACCCTTCCAGGATTCCCAAATATTGAGCTGAAAAAGGGCGGCAAAGACGTCCCAGTCACAATCTACAACCTGGAGGAGTACCTCAGGGTATTTGAGTTTTTCTAACAACCCACGCTTTTATCAATCCCCCCGTCCCCACTGTTCTTAATGTTTTGCTTTGTCCCTGTAGTTGGTGGTGTACTGGACTCTAAATGAAGGAGTGTCCAGACAATTTGAGTCTTTTAGGGAAGGGTTTGAGTCGGTCTTCCCGTTACATCACCTGCAGTATTTCTACCCAGAGGAGGTAAGAAACTTTGTTTTGTTTACTGCGTGGTAGTCATTTTAAATCTATCTGTAATGATGAAATTCAGCAGTTTTCAACAGTGTGTCAGCATTGCTTACAGCCGCACTCGGTGTGTTTTTAGGAATGCAGGGTAGACAAAAATGGGTCAAATATAGACACGAGTTGTTTACACTTTTGGTAAAGTAAATCCTGTGCTCATAGTTTGGATTTTCTCATTCCGTTCTCACTTTAACATTTAGCTTGACCAGTTGCTGTGTGGCAGTAAATCGGAGACGTGGGATGTCAAGACGCTGATGGAGTGTTGTCGACCGGATCACGGATACACACATGACAGGTGAGACAGTCTGTGGCTCTTAAGTTTTAGATCGTTGTAAATCTCAGCGTTCTTCAGTATTTATGCGAAGAATTTGGCTGATGGTGGCAAAGCATGATCAATTCCACATTCCTGGCTCTTACTGGAAATATCGTGACTCTCGTTTCTAGTAAACAGAACCCACAGTGCAGTCAGCTAGTTGCACCAGTTTTACCATCATTGCAAAGCAGAGGAGTATTTTTGATCATTTTAGTAACACAGTAACTTTTCTCAACCATTTCATCCCGTTTTTGCAGCCGTGCAGTTCGATTCCTGTTTGAGGTGTTGAGCAGCTTCGATGCCGAACAGCAAAGACTCTTTCTGCAGTTTGTCACAGGAAGCCCAAGACTGCCTGTCGGAGGTGAGGCGCATCATACACACACGCACACCATTTAATGAGCCTGACATGTGACTCTTAATCAAATAAACTCGGATGTGTTTGTACTGCAAGTCTGCCCCGCGCTCACCCGCTGTTGCCCTTGCACGGCAGGTTTCCGGAGCCTGAACCCACCTCTGACAATTGTGAGGAAGACGTTTGAGTCGACGGAGAATCCAGACGACTTCCTCCCCTCAGTCATGACCTGCGTCAACTACCTGAAGCTGCCTGACTACTCCAGCATAGAGATCATGCGAGAGAAACTGTTGATTGCGGCTCGCGAGGGCCAGCAGTCTTTCCACCTTTCCTGATCTCGCCACATCTCAACATTAAAATGCCTTCTACAGCAGCCGATGAAATCATGACTTCCTCCTTAGTTTTTTTTGTAATCACACACATTAAGGCTACATGTACAGCCTTCTTGTTAGAGAAAGCAGCTTGCAGAAAAATTAAGACTCTAAATATATATTTGCTGCCCCCGTCTCTCAAAAAAAGGAGGGGAAAAAAAAGAAAAATGGAAGGGTGTTCCATGACGCAGAACTTAAAATATAAAGAGAGTAAAATCTTATATCAGTAGTTGAGTAATGTTAAAAAAGATGAAAACATCTGGGTGACATTTTAAATTGCTATGTGATATTTAAACAAGACAAAAAAGACAAAAAAAAAAAGGGATGTCTCCTCTCCAGAGTGGTGGACAGCATCACTGGGTGACGGGGGAGGAAGGGGAGCGGGGAGGGCGGGTTCCATTGAGCAAGCTAGGTTTACTTTAGCTCCAAAGATCATTTGTACAGACAAATTTGCAGACTTTGCTCATTCTACACATTTGATAGAATAGCTCTTTGTTTTCACGTCTCCCCCTCAGTTCGACTGTTCGCGTTCTGTTCTGTATTATATTCGCCCCCAGTTCGTGTGTTGCATTGTTATTATAATTTTTTATTTTGATTTGGTTCGGCTTCCCCCTCCCCCCAGTGTGTCTTTGCTTCAAGTTGTGGAAATGAAAGTTGCAGTTGGTTGAATGCGGGTAGTGATGAGCTCATATTATCTTTTTTTTTTTTTTTTTTTTTTTCTCCCCCTCGCTCTCTCTCCCTCTGCTCCTTCTGAGATTGTGTTCTGGCCTCATTTCTGAGAGCTTCAGCTCAAATGAAGAGTTGTAACTAATGTGTTGACCAGGTAAATTTTTTTTGCTCTTATTTTAATAGAGTTGGCGTCTTTCTGTTGGATCCTACCGGACGCGTAGGGTTATCTTGGTAGACCAAGCTCTGAGCAACCCTCAACACATAATGTAGCTGGGCACAAAGTTTGGCTGGTCTCATTTTTATCGTTTCATAGCCAGATTAGCATTTCAAGTTCATTTTCTGGAATAAAATATATATGCAGTTTCACACCCCGTTTGAAGTGGGAATGTCTGCTTTACCTCTTTTTTTTTTTTTTTCTTTTTTTTTTCTATATTGTCTTTATTTCTTGCTGTAGTGTTTTTTTTTTTTTGTTTTTTTTTGTTTTTTTTTCTTTGCACTGCTGGCTTGGAACAAACTGTGGTGTGCACCTGCAGTCTGTTGCCAGGGGAGGGCGCCACTGTATGCTCTCCTGGCCCCAACGTTCATGTGCTGGTTTCTAAGATCTGCAATAATTTACTGCATCAGGTTCATGTTTTTACCTGAACATAAATAAAGTAACTGTTTGACTCATATTACTGTTTGACTAATGCTCTTTGCCATTGCTTTGGCATGTTGGAACCAGCTGGGTTATTTCATAGTTCTTGAACAGTTTTCAGAGGTTCCCCCAAAGCTCAATGTTTTTCAACACCTGTCATTCTGGATCACAGGACTCCACGGTTTCCTGGTGGAAATGATTTGCTGTGGAGACGGTAACCATTTATTGGGCATGGTTTGACAACAAAAGAGCTTAGCTTTAGATTTAACGTCGCATAAGATGTGTTTGGAACACAAAGCCATTTTCCATTTTGGACGTCTGTTTGTAGAAAATGGTTTCATTGATTAAAAATGTAAAAACAAAACATGTTGGTTTCATCTGACAAACATCTCCGTGGACTGATGTTTAAACGTCAACCTCTCTTCACGAGCTGTGCCTGCAGTAATGCCAGTGTTCAGAGCCACTTGGTGCATTGTGAGGTGAACATTTTCACCTCACAATGCACCAAGTGGCACCAGTGGACATTCATTATGGAAATGGGGAAGGTTGAGGCCAGGATGACATAGACAGCAGAAAGGTTTTGTATTGATCACATTGAGCATGCTGCAACAACCTGCAGCTGTTTTAAATGACTGACAGCATCAATCTTACATTATGGACAAGGTCAAGGACTGTTACAACTTTTGATTTCACGGCATAGGAAACGGATGTGTGCTTTAATATTTCTCCTGAATTACACTTTCCATGTTATTAGTTTTGATGACTAAAAAAAAATTATATTTGTAATAAATAAAAGATCTGCTCAAATTCAAAGGTAACCCTGACACTTAGGATATTTGTCTCTTTCAAAGCCTTACTTGAGTTGCCAGTATAGTTGCAGGGGTGGGCAATTCCAGGCCCCAAGGGCCGGTGTCCTTCAGGTTTTTAGATCTCACCTTGGGTCAACACACCTGAATCACATGATTAGTTCGTTACCAGGCCTCTGGAGAACTTCAGGGCATGTTGATGAGCTAATTTAGCCATTTAGATCAGCTGTGTTGGTTCAAGGACACATCTAAAACCTGCAGGGACACCGGCCCTCGAGGCCTGGAGTTGCCCACCACTGGTAAGGTCTAGAGTTTGAGTACATGATAAAGGCAGGTATCGATCTCTTGTTCCTCATACTAAAGTTTTGGATGTACAGTGCATCAATGCTTCATTTGTTCCATATTCTGTCATGTTACTCCAAAATAGATGAAACTTGTTTTTCACTTCAAACTTTGACACTTGAGCCCGTAATAACACAGTAGAAAGACGTTTGCTTAACATTCTTGCAAATTTATAAAAATATATAACATGTACATAAGGATTCACAGCCTTTGTCACGACACTCAAAATGGATCTCTGGAGCATCCCCATAAGAGCACAAGAGCACCAATGAATTGTGTGTAAACCTCAGAGACAGGATTGTGCCGAGGCACAGATCTGGGGAAGAGTACAGAAAAGTTTTTGCACCACTGAAGGTGCCGATAAGCACGGTGGCAACATCATCCATAAATTAAAGTTTCTGTAACCACCAGGACTCTTCAAACAGAAGCCGCCACATGGCAGCCTGCAGGGAGTTTACCAAAAGGTACCTGAAGGACTCTCAGACCATTAGAAACAACAACTCTTTAGCGTGAATGCCAAGCGTCAGGTCTGGAGGAAACCAGGCACCAATCATCACCTGACCATTACCATCCCTACAGTGTGGCATGGTGATGGCAGAGAAACCGAGAGACTAGACTGGGTCGAGGGAAAGATGAATGCAATATTATACAGAGACATCCTTGATGATAACCTTGAGCACTCTCGACCTCTGGACTGGGGCAAACGTTCATCTTCTAACAGCACACTAACTCTAAGCACGCAGCGTCCATCCTGTAGATTATTGCCATCTTGTGGTCGCAGTCAGCTATTGTCTCTGAAGACTGCAGTCTCTTATTTTGGCCTCATAAGAAACTGCAGCTCCCCATGTCCTGTAAACCTTGACTGGACCTGAGCGAATTGAGAGGTATTCGGGACACTGAATTGAAGACCGCCTCGCTTCCACGTGATTTATGACCTCAGTAAACTTTTCCTTTTTTCGAGTTTACGTTTGAAGTCTTATTTTTAAAGCAGGTGCTTCAGATTCTGCGATTTATAATTTAATTTAAAGTGAAACGAATGGTCTCGGTGAGACCTGCTGATCTCTGTCTTCAAAGAGATGGAAACAGCTGGACTGTGATGTCATTGAGGTGCTGTCCGTTTTTTATTTACAGTCTATGTCTGTCTTTTCGTTATGTCCACAGCTGTCAGGTTGTCATACTTCCTGTAATCAATATATTGGCTTTGACATCGACCGCTACATGAACATGATCAACTGTAATCACCTACTGCAGGATTTTGAACAACAAAGAACTACATCATATGTCTGCTCAAAGAAAAATCTACCCCAAAAGAGAACTGATGGCAACATTTTAAACACATTTCTTGGCACAGTTCACTGATGCTCTTAAAGCTAAAAAGCAAGGGATTTGAACTCATTTTAAAACAGCTCTAAACATGTCTGTGCTGTTGTGATTTGGGAGGCCTAAATAACCCTTACTTTCAGTTTTATCTATGCACACTTTTTTGTTACAGAACTTTATGGATTAAGTTTTCGGAGCATACCAGCCAAACTCGATCAGCATGATTTTGCAGTATTCAAGCCCAGAGTGCATTATCTCCCTTATGGTAATGCCGCCTGTTATCACTCGAAAGCAGCCAATCTTTTGGCAAAGCTGATGAGTTTTCTCACCAACCCCTCCTTCTCTGCTTTCCCTCCTCCCTGCCTCCTTGGAGGCCAAACTCCAAGAAGAGGATATGGATGATGAGACTCTAAATGAGGAAGGTGCAGTGCTCCTCTTCACTGTTTTTCTGCACAGTGAAGGCAAGCCAGGAGAGGGAGTGTGCATGAAGTTGGTGATGATGATGAGGAGGGGGTAGCGGAGGATGGTGTGTGTGTTTGTGTGTGTGTGTGTGTGTGTGTGTGTGCGTGTGTGTGTGTGTGAGAGAGAGAGTGTCGTCAGCAATCATCGTCACTGTGACTCGGAGGCAGAGAGCCCTCCCCTTCTCCTCTCGCATCCCTACCTTCTCTCCATCAGCCAGTCTCCTCTCAGTCATTCTACCCGCGCACAGCTGAGCCTCAGCATCCAACCAGCCTGCCTCCTCCTCCGCCCCTCTCTCGCTCTCTCCTCCTTTCACACACACCACACACACATTTCTCATATACCTCTCAGTTGCTGCTGAGCCCGGTCAACAGGAGCAGCAGCTCTGAGCAAAGGCGCAAAAGAAACACACAACCTTTTCCCCCGCACCCCCCCCCCCCTAAACAAAGAAAAGAAAAGAAAACCAGACTAAGAGGATCAAGATGAGGATGAGTGTGTTCAGTGTGCCGGCAGTTCCTTGTTGCCGTCCCACAAAGAACGCAGGGAGCTTCACGTCCCCCCTGCTTCTCACCGTCCTGCTCCTGACCAGCGGCAGCAACAGCAGCAGCATCGGGGCCGTCCCCTCTCCGTTCCAGCTGGCCCCGGACACCCCGGCACCGGCCGAGCCCACCCCGACCCAGGCGACACCTCGTCCGGACCCCTGCGAAGGCAGACCCTGCCTCAACGGGGGATTCTGCTTGGCCCTCCTCCCCTCGGCAGGCAGGCCAGAGGACATCTGGGAGTACGCGTGTACGTGTAACCAGGGCTTCACTGGACGCAACTGTGAGGTATTTAATTTTTTAACCTTTTGCTACCTGTGTTGTCACACGATGGACTGTGAGCAGTCCCCGTAAGCGATGCTTTTGCTGGAGAAGATTTCACATACTTAGTGAGCAGGAAGTGGAGGTCAAGGAGTAGCCGGTGCAAGTTTGGCAATTTTGTTGGTCATGTGGAGAAAACTGGCACCAGCTGTGTCACTTTCTGTAAAATCACGGTGGGAAAATGTAGTTTAGTTTGGTTTAGTGCGCACTTATGTTATTATAACTAATTGTTTTCAGTTGTGGGAACTTTCACTGCTATTTTAGGATCATAATCGAGGCTTCACCAAAGATGACGTCAGTGACAAACCTGCATCATGTGTCCGTGTTATTTCTACGTGCGCCTTTACACTAGATTAGGCTGAGGGTACACTGCGTTGTAGTGCTCCCCGCTGTTTGCCGACGGTGATTTAATCAAAGCATGTGCTATCACAGAGACATGGAGACGAGTGCTGCGTTGCTGTGGCAACAGGAGGGAAGAGCGGCAGCAGTGCGATGCAAGCGAAAACTATAAATGTGTGTATTTTTATCTGTACCATATATGAAGCGCATATAAGTAGTTTATTATATGTTATAAAACATTATTTTGATGTTATTTATGTGAACTGCAAAGTTACAGTTAACATTGAATTTATCTGCTGCACACTAGTGAGCATGTTCACTGGGGTGTAAACTCAAGTATGGGTGAATTTATTAACACCAGGGATGCAGAGCCACACCGAATTCATTAACTACATCTGGATGGTGATGAATAAGAGAAGTGCCGTTTTTTTTTTCACATATTCCTGAAGATGCTCACGTCTGTCTTTTAAACCAGCACAGAGCTTTTATTAAGGTAAACTGAGAGCCCACTGGAGAAAGTGTCAGGAGCAAGGTTTTGTTAACATGGCATATTTAAAGAGTTGTTTTACTCCACTGGAAGACAGTTTTGATGAGTGACAAGCTGTTCGCTAGCAGACTTTAACAGAAGCAGATGCTCCTGCCTGAGCTCGGTCTGCTGAAGGTTTCTTCCTGTTTAAAGGGAGTTTTTCCTTCCTACTGTCGCCAAATGCTTGCTCATAGTGTTTCTGTACCTTACAATATAAAGTGTCTTGTGGTGACTGGTGTTATGCTTGGGGCTGTAAAAGTAAAACTGAATTGAATTTAAATGAACAGGACAGAAATTTTCCTCTATTTTCCTTTTCCTTGACGTTAACCTACACTTCAGCTCCACCTTTGTACTCCTGACTAAGCCCTCGTTCTTTTATTCAGTTTGGCACATTTCTGATTTTTGCAAAAATCGCGTCTGCTGCTGGATTAAACGAGCTTCATTTCGAAGCTTAAAATGAGCGAACTGTAGCTGAGCATCTGCAGCATTAGGCTCAATAGGCAGCCAGGCTTCTGAGTCATGCTGGGGTGAAAGAGAGCATCCGCCAGCGGCAGAGAGGATAAATGAGTCTGCCGCAGCATCACGGAGGGGAAACAGCAAGGTGACTGGGTGAACCTCAGCAGAATCACCAACAGGTGGCAGCCATATCCTCCCCCCAGAGTTAGCACCTTTGCATACTGAGTGCTTCCTTACAAAGCATATGCATCCATGTATGTACGATAGAAGACAGGCGCTAGCAGGATCTAAATAATTTAGTGGAGTGTTTAGCAAGGGACACGATCACTGTCTCCTTGGCTGTCCTGGTTTTAACTCTCAGAATAGAAAGCATTTTTTATTTTTACCTCTGCAGCCTGCTTAACTGTTACTCTGGCCCACACGAACCGCAGACGCCGGTGTCATCACACCACCCGAGCTGAGGGGTGACAATTTAATGCAAAGAGGAGAACGCACAACTGCCCAAGCACTCTGCACAGTGTTTTGTTGTGCAGGACAACAACATCCTCTTATGCGCCACAGCTCAGGCCCGGCACAAGACCCGAGCCGGGCCCAGTGGGGAATCATTGATTTTTGTGCTCCCCTGTTGCTTGTTTCTTCTCCATGGAAACTGGAGCAGCAGTCAATTGAGATTTAGTAAATGACCTGACTGGCTGAGCACAAAGCTGGTTTGCATCTCACGTTCTGTGCATGCATCAAAACGCAGATGGTCGAGTGAGAGAGGGGGAGGAGAGACTGAAGAAAAGAGACAGGGCAAAGCAGGAGGAGGACAAGTCATATGGTGGGAAGACGTAGTGGCCTACGGTAGTGCTGTGCCATACTGCAAATTTTGGTATCGACCCAATACCGAGCATACAGGGCCAATATTGCCAACACCAATGCAGAGACTGATGCTTTTAACTTTTAAAGGCAGCTTAAGTAGGGAACAGCGGTGTGTCATGATTTATGAGATGATGAATGATCATCAATCTGCCAAATCTGAACATATTTTCATGACCAGTAGCACAAGTCGATGGTGTTCCCACAGTACACGCAGAACTGTTTCCAGTGTTTTAATATACAGCTGTAAAGAACTTCTACACAATGCTATACTTCCTCATTCACTGCAACACGTTGCTGCTGTGCACAGCAGGGCATGGAGGAGGGGGCGGAGCAAAGTGTGCCTGCATGAGAGGAGCGGTGTTTGTCTACTTTCTGATGAACGGGTGCAACGCACTGAACTTAGGCGAGTGAAACACAGCAAAATATCGATCCCGTCACGCTAGTATCGATCTGATATCTGTAGCAGCATTGGTATCGATCCTATCGATATTTGGATCGATCCGCCTACTCCTAGCTTAAGAAATGAGAATGAAGAAAGGAGAAACAGTGACAGAAAGCTATGAAAAGTCCACACTTTCCTCCTCTTTTAGTCTAAATTCTACCTCCAGCCTGTGACGCTGCTCACAAAGCTGAATCTGTGAAACAAAACTTGCACAGTGTGCTTACTTTTAAGTCTTTGTTGTGCCTTGGGATATTTTGCGACATATTTTAAGTTCTGCGGCTAATCCTGCTTTGTTACTTACCTCCCTGGCAGTGTGTATACTGCTCTAATCAAAGCAGACTAATGCAAACCACAGCAGTGGGCAACATGGGGAAAATAAACCCTCTAAGTGTTTCTCTCTGGGTTTAATATTTGCCTGTACCTTTTTTTTTTCCTGGATAGCGGCCTGTAAGCTGTCCTGATGGAATTTACTGCCACTGGCCTTTCTGCGAGTTATTAGCTGCTCAGCCGCTCACTTATTCATTACTGAAGGGCCTGTTGTGCACCCTGACGGATTTGCTAGCTTGCTCTACAACACAGTAGGGCTGTTACAGCACCAAACAGCCATCCGTCATGAAGCAAATTCATGGAGTGCTTGCTGCATGGGTTACTAAGCCAGTCAGCTACTGCATATTAAAGCAGTGGATCATAGCAGAATTTGCAGACTAAACTACAGCCCTGGCATTATAAACACAGAATTCATTTTTATTTGCTGCTATTCAGAGAGGTGATATATGGCACATGAGTTATTAGCCTCTACAGCAGGCAGGTCTGCCCCAGCTTAACAAGCTCATATGAGCATGTCAGCGCTGCGAAGAACTAGCGGCGTTTCAAGTCTTTTGATGATGATCTTTTTAGATCTCAGCTGGAAGATTTGCCAATCATTATTCTCTCTCATTACCCACTCATGCTTTCTCTGTTGTGCTGTTACATAAGCATAGTTGAAATCTTCAGGCTTCTTGCACCCTTTTCTAACATCTGTGGCTTCGTGGGCAGATCGAACCAGTGGAAGGTTAGCTTAGCTTAGCATGCAAGACTCGAAACATGAGTGAGACCCTAAGCTGCACCTATTCCTTATGCTGGCTCACTACATCCATGTACCTTCTAATCTTGTCCATCCTGGTCAGTCCCAGTGAAAATCTTAACACCTTCAGCTCTGCCTCCTGTCTGTATTCTATCTAGTTTCTACTACTCTCTCCAGAGCATACCTCCACCTCTCCAGGCTGTCTTCCACCTGCTCCCTACTGTCACTACAGATCATATTGTTGTCGGTTTATGGGCTCAGTCACTCATTTTGGTTCAATTTAAATACATGATCCAGGTTGTATATTTCAGAAAGGAGCTATACTTATTGGCTCATGACTTCCGATCGACCAATGAGCCCGCAGTTTCTCTACTCACAAAGATGACAAGGCTGGAAATGCTCATCTCGAGCCTTCTCATGTCAGTAGGTGACGTCATGCTGGCTACAGCTGAGTCTGTGTCTGTCATCAGGTCAAAAACCTTTACTAAATGTTCAAAAACCAGCGTATGAACATAATAAGTAACAATTTTACTAATGTGGTTGTTACATATAGCGTCTTTCTGTGCTAGAAGACATATCACAAGTCAAATAAAGCACTTCTCTGCTGCTCTGCTCCGTGTGTCATAAAGGAACAGACACGTGGAGCAGAGCTGACACCTGCACAGTGGGGAAGAGGAAGACAGGTAAGTAAAGGCAAAGTTTCCGAACTTGACAACTCATTTTGTTACTGTCAGTGCAATAAAAAAGCAATAATCAGCTGTCACTCCGACGAACGATGTGAAATAACCCGCTGTTATATCATTCAGGTCATATGTACATATGCAGTTATACTATTCTGTTTTGCATTTATAGTTTGTATAGTTGTTTGTATAGTGAATTGTGGTCACATTCCTTGTTTTTGTGCACAAATTTGGCCAAATAAAGATGATTCTGATCCACACAGTGGGGTTGCAGGCAAAATAAATACATTTCCATATTCATAGAAGGAAAAATATCGGCTAAATATATGTAGAATCAGAAGCTTTTCTAATGCGCAAACAGATTATTTTCAGATATTACCTCTAGAGAGAACATAAGAAAACAAAAATCAAATGAAGTCCAAAGAAGTAACTAAACTGTACAAACAGTACTTTACTAGTATAAATAAAAGTATTCAAAGCTAATAAGAACGATTTGTTGTTAATTCTGTTTTGTTCTACAAATTATTCTACTGGAATAAGTCTTTCGTCATTCACCCTAATGTAATTTTTCCTCACAGTCTTTTTGAAAGCTCCGGTTGATGGTTGAACAGTGTTGGACTTGGCGCCCTGCAGTGTTTGTGGTTGGTAGGAAAGGGAGAACCATCCCTATCACATTTTTATAGACGGTATAAGAAGACAACTGAATTGTGCAGCACCAACACATAATAATAATGTAAAAAGGCGAAGTTAACCCACTACATAATAAAACCCACGCTGCTGAAAGTAGAAAGCATTTACAGGACCTGGAAATGTTCCCTCCAATACAGGAATGACACACCACTTAACATTACTTACAATATTATTTGTATCTCCTTTCCGTAAAATACCTGACATTACACACTATTTAAAATTTACATACACACTTAGTCGCTTAGCCAATTTACTTAGGAGCTACAAAAATTACTCACAGTATAATTTGTGCCTCTTTTCCCATAAAGTACCTGAATTTAAGCACCACTTAAACTGTACTTATGAACTATTTAGAATTACTTACAGTATAATTTGTGTCTCCTTTTTGGGGGGGGATTCTACATTTTTCTAAGATCCAGATGCAGGCTGAAGACGTTTATTAGACTTTAAAACATAAATGCAGCGAGAGTCACCAGCAATTCTTTCAAAAAGTTTCGAGCAGGAAGCAAAATTAATGTTCTAATGACAGACGGTTTATTTTCTTTTCCAGCTGCATCTGCCAACTCTTCAATGAAAAGATCGTTCTCCTGACAGGACTCTGCGAAAGTAAACAAAACCAAGTCCTGAAGCTCTTTTTAATTGGAAGAGAAGGGAGTCTGTGTGTGGGTGTGGGTGTGTGGCGGTCAGCTCTTGTCTCCCAGGACCATTCACTCTGCTGCTACAGATACAGCCTGAGCTACATCCAATTAAGCGGAGCTCAGAGCTCATCACCAGCCTTTGGTCTCTTTGATATCCCTGGCTTGTTAGTCAGCGGGAAGACAGCAAGCATAAAGAATACATTTCTATTTATATATGCTGTATACTGTGCATCAGTAAGTTTGCTTATCCTCTTTATTTTGTAAAGAATGTGGTTGTCAGTGAATCGTTGTTTGTTTAGAAGATTTTCCACATGGCAAAGCTGATGATTCTGAATCATACAAGACTGCGAACTAACATTCCTGTGCATCACATCAGTCTCTATGAACTGCCCTGACTGAGGATCATAACTGGGACTGAAATGGTCAGAAAAACCTACTTTAGTGTTAGCTGACTGCCGATTCTAATTGCTTGAATAAATAAGATTTCTTGGTGGGTAATATCAGCGAATTTCTAACTGGATATTACACCACGTACCACTTAAATGCAGGTTCAGACCAGGCACAAGGATCAGCAGAACAAGATGCAAGGCTTTAATCTTTGCTTTACCAACCAGTCGTTATGTAAAGATCTCAGGTCACGCTGATGCCACAATGTTGAAAGTCGAATTTCCCATTAAAGGAGTCCATGGTTACTTTTAAAACTTTTTCTGTTTTATGTCCAGCTTCTTTGCCTCACTCTAATTACGAATAAAGACAAATTTTAAGGCTGATTAAATAGTTTTTCTTTCTTTCATTGGAAGAGAGATTCTTCTCATATTCTTAAAAGGTGTTGAATAGATGGATGCTGAAGTTGCTGTTACTAAAACCTTCAGTTCTCATTACACCTTAGTGAAGGCTAAACTTGAATAAAGCAGCGGGCAGTGCAATGGAAATGTGTCAAAATCTCTTTGTGACAAAGACAAAAATAGGTTCTGATTCTAGTAAGCGGATAAACTGTTAGCAAAGAGAAACATGGCTGCTTGTTTAATTAGGTACAGATGAATGAAGGGATGCTAGCAGGCTGCTTATGCCCCCACTGATACCTTTGATTTGATATCTACCCTTCAGCAAAAAGAGCCTTCTTTGAGCTATTATCACTGAGGTGTTGGTGGTGTTCATGTCGATGTCCCGAGGCATACATGTGCCGCCTTTGAACAGGAAGGCTTGAGGCCAAAGACTCTGGTCATTTCCATATCACACATCACCTGCTCTTTTGATCTGGGGAAAGAGTACGAGGAGACGCTGGTGTGAGGATTAGTGAAGCCTAATACAAATGCGGTGGATATGAGCTGCTCAAAAGCAAGTGCACATGCTGCCGTGATTTCAATCACACTGGTTGTTTCGAATGTGTTTGTTTTTTTTTAGACAGACTGACAGTAGTAGTGTTGTTCTAGGTGGTGACTTCAATCTCCTGAGTCAAAAAGTCCACTGCTGATTGAACCATCTCTACAGCTGCTGCACTGGATGATCTGGAGACAGATATCTGTATGTCTGTTGTTTGGTCAGTGCTCAGAATGCACACAGTCTCAGAACTGTTGCCTATTCTCTGGTGATGGTTTTATCAGCTATTTTAAAACATAACCTCAATCTACTCACGCTGTAATCAATGAATGGTGCGCTGAGCAGAAGGTCTTGTACAGATATTAGATTACTGTCTGGATATTCATTATCTACACTCGAAGCCCCAAAATACTGGCAGCTGTATCCAGAGGTTGAGTCAAAAAAACAATAACCAGTGAGTTTTCAGGTTGTTTGAAGTATTGTAGTTAAAATTTGCACAAAGATTCAGCGTGCCCTGAAGACTTTTCCTTTAATGCCACCATCAGGTTCAGTTACGTGGTTCAGAGTGAAATATCTCCTCTATTGGATAAAATCACTTTAGCATTTCATCAAATTTAAATGTGCAGGCTTGTAAGGTTTTGGGTCATCAGGATTAAATACCTCTATGATAGGTTTACTAGCATGGTAACACGTTAATTTAAAGGGGCGGTGCACATTGCTGGGCAGTCAAGGTTCTGGTTGCCTAGGTAACCCTCGAATTTATTTGCCACTTTGTCATATTGTTACTGTAACCTGGTAGTTTAATAATGAATGACGACCAAAAGTTTTTATTATAGTCAAACCAACCAGTTATGATTCCTCATGAGTGATCAACCAAGACCCCCATTCACAACCCACTCAGAGGCACAGCAGAGTGGAGTCTTAACTTAGCAGAAATCACTGTCATAAAGTACGGACTGCAGGCTCAAATGGAGACTTTTGAGACCAATTTCTTAAACAGAAAATAAACTTTTACTGAGGTAATCTGAAAAGGGGCAAAAAATAAAACAACAGAGCAAGCACATGAAGGAGGGCAACAGCGACAAAGGATGACTCAACAAAGAGGAGATGAAAACTGAGGATTTAAATAGATAAAGGAAGATAATCAAGGAGAACGGAAACGCCGCGTTAACATAGCTCAGCTGAAACTAATTAAGACAATGACAAGAGAAGTAAAACTTACAACAAAGCACAAGAGACAGAGAACCAAATGGGGAGAAAATGGGAGAAATTTTACATACCCCCCTAAAATTTTTGAAAGTGTTAGAAAATATGTTATTCATAATTCAATTGGTGGTTACAGAACAGCGCAGAATTCATTATTAAAGCAAGTCATCCACCGCACTGGTCAGCTAACAACAAGCAAAATATAATACCGCTGTTCAACCTCAATCATTTTTCTTTTCTTGTTCTTTTTCATACAGCCCTGCCCACTCGAGTATCTGCAGCCGCCCACCCCCCGGCGCGCTCATCGTGAATGGGGCTTTTGTGTCTGTGTCATTTGCTCTTTAATTCTTCTTTTGCCTGGCAGCAAAACATCCACCTCCTGTCCTGGATAGAAAAGTCATTACAATTCTCCCTGTGGTTTCGTGTTTTTTTTCTATTGCGTTTCATCTGCCCTCTTTTCTATTTATATATTTAATGGAGCAGCAGCCAGTTTCATCGCTAGTCACTGTATAATATAAAAATGGCTGTGCAGCTCTTACTCAGCACTAATTCCCCCCGATTATAACCCTCACTGTGACACCATCATTTTACTGTCGCTTGTAATGATTAGTCTTGTTGTTGCTCCTGTCAACATAATCAGGGTCTGTATCAGGGGTGTGGAAGCTTTGAGTATGTGTTTCATGAGTTTTTTTAAAAAATCTTTATTTGCAAGCTACTAGCTACTCCAGCTTTAAAGTGTATAAATGATTTCTGCTGTATTTTTTTCCTTCTTGATTCTGGATGATGTAAGCAGGAGGGGTTTTCCTTATATGGCCATCTCAGAAACACACAGAGCCCAGTACAGCGCCCCCACCCACCACGGAGAAAGCACAAGACAGGAGAGCTCTGTATGAAGTCTTTCTAGCAGCAAAGAAAACCTCTAGCAGCTAACAGATTTTGAGACCTTGTTGATGATATTATGCTTTATAGACACAGAAGACACAGAAGTCGTCCGCAGGTGCGCATTCACTGTCAAAATAAAAGAAGCGCACCAGATAAGAAGTTGCAACACGTGTTTGCGTACATAAGATTTTCTGGAGGAGGACAGACATTTGTTTAGAAGATGTCGAAGAAGCAAGCTCCTTTAAGCAATTACTTTGGTGTTCCTCCACCTCCAAAGAAATGTCAGAAGGAGTCCGAACCACAAAAGAAGCACATATTCTCGGAAAAGCGGTTGCAGGAGGTGAGCTGGCTTCAAACAAATGATGAACACACAGAGACGTGGTGCAGAATATGCCGAGAAAATCCCACTCTAGCGGACAAAAACAGTGCCTTTTTATATGGACGCAAATGTGAGCATGTGCGCGTTGGAACTTCTTATCTGGTGCGCGTCTTTTATTTTGCCAAAAAACCTAATGAGCTTCAAAATCTTCCTCCGGCTGTTTCTTTTTAGTTTCACTTGCTTTTCCAGTTTTCTGCTGCCCCTGTCCCAACTGTTCTTAGATGTGTTACTGCCACTGTTCATTCAATCCCTGCACTCCTGGCTCAGACATCAACACAGACCCAGTGTTAAAAATGTATCTTTTTTTAATCTAACTTGTTGTTATTTGTTCATAAATTTGCTGGGTTGGCCTCTATTTATAGCTTATAAATGAAACTGTGAGTGCTGGCCTGTTTACTTCTGCAGCAGCTGCCTGTGACGTCTTTGTTATTTTCCTTTTCACGCTGACTGTTTTTCAGTCTCACTTTGGCCACATTTTAATGATAGTGTTAATAACCACATGTAAACAGTTAACGCTTACAGTGACAATATAGGAGCAAGATGCATTTGAAAACTGCTTGTCCTCCATGGTTTAGGGTAGTTTATAGGTTTGGGCTTGCAGAGACGTGTCCTGAGTTCTGATCCATACAAATGCCTTTGAAGAGAGACCGGCAGCAGAGCGAGCGCGTGAATCATCCTCTGCTCTGTTGCCCTCTATCTTCCAAAACATGGTGACTCAGTGACAGATGCAGAACTGACTCCTGCCATCTCTTTCTCAAACACAACTTGTCAGTCAGGTTTATATGACAATATGTTATTTAATGAGGCCAGCTGGGAGACACGCCACCACGCTGTGGCAAGTGTCTGTGTACTGGTGTGTGTTATGAACGTCTTCTCTCAGCTGCAGACAATAAATGCCAGCTTAATCCAAAAAAAATCCCTTCAGGACCAGTCGAGCACCTCCGACAGAGAGACGAGCGGGGCGCAGTCACCAGCCTGAGGCGTTAGACACAGAGATTAGCTCGTATTAACAGCTGGGCCCGTCTTTCAGTTGATAGGAGAGGCGCTGTGGAAAATTTGGCTGTCTGTTGGAGATTGTGGTAGAAATGTATTCATCAGGAAGTACACAGATGACAATAAAGAAGTTCCACTTGTTTTTGTAGTGGAAGGGAGAGCTCTGACTCGAGCACATGCATCCAAATCAGTGTTCAAACAGACTGAAATCATTGTAACCAACTGATAATAGTATTATAGTAATAATAGTATCATATTATTTTTATTACTGCTACTACTTACTACTAATAAAAATAATGTATGTGATGCTAAATTGGTTGTGAGCTTGAATGTTGTATTGGTTGGACTGTATCAAAAGTCTCATTTTAGTTTAAGCCACTTTTAACAGTAGGTCACATGACCGTTTCTAAATTACCTAGAAAATGCTTTCTGGTTGTTATTACTATAGTTATACCATTACAGTTGGATGTCCTGAGACCGGTCTCGAGACCACTTTTACGTGGTCTTGGTCTTGTCTTGGTCTCGTTGTCTCAGGTCGAGATAGTGGTCGGGAGATTTGGAGTCAACAGCATCCATGACACACAACGTAACGTTCGATAATGTGTCATGCGCAAAAGCATCAGCTCTAAGAGCCGTGCTTAGAGAGTGCTTTGTAGTGAATCAGAAGAGTCGACTCCCATTGAGCGAGAGCCGGCTCCTCACTTAATTTCCTTTCGCTGCTCAGCTCTCACACAGTGGCTCAGCTATGCTCCAATCCCTGCATATTGTGGCCAATCACATGCGAGGATATAGGATAATATCATTATGTGAAAAACAGAGAGGGTGAGAGATGCGACGGTCAAGTGGAGCGTGCGTCTGTCCTCTCAGTACGCGAGTGAGACAGTAGACAGCGGTGAGGAGGGCTGTGCGAGTGCATAACACATAAATATGCCTGACACCAGTAAACGAAGCAGCATCTGGCTGCAGTTTAAAGACTTTTTGGTCTCGGTCTCGATCTTGGTTTCGTCTCGACATTGTCTTGGTCTTGGTTTTGTCTTGGTTTAGGCGGTCTTGACTACAAGTCTGTATACCATACATCTTAGGACTAAGCTGTTATTTATGCTCTAATTTACAGTTTTGATATTTCATAACTAAATATGTAATCAATTTAGGATTCTTGTTCAGTAAAAGTGATAAAGAAACTTTTTCTTTAAAATTCCCCCAAAGATCGCAGGGCTGTTAATCTTGGAGGTGTTTCACATATTATTTATATAAAACCTGTGAAACATAACAGAAACATAACAGAATTACTGTGTTCAGCTACTTTGTGCAATCTGTTTGACAGAAGTGTTGATTATTTTAACAGTTACTGTGAAAGCTATAATTTATGACGCTGTAAATTTTCTATTTCCGACTTTGACCAGCACCTCTGATTCTAACCTCGATTCTGCAAAACCTCATCCTAACAGATCCAATGTGCCTAAATCAGGGATGCTATACTTATTTCACATTGTGGGCCACATACTGACGACTTTGATAGCAAGTGAGCCCGAACCAGTGAAACTACATGAAAAATGTGCAGAATTACAGAAAAAGCTAGTTTATTGCCCAGTATGGGCTATAATTATAAAATATTAAAATATACCTTTTTTTAGGACTTTTCTGTAGACTTAATTACTTTTTGTGTAAAATGGATTGCAAATAGTGGTGCACTCCTTCATATTTGGTGAACTCCTTTCATATTTTCAAAAGCCATCCAGAGGGCCGGATTGGAGTCATTGCCTGGGCGATTCTGGACCCCAGGCCTTATGTTTGAGAACAATAGGACAATAGCAACAAGGAGATGGAACTGTGCGATACACCGTGGACAGTCTTGTCACGGGGGATAGTTTTCTCATATTTTCTCCTCTTCCATCACTTTTCACTGAAAACCCTTTCATACGTTTAATTTTACTTTCTTAGGGCCCGAGCACTAGTGTGCAAGGGAGCCTAAACAAGCTCACCTATGTGTTGTTAAACGAATTCCTACAAACACATTGTTTGAGGTACATGAATGAAAAATGTAATGAGGTACATCATTACATCAGAAAAGTGCAAAATGAACAAAAAAGTCTTGTGGTCCATAGACCCAAACCCAAAAGGAAGTCTGCTATTTTGAATTGAAGGTGACATTTTGGTGCCGATTTTGCCATTTCCAGGTGTTGTATTTTTGCAAACTCTTCCTAGGAATTTTATTGGATCAAATTCCTATTCGGTAAGATCAACTACACACCTGGGCCATATTAAATCGCTGAGCTTTTGAGTTTACGTCATAGGGCGTGGCCGTGGTGCCACTGCGAATTTCAATCATTCGACATGTAATCTCACTTTGCACCGTTGGCTATAATCCTCATTGATCTAGATCGGATTTTAACTGGTGGTTCCACACGTTATATGCATCAGTGTGACATTACATCAGATGGTAATCTCTAACGCCACCTGCTGGGCGTAGGTGTTGGGCGTGGCTCAATGCGCTGGGATGCGAGGGCCCTCTCAACGCTGCTTGCAGCTATAATTTAATTTGTGATTGTTGCTGTTTAATCAGTGCTTACATACACACACAAAAGATTTTTCACCTTCAATAAACATGAAGCAACTAAAGTTTCATTTTTTACAAGGCACATTTTCCTTAATGATTAATTATCATTAAGGAAAATGTGCCTTGTAAAAAATGAATGTATACCAGCAGAGTACATTTCATTTGACCAGATTTCATTAAATGTAACATTTTAGATTAAAATGTTCAATTTTTACATAATTAATTTTGCATAAATTGGTAAAAATTTGTATTTTAAAATGGTTTTGTATTGTGTTCCTCTTCCTGTACCAAGAAACAATATGGTTTACAGAGCCTGAGTGTTTTTTCAGTTTCTGACTAAATAAATTGAGTGTTTATTTGAAGCCTCATATCGAGTGTTGGGTAACCAGTGAGCTGTAGGGGGTGGATGAAGCTCTCTGCCAGGAGGAATTGATCCAGTCTGGAGCTTCGTCTCCTGCTGATTCATCCGCCTCTAACATCTGCTCTGCTCACATCAAACGTCACTGATCAGCAGTCAATCGCTGTTCATCAGCAGGGTGCTTACGCACACCTATCAGGCTGGCCTTTTGTGTGTATGCTTGCAACATTTCATGAAATAGTGAAACAAGCAGAACAACTTGTTACTTGTTTGTTTGCAACAGTTATTGAACCCAAAAGAAGGACGTGTATCCTCACGTAGTTTTTAAATGCACAATCCATCGTAAAGTAAATAAGACGAGACTCCTGTGACAGTTTAAAGACGTTCAGCTGCAAACATTTCCGCTGTGACATTAAACGGTCTTTAACCTGCCAGCTTCCCCCGTGTGATGAGATCCTGTGTGACGTCTGAATGCACCCATGTGAGAATACGGTGCAGATGATTATCCGCTAAACATCACAGACAGCACATGGGCCTTGTGTTGTGCCTCTTGCCTACCAGCATCATAAAACTGAATACTGCAATGACAACATGTCTGGAGCAGATGAATCCCTCGTGTCTATGTGAAAACTTCAAAAAATGTCCTGAACTGATTCCTCCAACATTATTCAGATACTTCTTATGAAAAAATGACTTCACATTCCTGTCTGGCATTCTCAGCATTTTGTATTTTTGATTACTTATGAGATAGTGTTGTTCTGGGGTTATTATTAGTTCGTCTTAGTTGAAGTTTAGTCTAGTTTATGTTATCGTCCATCGTCTCTTTGTTTATGAGTCTTTTGCTGTTTATCACGTGTTATCTCCTTGCCTATGTAGGCTACCCTTGTGTCTCCTCTGTGTCCCTCCTCCTCTCTCGCTCGCTCCCTCTGTCTCTCGTGTGCCAGTTCATGTCTCAACATGTTTCCTGTTTTATATTGATAGTCTTATTTCCATGTTCAGTGTGTTTACTTTTGTTTTCCCTATGGTGATGTGTTAATTCGTGTCAGCTGTGTTTCCCCAGGTGTTTCCACTTCCCTCATTACCCTTCTGTGTATTTAAATCCTCTGTCTCCCTCTGTTCAGTGTCAGGTCATCTGTATTGCTTCATGTCTTGGCTCATGGTTTTTCATGTTTCTGTTCAGGTTTCTGTTTTCTCTGCCTCAAGTCTTGTTTTTTTTTTTTTTTTGTCTTGTTTAGTTTAGTTTCTATTTTAGTTTTATCCCAGTTCGTCTTGCCTTTGTTTTGTGTTTTTTTCCCCTTCTCTTCCCCCTATCAGCCAAATAAACAGCTCTCTTTTTGTTATACCTTAGTTTTCTCTTTCCCGTGTCTGCTTTTGAGTCTGCTCTGCAAACAGACCGGCCATCCTGGCCGTGACAGCTTGTCTATGATCCCGTTTGTCAATTCCACTCGTACTCCTACAATCAACTGATTTCACCTTGTGTGCTGGAGGAGTTCAGTAGTTCTGGACACTACTTTTACTTTTATTGCACATAAGAGGACAATGGTAAAGTAGAAACTGCAACCAGGTCAGAAACAACTGCATTTTGCTGCTAACACAACTTCTGGTCTTTTCAAGCACTTGCACAGAAAGCATGCTAAGGCTAAGCTAGCTAAATAGCGTGCTAATACTAAGCTAGCCAAGAGCCCAGGATGTTGTTAAAGTCGTGTAAATGCTGACCCCAGCCCAGCAGCCAGACCCTAATGGTTCATACTTAGTATAGTGACTTGTATCGATGTGTGGGTCTGTAGCCTAAAGGTTTATATATTTTATGGATCAATGCAAAAGTAATGTAACGAGTAGTATTATAAATTGCTTTTTTCTAAGTAACTTACTGCATTACTTTTAAGAAACATTTTGGGGTAATAATTACTTTTTTGAGTAAGGACTTAATTCTTAATGATGGTGGCTGCTCTCAAAGCAGAGCCAATGAGAACCCAATGATATCAATAATGGAATCAGAGTTGCTAAATCTTTTTTTTTTTTTTTTACTTCTAAGTATATCAGCTGCACAAACAGAGCAAACAACACTGTGGCATGGACTTGTACTAGTTAAAAAAACACGATATGAAACAGTAGATTTTTTCTTTGAGGAACAATGCCACTCTCTTCCTATGTTTTTTAAATATTTAACTCTGTTCTTATTTGTAGAAACTGAACAGTCGGGCTTCCTCACTTCCTTTGTAACGTCAGCCAAAGCCGGCTGAAGACCAGACTCCCCTGAATCATATTTGGTACTGTCACTTCAGATCATCCTCCCTGTCATCCTGCTCTCTCCCCCTGTCATGATTCAAGCGTGCTTTGTAGGTGTGTGTTCAGATGGTCCGGAGCTGCTCCAACAGAATCTCATTATCGTGGCTTCTAAAAGCGTTTGACAAAGCCAGTGGGAGGAGAGCGCTGATACATGTCCGGTGTTGCCTCCTACTACGAGGCCCAGTTTCATTTTCGGTGCCCTCATTCCTCTCCGAGGGTTTCTATGGCAACAGAGCAACGAGGGGGAGCCAAAAAGATCAACAGGTGGAGAGGACGTAACATCGTGCAGAAAATGTCAGAGCCGGCGCTCGGTCTCTGTTATTCATCAACGTAACAAATGATTTGTGCCACACTAAGAGAGCACAGAGCAATCTGCACAAGGCACGGATGCGTCCTCTTGTGCTCTTCTATAACATCCAATTTCCTACAGAAGTATTTCCTGCGCGCAACAGCTTCCCCGCGGTTACACCGACTTCCTGAGAGGCAGGTGAAAGGAACGCTGATCATTCACGGTCTCATATTTTCATGACAATGAGAGCAGGATGTTCCACTTCCAGTGTTTCAGGGGCTAATTCCCAAGACCGGCTCCAGACCCATTTTTAGCTTCACGCGAAACCACAAGGGATTTGGGCTATTTTAACATCTGCTACATACCTATTTAAAAACAATAAGATGTGACCTGAAAAATCATTTGCCCAGCTTTCAAAAGCTTGCAAGACATCTTGTGCCTTTTGATTTAGCTCCAGAATCTGCTTTGCTTTCATGCCACCGCCCGCTTAATCATGTCAGCGGTAGACGTCACCTTTCTTTTTCTTCTCTTTTTTTTTTTCACAGAGTGGGTATCTTGTTCTGCAAGGAGCCCTCTGTGTATGTAGGTCACAGTGAACAGCGAGCTCGTAGATCACCACGCAGAACGGCATCCATCTCAAACAACTGCGGCCTGAAAAAAGACAGACACAAAGAGTTTTACGTCGATAGCTTGATAATCGCTCACCATTTTCACTCCAGGTGCAATCTACTGCATCCAAACCAGTTTAGGCTAATTTGCTGTAAAGTGTTATAAGTAACGTTCCCACTCAGTGGGAGCGTCACAGCGGGTGGTAATTTTTTTTTTTCTTTTTACGCAGACGGTAGTGATGAAACAGCGTGTCACACAGATATGCAGCTTAAAAAGCCAGAAGGTGGGCTTCTGTTCAAATCCAACAGTTTTCAATGTTGTGCAGCAGAGTCTGTATCTGATTTGGTGAAACTTGCAGAGATAGAAAACAGGGAGTATCAGCTTCTAATCCAGCGCTGTTATTGGTAAAACACTGGTGATGTACACACATGTCCATCTGCTGTCAGACCACAGCTGCCCGCAGCTTTGACAGCTTGTCGTTTTTCATACTGAGCAAACATGTCGGTGGGTGAACCATCAGCCTAAATGCAGTTTTGTCTCATAATAAAACTTGCCAACAGTATGCATAGATTTGCCTTTATGCCATTCTTACTTGGAGAACAAGACATTTATGTCAGCTGACGTTACAAGTTTTGTCTTCCTCCATCAGATAATGTAGCATGTCGATCAAAAGCCCGCATGATTCACAAGGGCCGCAAATTACAGGACATGATTGTGCAAGATCTTTGTGAGGGCTGGAGGGGCAGCACAACCGGCTTTGATGTCTGAGCTGCGGTGCTGCTGTCAGATACAGAAGTGTAAACAAGTGCCAGAATACTAAATGTAACTGCAAGTGTGTCTGTTGTTGTTTTTGATGAACGTTGGAAGGAAGGAAAATGATGGGCCCAGTGCCATAAAGCAAACATTATGCATAATGTCTTAAAGTGTAATGAACCGGGTGACGGGTAGCCGCTCTGCCGCGTCTATCAGTGTGTTCAATCAAAGAGCTAATGTAACCCAGTGTTAAAAACGGGATTAAAAGTATAAATAAATATTGATAAAAACAAAGTTAATTATAATAAATACTGATAAAAAGCATGTAAACAGAAGTTTAATTAATATGTACATATGTATATGTGGTATATAGATGGTGTGGGGGCAGGACTTAGTCCTTTAGAGTGTGTTTGTCAGATCCACTGAGCAACCAATCATTGGCCGGTCTGACCCTCCCCCCAGTCTGTGCGCTGCTGAGACACCTGTGCGTGCCTTCGTGTGCCAGTAAGATACGCCAGAGACACAGACGGTGAAAGATCAGTTTACCCGTGCGGCGAAGAAGCTAGCTGGATAGTGAAAGTCCTTTTTTCGGCGAGAATAATAAGAGCGATACTGTATTCCAGAGGCCGTGAGCCAACGTGAGCACTGTGAAGCCCCGTGTAGCATTTGTTGCTTTGCATGGTCAGGTTTTTTCCTTTGCTTATTTGGATTGGATTGGTTTTGAGGACCTGAGAAGAATCGAGGATCCCTTTTCCAGTACTGGATGGCGAGCCCAGCCCAAAGAGCCGGATGAACTGGTAGATTGTAACCCGACTGGTTACAAACACATTGAGTGACTACTGAACATTGAAAGACTGAAATTGACTTTTAAAAAAAAGACACAAAAGACAATATATCCTTAGGTCGACCATTTGTGGGGTTTATTTTATTTTGTTTTCAAGAAGCGCGCTCTACTTTTGTTAAATGTGCACAACTTTAATAATTGCTAATAAATGCAATTGTGTTTTCTACACCTACTGTGTACAAGTCCTCTGTTGTCATACACCCTTGGCTCCTACGAATCTAGAACCTGTCTGATCTGGTCCATATTTCCCTTCTGTCCGCGTACTGTGGTTAAAGGTAACTATACTGCCCGCACTACATGCAAAGAAGGCAAGAAGTAGCACTAACAGGTCTAGTATTGCACCACCAGTGTTACATAAGTAAAAGTGGCGAGCCAGCCAGGAGCCTAGAGTGTTGTGTGACAACATTGGAATCCTCTTTGACCTTTGATCAAATGCTCACATACTGTGAAAATGGATTTTGTCGAGAAGTATGCCGTTAAAGTACCAAATGCCATTATTGTTAGCGGTGTTACAGATAGAGAGAAAGACAAAGAGGTATTTGAGTTTCTGGAGCAACATGGTACTATTCGTAGAGTACTCGCTGTCGATGATGACTCTTCTGCATTCCACAAAAGCCAGATTGTAGAGTTCGAGTCCGGTGCAGCCGTTGAAATATTAGCACCTAAGCTGCCTTATCTCTTACAGTCCACTGACAATCCAGATGTCAGTTACCGCATTCGAGCCTTAACTGACGTCTATACTAAGACCGTAGGGGGCAGTGTTACTGAGGCTTACATTAGCAACCTGAAGGGTTTAGCCAAGTTAAGTGGGAAGGATTTCGAAGAAGTGTTGCGGGAGGCCCTATCCACAATAGGGAACACCATTGAAGCTGCTGAGACAGCTGAGAGAAACCCTGAAAATGATGCTGCTGATCAGACTTGCCCTGTGGTAGGATCCACACAACTTGGAGCCTCACCTTCAGTCTTAACTGAACTGCCTCACCCTCCTGAACCCATTCAGGGCACATTCCAACGCCCCATGAGACCAAACTTGACACCTCAAATGTTGAGTCCAACTGACCTCAACCCACCAGAGGTTCAGAAAGTAGTAGTCGAGCATGTTGTCAAGAGTGTTGAAAAGACATCACATGCTCACTCTACATTAAGACTCAGAGCTTTCTCTGGCAAGATGCCCAGACCTTACAGCGAAGCTGACTATGAAACATGGCGTTCTCATGTTGACTTGTTGATGGAAGATGCTTCTTTGTCCGAGTTGGGAAAAACTCGTAAGATTCTTGAAAGTCTCCTTGCTCCCGCTTCTGATGTCATCCGCCCTCTTGGGCCAGAAGCCACTCCTGCAGACTATCTTAAACTTCTGGATTCAGCTTTTGGCACCGTCGAAGATGGTGAGGAACTGTTTGTACGCTTCATGAACACCCTCCAAGATCATGGTGAAAAGCCCTCTGCTTATCTGCTTCGTTTGCAGGTGGCAGTCAATCACACCGTGCGCAGAGGTGGGCTTGAACCACATGAAGTAAATAAGCAGCTTCTTAAACAGTTTTACAGAGGCTGCTGGGATGATAACTTGCTAACGGAGTTGCAATTGGAGCTAAAGCATAAGGAGCCGCCCACTTATGCAGAGCTATTGCTTCTCCTGCGTACTGCAGAAAACCGACAAGAAGTTAAAAACACGCGAATGAAGAAACACTTTAGCGCCACGAAACCAAAAGCAGTGTCTCATGAACAGACGGTCACTGAAACAAATGCAGATGTTCGCCAAGCACAGTCAGATAGTCTAGAAGAGCTGAAAAAACAAGTTGCCGATCTAAAAAGCCAATTAGCTGCCGTTGTGAAGCCAAAGAAACAAGCAACACTGAAGACAGTTCGAACAAGGAAACCTGAAAATAAAAAACCTGACCATGCCAAACCTGAAGACTCACCTCCACCCAGCCGCCGCAGTACTAGGCCCAAGCCCTGGTATTGCTTCCGCTGTGGGGAAGATGGACATATAGTAGCCACTTGTGAGTCAGAGCCCAATCCTGCCCTTGTAGTTGCAAAACGAAGGGAATTAAGAGTGAGAAGGCAGATATGGGACAGGCAGAATGACCAGCTTTCTTTAAACTAAATTCTGCCTCCGTTGCGGGACAAATGGAGGCTGATGCTTTGTTAACCCGTCCCACCCAGGTTAAACAAAAAGCTTCACCTAAAAAGCGTGCCAGCCTAAAGTCACACACAAGATCAGATTCCTTCGACTTTCCTAAAGGTCTAATTGGTACGAAGAGTACTGCACAAGTGAAAGTTAATGGTCACACAGTGAGTTGTTTGCTAGATACTGGTTCCCAGGTGACTACAGTCCCCGAGTCCTACTATCGTCAGCATTTGTCCTCTCATGAGATTAAGCCATTGTTTGAACTTTTAGAAGTTGAGGGTGCCAACGGTCAGTCCGTGCCTTACTTAGGCTACATTGAACTGCATGTCACTTTCCCAAAGGACTTCCTTGGCATTGAAGCTGAAGTGCCGACACTTGCCTTAGTTGTCCCCGATGTGCGCACAGCTTCTCAGTCCTTAGTGCTAATTGGGACAAACACATTAGATGTACTTTATGAGCTGTACTCTAACACATGCCATGAACTGCAGCTGAACCTGCCATATGGCTATAGGGCAGTTCTAAAAGTTCTTGAGTCACGACACAAACAGTCCAAAGACAGTAGTCTTGGTTTAGTGACGATGCACAACAAAGAGCCACAGTTGATTCCAGCAGGCCAAACTGTTGTTCTAGATGGTGCTGTAGCTGTGTCAGCCGGTAACGGTGAAAAGTCTGTCTTGTTAGAGTATCCACGAATGTCAGCCTTACCTGGTGACATCCTTGTGAAACCTTGTCTCATAGACCTACCTGAACGAGCACCTTACCTTGTACCAGTTATACTCACCAATGAATCCGAACATGACGTGACAATCCCTCTAAATTGTGTCATCGGAGAAGTCAGTGCATATCAAAGAGTTCTATCTCACGAACACTCAGTGAGAACTCCAAGATCCCGAACTGAGCAGAAGTCAAATGTAACATATAACTTTGACTCTTCCCCTATTAGCGCTGAATGGAAGGAGCGCATAACCGAAAAACTAAGCCAAATGCCCGAAGTGTTTGCACAGAATGATCTTGACTTTGGAAAGACGGATCAAGTGAAACACACAATCAGATTGTCAGATGAAACACCGTTCAAGCATAGAGCGCGTCCCATACATCCGAACGACCTGGAGGCAGTCCGTAAGCACCTCAAAGAACTGCAAGAAGCTGGCGTGATCAGGGAATCTACCTCCCCTTTCTCTTCACCCATTGTAGTCGTGCGGAAGAAAAATGGTGAAGTCCGCCTCTGTATCGACTACAGAAAGCTTAACGCGCAGACTATAAAAGATGCTTACGCTCTCCCCAATTTGGAGGAAACGTTTTCCACCTTGATCGGGTCGCAATGGTTCTCTGTCCTGGATTTAAAATCTGGGTACTACCAAATTGAGATGGAGGAGCTGGACAAACCAAAGACGGCGTTCGTATGTCCCATCGGCTTTTGGGAATTTAATAGAATGCCCCAAGGCATTACAAACGCCCCCAGCACATTCCAGCGGCTCATGGAGAAATGTATGGGCGACATGAACCTGCGCGAAGTGATCGTGTTTCTCGATGACATCATTGTATTCTCCAAGACACTTGAAGAACATGAGGCTCGCTTAATGAAAGTTCTTGATCGCCTGAAAGAATATGGGCTCAAACTCTCACCCGAAAAATGCAAATTTTTCCAAACTTCTGTCAGATATCTTGGGCATATTGTGTCCAGCAAGGGAGTGGAGACTGACCCTGAAAAGGTGGAAGCCTTAAGTACCTGGCCTGTGCCCCGTGATCTTAAACAGCTCCGCTCATTCTTAGGCTTTTCAGGGTACTACAGGCGGTTCATTAAGAACTTTTCGAGTATCGTTAAGCCCCTCACTGACTTAACATCAGGCTACCCTCCTTTGCGCAAAAGCACAAAGCCTAAAGCTAAGTCTGTCCAGTACCATGACCCCAAGACACCTTTCGGCGAGCGATGGACTCCCTCTTGTGATCTTGCTTTCAAAACCATCATTGAAAAGCTCAGTACTGCGCCTGTATTGGGTTTTGCCAACCCTAAACTGCCATATACGCTCCATACCGACGCCAGCACTACAGGGCTTGGCGCCGCGCTCTATCAAGAGCAGAATGGCCAGACCAGGGTGATAGCTTATGCAAGCCGTGGGTTGTCTAGGAGTGAATCTCGTTATCCCGCCCATAAGTTAGAGTTCTTAGCTTTGAAGTGGGCAGTAACGGAAAAGTTTGCAGATTACTTATATGGAAATCAGTTTACTGTCGTAACAGACAATAATCCTCTGACGTACATATTAACTACTGCTAAGATGGATGCCATGAGTTACAGATGGCTAGCTGCCCTGTCAACGTTTAGCTTTAAGCTCCAGTACAGAGCAGGCAAGCTTAACTCAGATGCAGATGGCCTTTCTAGACGGCCACATGGTGAGTTGCTTAACGACGCAGTGTCCCAAAAAGAGCTCGACCGCATACAGCAGTTCACACAGACTCACCTGTCCCTACCTGACAGCAGTTTAAGTCCTGAAGTAGTGTCTGCTATTTGTGAGAAACACCTTGTATGCAGCTCTCAAAATGACACCATCCCTTTGGTTCACTCGCTAGCCATTTCTGCAGCTGCCATTCCAGGTGACTTTGTCAATGAAAATGACTGTGGTGGTCTTCCTGTTATGCCCCATATGTCCCCTGAACAGATCACAAACGAACAAAGAACAGACCCTTGTCTGAGGGAAGTTATTGCACAAATTGAAACTGGGGAAAAGGTCCCACCAACTGTGCGAGCTGAACTTCCTGACATCAACCTTCTACTCCGAGAGCTCAATCGATTGGAGATGCACAATAACATCCTGTATCGAACTCGCCAAGATGGAGGAGATGTTACCTACCAGCTTGTCTTACCTGAACAGCTCCGTGACTCAGTCTTCCAAAGCCTCCACTGTGACATGGGCCACTTAGGCACTGAACGTACCTTAGATCTTGCCCGAACAAGGTTCTATTGGCCTCGCATGGCAGCATATATAGAACATAAGATCAAAACATGCAACCGCTGTGTAAGACGTAAAACTCCTCCAGAAAAAGCAGCTCCACTTGTGAATATCAAATCCACCAGACCCCTCGAATTAGTCTGCATGGACTTCCTGTCCATTGAGCCTGATCGAAGTAATGTAAAGGATGTGCTTGTATTAACCGATCATTTCACGAAATATTCATTAGCCATCCCTACCAGCAATCAGAAAGCTCAGACCGTTGCAAAAGCCCTTTGGGACAACTTCATAGTCCACTACGGGATACCCGAACGATTGCATAGCGATCAAGGTCCCGACTTTGAGTCCCACATTATCCAAGAGCTTTGCAAGATCATGGGCATTCGCAAAATCCGGACAACACCCTATCACCCCAGAGGAAACCCGGTAGAACGTTTCAATAGAACGTTACTAAGTATGCTAGGTACTCTTGAGGAAAAGGACAAAACTCAGTGGCACAACTATGTCAAACCACTCGTTCATGCGTACAATTGTACGAAAAATGATACAACCGGTTTTGCCCCATATGAGTTAATGTTTGGCCGTCAGCCAAGATTGCCAGTCGATCTAGCATTTGGGCTGCCCTTTAACAACAAAAGTTTCAAGTCGCATTCTCAGTACATAACAAAACTAAAGGCAACTCTACAAGAGACCTACAAACTAGCAACAGACCATGCTAACAAAATGGCAGAAAGAAACAAAACAAGATTTGATATGCGAGTGAAACCCTCAAAACTAGAGCCAGGTGACAGAGTTTTGGTGCGTGCAGTCCGTCTCAGAGGCAAGCACAAGCTAGCCGACAAGTGGGAGACTGATATTCACGTTGTGGTGAACCAAGCAGGTGACTTGCCCGTCTACAGTATAAAACCCCTAACAAAAGAGGGCCCAGTCCGCACAGTCCACCGCGATCTCTTGCTCCCTTGTGGTTTTCTTGCCCCTGTTGAAGAGAAACCTGTCCAACCAACTCATGTACGCAAACCAAAAACAAGGCAATCACCTAAACAACATGAGGAATGTGATCATTCAGAACTGGAAGATGAGGATATCTGTTGGTTCAGAGAGGAACCTCTTCAAGAGCCCATAAAGGTCACTCGAGTCTATGAGATTCCCCAGCCAAAGACACACCCTAATGATCACGATCATACTGAAACTCATTTGCCTGGAGGAGACAACTTACATGAACATGACAACCTGCCTGGAGGAGACAACTTACATGAACATGACAACTTGATTGGAGCTGACAATTTAACCGGATGTGACAACTTACCTGAATGTGGAAATCCACTTGGATATGGAAGCCTAGAGGAGAGTGAAACCATGGTGGAACACTCAACCACTGACAATGAAAGCGAGAGTGATGCCAACTTACCCGATGGATCTACCTGTGATGGGCCAGTGGAAGAAGACAACTCAAATGATAATCAAGCAAACTCAAGTCAGTCAAATACTGAGAGTGAAGTCACAGCGACTGTAAGGCGCTCAGAGAGAACAAGAACCCAACCAGAACGACTGCAATATAGTCGGTTGGGAAATCCTCTCGTTTCCATTGCCCAGTCCCTGTTTCAAGGTCTAAGCCTGGCTTTTACCAGTGCCTTGACAGAACAAGATTCTGTGGGCATCCCCATGAAGGCTGGTTCCCCTGTCATTACCGTTTAGCTAGCCCATGCAAAGGGACTTGCATGATTCTAAGAGGGGATAGTGTAACCCAGTGTTAAAAACGGGATTAAAAGTATAAATAAATATTGATAAAAACAAAGTTAATTATAATAAATACTGATAAAAAGCATGTAAACAGAAGTTTAATTAATATGTACATATGTATATGTGGTATATAGATGGTGTGGGGGCAGGACTTAGTCCTTTAGAGTGTGTTTGTCAGATCCACTGAGCAACCAATCATTGGCCGGTCTGACCCTCCCCCCAGTCTGTGCGCTGCTGAGACACCTGTGCGTGCCTTCGTGTGCCAGTAAGATACGCCAGAGACACAGACGGTGAAAGATCAGTTTACCCGTGCGGCGAAGAAGCTAGCTGGATAGTGAAAGTCCTTTTTTCGGCGAGAATAATAAGAGCGATACTGTATTCCAGAGGCCGTGAGCCAACGTGAGCACTGTGAAGCCCCGTGTAGCATTTGTTGCTTTGCATGGTCAGGTTTTTTCCTTTGCTTATTTGGATTGGATTGGTTTTGAGGACCTGAGAAGAATCGAGGATCCCTTTTCCAGTACTGGATGGCGAGCCCAGCCCAAAGAGCCGGATGAACTGGTAGATTGTAACCCGACTGGTTACAAACACATTGAGTGACTACTGAACATTGAAAGACTGAAATTGACTTTTAAAAAAAAGACACAAAAGACAATATATCCTTAGGTCGACCATTTGTGGGGTTTATTTTATTTTGTTTTCAAGAAGCGCGCTCTACTTTTGTTAAATGTGCACAACTTTAATAATTGCTAATAAATGCAATTGTGTTTTCTACACCTACTGTGTACAAGTCCTCTGTTGTCATACACCCTTGGCTCCTACGAATCTAGAACCTGTCTGATCTGGTCCATATTTCCCTTCTGTCCGCGTACTGTGGTTAAAGGTAACTATACTGCCCGCACTACATGCAAAGAAGGCAAGAAGTAGCACTAACAGGTCTAGTATTGCACCACCAGTGTTACACTAAGCTTGAAAAATTAACAAGAAATGACGCAACACGTGCAATCACTGCGATCAGTCACACTGAACATAGATAATGTACTTTGCAAACTGCCATCTTTCTTCCGTCGCACCACAGTGTGAGCTACGCTCTGAGCCGATGCGATTATTTGACAGATTTTTACAAATGAAACTTGATTCACCTCAGTTAACTCAGTGAAAGACGTGAAAAGACGCGAGGTTCTGTCAGTCCAATCGGTCTAATGATAGACGCTGTGGCTCAGGAGGTAGAATGGGCTGTCTGCTGCTACGTGTGTGCAGAAAAGTGCTTGTGTTTACTATAAAAAGGACTTCATGACTGTGGACATAAATGAGTTAACGTGGGTGTAAAGTATTGCTAAAAAAGTACTATATAAATGCAGTCCTTTTATAAGCCATGTGATGCATATTACAGAGTAAAAGTCAGGATATCACATAAATATGCACACTTGTTTCATTCTGTTATAGAGTAACAGAGTAACTGCTTTTTCAGCATGATCACACAACGTACTAAAAATCTGTTTTTAATTAGTAGATATGGAAATTGAACTATTACTTTTTTATTCTTCATTAGATGTGTGCTTTTATTTTGCTTAGTCTACTATAAATCTTAATGTCACAGTAGGCTTCATAGGAACTACTTTATGGATGACTGCACAGCTTCAAAAACCCTGCATCTTCTGACATCCTGACACTGGATTAAGCTGCCTCTGACGCCAAGCATGCGACAAGCAAGAGGTCCGCCTGAGATATTTTCCCAGAGTCAAAAAAACGGAACTCTGTAAAATGAGGTCCAGAAACCCTGTTCAAATGGATGAATCTTCATCCATCCATTCATCATCTCTCTGCGTGGGTGCTATTCACTTTAAGGCAATCGTATTGTATTTTGTATTTTAAGAAGTTTGCAGTGCAGTAAAAACAAGTGCATTTGAATATACTTGACATATTAACACATTCATTGTAATGTTTAGTAAATTCATTTAAATGTTTACTGATAAATATCAAGGGACTGAATTTTTTGATCAAAGGTGAAGATTTTGCATTTATTCAGGCTTTATGTATTGTTATAAAGGAGGGGTCAAAGGTCACATGCAACCTGACATTTTTAATCTTTACACAGTAACAATGTTCCCTCTAAGCTGCGCGCATGCGCAATCGTGCACTGCTGGCACGGTCTCTGCACACAGAAAATCTGCGTTGCGCACAAAAAAAAATCTAACCTGAATTGAAATTAAAATTAAAACTTTAACAATTCTGTTTTGCAGTGTTAGTCAGTGAGTGACTGGCTGCTCCCGTATGGGCCACCTTATCCCATAGTCCAGCCAATAATGCGATTCACATTCATATATACGCAGCTAATCAACGTCATTGACAGGCTATGACAGCGTCCTTATGTGCCACACCGGTGTTTTAGCTAGGAAAGCGGCGTGGCTGATGTGGCGTGAAGCCACGTTAATGACAACGTGTACAACCATTGGAGATGTGAGCAGGACAGACGGAACAATTGACAGAAACAGTGTGGACTTTATACCAGTTTTTAAATTGTGTTGATAGGTCACGTAAAACCAGAGTTGTGATAAAAATATCTGCAATGTTTGGTTTCCTTCCTGAATACTATCATTGTTTATATTTCCTGCAGGGAGAAATGGTAAAAACGGCGTTTTATAAGGAAAACGCTCGAAAGCACTGTCCGCCTGTGAGCAAAAACAAAAACAAAAAACCCCCACCCTTTCCTATTGGTCGAAAAATGTACCATGTTGACCAATCAAAAAATGATATGGCAACATGGCATTTAGTTGTTTAGGAAAGGGGGGAAGTTTTAGGAGTGACGGTGTTTTGAGATGTGAGAGATTTGTGACGTTTAACGCAAATCTTGTGTAGTTAGTGTGTAGTGTAGTCAATAGTTTTGTTGTGCGTCCGAACAATGAGGCGACTGCTGAATGTTACAGGTGTTACAGGAGTGATACATCTCCTGCTGTCAGGCCTGCAGGTATCAGGCTGTTGTTCTCCTGGACAGAAAGTATTTTTTGGAGTGGCACAAATAATTTGTGTGGCATCAAATTTGATGCAGAACAGCTGATTGTTCTGTAAATAGTTTGAAATGTTTATTTAAAAAAAAAAAAAAACCCGCCTTGGCTGCATTTTTAGGCAAACAGCTGCAAAAAACTTTGTTGTTTGCATAACTCAGTTACTTTTTTTGAAGAAGTAACTATATAATTAATTGCCCAACATTGGTCATTATATACTGTATTTTGCAGACAGAGTTACAGGACTCTCTCCCAGACCACAGACTCATAATACAAGTCAGAGCTTTATTTAAAAAAAAAAAAAAGTTTTGTTTTCAAAATTGGAGTTCAAGTTATTTTTACTTCCAATAGTGCCATGAACAAGATTTTTTTTTTTTTTTTTAAATTTTCATTGTAAGTGGGCTAAAGCAGTTAATTAAAAGTAGTCTAAGATAAATGTAAATGCTGTAATTTGATTATTTTAATTAACCATGTAACTTGGATGGATTCTATGCTGGCGTGACCACAGTGCACACGTCTGCTGTTGCTCACAGTGGTCCAAGGGATCACTCAGGGAGTTTGTGTGTTCGCTCAGACACATGAAAAATTAGAGGGAACATTGCACAGTAGGTATATTTTGACAATACACAGCACATATAGTTCCTAAGTTATAAGGTTTTTGTCCATTTCTGACCACTAAATAGGTAAATTGATCCCTACAAGGTTCTATCAGAATTCCTTCAAAATGATCTGAGCCATCATGTTTACAGACAGAATGACACACATGCATTCAAACACCGCCGAATACATAACGTCTTTGGCGGAGACCACCAAGACTGATCAAAACTAAGCAGTGTTAATGCAAGGACTGCATGGTAACATCAGGTGGAGTGCATAATAAGTTTGGAAAAGGCGGATGTGGTAAAAGGGCCGGCGTCGTATCAGACATCGGGAGGAGCGTCACAACCGCCTATTCTTTAACCTTTCTGAAAAAGATAACCCAACATTCAGGCCGAGGCTCAGACTTCTACCTCCTTTCTCACTCTTCTTTCTTATTTGAACAAAAACTGCGAACGCTTTCTCGGAGACAGTGTCAGATTAAATGATTATCACATCTCAGCTCTCTCTCACTCTCAGCGATGTTCGGCTTTTCTCTCTCTGCCGACATCCTCCCCCTGCGCTCGATTTAGTTCTGTTTGAGCATGACCCAACCCCGTGTCCTCGATCCTCAGTCGCTGCTAGGTTTACATGAACACACAGCTGCATGTGCTTCCAGATGCCTAAAATAAAAATCAGTGCAAGACTGATTTAGCTTTCGCTTTCAGACGAAATCTCCAAATGAAAACATTTTTATTCTGTCTTTCACAGAGGAACTATTTCTAGACCGTCTGCTCTGGTTGTGGCTTAAAACAGTGCCGTCTCAACACTGACACGGGGCTCATATTAAAGTCTCAGCTCATCCACTACAACTGTCGCGTTGCGAAGTGTCCTCACCGGAGAACTTATCTATCAAGCAGACAGATTGTCACTGTAATGTGAAAAAGCTGCATATGGGAGACGTAACACCAAACAACGAAACGCCGTCAGTGCATCTGCAGCAAGAGATGTTTCGGATCATTTCACAATGAGCCCGAGAGCTCCTGATCCATTTTAGTTCCTGTCTGGTAGCATAAGAAGACAGACAACTGTGTCCTCAAGGAGAAACGTCTGAATCCCCTGCAGCCCCGGCTCTACTTGGATAGGTATAAATAGAGCCATGCAGCACCTCCTCTCTTAAATCATTCTCTTTCCACTTAATATTCTCCTTACTCCTCTCCTCCTCCTCCTCTTCTCGGTCTCATTTTCTTGCATCAATCCCTCTCTATCACTCTGTCTGTTTTGGCTTTTGGGAAAGTTGAGTGGTAATTGTTTTTTGAGGGATGATGTCGGGCAATCATGGCAGGTTATTTAATGTCATTTGCATAGGGAGCCTGGTGGAGTAAAGTAAGCGTCGTCCTGCTGTGGGCTGCTTTTTGAGTGACACATTTCAGAGAGGGGGAAAAAAAACTCCAGAAAAGTATGACAAGCAAAGATATGTAGAGATAGAAGAGAGACAAAGTGTGATGGAAATGGAAATTTATGGGCGTTGATGGCAGTTTCACCTCATTAGCATTTCCTCCTTCTCATCTTTCCTCTGCATTTACATCTAGTTATGCATCAAGGCGAGATTGAAATTTATCAAGGTGCTCGGCCATGTTTGTGTAGGCCTCATAGATTCAGATTTTAAAAGAAGGATTGCTCTTTGAAGCCACGGCGGCCAGGAAGTGATGGGGGAAGTTTGACGGAGAGGGGAGGGATGGATGGAAGGCGCTTTGATGTGCAGAAATAGACAACATTAAAAAGCCCCCTCACTAAAACACAACGTGGGCAGTGTCCTGCGTCTCCGGACATCAGCTTAGGTAAGTATAAAGTGCAGATAGTTGCACGTGGTTTTTATGGCAGATATGATTTTAGAAACTGTGAGCCTATTGTGCGAGGACTGCACAATCCAGGGTGCCATTTTTTTCCTTTTTTTTTACTCAGTGAACATCCATTGCGTCCATGCATGTTTCTCTCCTCCTGTTAGAGATGGCACTTCATCAATAAGCGTGCTAATTAAGATGCATCACATGGCTCAGCCTGATATACACAGATATAGCTAGAATATAAAACAAGAAAAAAAAATCAGTTTCAGGCCCTTGAATGCCTCCCATAGATGGAGTAATGTCTATTTTGAGCACTGAAGGGCTTTAGTGGTATCAACAAACAGCTGTTAAGAGTGAGTGAATGAGTGTAATTTATCTTTCTTGTGCTACACTCCCCCAGGCTTTACTGTGAATAGTAATATTGTTTATTTTTCGGAGGCTGTACAGGATGTTTGTTTGTAACATGGTTGTGTCCCCTAATGGATTTTGATCTCGTCATCACACGGGGCCGATGACCTAAGTGTACAGCAGCTATGATCAGGGGTTAATGTGGGCCGGAAAGACGTTCCTGCCCTTCGATTAATCAGCAGTTAAATCTGATATATTACTGTTGATCCTGGCGTTGCTTCCAGTGACGCCGTATTAGGTTTTTGATTCATACCTAATAGGAAAATAATGCCATCTCGCAGTCCGGTAACATCCAGTTTACCTCCCCTTTTTCTTCCTTTCTTTCCTTTTTTCCTTCTCATCCCTTTGATGCGTTCGCGGAGTGATATCGATACAGCTGTGGCTGCGGTATCTAGGTATTGCATCCATATTTAACTGGTCACTGGATTATATTTGTGTGAAATATGGTGTTAAATAGCTCTTTTCCTCACACTGCAGCATTACACCTGATCTTATTGTCCTCCCACCTGCCAAATCCCACTTTATCTCCTGCCTGTAATCAATATTCTCATATGAACAGTGCCTCATATGATTATAAAATCTACAACTTTAAACTGAATACTGAAACCACTAAGGCCGTCTCTGCTGGACAGAAACAGTTTATTTCACATGTCAAAATCTTTCTCTTTATCGATGAGTTCAAATTTCATTGGTCCTTGAGGGAAATATATGGAGACAGGTGCTGTTTCCGCTGCAAAGTGAGAGTCCAGTCCTAAATACCAGTAAGGAAGCTACTGGTAAACAAATAAATAAACAAACAAACACATAAATAAATATAACAAAGTTAAAATCAAAAAATTGTTTTGCATTGTATGACTGAAATGATTTACTTGAGGAATCTTTACTTAAGGGTTAGCAACATATGTGATAGGGAAATCACATTTTGGGAAGGGCTTTTGCCACCCAGTGCCCTCCCTCTGGATGCACCTGACTTTGAGGTCAGGGGTGAAGACATTAACAGTGGGAGTGAATGTTTCAGGATTACAGGGTCTGACTGCATCTAACTGCGATAGATGAAGGGAGGATCACCTCATATGTGGGCGGAGCTTTACAATTCATACACATTCATCTCCTTTGTCAGGCACAGTGGAAACAGAAGCAACAGGTGGAGATAAAAGCAGAGCTACAGAGAATGAATTTTGTAGAGTTTTGTGTTGTACAGTTATCCAACTCAAAATGAACCATAAAATAATGGTTTTGAAACACCCGAGGACAGTGACACAAGCTGTAAACAACTCTGACATATCATCATCTTATTGAATTGTTATGACAGCAATTCTAAGAACCGCTTTCCCTAAAAACGAACTACACCCTTACTGCTTTCATAGTAATTAAGAGAGCAAGTAGCAGCCAGGTGATGCTAAGCACCTGATCATCAATAATTGTGTGCACCTCTGTAAAAACAGAGGTTTTGGTAGTTTGAGGTTCTGAGAATTCAGATGAGTGTTAACACACAAGAAGAAAGACATCAGAAATTGGGACACTTGATTGCACAGCTTAAGTTCACAAAGTTTTACCTGAACAAAGCACGGAAAGACTTCTGGATCACTAACCTTTAGACGGATGATACTAAAGTGGAGATGTTTGGGCTTAACGCACACCACTACATTTGGAGAACATACCAGCTGTCATGCATGGTGGTGTACTGAAGTATTCTGGAGTCAAATCTCAGGCCATCTGTCTGGCAGCTAAAGCTTGGTCCAAACTCAGTCATGCAACAGGACAATGATCCCAAGCACAGCAACAAGAATCAAGGTGCTGCTATGGCCCGGTCAATGTTTAGACCTCAACTCAACTAAAGTGCTTTGGCAGGACCCTGAGAGAGCTCCGCATAAACAAATACCTGCAAACCTCAATGCACTGAAGCAATGTTGCATAGGACAGACAGACACATTGACATTAGAGTGACATAGAAAACAATCATTTCAAGTTTTTGCTGCTAAAAGTGGTTCCACAAGCTAACGAATCCTGTTTTTCACAGGACTGTACGTAATCTGCAACATTAGT
Organism: Mchenga conophoros; assembly: GCF_057382185.1. Taxonomy (NCBI): domain Eukaryota; kingdom Metazoa; phylum Chordata; class Actinopteri; order Cichliformes; family Cichlidae; genus Mchenga; species Mchenga conophoros. Next base: position 13,407,186 of record NC_140539.1, read on the forward strand.
AACTACCAGGTGTGCTGAATTGTGGAAAAAATAGATAACATACCTCTGACATATGTGTATCTCATATATTACTGTACCTTTAGCTTCTCTCATACAGTAAAAGCTGAAGCTGCCCATGGTGTGAGTGAGATCACCACCTGTTCCTGCTTTAGCTCTGTCTGAGGCTCTTCAATCATCCCACAGATAGCAGCGCTGACAGCTGACATTTTTAATTTCAGTTTAACTTCATAGCTAAAATGGCTCATGAGATAAAAGCTTGTCGGAACAAGGCAAACACAGCACCCTCTTGGAAGTGCATGCAAATGAAGATGAATACTCTTTCTGACCAAAGAGAGGAAGGTGCTGGAGCTGAAGGTTTTTACGGCTGGAGCTCTGAAGCTCACACGGACTGCAAGAAGCACATATGGGTATTGATGTATGAAAACATCCAACCAGTCACCCCCCCTCCCCCGCCCCCTCCTCTGTTCAAGACTGTCGCAGGAAGGGGAAAAAGTCTCCAGGTGTGAATCTGAAAAGTGTCTGTGCTGACAGCAGAAGTGATGAGGCTGGATCATGAGGGGGTTTCATGCTGGGTGGTTTTCTGACTGATGGGTGTAATAAATCATAACAGCAATAAAGTCTGCCTGGAATACTGACAGGAAATCGCTGAACTCCTAAGGCAGAAGCTCAAAACAGCGCATTACAGCGTCTTTGAATATTGTTAAGTTGATATTGTTGACAGGGCGGGACAAGGGTGGCGGAGTGATTACTTTTTCATTTGGAGAAGTGGCGAATAAATTTGTCATTTCTTCCGAAAAATAATCTCACTCGTCAACTTTTCAGTATCCTCTTACTCTAGTCAGACAGGGCAGCGTCGGACACTTGACAGCTTGTCAGTGCATAACATGACTTGTATACAAAGACACACTTATTAACCCTTTAAGACCTACCATAGAACCAAGTTCGCCAGAGCTTATATTATATTTTTACATGCTGTGGAGCCATTTTTGGGAGCATTTCAAGTTGCTATACATCAATACAACCATTATAGCCCAAACTTTAATAATATGTCTGCATTAGGTGCATAGTAATTACATAAATTGCAAAAAAGTGCAATAAACTACAAAAAAATTGAAAATCGTTTTTGTTTTTTTAACATATATTTCTAGTTAGAGAAATTTAAGAGGCTTATCCCTCAAAACTGTAAATACAAAAAAGTTACACAAACTAGTTTCCCACCACAGGAAATTTATTTTGAGTGTCTTCATAGTTTTATTTTTGAAATACACCAATTTTTATATACTGCAGGAAAAACGAAAATAAATATTATAGTGCAAATTTGCAAAATAACAGCATATGCATCAAAATAAACTATTTCCAGCAGTGCAATATGAGTCTTAAGCATCCCAGAAACGACACAGAAAGTCATAAAGTCAAACATAACTTTTTAAAACATATAACAAGTAAAACACAAGCTCATAAGGCCCCGATCGTAAAAAACTACATTTCCGCAAAATGACGTCACTTCCGGTTTCGGGCAGGTCATGCGGTCATGTGATAGTTCGCGCTGATGGACGTAGGAAGTGTTACAAACAGCTGATGGATCGGCGAAGCGTGTTTCTGGAATATCATGTTTTTGTTGCTGCAAGTGATTTTTATGCAGTTTTTGCAAAGCTATATGTGGAAGGAAACTGTGACCTAGGACAAGCTGATGGCATAAGATGTAAGTACAACTCCTCCGGTTTCATATGCAAAAAAAATTATTGCGCTAGCTTACTTGGTTGCAGAGCTACCGGGATTTAAAAATAGTTACGCAAAACAGAGCGTGCCCGCTCCGATCGGCTGTAAAGGGTTAAAGACTAACACTGACACTGAAGAGGAGATAGCTGGGGTTTCACCTGACCTGATCAGTTTATGAACTGCGGGAAGAATCCAATGTGTTTGGCATGCCAGCATGGCATGATGTGAGGTGAACATTGTTATGTTAAGCAGTGAGGTAGTCTTAAAGGAAATAATTTACTCTCATATTTGAATTTGTGACAGTGTAAAACTGAAGAACTGAATCCTCGGAGAAAACTGACACATTACATCATTTAACACGAAGTATGTAATGTGCAAATCTCTTCTGCCATGGTAGATGCTTCTGATCTTTTTATCTTTTTTTAATAATAGCACTGTTTTAACTCATGCTGAAAGATGGTCGCCAAAATGTGGTAATGTGGTGGCCCACCAGAGGGCTCCACTCACACCCAGGTCGGGAGGAGGGGTTCTGCTGGTTTTTGGCGCAGTGTGTCCAGATGTAGTTTGGAGATGAATAAAGTCAGAATGGAAAGTTACAGCTCTGAGTTTTTTAAATGGACTAACAATGAGGTGGAGTTGTTGCTGCGAGTAACACAAAAGAACAAAGTTGCAAAAGCGAGTGAGTGTTAAAGAATTTGAAAAAAAGCTATCTGGAGCATGTACATGCTGATATTAATCTTTAATAGGGCTGTCAAAATTGAGAGCAAACAAAACAACTGCTGTATAATGCCCTCCGCTATCTTAGTTTAATTGGTCACATGATTGCATCACATGACTAACATGACAAACTTTTAGAAAGTCTCCGTTTTCGCTGTCCACACTGCGACGCAATAGCACCGTTTTCAAATGTATGTGTTTTCGAGAGCGTTTTCAAAACGCTGCGTTTTCCATGAGTGAAAACGCTGTGTCAGTGTGGACAAAAGGCCAAAACGGAGAGAAAACAATGCGTGAAAACGTGTGGACGTAGCCTTAGGTTGGTAGGGAAAAAAGCACACTCTCTTTGAGGGTGAGGGGTTGCTGGAGGTTGCTTGGTGTTGATAAGTGAACCTGGTCGTGCAGAGGTGTAAGGTACTGCACTGAAAATCTCCTTACAATCCGGACTCCAAGTCTGATGCCATTAGCCGTTTATGGGTCCAAACTCTGCTTCAGTTCCCAAACTCAAACAAACACTGCAGCATCACTGCGAGTTACAAACTAAGTTCTTTCATCTTTAATAAAATGATCAGTGTGGCTGCTCTACCAGGTGTAACAATTATGTTTAACATTCAGGAATCCATGAAAACATAATTTGTGAAGTTTAACGGAGTTAAAAGTTAGCAGGGAGTTTGCTCAGTAGTTTCCATCTAAAGATGATATAGCATGTTCTGACTGAGGGATTTCTGAAAATTCAAAACGTACAGCTTTGCTATCAGTTATAATAGCAGACATAAATGAAGACAGAAAACTAAACAGTAGTAAGATTTGTAGGGTTACTGAAGTTGGGCTAGCTGGTGTATCATAGCGTTTCGTGGTGGCTAGCTACACAGCTATGGTTAGCATAATATAAACACATTAGCAAAGTGAGGCTGGAGGATGAACGCTAATCTTTTTCCACTCGATAAAAGTTAAAGTGAGGTATCCCAATGGTTAGGGACAAATGTAATCGCATGGCAGGATGCTGTAAACGGACCAAACTTAAGTCAGGAGAACAACTGAGATAATCCATCCACAATACAAGGTTAGTCATTAATATACTGCTGCATGGGCTGGGCTGTGGTTACATTGTAAGGTTTTAGAAAACTGAGCTTTAAAACGTGCTGCCGAATAGTGGTAATAAAAGCCAGAGAGGCCGACAGCGACACAGACTTTTTTAGGGGCTTGTTCAGATTAAATAGAACAAGATACAAAGCATTAAAACATGTTAAAAACACAACAGCCTTAATAAACGCAGAGTAGTTTGGATCCAGAAGCAAAGTTCATACGTCATCACTTAACAACCAGATTGTTTTGGTTGCTAACAGGTTTTCACGGTTTCCCATAGTTTGCATGGAGGACCCCAACTTGTCTGCATACAACTGCTCCCCAGGTGGTAGTGAAACTGAAAAGTGTGATGCAAACAGGAAACAGAGAACGTTTACCTTCAAAGTTAAAGTTGCACTTCTGAAACATGTTGGTAAGGCAAAACCTTTACTTTGATAGCAAACGTTATTAAATCTTTTCAAGTTTCATGAGTGTTGGGAAATTCGCTGACAAGTACTTGAGAAACAAGTCTGTGTCTGCCATGCAAACTACAGCCAGCTCTGGCAATGCACTAGTAACCAAAGCAATCACAGTGGGGGTTTTGGTGCAGCACCCGGTTGTTTGCAGTTGATTTCATGCAGTTATGTCCAACAATCACCAGCCAACCAGTCAGGGAATACAAATTTTTCTTAGCTGCAAGATGTTGTCAAGTCCTTAGCAACCAGTTTCTAGGCATGCGTGACTGAGGCATCAGTTCGCATTGTTAAAATTCAGCAGGAATTACAATTACAGGCACCTGAGTCAAACTCTTAATCTTAAACTTAAGCTGGATTCTGTCTTTACAACTCTACAAAACACGTGTCTAGTTTAAGCCTTTTCATCTTCATCATTCTGTCTCTTTATCAGAGATATTTTGCTTTGTGTTTTCACACAGTGAGACTAGATTTTTATACAATTAGAACATTTTATCTTCCTCTTTAGCTTTTAAAGCAGAGGATTTACTGTGCTTAGTCATATTAGCATTTTACCACAGTGTGCTTTTTTCATGGATATCTAGCCTCACATTGCCTTCATATCACCAGCAGAGTTTATTTAGCAAATATCACGGCACCATTTTTATATTTCTTTTCAAGTTTTTACCAAATATAGACTTAAAAACAAGGCAAACATGTTATTCACAGGATTAGAAATTAACACCAGCTAAAGGCCCAGATCCCAAAATATACAGTGTGACTCATCGAGTCTTTCACTTTTTTGACAGTTTCTCGGCAGCATTTCCATCAGTTTATTGTGTTACAAAATGGGTGAGTGATTAGACTCTCTTCCAGAGATGTTGATCCTCTTGCTAACGTGGCCTGTTAAAATAAAAATCACCACTTTTCTGCCAAGGACAGGAGAATTTAACGCAGTTTTGCGTCACGAGAGAAATACCTAAAAAGACTCAAACCGAGCTTAAACATTTGAATTGTCTGCAAGACCCCACATGCTTCCTTTTCCTATATTCCGATTAGGAGGTTCGTTCTTTCTTGTCCATCTTTTATTAGAAGACAAAAACAAAGCTCCTTCTTGTGTCCTAGCCATTATCCTGAGAGGTATTCAGTATGGGCTCAAGAAGTCCTATGTCTTCATAACATATTTGTCTGAACTGCTTTCCTGCTTCCTCGTTTCTCGGTTTGCTTATTTTATTTTATGCCTCATTTGGTCTGTTTTTGCTTCTCAGCTGTATTCCCTCAGTCACTTGGCTCATAAAGCAGGAGTTCACCGAAGAAGACATTTCGAGGCTTTCTGTCTGGACAGCGGATCCAAAGGATCCAAACCAGAAGAGTCGTGTGAAGTGAATTTTTCACTTGATTAGGCCGATTCAGCGTGTATCGGCTTCATGGATTTCGGCCTTTTTTGTGCCGTGTGTACTGCGTACATTGAAAATCACTTTGGGCCCAAACCTCAGAAGAGAAGACTTCAGAAAGTACCGCAGGGAGAAATGGGTCCATTGAGGGATGATTTCCAAGTATTATTTTGTCACTATCATGAATTAAATATTTTGTTTTAGCTGACTTGCGGGTGCTCATTATGCACCGCACATTTCATATAAAAATGACTGCTGGCTACATGAAAGTTTAATTTGGTTCATCCAGCTAATTGCTGTGTGATTGATTATATAATTACAGACTGTTTGTTGGCTGTTGCAGTCACAAAGCTCTGGTTTTAATTCCCCAAACTGCGGTGATGTCGTGTGTTTCACAGCTGTCCGTCTGCAGCGTATAGTGCCGTAAAAGCTCTGTTTGCGTTTGCAGTGCTAAGTACACGGCCTGAATGTTGCAGGGTTGTATTTTCTCCTCAGCCTCATATTCCCCGATATTTGTACTGATCCTCTGAGATTACACAATGCAGAGAGAGCAAGCAAGAGCCAAAGACACTCTAGTTTTCTCTCTGTAGCCTTAAATTCAGCTAACAGCAAATGCTCGACAAAAAACAAAGAAGAAAGAAGATGGATCTAGTTCAGGTGCATCAATTTTTAACTTTATCACTCATTAGTAAAACATTAAATGAGAAGAATCGTGCAGACACATCATGCCGTAATCTCTGCTGATATTCCTTCAGATCAGATTGCAGCGAGAACAAATGTATCCAACGAGATCCTGATTCTGCTATTTGTAAACAAATGTTTTCATGAGAGAGAGAGCTGAAGAGAAACTGGATCCATTCTTCCTCTATGGAGGCCACGGGAGGCTGCTGACACCCTGACTGAGGGTTGTAAAATGGTGATAAACAGTCCAGGTGAGGAACTAAGTGGATTATAAGATGGATCATCTCTCTGCAGCATGATGGGACACTCTGGGCAAAAGAACCGATGAAGCACACTTACAGTACTGCCAAAAAACAAACACACAAAAATCTATCTATCTATCTATCTATCTATCTATCTATCTATCTATCTATCTATCTATCTATCTATCTATCTATCTATCTATCTATCTATCTATCTATCTATCTATCTATCTATCTATCTATCTATCTATCTATCTATCTATCTATCTATCTATCTAAGCACTGAGGCGCTTCTGTGTTACTATCTTACATTACAAATAAAGTACAGAGAAGTCTACATAAATGAAACTTATTTTTACCTTTTTGTGATAAGTGGTTCACTTGCTCCGTTGATAATATTCTTCACGTACGTGTTTCCGTCGTCTTTTTCGGTGTAATTCGCGGAACAAAGTGAACCATCAAAGTGAACCCCTGCAGTATTGTCATCACCAGCCACTCGAATGAGTCGCACTTAAACAACAAGTGGCCGATAATAATGGTGAAATGGCGCACTCAGTCAGTTGTTGGCATTACGATTGGAGGCTCACATTAACTTGTTGAACTCTGTTTAGTTAAATTACATTTTTGAACTTAAACCCTTGAAAAGAGTCATTAAAACCACAAGGAAGCACAAATATTCCCCTCAAACCTGAATGCGATTAATAGTCTACTAATATTCTACTTCACATTATAAACTCGCCAGACACTTTATTAGGTACACCTTGCTAGTACCAGGTTGGATCCGCCTTTTGTTTGAGATTTTGGTCAATGCTGATATGATAACATCACACCTGCTTCACCTTCCACCACATCCTAAAGATGGTGACCGTGGAGGTCATTTGAGTACACTGCAGTCACGGTCACGTTCAAGAAGCCAGTTTGTAACACAATTCTCAGTTCAGCCTCTATGTTGCTACACTGACTTGAAGGATTACGTACTACTCGGTTATTGCACAAAATAATTTGTTGAAATCCTGAAAGCTTTGCACTTTTTGTCCAAAACCACTTTGCAGCATCACTTGTAATAGAGTAGCTGTTGAGTTATTATGCTTGATTCTTCCTTATTGCATCACCTTTTCAAATAACACCCGTTGCCCTCAAACACAGCAAGCTGCAAAACAACTTAGCGACTCAGCTCGGCCCCCTGGTTAGAGTGAAATAACAAAAGCTTTGGAACATTTATTAATCTGTGTTGAGTCTTTTCATACTCTCTGAGGTCAAAAGGTACAGTAGCTTCATATTGTGTAACTTCTTGCTCAAGTGCACTTCTGCCGTTCACTCTGAGCTTCTTAAAAGACTCGAAATGTTCGAGAACCCATTCCACAACCTTCACAGTTAATTTTTCATGGCAAGTAGTATCAATATTTTCAATATACACTACGCTGACTTCTACATTCTTTACACTGAGAGTTACCAAATGTTACTTCCTGAGGATGTTTCACAGCCCACACAAAGCCAATAAAGAGCACAATGAATATAGACATCGGCTTTAACAAACATGCAGTTTCATGTCTTCCTAACTGCTACAGCTCACTGACACAGCTCGTCAAGTCATCGCAGCATCAACGTTTGCTTCCTTGTCACGGTGTCAGAAGAAGCCGTTAGCGATGTAACACTCCCTCGTCACACCTCTGTTAATTATCATGTTAAGTTGTGGCGATACACAGATAAACTGCCACTGTAAAGCATGAAGACAGACCGTGCATACTTCCCAGGTTTAGTTAACTACTTGCGTCAGCTTCTGCAAATACTGATGCATCACAGCAGTGACATGCTTACTTTTAAGTAAAACTTTTGCTCACTTTCCTCATGCTTTTACTTTCTTTCACCTCTTTGAATCTCCAATTAAACAATAATGTTCAGAAATATATACAGTGGGGCAAAAAAGTATTTAGTCAGCCACCGATTGTGCAAGTTCCCCCACCTAAAATGATGACAGAGGTCAGTAATTTGCACCAGAGGTACACTTCAACTGTGAGAGACAGAATGTGAAAAAAAAATCCATGAATCCACATGGTAGGATTTGTAAAGAATTTATTTGTAAATCAGGGTGGAAAATAAGTATTTGGTCAATAACAAAAATACAACTCAATACTTTGTAACATAACCTTTGTTGGCAATAACAGAGGTCAAACGTTTACTATAGGTCTTTACCAGGTTTGCACACACAGTAGCTGGTATTTTGGCCCATTCCTCCATGCAGATCTTCTCGAGAGCAGTGATGTTTTGGGGCTGTCGCCGAGCAACACGGACTTTCAACTCCCGCCACAGATTTTCTATGGGGTTGAGGTCTGGAGACTGGCTAGGCCACTCCAGGACTTTCAAATGCTTCTTACGGAGCCACTCCTTTGTTGCCCGGGCGGTGTGTTTTGGATCATTGTCATGTTGGAAGACCCAGCCTCGTTTCATCTTCAAAGTTCTCACTGATGGAAGGAGGTTTTGGCTCAAAATCTCACGATACATGGCCCCATTCATTCTGTCCTTAACACGGATCAGTCGTCCTGTCCCCTTGGCAGAAAAACAGCCCCATAGCATGATGTTTCCACCCCCATGCTTCACAGTAGGTATGGTGTTCTTGGGATGCAACTCAGTATTCTTCGTCCTCCAAACACGACGAGTTGAGTTTATACCAAAAAGTTCTACTTTGGTTTCATCTGACCACATGACATTCTCCCAATCCTCTGCTGTATCATCCATGTGCTCTCTGGCAAACTTCAGACGGGCCTGGACATGCACTGGCTTCAGCAGCGGAACACGTCTGGCACTGCGGGATTTGATTCCCTGCCGTTGTAGTGTGTTACTGATGGTGACCTTTGTTACTTTGGTCCCAGCTCTCTGCAGGTCATTCACCAGGTCCCCCCGTGTGGTTCTGGGATCTTTGCTCACCGTTCTCATGATCATTTTGACCCCACGGGATGAGATCTTGCGTGGAGCCCCAGATCGAGGGAGATTATCAGTGGTCTTGTATGTCTTCCATTTTCTGATGATTGCTCCCACAGTTGATTTTTTCACACCAAGCTGCTTGCCTATTGTAGATTCACTCTTCCCAGTCTGGTGCAGGTCTACAATACTTTTCCTGGTGTCCTTCGAAAGCTCTTTGGTCTTGGCCATGGCGGAGTTTGGAGTCTGACTGTTTGAGGCTGTGGACAGGTGTCTTTTATACAGATGATGAGTTCAAACAGGTGCCATTCATACAGGTAACGAGTGGGGGACAGAAAAGCTTCTTACAGAGAACGTTACAGGTCTGTGAGAGCCAGAGATTTTCCTTGTTTGAGGTGACCAAATACTTATTTTCCACCCTAATTTACGAATAAATTCTTTACAAATCCTACCATGTGGATTCATGGATTTTTTTTTCACATTCTGTCTCTCACAGTTGAAGTGTACCTCTGGTGCAAATTACTGACCTCTGTCATCATTTTAGGTGGGGGAACTTGCACAATCGGTGGCTGACTAAATACTTTTTTGCCCCACTGTATGAGGTCAGACACTAATGTTGGATCAGAAGGCCTGGCTCATAGTCTCCACTCTAATTCATCCCAAAGGTGTTCAGGTTGAGGTCAGGACTCTGTGCAGGCCAGTCAAGTTCTTCCACACCAAACTCCCTCATCCATGTTTTTATGTACTTTGCTTTGTGCACTGGTGTGCAGTCACGTTGGAACAGGAAGGGACCATCCCCAAACTGTTCCCACAAAATCGGGAGCTGAAATCGTCCAAAATGTCTTGTTATGCTAAAACATTAAGAGTTCCTTCTACTGGACCTAAGAGGCCGAGCCAAACTCCAGAAAAACAACCCCTCACCATAATCCCCCCTTCACCAAACCTTATAGTTGGCACAGTGCAGTCAGGCAAGTACTGTTCTCCTGGCAACCACCATACCCAGGCTCGTCCGTCAGACTGCCAGACGGAGAGGCGTGATTCATCACAGCTCTAGAGTCCACTGGTGGTGTGCTTTATACCACCGCATCTGACATCTGATTTTATACTCCTGTGGCCATCAACGTGATTGAAACACGTGAACTCAGTGATTTGGATGACTGAGTAAAACATGTTGGCAATGTAGTGTGTCTTCATGTGTGTGTGTGGCATGTCTTTAAAAACAGACTCATCCAGCACCTCCACCAGGTTAAATTGTGGCTGTCAGTGCTTAAGTATTGTGGTTGTTTCCCTCCATCCAGCTGTATTGATCTTTTCTCCTCAGGGCGGCTATCTCAAATTAGCAAATAGATCACAGCACCTTGAGAAGCAATTAATTTGGCCTCGGAGGATCTCTTTGTACTGTGTGTTGGAGCATGTGGGGATATAGATAAAGGAGCTAATGTGGGTTATTATCAGCTGCTTAGAAGAAATTGATTCACATGGTTAGCCAGACCCCAGGCATATGAGCGGTCTGGTGGAGCAGAACAATCAGAAAAATGATGCAGGAAGACACGTAAAACACGAATAGCTAACACCAAGCATGTCAGGACATCATGATCAATCTGATATAACTCTGCAAACCTGTTTTCAGTATATGCAGCTGATAAGAGTGATACTGGGCAGAACTGTGCCCACAGAGTCACCAGCATCTACGTACTGAAGTGATAAGAGTTACTGCACACACCTCCCCTGTCCTGGTAAAAGATCTGATCAGGCAGATAGGTGGTCTGTTTTAAATGCTTGTGAATCTATTCCAAGGCTAACTTACACGTTACAAAAACAGACTAAGGACATTTTTATTGAATTAATCAACTGCAGCTCTACACCTGTACAGCTTCCATTGGAATTAAGAGTGTAAGCAGCAGCCAGGTGCTGCTGATCAAATGCACTTGAGTAAATGATGAGCAGCAAGTGTGAGCACCTCCATGAAAGCAGATGTTCTGGCGGTGTGCAGGTCTGGAGCGTTCAGGTGTGTGTAAACACAATGCTAAGAAGGAAAAGCATCAGCAACATGCTCAAACTATTACCTCCCTTTAACAGTCTGGGAAGGGTTATAAGTCCATCATTCTACCATGAGAAACATCATTTGTCAATGTGGAAGCCATAGATGTCCCAGGAGTGGACATCTGGGTAAATTCACCCTAACAACAGACTGTGAAATGCTCAGAGACAGCAAAAAACCAAGAGCTACATGTCAGACTCTACAGGCCACAATTGTTCTGACAGTACAATTATAAAAATACTTAATCAGTATAACTTATTTGGAAAGGTTTAGACTTAGATTTTCAAAATTGGATTTGAAGAACCACAAGACTTCTGGAAGACTATCCTTTGGACGGATGACATAAAACTGGAGATGTCTGGTTATAATGCACAGGGACACATCTGGTGAAGTCCAAAGACCATCATACCAACTTTCAGCACGGCGGTGGAGGCGTGGTGATTTGGTCTTGTTTTGAGAGCCTTGCAGCAATTGAGACTACTATGAACTCTGCTGTATACCAAAATATTCTAGAGTCAAATGCAAGGCCATCCGTCTGCTTGGCTTAAATTGGGTCATGCAATAGGACAATGATCCCAAGCACTGCAGCAAATCTACAACAAAATGGCAGAATAGCAAAAGAATCAAGGTGTTGTAATGGTCCAAAGTCCAGACCTCAATCGAAGTGCTGTGGAAAAACTTAATGAACTGAAGCAATGTTGTAAAGAAAAATGGGCCAAAATTCCTGCACAATGGTGTGACAGACGGATACAGTAATAGAGGAAATGATAACTGCAAGTTATTGATACTACGAGGTACTGAATCCAAGGTGTGTTTAGTTTCTCTTCTTTGAAAAACTAAGAACATCCAATCAAGTATATTGTCTTTTTGTAAGTGAATGAACAGATTTGGAACTTTTGTTTTCCAGCATCAGAAATTTTCAGACAAAAATGACCAAATCTCCACAGCTGAGGAGCTGGAGGCATTCACTGCAATATTTCTGTAGATTATTATCAACCAAAAAAACATTGAATAAATTCTGTTGGCGCTAACGCAGTCGTACAAATGTAGCAAACATCTAAACCTGACAGTTTTTTAAAGAAAGCTCAAACACGAACTTAACTTTATAAAGATAATAATGTTCACTTTGATCAACCCTGTCAGAGAAGCATTGCTATAACTATCTCTATACTGAGGCTTTAGCTTGAGGTGCTTCATGCTACTAGAATACTAGAAGACGAGGCAGCGCAGGATTGTATTACCTCTACTTTCAGCCTTGGAAAGTCTTCACAATAAGCGACAGGGATTTTTTTTGTCATGCAGGTTTTACCTCATTGGGTCTGGTCCTGTTGTGCTGTGCTTGAGCACATTTCGTGCAGCCTGGATGGAGACATTTGGGATGGAGGGGGGGAAAAAATCAGGAGTGACACACGAAAAAGGTCATGAGCCGGACTCTAATGCTTCCTGCAATAAGGCAGCATTGCTGTTCTCTAAAGGTTGATAAACTCAATCCCCGGTGCCGTCTGAGTGCAGATAAGAGCAGCAGACTGTGCAACCACTGCTGAGCAGCTCGCTGGGACTGCTGGGACTCTCTGAGCTTTGGAGCAGGGAAAGTTTGATAGAAGCATTGCTTGTAAAAACCTGAGAGAGATTAGCACTAATGAGCTGTGACTTGCTTGCGGAGAGAGTGGACTGTTAATGATGCCTTGTTGTTCTGCTGCTTCTCGCACATACTTAATGCTCACATCTTTATGCACTGAGGGTTTTTGGGGGTTTTTTTTGGTGTGAGCATCATTCCCCTGCCTCTGTTCACCCTGATTTTCTGTTTTCAGCTGCCTTTAATAAAACTGCATCTACATTCATTCATATTAGACAGCTGGAGTCACAGATACCTGAGGATGTTGCAGGGAAATTGCTTTAAAAAAGAAAAAGAGGCAGCGGGATTAGAGAAGGCTCTGAAAGCCAAACACAGTGTGAGACAGCGAGCTTCATAAACGCGGCTTTGTCCCTTTTCACCTTCAACATCCACGCCTCAGTGTTTTCTCCAAATATGATCAATTATTGATGGGGGAAACCAGCATGAAGGAGGCTGTCAGGGTGCATTTTTCTCTTTGCTGCACGATGAGGGGGAAACCGTATTTTGGGACAAAGTGTAAGTGGGTCCATGCTGTGAGAGTGGAAGAATAAAATTATATATGCATAAGAAGGGATGGAAGAAAAGCCGTCCCTCGACAATTTACTGGAAACAAAGAGTCCAAAATTTAATAAAAGGTAAAAGCAGAGATGAGGATATAAACAGGGAAGCTGAGTCAGAGAGCAATAAAAGAAGACGCTGAGCACCGAGGGAAAAGGAAATGATGAGTGCGAGCTTGGACTACTTATAAAATGTCCTCCACATCGTTCAAGGGCCCGCTCCGAGAGCCCATTAAAACAGAAGCTGACTACTCTGTTGACATTTTGTGATTTGGATGTAAAAAATGATGTGGAGGCAAAGAAAGAAAAAAACGAAAGGTGCTCGGGCAGTGAGGACAGCAGTGAGAAGCATCTGAGTGTTTTTCGTTCTGTTGCTTCCTCTTGATGTTTTGCCGGTTATTTATTTTCTCCATTATCTCAGTTTTTCACAGACCCCTGTGCCAGCAGCCCCTGTCTCCATGGAAACTGCAGCCAGCGCAACGGCAGCGAGGAGGGGGAGCAGGCCTACACCTGCGAGTGCGCCGAAGGCTACGAGGGGGAGAGGTGCGATCAGGTCCTGCTGGACCTGCCGGCCGCAGACTGGGACCCCGCCACCCCCTCCGCTCCTGAGCTGGCCACCCCAGTCGCCTCCACGACCACAGCCGCCACTCAGCCGCCGCAACCGACCACCGTCCCCACCACCACAACGCCGCCTCCTCCCACCCTGCAGCCATGGCAACCCAAACCTGGGCAGAGGTTGCTGGTAGTGCCGTGGGAGGCAGACAGGGTGAGATAAATTTAAGCTGCTGTAGAGCTTAAATTTAAAAAAAGTACAAAGATTTCATGCTGTGTGGCGATGCGTGTGTGTTTCAGGTGACCGAGGGTCTGCACTGTGTGAGTCCTGAGCTTTGTGAGCTGACATCAGGAACTCTGACTCTGTCTCTGGAGGTGCCTGAAGAGACGGCTGTAAAGTAAGAGTACCATCAAGTACCTTTTATAACTCATTGCTGTCCCCTTAGAGCAAGCTCTGATCAACCAGAACCACAGCCCGCAGGGCGAGCTCTACCTGTGGGGCCTTGTTTATTCATCTCGCTCTGTTTCCGCTGTATCTGTCTGGTTTCTTTTAACTACTCGAGAGATGCCGTTTGCTCAGCAGACAGAATGACAGCTTAATTAAATTTTCCCAATAGAGATTCAGAGACCAAATAAACTTGCTTGGGAATACGAACCCGGAACATGTTTGTGTACATGAGAGCTTCTGTAAATTCAATAAACGCACACATTCATCCAACTGAAATAACATCGATAGCAAAAAGACAGTTTGACACCAGTATTGTGTTTTAATCATGTGTTGTTGCTGCTAAATTACTCCAGACTAATATTACTAATATTAACACAGGGACTACGATTTCTTTCTTTCTTTCGGTAAACCAGACTTTAAAGGGCTTGGAGGTTAGCCCTTTAAAGTCTGAGCTGTAAAATAATGGCCAGAAAATTCAGATTTTTTTGAAAATGGAGTGTTTATTGAACCTTCTGCCTTTTTTTCATACCTTGGTTCATGTGATGAGTGGGTATAAGTGGGTCAAAACCCTGTTAAGGGATTACCACTATGGTTTAAAGACCTGGGACTCTCCATCTTTCAGTTTTAGAGGTGACGAAACTTAAGATGAGAAACATCTTCCTGAAACTTAAAGAAGTCCAGTGCTTTCTTTCCAAGCTCCTTAGACTCCCATAACGTGGACAACTGAGAACCTACACAGACGAAATAGCGCTGATTTTAAATAAACTAGTTTTCAACTAATCGTGAAGACACTGCTTCTGTCTGCTCAGCTGTGGCATGCACTACACTGCATGTAATACACACATGAGAGTACGAGAGTGTTGCGAACACTGGAGCTGGAGATGCTCTGCTCAACAAACCATGTGATGACATAATTTCAGAGTTCCCTAAGGATAGTCTTTTGCTTTTTATGCTGTGAAAAAAGTCTGTTTCATATCAGTGCTCTATCTGTGATAGGCCACTGTCAGCCAATAATATTGACAAATGTCTCAGGCATGCTCTGATGGAAACACCTGTTTGTGTGCAGTGCTTTGGAATGATTAGTCTTCTTCGATCCATCGTGGGGGAGGGCTTCAGCATATCCCAGCTATCACAGGCCGTGTAGACCCTGGACAGGTGGTCAAAGTATTTTGTAGTGGTGCTATAATGGGAAAAAAACTCCTGATAAAGGGGTTTGAGCTGTATGTATCCTAAATCAGCTATTTTTCTGCCCTCATAATTCAGAGTGCTTAGCAGTCTAGTTGTAGCAGCAGTAATTTTTTATGTTTTTTCTGATACTTACAACTCTTTCATTTACAACCAGGAAAATTTCCCATCTCAGCTTTTTGTAATTACCGCGTGAACAACATGACATGAACTTGTGGCATTAGCTCAGTGATGTGGAAATGCCCTCAGGAGAGAGTGTTGTGGGGAAAACTTTCACCTACAAGTGGCCAGCGATAGCTTTTCACCTCTGTGTTATGTGAGCACACAAACACCAGAATCGAGCTTAAAAAACCATCTCAGCAAAATTAGCTCAGCTCTTTGGCTCCTAATCAGCAAGAGGAACAACAAAGCACGCTGTCCGGTATATCGGGCGCATAATTATCATCAAGATACATTAAAATAGATTCTACTTTGTGCAGCCTTTCATCTGCATACTTGCATGCAGAAACTTTCCTTGGAAACCGAACACAGCTCAAAGATTTTTAAGCTAATTGCCTCCCACTTGAATCCCCTCGTGACTTGGCTCTTGCACGTAAGACTTTGGCGTTACGTGACTGAAAGTGCGTTCTGTATTTTCGGAGCTTGTTTGCTCGCAAACTTTCTTCCTCTTGCTCAGTAAATAAGGGTCAGTGAATTATGCTGAAGGAATGGTCAAGGTGAATGCTGGGGGTCCTTTATGTAGAAAATCCTTACATATTGCAGGCACGACTCGGGCCCCTCATCACGACCGCAGACCGAGAGCTGCGAGTTAATCAACTGCTGCTGCTTTGTTTTCATACTGTATAATTGCACATGACATCTGAACGCACGCCCAGATGCAGGCAGTGAAGGGCACTCTTACAAACCTGACGCACCGCACTTAGGAATGAAGCAGCAATCCCAAAGTGGCATCGATTTAGAGATGCTGATAGTATGATGATGAAGCTTCAGATCCCAGAGAAGCCGGAGAGAGTAGCTGTCATGTCTCTAAACAGACGTGCGTACGCTGAACCTGAGTATCACTCGCAAGACTATGAACTGTTTTAATGCAAGCGCTTTGAATTAATAATAATCACTCTAGGTCACAATTATTCACTGGCCACGAAAAATGAGACAAATGCCAACATGAAGTCGAACAAAGCCTTACACACTCCCGACACGCATGAGTGTAGAGCATTCAAATGCAGGACTAGCTGTCAGATATCACCGGGCACATTTTCATTTAAAAACCCCCGGATATCTCGACTCCTCATGTTGCGCCTCAGGCTGAAGCGAAGGAAAACTCATTTCAGCTACAAGCAGCCCGTCCACCATCTTATTACTGCAGTCACTGCTCATAGCTTCACCTCCAGGCTCAGCCCCCCTCTTTGCCGCAGCGCTGTGGGACAGCCATCGTATTGATTCATCCAACCTGCCCTCGCTCCTCAGCTCAAACCTACAATATATCCTTATGGACCACAAAGTGTGCCTGGCAGATTTCTTTTTAAAAGCAAAATTGGCTTACTTAAGCAGTTCTGTCCTCTTTTGAATAATAAATTTAGTGCTGTGTAAAAGTCTTAGTCTTTAGTGATGTTTAAAAATAGTTTTCCAGGTTTTCTGAAGGTCTTTTTTTGGGCATTGTACGGTGGCCCTGAGAGGCCAAACAGACAGCAACTTAAGAAAACACCAGCAATAAGAAAGCACACAAAACACAACGGAAACAGGAAAAAAGAAAACAGAAATAGGAAAAAACAGATCTCAAAAAGCACAAGGGAAGTGTTTCTGGGGAGACAATAACCCGATGGACCAGTTGCAGGAACCAAAATATGCTAAGGATTTTGCTGGGAGACACTTAAAAGAAGTGGAGGATCTATCGTTTTTGTGAGGAAAGAAAAGATGAGATGTAAGTGTGTTAGCCTGACTGTTAGCCTAAAAATCTGTCATCAGTATTATGTGAGTCATGATAAAACACGCCTACCATGTTTTGGGTTCCTGCAACTGGTCCCTCGAGTTATTGTCTCCCCAGAAACACTTCCCCCTTTTTTTTTGTTGTTGACCTATTTCTGTTTTCGTTTTTTCTATTTCCGTTTTGTTTTGTATGCTTTGGCAGCATTTTTCTTATTGCTGGTGTAGAATTGGCTGCTTTTTACTAGATTTCAGTCCACTTTATGTACCTGACCATTTTCAGAGGAGTGTTAAGCCACTTAAAACTCATGAATCATTCAAGCCCCAAAAGGCACCTAATTCGAGGTATATCTTGTGTCTACAAAGAACCAGTTTTTAATTGTATCTTTAAGTGCTTTGTTACTAGCAGCCTGTCACAAAACACGCAGCAAAAATGCCAAATACAGCACAGTTTGACAGGCATAAGATAAAATATTTGCACCGGTAAGGTGAGAGTTGTTAGTTGGATACCTGGCATAGTATGGCGTCTATCCTTAAGAAATCTGAGGAAACTGGAGAGTGGAAGACAAAAGAAAAGGTATCTACAGCAGATGAACAGAATCTGAAAGTCATGTCCTTAAGACAGGAAAAAATCCAGCAAAGCGACCAACAAGACCCGAGAGATGCATCTGAGCCTTCAGTTGATCATCTACTGTTCACTGAAGCCTCATCAGAAATGGTCTCAGTGGAATATTGGCTGTCAAGAAGTTATTCTTAAGGAAGGGAAACAGGGAGAAAAGACTGACGCATGCCAAATTACACAAGAATTGGACTGAAAATCAGTGACAAGAAGTCTGATGGAGCGACGAATCCAAATGAGCAATCATAAGGATGTATGGAGGAGATGAGGAGACAGGTACAGCAGTGAGTGTCTGCAACCATCTGTCATGGTTTGGGGCTGCGTTTCAGCCTGTGGTGTTGTGGATCTTGTCAAAACGATGGAAATACAGAATAAACACAGAAAAGTAGCATCACTTGCAGCAATTTGCTTTTTCTTCATAACAATGATCCCAAACATGCTGCCAAAGCACACCTGGATAGAAAAACACTGAATGAAACACTGCGTGTCATGGATTGGTCTCCCCAGAGCCCGGACATCAACATTAGTGAAGCAGTGTGGGGTCATCTTGACAGAGAACAGAACAAACAGCAGAAACATCCAAAGAAGAGCTTTGGCTGTCCTTCAGGAAGCCTGGAGAACTATTCCTGAAGACTACTTTATAAGGAAGTTGGACTAAGAGAGTTCAGACTGGTTATTAAATATTGAGCTTATTAGAATTGTATAAACTCTGTTTATGCCTCATATACTGTATTGCCAAGAACACTTACACTTGTTATAATAAGTCCCTGCACCTATTTCCCATGACGGGCTGGCTCAGTATGTTTACACAGCACTACAAATATCAGTCTTTAATTCTGAATAATTTATTACCATTTTATATTTTTTCATGCCAGCAAAGTTGACTCTGATTTTTTATGTTTTAGTAATGAATCAAACAGCTTGTTACAAACACTCCTGTGTGCTTATTTGTCACGCCAGGCACATCCTGTATCTGTCATTTTTTTATCCTAATTTCTCTGTAAATCTGTTTCATCTGTGGCTGAGTGTATGAAAAGCACACAGAGGTAATAATAACAATTACTGCTCTTATAAGTAACAAGCGTTCATTAGAACAGATACGTGACGGCGGGAGCTGAGAGCGTAATCAGATTGATTTTTGTTTTTGTTAATATTGGATGGATTAGGTGTGGGAGTGGGGTTAGAGGGCTTCTCAATTGCATTTAAACAAGAGGAGGCTCATTGAAGCTGCTGCCTCTCACAACCCCCAGTGACAGATTTCACTCTGCTCTGCGTGGTGATCCAGCTCGGCTCAGCTCGGCTTGGCTCTGCTCTTTACTGTCTCTTCAGCAAGCAGCTGGTGGAGCTCGGCGTCTCTGGCATGAAACATGGCGCGCATTGTTCTTCTCGCTCTGCCCAGAGGGATTAGATCATCCTGCTGGCAGCACGATCCCCAGAACAGTAGGCCTCCAGATACGGGATTTACCCTCATGGTCCGTGTTGGCTGTGGCTTTGGTAGCAGTGAGAGATGGACTGAGCTCTGTAAATAATACTTTGTCTCATCGATATCATTTGGGTTGCTGATCTTGGCCTCTGCATAGACATTAATTTGGAATTGCTCAATAATAGGTTTGTCTAAATAAGAGACCAAAGAGATCATTTTGGTGTCACTGGTATTTTTATGTGACTTATGTTTGAATTATGTGGTCTGCAGAGACCTCCGTGTCCCCGGGGGTCTATTTAATGGCTCAGTGTGAATGATGGATGCCAGCAACACTGATTGTATTTCACAACTCTATTCACAAGATTCACAGTGTTTCCACAAGAAGCATCAACCTCTCTGGCAGTCATTACTCACAGACCTGACTATGATCCCAGCTTGGACTCACCAACAGGAGGACAGTACTTTAATCATCGGGTACGCCGCACAAAATGTCCTTCGGTACAAAAACTGACTGACTGTTGAGCTGCTGTCGACCATGACGTGTGCACACGGGATGATATTTCACCAAACTTCTTCTTTTGAATAAAATAATCATTAGCAGAAGCAGGCAGCTTCACATAGAAGATTCATTCATGTGTCTAATATTTCAAGCTGACATGCTGACATTTTAAAAAGGTTCATGGCTGGCAAGATGGATTAGACCCTCGCTAGGTATACAGTAGCAAAAGCGTGCACTACGTGGATTGTGTTTGAGCACTGAGTCTTGAATTTTCTTGTGCAACCTATGATTTACACACTGAAGGCTGTAAGCGTTCGTCACGAGCTGGGAAAGCAGCCTCATCATACTTGATTCCCTTCCTGTCTCTGCTCCAAACAGGGTCGTGGTGAATGCCAGTGGAGCTCCCGTGCTGTGGCGAGTGAACGAAGAGGGTTTCCTCCGTTCGTCCATTTTGAACGGCACCACCATGTGGTTCCTGCAGACCCCGGATGGACTGGTGGTGCCAGACCACTTGCTTCCCCTGGGACAGAACTACTTCCTGAGTAAGCCTCTGGTGTCCTGGTACTTTTTAATAATGCCTTTTGGGAAATATTAGCATGCAAACACAGGAAACTACAATAGTGGACATGTGCCAAACATCAGCATGTTAGCATTTAGCTCTTTGAGGCAACCAGCCCTGAGCTGTATTTCTGGACACAGAAGCCAAGAATCTGGATTTGTCTTTACTTAAAGGCATCAAAATTAAACAGCCTTGAGAAGAACAGAGGATTTAGTTTGTTATGAATAATTTCTTTAAAAAAGCTGGTAAATCCGGTTTGAGTATGTTTGGCTCAGATTGCATAGAAAATATAGGCATACGGTGCTTAACAAATTTATTCGACCAGCTGCCATAAAATCAAGAAAACACTTTTTTAAAATTGAAAATGATGTTGTTATTTTTTAAGCAAATATTAAACTGAATTCATGTTTTCAAATCCAAATTTGAGCAGAAACACTGCAAATGAATTAGGCGCAACACTCGACCACTAAAAACAAATGTTCAGGAACGCAAGTAAACGGATGCAGTTTGGCATCTTAATCAAAAATAATATCGCACTTGTACTATTTTTCTGCTTTTTTTGGTAAAAACATTTAATTTGAACATTTCTAACCACAATGATTATAGATATTATAGATTAACGAGCTTGTGCTTATTGGCGGATTAACCATGACAGAAACATAACAAACAAGAGCTCAACTCCTCCTGAAGGACAGGGCCTATATCAAATCTGTGATGTCAGCATTGGTAATATAAAAATCTAGTGTAGCGAATTAATTAATGTCAAAATATAAAGTTAAAGAGCTCAATGCCCCCCTAGTGACTAATATATTGGTTCAAAGTTTGGAGATGATCCAATAGATTCGTGTGACTCTGGCCCTTGACCCTTAACCTCGAAGCACTACATACTAAAACTGCCTATTTTATTAACTTTGCCGATATGATTGCAGCAGAATTAGTTGAAACCTTTAGCTTCTATAGGCTGTAAAGATTTTAAGATTCGAGTGTGTTGTACAGCGGTCTCCGTGCCCTGTCATATGATACATTACTTGATATGGTTTCTGGAATTTCGTTTTCAAGGTCGACTTTGACCTTGCTGCCTGAGAATGAAGGCCAAGGTCAAATGTTTAGCCCACCTAGGTACTCGTGTCCCCCAAGGCTTGGTGTATTGTTGTGAAGTTTGAGGATGATCTATAAAAAAATTGTGGGAAATATAAATAGATAGTCCCTCGATGACTCCAAACCAGCCATAACTTTATTAAAACTAGATACATATTTACAGAGAATCGTGTGTTTTTTTAATTATTTAATGTGTATGGCAGTTCATCCAACAACCACAGAAAAGCTGAATTTGAAACATTGTCAAGAAGCTCCAAATAGATCATTTACAGCCGAGCCAAAAACATCAGAGGATTAATGAATTTAAATAAGTTGTAATTGCGACGTTTATTCTTCAGTGTCATCGGGGGAAAATAACATAACATTTGCATATGTGAGTCAGAATGTTTTATTTGCATACCGAACAGACATTTATGCTGATATTCCATCTGTGTTTTAATACCGAGCTTCACACGGGCAGTTTTTGAGTATTCACAGAGTGGTGCCAAAAAACCATGGCGTGAGCTGCAGCGGGTGCCGCCGGGGGTTAATTGGAGCCTCGCTCCTTTGACTGAAGGGCTGGCTGACCCCTGCGTGTGCTCTACATACCTGATGCTGTTTCGCTACTCTTCCCGGCTGCTGACCTTGACACGTCTGGTAACTCGGTGGCAGCTTCACCGGAGAGAGACGGAGGGAGGGAGAAAGAGAAGGACACGGTGGCGGTGGCAATGACACTGGGGAGTTAAATCAGAGAGAAGAGAGGATGAGGAAGGATGGAAGAAGGAGAAAGAAGAGTTAGATAAGGAGGGAGCAAGGGAGGAAAGGAGACAACAAAGAAAGGGATTAGAGGAAAGGATAAAGGGGCGTGAAGGAGGCGTGAATGAAGGACAATTTGTGGGAGAAGGATGAAGACGCAGGCGGTATCGCATTTATTGAATAAAAATGCTTGCAACAAAACCAAACTCACATCTACGCATGATTTTAAGCGTGCTGCATGTTTCCCTGCAAGATCAGGGGACAGGAGGAAAGACACAGGCACCCATCTACACATGGGACGGAAGTGCCATGTTTGTGGCCATGTGCTTTCCTCGCAGTTTAAAAGCGCAATGACTGCGCAGGTCCGACTTTCAGTGTCATTGTGCTGACGATGGTTCGGTCGGGGATGACGGAGGAACACGCGTCGTTTTATCAGGGCTCCGATTGGCCGAGGAGCTTGCATCATCGCTGTCGTCACCGGTGTTGCTCCAAAAGAATGGCAGGTGATATCCACTACGAAGCTATTTTTATCCGAGTGCCCGCGAAGCTGTCAGCTTTGATTGAACCTATAATACGACATGTTCTACATTTATAGATCCAGAGATGGGGAGAGACAAAGACAGAGAGGCACAGTCTCTATTTTGGTCACTGTAATGAACTGAATCCATCAATTCTTTTATTACCACTTAAGTTTTATGCAGTTTTGGGGCAGCGGTGTGTACTTTTACTAAAGCATTGTTAAATGAAAGCTGTGTGCGGCTGCTGCAGGCCGATGTTTGATGATTCACTCAACATGCTAAAAGGCTAAAAATACAGCTGAGCGCTAGGCGAGAAAAGAGAAGGGCTTGCCAACAATTCATCCTCTGGGGACCAGGAATCCTTTTAAAAACTCTCCAAAAGGTGTTGCGATATTTATAAATGAAGAGCCGTGTCTGAAAATAGAAAAAGAAAGTACATCTTCAGACTGCTGTATGGTTAAAAACTCCACCACCGAGTCAAATTATCCATCCAAATTATCCATCACATATTACTGTACTTGTTGTATAAATGAGCAGATTACACACTCTCTTGTGGCAGGTGTGATTCGCGTTGGCGCTCCCACGGCCCCGGAGGTCACGCTCCGTCTCAACCTGACGGTGAAGGCCAGCAGCTGTGTGGAGCCCGGCAGCAGCTTCAGTGACCCTCAGTGCTCCGGAAAAGGCAAATGCATCACCCAACCCTCTGAGGTGAGAACGTTTCTTTTCTTCACCCGAGAACACATTTCAGTGCTCGCTGATACAAGAAGCTACTTTCAGCAGTCAGTATGTGACTAAAATGAAGAATCCTTGCTTTAATTCAAAGGGTTTTTACAAATTAAAGCCTTTTTTATACACAGCCCTCCAATAGGTTCACGTTTTATGGGACAAACTAGCATAAATTAGTGAAATAAATAAAGGTAGCACCGCTGAATGGGCACGCTCATTGCTTTAGTTTTAGCAATCTCTTTATTGCTTTCTAACATCTAAAACATGCAACTTCCAAAAAAGCTGAATTCCCATTATCATCATCATCAGAGATGCATTATTGTGCTCTGTTTTGATCACTGAAATTTAATAGCTGGAAGAACAAACACTGCGGTGCTATTTTTGATTTATGCAGGCCTGTTTTAATTATCCGTTGCTCATAGTTAAAAATGGATCCACTGAGCCCCAACATTCACGTACCGAACCAAAAAAAGATGTAGCGGTTGGTTGTGCCTCTTAAGCGTGAATGAAAGTGTAGAGAGGGAGGTGTTGGAGAGGTCATCTCACCGTGTCTGGTTTTGTGCCGTTTCTTCTGTTTTCCCTCGTTAGCTGAGAAAACCAAACTGTGTCACCGCTGCTCATAATTGCATTGTTGTGTCGCTGAATTATTTCACAATCTGCGATCTCATTATTGCTGTTTCACAAGTTTTTCCTCCCTCCTGCCGTTTCGCCGTTAGGGCTCCCTGATTTGACGCGTGAAATCTGTGTGCTGTCGCTTTTTTGCAGAGCACCTTCTTCTGCGAGTGCGAAGACGGCTACACCGGGATTTTTTGTGAGGAATATGACGCCTGCCACCACCGACCTTGTCGCAACAACGGCACCTGCACTGACATCAGGCAGGGGGGTGAAGGACGCAACTTCACGTGCACCTGTCAACCAGGTGTGTGTGGTGAACTTGTTCTCATTCCAGAGCGTCAGATATTGCTGCTTGGAGGCGGATGCTTGTGCTCGTGATTTTCACTCACTGAGTTGTTTTGTTTTCATTCACTTTTTTCACCAAAGCTGACTTTGCAAGGTTAAGAAAAGATTGTGTTTTGGGTTAAAACTCACAGCATTAACCCTTTTGTGTGTGGCCTATCACACTATCAGTGTTTTTATGCCATATCGTGTGGTTTTACTTTCAGTGCTGTTTTTGAGATAGACTGTTTGAACATCTCAATTCAGGTTTATTTATATAGTGCCAAATTACAACACCATTTGTCTCAAGGTGCTTTATATTGCAGTGTCAAGATACAGTACTCTGAAGAAAGCTCAAACAATGAGCAACACGTGGTAAGGATGTTGGTAAGGAACAACTCCCTGAAAAGAGAAAAAGGAGAAAATAGAGAGATGGGACAAAAGGGAGGGAGAAGGTAAATTAATGATCTGTTCAAATGGTGAATAAAGGTGGTAAATGGAAAGAAGTGCTCAGTGCATCACATCAAGTCCTGCATCAGTCTGAGCCTATAGCAGCATACCAAGAGGGTTCAGGGTCACCTGATCCAGCACTAACTATAAGCTTTATCAAACAGGAAAGTTTTAGGGATAATTTTGAAAGTAGAGAGGGTGTCTGTCTCCCGAATCCAAACTGGGAACTGGTGCTACAAAATACTCGTCTCCCATTCTACTTATAGAAACTCTACACAAGTAAGCCTGCAGTCTGAGAGTGCAGTGCTTTATTTGGACAATATGGTACTATGAAAATCTGTAAGATATAATAGGGCCAGAATATTCAAGATCTTGTATGTGAGGAGAAGGATTTTAAATTCAATTCTGGATTTTGCAGGGAGTCAATTAAGACTCTCTCTTTTTAGACCCTGTCAGGACTCTCGCTGCAACATTTTGCATTAACTGAAGGCTGTAATAAATTACAGTTGTCCAGCCAATGAGTGATAAATGCATGAAGTAGCTTTTCAGCAGCACCCGGAGACAGAGATGGAAAAAGAAAAGCACACCCACATATTTCTTTAAAATGCAAATTAAAGGACGTACATTCCTCACAGTGTTACTGGAGGCCAAGGTAATGCAATCCAAAGCAGAGGCGGAGCCAGACATTGTAAACACCCGGGGCTTAGCCCTAAAGGGTAATATGCGTGCGGGGGGGGGGGGTTGGAAATGACAAAAAAAACCTGCTGTGAAGTTGAAGATTTATTAGGCTGTGTTGTAAGCTTAAAAAAAAACTTAATATGAGAAAAAAAAATATCACATATGTAGCTTAAAAACTGTTTTTTACTTAAACAGCAAGGCAGAACAAAATTAGGGCTGTTTCAAGATACGGGGACTAAACCCCATTTCAACCACACGCAGAACTGATCCAGAATGAAAACAGTAGAATAACAGTTCAAAATCAAGACTACTTCAGGACTTAACCAACAAAGAACCAAAATCAAAACTAGATGACGGTAGCACTGAAAATCATCACAGATCTGCACTACACTGACAACACCTCTTTATTGTGGTAACATGAGATTGTATCTTCGAGGCTTGAGTTTTGCAAACCTATCAATGACATTTTCAGGGTCAACATTATCCAAGTACTCCTTTTCAATAGATAATATGGCCAAATCATTCAGCCTCTCTTGTCCCATGGTTCTCCTTAGCCACATGTGGAGACGACGCAAGGCACTAAAAGAGCGCTCACAGCTGCAGCTACTGACAGGAATGGTTAGTGCAATTCTAAAGATGACCTTCAGAGTTGGGAACATGTCCTCGTCAAGCAAGTGGAAGGCAGTTGTGATGTCGCAAATGTCCTCTTTTTCCATTTTTCTTTTCATGAAGTTTTTTGCCACAACAAGTTCTTCAGGCTTTATTGTCACATGGTAGTGTGCCGCAATGGGTTTTAGGGCATCTTCGGAAAGGAATGTTGGGGAGGATGGATTGCATGCCTGAATGCCCTCCATTATTTTCTGTCCTGCCCCAGAAAATCTGTCTGCTAGCTCCTGCAACATTCGGTCCAAACAAGGAAAGAATATCTCGTACCTAAACTCTGCTGAGCTTGTGAGATTTGGTGTTGCACCACAGCTGGACTCAAGTACAAATCCTTCAAGTCTTTTCTGTTTGTGTCTTGCCCCCTGAGGAATCTGGATGTTGTAGCTTCCACAAATGTCCATGGCCTTCTCAAATATTTCCTCAGCAGCAGCCTCTGTGCGCAGTTTACTCAGTGTATCAACTACCGACATCTTGTACTCCACAGCTTTGCCCATGTCTAGCCTTTCTCCCTGCAGGTAGCGGTGCAGGCCTTCAGTGGTGCCAAGCAGCTGTGAGAACATGATTAACATGTACACAGTCTTGGGTTTTGACAGCTTGGACAAGATCCCTTTAGCAATAGGAGTGTTTGTGGCTTCGAGAGTTGCTAAAACTGCAGAAATGTTGTTGAGAAGGGCTTTGATGGAATTTACTTGGCAGGCCCATCTTGTGTTAGAGAGCTGAACAAGCTCAGATGCAAACAGTCCAAGGTCCTTTTGCAGTTCCTTAAACTTTGTGTGGTTTACCAGGGAGGTGTTAAAAAATGTGTAGACATTTTCCAAAAGTCCAAAGAAGTCAGAAGCAGCTGGAATAGCCTTGCATGTATGGCAAAGGACAAGGTTGAGCTCATGTGCATAGCAGTGCACATATACTGCTTCAGGGTGTCTCTGTCTGAAACGGGCCTGCACACCACCCACAGCACCACTCATGACAGATGCCCCATCATAGGATTGAGCAACACAAATTAAGTCACTGAGCGTGTGATACTGCAACAGCTCCTCAATAGTGTCTGTAATGCACTGTGCATCAAACCTTTCTAGTTTCCGTAGACCAAGAAAACATTCTTTGACATGGCCTTTACATGACACAAAACGTACACACACTGCAAGCTGCTCCGTGTGCCCATCTCTAGCCTCATCAGCCATAACAGAGTACATCTTAGCTTCCTTCATCTCTTTAACTATATTTCCAGTTATTTCATGTGAAATACTGGTTATCATATCATTTTGTGAAAAATGAGACACATAGGTAGTATGTGAGACAGGACTGTAATTTTTCAAAAAGGATCAAATGTTTTCAGCAGCTTCATGCACTCAAGGAAGTTCCCTTGATTATGACTGGTGGATTCCTGCTCATCGTGGCCACGGAATGGTATTCCTTGTTTTCCAAGGAAACTTGTTACAGCTAAGATCCTGTGGAGATACTGTCGTCTCTCTGAAATCTGTGCTGCGCTTGCTGATCTAAGTTGCTCAACAACGTCACCTTGGTTTTTTGTGGTCTTACAGCTGTGCCAGCAGATCATAGAAGACGAATGGCTAGAACTCTTTTCGTGCTCCCTAAAGGCATTTAAAGCCCTCTTCCAATTGCAGAACCCTGAATGACTGAGGCCATCTTTTTTTAAAGTATTCTGCTTCCCAAAAATGCGACATGAAAAACAGAAAGCCAAGTTCCTCACAACAGAATACTCCAGCCATGTAAACTGTTCAAACCAACTCTTATTAAACGCCCTCTGCTGACCTCCAAACTGGCTCAGCGGATATTGTGGGAGGACATTTTGTCTTGGACCACTTTCTAGAGTTCCTAAATCATCTCCTGCTGCTCCTTCCAGTAAACCTCCTTCAGCTGTCCTTAACGATCCACCTGCTGCTTCCTGCTGTGATGCTGTTGTGTTTTGGTTTTCACTTGCTTTCCTGATTTCCCCTGACCTCTCTGAATGATCAGAAAGAGAATCATTACTAATTAATGATCCCTCTGTATTTGTCTTTGTGAGTCACAAGTTTGTGCCATATTATTTTTAATTCTACCAAAGTACTCTATTTAGATTCAGAAAAGTTTATATAACTAATTAGCCTTGTTGTGCAAATAAGTTTGCATAACTTAATAAATATAGAATTTGAAAAATAACAAACCTAAAAAGATACACTAGGTACTAGATATGTGTTCTGATGTTTTGGCAAACAACCATTTGACTAACATGTCTGTCTCACCTGGTTCTTGTTCCATTTCTCTTCTGTCCTCATTCTCCTCTCCATCTCCCTCTCTCTCCCTCTTTGTGCTGACAATCAAACCAAACACCAACATCATCAAATATACAGTTGAAACCAGATATTTACATGCTCTTCAGATAAAAACACAAACACTTATTTAAGGTAAAACCTCAAAGTAGACTAAATGTTTAATTCATATTTGTTAACTTTAAGAGTAAAGAGAGAAACTATCTGTATTTCTTAATTGCAAATGACACCCAAATTGTATTCAAAATTGAGCCACACTTATGGAGCTCCACAGTTCTTTTCCTGGTGTTTTGTTGACATCTCTTGATTTTCCCATGTCACAGAAACAGGCTCTGTGTTTTGCCTTATATGCATCCACAGCTGTGCCACCAATTTACTCACATGGACTCTACTAACCTATCAGAAGCTTCTTCAGCTCAGAATGGAATCCTCTGGAGTTTTCTTATTATTTAACAATAAACTTAGTGTATATGTACTCCTAAATTTGATGAAAGTGATAATAAATAGACAGATCTCTCTCTCTTTATTCTGACATTTAACTAATTCAGAATATATTTCAATATTTATCTAAAACAAAAGTTTACTCTAAATTGATGTTGTACAGTAAAAATGTTTTATGTTTTCTCCCTAAAGTGTATGTAAATATCTGGTTACAAATGTGAATATCCTGCTGTGTACTGAAATCCCTCTTGTTTTGCATAGAAATATACTGAACAACATACAAAGCATAATATATAAAATAACATTTACCTGAGTTTTTTCTTTGAAAGAACCCTCGAATGTCCATTCTTATATTTCAGTACATAACTGAAACCGATTTAGTCGGAGAGGGTAAGAACTGAAAATATGAAATAAACACACGTAAGCTAAGACTCTCTAAAAAATAGCATTTGTTCGGCTTTTCATTTCACCGTGTGTTGATTCACTTGAAGAGCAAATAACGTAATATTGGTCAAGTGATCAGTTTCATATCAATCTTTCGTGATTCACCGTCATATTTACATTATTTGTACGGTACGAATGATTTGCTTTGGTACCTGGTCAAACTTAAGCTCTCCTCTGTCTGCCTGGCTCCGTCTCTCCAACAGCGCACTCACGAGCAGCAGCTGCCCCGCCCCCTCGCTCAGTCGCTTAGTGCCTGAGCTTGGATCATACCAATATCAGGGGGGGGGATTCACGCACAGTCGTAAATTCCCACAGTGTGCACTATGTGCTTCGAATATTGTGTGTACTTTTTGTTTTATACAGTTGTCAGCCAGGCATCTAACTATGAAAAAATTACACTCCAAAATACCCCGGGCTTCTGACAAAACAACCCGGGCTTAAGCCCCGTAAGCCACCCCCACGCTCCGCCCCTGATCCAAAGTAAGTATCAGCTAGACACCATGTTTCTAAGAGCTTTTGGGCCGAGTACAATAACCTCAGTTTTATTTGAATTTAGAAACAGAAAATTTCATCCAGGCCTTTATACCTTTAGGACATCTGGCTTGATGGATAAATATAGCTGGGTGTCATCTGCATAGCAATGGAAATGTATGCAATGTTTTCTTGTAATGTATAAAAACTAGAAATTTAAAAAGTAGTGGTCCCAGTATGCTTTTGTATTTGAAGAAGATTCCCCATTCACATATTTTGGAACCTGACTGTGTTGTCTTGGCTGGGAGGTGAGAGCTTCTTTCATTAAGAAAATGTCTGAATAAAAAGAGCAGCAGAGAGTAGCCTGAACTTTTGATCTTGTCAGATTTATTTTGAGACGGGAACTGGAAAAAAAGACCCTGTGGTAGGAAGGTAAATGTCACAGGTGACTACTGATTGCCAGTCACTTCTCATTAGCATGTTGTGCTAACGAGCCCTCTGTGAGCATCTGTTTGGAAAAAAATTAAGAAAGCGGAAACAGACAGCAAACACCACCGTCTTTACTAGGTGGCTCAGGTGGTCTTGCTGACATTATTCTTTAATTAGAAACCAAATTAGGCACAACTCTGAGCAGCCACTCTTAATAATATTAAATATTACTACGATCATGCTGTAGTTAGGCGTTGTTAGGTGGTTGCTAGACAATGTGATGACATCATAATATAACATGCCTAAATTGCGTTTACATTAGGTGTCATTACAGTAAAATTAATATCAGGCTTTTTTAATAAGGTGTTGTAAGTGCACAAAGGCTACAAATGTGTCAATTTAGCCAGCTGGTAGGTTGTTGCTAGGCAAGATGATGACATCTTAATGTATCATGCATCCCTCAAGTTACGTGGATATTCATTATTTAGTTATTACCCTAAAGTGAAAATCATGTTATAGATGGCATTACAGCCTGTTGTTAGGTGGTTGCCAGGCTGGTAACATAATAATCATGATATCTGATGTAGATAAAGACTCTCAGGGGTGTAAGGTGTACCTGTGTGCCATTTTTGGCTGTTGAACTGATTGTGTGGGAGCAATTTGCAGGCAAACAGAGATTTCATGTATTGGAATAAAACAGCTAAAAGGTCAAGAGTAATAACACAAATGTAATAACACAGTACTTAATTAGCAATCCAACAATCTAACATTGAAAGCAAATCATTTCCAGCTTTTCCATGTATTCATCACTTTAGTCTTCTGCAGATGTATAAATATTTATATATCACATCCTTGTATGATAACAATACACAGAATGTTAACTCCAGCAAAAGCAGTGTGATCATAAACCTCGTGTCTCTCAGGTTATGAAGGAGAGCGTTGCCAGTTGTTGGTCGATCACTGCGTCTCCCAGCCCTGCAAGAATGGAGCCACTTGTTTCAGCAGCCTGGCCGGGCCCAGGTGTTACTGTCCCGAAGGTAGGAAGCCCGTTATCGCATGCTAGAACCAATCGTGTGCCGTAAGTGAATCAGAAGGAATGAGTGAAGCTGCCAGAAATGAGTGGTCTGTGTGCTTGAGATTGCCAAGAAACCTCACAGCTTATGGTGTTTGTGTGCCTTTGTGAAAAAGAAGGAAAAAGAGAGAAATCTGTAGAAATACGTTTGCCGCAGTAGTGTGTGCAGCTTTTAGCTGTTATCATAGACGCTGCGTGTGCGTGCGTGTGCATGTGTGAGAGTATCTGTGCCACTGACATGCTTAATTTGAGCCCTCCTCCTCTATTTTAATTAGTCTTCATAGCCCAATTGACCTAAAACCTGTGGCCACAAAGCAGTTGTCAAAACAGCATTTCTCAACACTGCGGTTTCCAGTATGTACACAGACTGTGAAAATATTAGCCGACCGTGGACATCAACATGTGAATAAAGAGAGCCTTGAGTGAAAATTGTTTTGTTGTTCCAGGGATAAATCCCAGCAGTCAGTTCATTCTCAGTCTGGAGGAGGCCTCACACACATTATCAGTCTACAGCTGCCTAAGGAGCAAGGTCTCCAGAGAGGAAAGGAATTCATAATCCACTGCTTTTATGAATGTTGTCTTAAGATTAAAGTGCTTGCAGGGCTCAAAGATGACCCCACGATGTCTTATTATCTGTATGTCAGAAACTTTAATGTCTTTTGTTTTTTTTAAGTGTGTTTGAAAACTAGGGAAGACTTCAATTCAAAGAATTCAGTTCAAATGTATTTATACAGCAACAAACTACAACAACAGTTGCCTCAAGGCTTAAGGAAGGAGATCCTTAATAACAGTGTTAAACTGCTGTGTCAAACATAAGGCCCAGGGGCCAAAATCGGCCCAGCAGAGACTATGATCCAGCCCACTCGACAGCTTTGCAACAAGTGAAGGACGGCATGAGTTTTAAATATTTAACTATATTTATTACATATTATTCAATATTATTACCTTCCTGTTTTATAGGTATTTAAAATAAAAATTTCTGTAAATGACCAAAAACGATCTGTTTTATAGTTAAATGACATTCTGGGCAATGAGTTACCAGAACTTGTTCCAAAATTTTATACATTTATTTTTTACAGTTTATGCCCAAAGAGTCATTGGGACAGACTTCATTCTTTTACTATCACAGCATTTCTTTGTTATGCAGAAAATATACTGCTGAAATTGCACTTTATTTTCTAATACCAACATATCTTAGGGATTAAGTGTGCAGTTAAACTTCTTCATACCGATAGACCGGGGGGATTCACTGGTCTGGCTTACTTGAGATCAAAGTGGGCTGTATGTGGACCACGGTGTGAGTGAGTTTGACATTCTCAGGTGTAAAACCTCTGAGTAAGAAATCATCAAAGGCTTTTATTCACAACTCATGGAGGTGGAAAAAAAATGTATTCCACCTGTTTCAAATTGTTATAAACCCAACAAACGGCTGTTACTGGCTTCCTATGACAGCCAGCTGGTGCCGTCTTGCACCTTCTAGCAGGCATCACTAAGATGAAAAACAGAACAAGTCAGAATGGCACTACATGCAAAGAGTCCATACAAACATTTCCTTGGTGAAAGTTATCTGATTTCTGCCAACTCCACCATTCTCACACAGATTTTAGTTGCTCTTTCAAACTGGAAACACTCCACCTATGTCGATGCAGGAACACCGCACAGTTAAATGAATTGACAACAGCCTACTGCGCCTTGTAGCTGGGGGAAAAGTTTGCCTACTGGTAATATCAATGGCAGTGATAACAGCTGATAACAACCATTTAATGGACCGATAACACTGGCTTTCCAGCTTTTCTTCTCTCTCTCTCTCTTTTTGGGAGCCAGTAGAGCAGAAACGCTCTGCAATCCATGATAAATGAGACACTCTGTATTTATTATTTTTCTCCACTGGCAAAGAAGTACAAGCAAAATTAAACAGCCAAATTGGCACATGCAGAGGATGCGTGTTCATGTTTTTAAATGCTGCTTAGAGCACAGATAGGATCTCTTCCCATATAAGTTTTCTTTCAGTGTCTGCACAGACACAAGCAATAAGTAAAAGGATGGGAGGCATGACAACTCCAGTAGCTGTCATCAGAGATGCATCAGCTTTGGGATCAATAGGGCAAATACGACAACATGAGCTGCATTTTGATTTGCTCGATTCGCCTCACAGGGAAACAAGATATTCTCATCCCTGTTTGTTTTTCCTACCGGCAGCATTTGACAAAAACAAATTTTCAGAGAGAATTTGAGCCAAGAAACAGCCAAACTGGTGTTTGAGATCTCTATCCACTGGTTTTTATTGGTTTTAACCCACAGTTTTTACTGCAATCAGCATCATGTTATCAAAAATATCTCTACATTTTTCCAATCTATACCTGCTTTTCGACTCATAGTAACACAAAGTATGTACTTAGTTCCAGCTGCAGCACTTTCTCTGATGTAGAAGTCATAAGGGTTCACTTGCAATTTTCAGTTTTCAGTATAGCACCAAATTGCAATAATACTTGCCGCAAGCAGGGGCGGATCTACTGTGATGGCATGGGGTGGCATGTCCCAACCTAAAAATAATCTGTTGCCACTCCTAGTGTCACTCTAGCTTTGCATATGACAACATTGTTTATTAAAATAACCTAGCATTAAGAGTTTGAGCCTCGCTACAATTAACATTGAATACATGAAAACATCGGCCAC
The DNA here is from genome assembly GCF_057382185.1 of Mchenga conophoros. Classification (NCBI taxonomy): domain Eukaryota; kingdom Metazoa; phylum Chordata; class Actinopteri; order Cichliformes; family Cichlidae; genus Mchenga; species Mchenga conophoros. The sequence goes on from NC_140539.1 coordinate 13,441,400, forward strand.
AGGTTGATATAGATTTATTTTTTGTTTTAAGCAGCAATCGACCCTTGATTGTGCCAGAGTACATTTTAAATCAACACCAGGGGCATTTCAGATCAACACAGGTGGTTGATTGTTACAGTCTGGAAATGAATGAACGTGTGTGTAATAACCCAATAACTCATGAAAAATGATGTTTACATTTTTGGAGAAAATGTTTTCATGATAGTGCAGGTTTCTGACATTTTGTGTAAATTTAAGCATGTGACACTTTAATTATTTGTAATAAAAAGAGCGTTAGACGTGTTAGAAGAGTTAGACTTGTGTTTCTAACACGAGTTATAACACGTTGTGTAGCTTTCTGGATTTTAAACTTACTGGGCTACACACTTATTTATTATATAGGCTAGGACAGTACATAAAATCAAAAAATATTACATTATTCATGTAACTGAAATGTCTAATTATTTGGGTTAAAGTCAATAAGAAAGTTACAGACTATGTTTATATGAAACGTGTATACATGCTGTATTTAATGTATTTTAACCACATATACATATACAGTCTGAAAGAAGGCCTCACACACATTATCAGTCTACAGCTGCCTAAGGAGCAAGGTCACCAGTGAGGAAAGGAATTCACAATCCACTGCTTTTATGAATGTTTTCTTAAGATTAAAGCATATGCGTAAAGTAATAGCTTTGATATCCATGCCACCCTCAGATCTGCCCCTGGCCTCAAAGTACCTTATATTGTAGGTAAAGATTAATACAGAAAAAAACAACAATTGACAAGCATTTGACAACAGTGTGAAAGAAAAACTCCCTTCTAAGAGGAAGAAGCTCAACCATAATTTCTCCTGAAAACAGTGACTTCCAAAAAAGCTATCGTCCCTATTTTATTGCTATATTTTAGTGTGTTTAAATTTGTGTGGTCAGAAGCAGAGAGTTTAATAAACAATGAACCAGGTGTCCAGGTTTGCAGCCCAGTCTTACTAAGTGTCCTTACCTACCTGCTTCATCATTTCCCTGTCACATGGCCATAAAGAAAAAACAAATCTTCAGTCCTGACTGGCAGATAACAACCTGTAGACTGTGGATCATGACAGCAATCATGCCTAATTTACAGGGAATGTCTTGGGTTGTTTTTTGTGCATGTTAGTATCAGTTGGAGATTTATTATCTGGACAGAAATTGCAAATTTTCAAATGTTTTGAAATGAAAATCTAGTTGTTTGGACGTAGCCTTGTTTTAAGACAGACTTTGAGAAGAAGAATGCAGGAAATTTAACTTTGATCCAAAGTGCTGGAAAAGTCAAACCTGTAGGTCTCATGTTTAATCTGAATTTCATGTGTAAGTAGGCCATGTTTCGCACTCTGAATCCTCAACAGAGACAACCACCGTCATATTAACTTCTTCTCACTTACACACACCGACAGAAAAGTGTGAAGTGTGAACGCCAGCACTGTGGCTGCCTCCAGCCAAAAGTAGAAGGGTGGAGGAGTGAGCAGGCTAGCTAAATTTATACTGTTAACTCCTGGCAGTTTGAATGCTGGCAGCAGGAACGAACAGACTCCTCTCTGTCAGCTGGGACCTATGTCACAGTGTAGTTGTGCCTCTTTAGATAAATGTACGTGTTACCGAAAAAATAAAAGCTGAACCAGACAAAGAGAGAAATGAAGCTCAAGTTCTTAAATGGAGCTAATATGTTAAATACGAAGGAAAGCGGGGGGATTAAACCACAGCGGAACAAATGCAAATCAGGAAATTAAATTTATGTGTGTGTTCGGTATCAGCGGCGCTTTTGGAACTGTATGAGAGAAACGGGGAAAGGAAGATGAGATGAGGGGGCTTGGAAGAAGTCAGAGGACCAAAGAAAGGAAGGGATGAAGCAGAAAGAGAAGGAGGCAGCAAAGGGAAGAAGAGCTGTGGTGATATTTTCCCTGCCTGCTCCTGATTGCTCCTGTCCGCCCTGCTGAATGATAAATGTCCTGCTCACACGGTGAAATAAAGTCTTGCAGATCAATGGATGCTTCAGAGAGATCTCTTCATTAGTTCAATTGAGTGTGCACTCTGGTGCAGTCAGCACAGGGAGTTACTACGCTGTGAATCAGAGGACCAAGACATACAAAGAAAAGGTATGTGCGTAGAGACTGTGTCTTTCTGCTCTCTGCAGCACAATGGTGGTTCTCATGGGAGGTGAACACGGAGGAGGAGGAGGAGGAGGAGGAGAAGGGGTGACGGGAGGAGGTTATTTTTAGAATCGGAAGATAGGTGAAAGAGGCAGAGGCTCACAAGATAATGAGAGGAGGCGAAGAAGAAACACGTGAGGCACATCAGCAAATGAGATCATGGATGTGCACAGGACAGAGCCCCCATACAAACACGGAGGAGCATGACGGAAACAGACTCAGCCCCTTCAGAGATGCTGGTGTAGCATTATAGATGTCCCTGTCAACACAATATTTCGGTGTGCGTTAAGGTGCTGTCACTCTGTTTTTTTGGTGACCTGACTAAGGAAGAGGGACTGATGAAAGAACATTTTGAGTCAAACCATTTGCTCTCTCTTTCTTTCTGAGGATATTATAGAAAACAAGCCATTAATCAGGCTTCAAGGTGTAATTTAACATTTTTCTGAATATGCTGAATTGCTTCTTTGAGGACCACTGTTGGGCAAGTTACTTTGAAAAAGTAATTAATTATATTTACTAGTTACTTCTTCAAAAAAGTAACTGAGTTAGTAACTGAGTTACAAGATTCTAAAAGTAATTAATTGAAAAGTAACTATTGCGTTACTTTAAAAAAAGTTTTTTAACTACTTTCCTCTACATTTCACCTTTAAAAACTATTTACTTTGCCTTGTTTCGTATCATCCTTTAGTTTACAGTTATGTTTTCATTTTGACACACTGTATTAACACAATTGATCTAAATTCAGACAAAAAACATAAAAGTTGAAAAGGTTATATTTTTTACTGTAACAACCACAAACATGTTTAGTGAATCATATTTCATAACTTTAAATGCAAATATAAATTATCAATTTTAAAATCATATGCACAAGTTTTGCAAACAACAAAGTTATTTGCAGCCATTTACCTTTTACCCATTTTTTAAATAACCATTCAAACTATTTACAGAACAATCAGTTGTTCTGCATTCAGTAAGATGCCACACAAATTATTTGTGCCACTCCAAAAAAATAATTTCTGTCCACTATAAAGGAGAACATCACAGCCTGATACCTGCAGGTCTGACAGCAGCAGGTGTATCACTCCTGTTTCTACCTGGAGACAGCAGTCGCCTCATTGTTCTGACACACAACACAAACCTATCCACAACACTACACACTAACTACACAAGACAACACATTAACTACACACTCCAAACATGCTAAACGTCACAAATTTCTCAAAACTCGCTCTCTTTTTTTCTGCTGTCTTTCTTTCTTTCTTTCTCTCTCTCTCTCTCTCTCTCTCTCGTGCCATCACTCCTAAAACTTTCCCCTCTTCCTAAACAACCAAATGTCATGTCGCCACATCATTTTTTGATTGGTCGACATTTTTCCACAAACACGAACGGGCTGTTTTTTGTTTTGTTTTATTATTTTTTGGTCATAAGCAGAGAGTGATTGCTGCGCTGTCCTTAGACAGTAAATGTGGCGAAACTATTGAGGAAAAAACGCTGTGTATATATTTTTATCATGACTCTGGTTTTACGAGGCTTATCAACACAATTTAAAAACTGGTATATATCACCTTGTTGCTTTGTCTTGAAGTGGTCATGTGATTGGCTTACCACGACTACTTTATTCTTCCTCAGTCAAACAGCAGCACTCATGCGATTGTTTTGCCCCCTTAGCTCCAGGTGTTGTGCCAAAAAGTGATCGTCTGCCAGAAAGTGATTGCTGCCCGCGGGAGCGCGTTCTCGATTACTTACATAGACAGCTGCTTCCATGCAACTGATATAAGGTGCAGCAAGCTAAAGACAGCTGCAACTGTCTGTTTGTTGAAAAATAGTAGTGCGACCGCACCACATTTTCCTGTTAGTAACGGTAACGACGTTGTAACGATAGAAATAGTAATTAGTTAGATTACTCGTTACTGAAAAAAGTAACGCCGTTAGTAACGCCGTTATTCCCATCACTGTTGAGTACTGATTCTGCAGCATCAAAACTGTTTTGTATTGATCATTGCATACAGGTGCTGTTTCTTTTTACAGTCACATTGAGTAGATACAGTTAAATTATTGCATTCTAATTTACACTGGTCACTTTATTACGTGCACATTTTCAGGTGGTCATTAATGCAAATACCTAATCATGAAATCACATTGCACCAGCTCAATGTGTTTAGGCATTTAGACATGGTCGAGACAGCCTGCTGAAGTTCAAACTGCTGATCTACTGGGATTTTCACACGCAACCATTTACAATTCACAACGAGAGAAAAAAAGAGACATAAAAGAGAAAATCTCTATTTAGCAGCGTTTCTCTGAGAGAAAATGTCAGAGGCCAGGAGAGTGGCCATACTGCTATAAGTTGATAGGAAGGCAACATTAACTCAAAGAACCAATCACTGCAACCAGCGTATGCAGAAGAGTGTCTTTGAATGTGCATCATGTCAAACTTTGAAGCAGTTGACCTGCACCAGCAGAAGACCACACCAGCTAACAGCTAACAGCAGGAAACTGAGGCTACAGTTCACACATGCTGAGAACATTGGAAAAATGTTGGTGTGATAATGAGTCTTAATTTCTGCTTTAACCCCCAAAGTGTAGGGTCAGAATTTAACATACACAACATGAACGCATAGATCCTGCCTTGTATCAAAGGTTCAGGTGTAATAGTGTGCTGGATACTTTCTTGGCACAGTTTGGACCCCTTCGTTCCAACTGACCACAGTTTAAATATCACAGCCTACCTGAGTTTTGTTGCTGACCATGTCCATTCCTTTATAACGACAGTATACCCATCTACTGATGGCTGCTTCCAGCAGGATAGCTCACCATGTCAGAAAGCTCAAATAATCTCAGTCTGGTTTCTTGAACATGACAATGAGTTCGCTGTACTTAGATGGTCTCTACAGTCACCAGATCTCAACCCATGGGGTGTGGTGGAATGGGAGATTAGCATAATGGATATGCAACCGAAAAATCAGCATCAAGTGTGTGAGGCTGTCATGTCAATATAAAATACACTGAAGGCACAATGGGCTCTTGTCAGGTACTAGCAAAGTGTACCAAACAAAGTGGCCAGTGAGTATATAAAGTCTGAATTAGTTTAACTTTCTCCTGAGCATTTTCTCTATTAGACCTACCACATATCATACAAATACTGCCCTTTGTTTGTTCTGTTTGAGGAGTGTTAGCTTAGCTTAGCAGAAAGCTAGCACTGGAAAACGGCTAGCGTAAATCCCTCCAACCACTGCGACACACTGCCATTAAAAAAAGTTTGATCTTTTTTACTGAAACATTTAAAACATAGTTTTACACTGACAGAGTTGTGTTACAAAAGAATTAGACTTGAAAACATTAAAAGCACATATATAATTCAAACTAGTTTTTCTACATATGTAATGTTTAATGTGTTCTTAATTTATGATGTATTCAGTGACGCAAATAAACAGGACCTGGCTTTGTGTTTCCTCCGTGTGTAGTTTTAAAGGTAAATTGACTGTTTACTGACTTTAGCTTCACTCCCTCTTTTGACAAAAAAGTAATCCGGTGTGTTTTCTTGCATACTAAACTTTTCTTTTCAGTAAATAATAGCATGTAATCTTAAACTGCGCGCACTTAAATTATATAACCATACGTACCAAATGCACAATTTAAGAAGTGAAATAACTGCGTCAGAAAAATGCTTTTAAGTCTAAAACATTACAGGAGTATAGTATAACCAGGACTGTTTAATGCACTCCTGCATTACTTACTGTGGTTTTCTTGCATGATAAATGTCTATTTATTTATTTATTTATTGCTTTAGGGAAAGCATTTGACTTCATCCTATTGTCCTGCTCTGTACATATTTTTGGTTGCTGGTGCTTTGTCGTCATATTTAATACACCGTATGCAGCATGAATAATTGAAGCACATCCCTTTAGTTAGTGGTTATAAATGCAATAAAGTTCACTCAAAGAAAATAAAAACAAAACTTATGATCCCCTTTAACTGTAGAGGAGTTTCTTTTATCCCATTAACATTTTTCTGCAAAGTTCCATTTGCATTAAGAAGCGGCTTCAGTGGGCAGTTGAGTGGGTGCAATTTTATGCCAAAGTAGATGCCACATATTGGATTGCAACACCCGCCTTGCATAAACACAGCCCCTGCTGTGTCACCCACTGTTGAAAGCAGGTTCATCTGAATCCCAAAGCTTTCCCTTCAAAACTAACAATTTACCAGTAATAGCGCAGCTGTATGCTTTAAGCCTCTCCTTCCAGCAAATTAAGGATATTTGCTCCCTCTCTGCCCTCTCACAGGTTACCAGGGTGCTACATGTGAGCAGAAGGTGGACCCGTGTGCCTCCAGCCCCTGTCACAATAACGGGACATGCTACGCCCAGGGCCCCGGCCCCCTGGGGTTTGGATGTAGCTGCACAGCAGGGTTCACAGGACCCACCTGCGCCCAGCTGGTGGACTTCTGTGCCCTGAACCCCTGCGCTCACGGGGTCTGCCGCAGCGTGGGAAACAGCTACAGGTGTCTTTGCGTGCCAGGTAAGCTTATAGTTAACATAAAAGGGCTCGGTCTACTTAAACGAAAAGAGTTTTATGACATCTATGAATCCTCAGATAGTTTTACTTGTTATGTGAGGAGTGGAGGTAATTCTTTTAAATGATCTGATTAAAAATTAAACCAAATCAGCTACAAAGGCTGAATTAAACTGCACCAGAAATATAATAGGCTGATTCATACAAGTAGAAAAGTTGAAACTCTGTTTACTTAAAAGCCTGAAACCTCTGAGAGTAGAGTGGGGAGTAGAGTGAAGCTGGACTTTTTATTTTTAAATAAAACTACATGTCCACTGAGTTCCTGGACCGATGAGATTTTGACTGATGTCACTGAGAAATTCACATTTTAAGAGCCTTCATGAAACCTCTTGAATCCTTACTTTGATCAATCTCCACTCTGTATCTGGATTTACCACCAGCACATTAAACTTTGTAATAAGTAAAAGGATGGTGACTTGTAGTCCTGGCTTAGACTCAGGTGTGTTTAAATGTCATCTGCCCCAACGATGAGTGTTTTTTTTAGACGATAGCACGGCGCTGCTGGTGCTGAGGCCTCACTGATTAAATCAATTGAGTGGAATGATGACTTGTCATTATCTATTGTCTTGCAATTACCTTGCTAGGATGGAGAAAATGATGACTTTCCCAATGGCCCATCAACATAATTTGACACTTTGCCCCTGCTTCTCACTGTTTATACACGCTGTCAGTCAAATGTACAGAGGAGTAACCATCTCAGTGTCATATTTTATGCTCCCATTCACGCTCCTTTCACACGGCTAATCTAGTTCCTGTCTCTTTGGAAGAATGGCAGAAAGCAATTAGAGCTTAAAGTGGATCTATTTGGAGCTGATTTCCTGCTCCGTATATGTGATTCACAGACCTAAACTGATAGGAGCAGCTCGTCGCTCTGTCTGAAACACGCTGTTTTAGCTCTTCTTCCTTTAAGTTTACTTTATTCTGATTGGCTGCCCCTCACAAATAAAAGGTTTAAACAGCAGGTAGGTGGGGCTTCTGTATCTGAGACGACCATTTTAACTATATCACCTCTGTGTGATTCACACTGAGTCAAGATAAAACGGTTGAAAACAAGAGTTTAAGTAGTCTGGAGATTTCCACCTGTACACACGCTGACCTCAATATTTGAGATTTTAGCCCTTTTAATATTAGAATCCATTGTTGTAACAAAATATGTCTGCCACAAAATAAGGAAGAGCAAATGGTCCGCTTTGATCCTTTAAAGTCTAAACCCTGAAATAATCGCCAGAAAATTGTATTTTGTGACAATGGAACTTTTCATTAATTTAATATGAATTTGAATATATGACTTTTAATTCCTATTATATTTGCCACATTCATTTTTGCAGCATATTTATTGCTTAAAAATGTAGTGTGGAATTTATTTATTTTAATAAATACATATAAATCACACTGATAATGTAGAAGTGGAAAACTCACAGAAACTGTATGCGTGCATCAAATATGATACATTAAGCATTAGGGGCTAAGATTATGTTTGTTTTCTTATGTTAATGTCATTTTTTGTGAAAGCGCCTGACATTTCAGTACAAAGAGTTTTAAAATTTACATTTTGGTGTCTTTTTTTAAATTCCTGAAACGAAGCAGTATCAATGTTGAGCAGCAAGACTTGGATTTGTAATAATGCCTTCTTATTTCATGTTCTTCCCTTTTATTCAAACGGCTCTTACTGTGCTCTGAGGCAGAGCGGGCGCCCACTTCTTTTCAATTATTGCGACACTACCTGCATATTTTTCTATTTTTCATAACGTTGTGTTACTTTCACGTGTTCTTTTCTTCTGCTTGTCCTTTTGTCCTTTCTCATCATCATCCTGTAACATTTACCGCACCTCATTTCCCTCTTATCCTCTGTTGTCTGGTTGCCATGGAGAAGCTGTGTGTGTGTGTGTGTGTGTGCGTGTGCGTGTGTGTGTGTGTGTGTGTGGCTCCCAGTCTGTCGTCTGTGTTTGTGTTTTGTAGCTGAACAGATGCTGCCATCCAATCAAATGCCTCTGCTCCCTCTGTAATGGGACTGGTGAAATTGGTAATTTGTAATTAGCATCCCAAGCATCACACTCACACACAAACACACACACACATGTGCGCGCACACACACAGATACACACACATTGCAGTGTTTTGGACCAAAACGATCTTTTCTCCCCATCATCAGAATGTCAGTTGCTTGCGGCATGTTTATGTGTCTGCATTAAAGTTTTAATTTCAGTGTGTGTGTCTGTGTGTGTGAGTCCACAAATGCAGCAGTGTGACCGTCTCCATGGTGTCGGTGTGCGGATGTGTGGGGTTGTGTAAATGCCTGTTGGCTGTTTGAAAGAAAGCTTCTGGGGAGCTGATATGTTGAAGGATCTGTCCTCCTGTTTCCTGTAATCCTGCTCACATGAGAGGCTGCCAGCCCACAGAAAGCAGGCAGAGTCTTGGAAAGGCACTTGACATTTCACTGACATTTCACAGAGAGGGCCCTGGAGGTTCTAACTGGGCTCCTCATTAATTGCTCTCCTCTCTTTTCCCCAAACACACGTTAGCTGTAGCCCGAGGAGGGCTTGTTGATGCTTCAGTCAGTACTTGCACCCAGCCGAGAGATGCAGTCAAAGTTGGAGACGAGATAATGAAAACACTCGATCTGCATCTGTTGTAGCCACAAAATCGAAGTGCAAGTTACACACGTCCTATATGAAAAGCGCAAAACACACAGCTGAAGAGGCACTGATGCTCTGATGCGCTGACCATGTTAATGCTGGTCTCAGTACACAGCTGCCATCCTATGGAAAACACGGTGCACTGCATGTCATTTGACATTGATTTAATATGCGCTCATACCCCTGTTGGCTAATTTATAAATCCCTGTAAAGAAATACAGAGGCACATACGGTGGTCCAGTTGTTATTGTGTACGCTGTAGTGTGCGGTTCAGTCAGGTAAACACGTAAAATGTTGAGCTTCTAGCATTGATGGCAGTAGGTCTCAATGCTGGTGTCAAGTGCGACTTAAAAGGTTGAAATATTTTTAATCTGCTCAGAGCACTGAGAGCAAGAACAGTGACCGAGGAAGGGCGCGTGAGGAAATTGCTTCATAGTGCCACAAGATGAATGCTACGGGTTGTTTGATAGGCTGTTGCTGTGTGAACTGTTTTTGAGGCGCTATTACAAGGACCCTCTGCTCAGCTTTAACTCGTGCTGGGGTCGTTACTGAAAGAAAATCATGTGTTACACATTACGTGCTACTATAATGAAATGTAATGCATCACTTGACATAATTACTCCCTGAAGAAATTAATTTGTTACAATAGAGCCCGACTGATGTGGGATTTATAAGGCCAATAAGGATACCAATATTCAGTGATTTTAAAATCCAATACGTCAGCCAATATTTTTTTTTTTAATTTTTAGGCACACGAAACATCTATGATGGAAGAAATTCCAGGAGAGTGAAAAAGTGGTCTAATTTGAGCTTTCTACTACTATTCATTTCCATATTTTTGTGAAGTGTGGGGGATTCGAGCCTTTTGCGATCAGTTTCCTGTGGAATTGAAATAGCCGTATCTAGAGATCTACTTAACATGTCATTCAATATTTCTAATCCAAACATCTGCTACTATGGAATTTCTAAAGTGTTGCTCAAGTTCAAAATAAAACTTTGAGAGCTTGGAAAATTTTGTAGTGTGACCCACCATACCATATTTGAAGGCCTTTAGAAAGAACAGCATGAAGCTACTCAAATGTACATGTATGGTCTTAAAGATATTAGAGCCTGAAAACTAAATAAAAAATATTTTCATGCATATTCACAGTGATGCAAAGAAAATCAGGAAAATCAATTTGTACCATTACTGTGTTTCACTGCAGAAGGATACACACTTTCTGTCTCTGTGTCTCACATAAACACAAACCCTTTGTTATTACATAATCATTCATAAAGACTGTGATTTTATTCTGAACTGTATGAATCTGTGTCCTGTTAAGGCTACCATGGCTTGTACTGTGAGGAGGAGTACAATGAGTGTCTGTCTGCCCCTTGCCAAAACTACGCCACCTGTAGGGATCTCATCAATGCCTATGAGTGTGTCTGCACACCCCAGTTTGAAGGTATGTGTGTGTATCCGAATATGTTTTAGAGTGCTAAAAGTGCTGCCCGGTGAATTATTGAAAGCTCTTTTTGTATGTGTGCATGCAGGCAGACACTGTGAAATCTACAAGGACCCATGTCTGAAGATGCGCTGCCTGAATGGAGGCCGCTGTGAAAGTGCGGGACTTAATGCTTCCTGTTCCTGCCCGCCTGGATACCTGGGTGAGCACAGCCTGACGACCAGCTGCGTGTTTCTGTGATTATGGCTGGTGATGAAGATGAATGTAGCTGCGTGGAAAATGAAGTCAGGCTGTGATCCATCAGCCTCACTTTGAGCTGTTGACGTTATTGCTAAAAAAGTCATTTAATGCCACCTTACCTGTCTGCTCAGGGGAAAAATGTGAGGTCGACATCAATGAGTGCGACAGCAACCCTTGTCACCACGGAGGCACGTGCATCGACCAATCAAATGGCTTCACCTGTCACTGTCCACCTGGGTGGGTGGGACCCAGCTGCGAGATCCGTAAGTCACCCTGTCAGAAACTATCTCATCAGATATTATTCTAAATAATAAAATGATGATTGGGCCGCAGCTAGTACACACACACACACACACACACACACACACACACACACACACACACACACACACACACACACACACACACACGTGTGTTTTAGAGCATGCTGAACGTTGTTAGAGGTAAATCTAATTGGGGACGGTGGTTTTGGTCCCCAAAGGGAGAGGTGTCCCCAATTGACTGGTGTGTGAGCTGATAGAAGTCCCCAATTTTGACACAAGCAAACACACACACACACACACACACACACACACACACACACACACACACACACACACAACGAGTTCCAGAGGCGGAACCTTATTGTCTTTAGTGGTCCTCTGACTTTCCACTGTGAGGTTGAAATTTGAATGTAGTTCCTGGTTCCTGATAACTAACCCTTTGACCCATTGACTTTTCAGTGGGCACCATCGTCTGTGATATGATTTTCACACCTAAATGCAGGACGTGGGCAGGCTGAGAATAAAACAAGAGATTTGAATCTTTTTTAAAACTTCAAAAAAGAAACAAAAAACCATTCTAAAGATTTTAAAAACTAATGATACTCTTCGGTGTCCGTATATTTTCACATCTACGTGGTAATGCTGGCATCACCTCTGTCAGAATAGCAGAAAATTCTGCTGAAAAACCATAGATACAATCTGCCTTGCAAAGCCATCTATTGTGCCAAAGTGCATGGACACAGACCGCATGTTTGACACCCCTGGACCCATGCAGCAAACTCTTAAATCAGAATGTGTCCGCTCTTTAACCTGTGTAGAAGCAGATATGCTGCTTGATAATGAGCCAAATGCTTCAAAGTTTTCCCCGATGACGTGATAAAGAAGTGACCTTCCTCCTCCAACTACAAACAGGAAGCTCACGGGCAGCATCAGTGTTTGTATGACACTCACGAGGAGACCTCTGAGCAGGAAGGCTGCAGTCACACAGCTCTGCTTCTCCCTGCTGTTCACTCTCACCAGCAACATTCACGCAGAAGAATTTATCATCGCAAGAAGAAGGAGGCTCTTTTGAATTCAAGCTCCCAGATCAAAACAGCTCCTGCAGAACCTCCAAACTTGTTGGTGAAGATACTCTTGTCCTGTAGAACATCTCTGACCCCTGGAACAGAAACAGCGATGAAGAAAATCAGTGTTTTATTACAATTAACTGTGCATAATTTTTCTTAGATTCCTTACCTTTCACGATGACCAAAATAAAGCTGTTGGGACATGATCATCTGAGCTCCTCACACCACCAAACCCACCATACCTTCCCCCTCCTACTGACCGCCCTCAATTCCTCGCATTTTCTATTTGTATTTCTTTCAAGTCTCGCTGTAAGAAAGATGAAATTAATGTAAGAAATCATTATTGGATATATTTTAACTCAAGTATAGGATACCAGATTTCAGTATAAAAAAGGGAAATTGTACACTTAATTAAACTAAAAACATGAGCTTTGAAGAAAACCTGACGTGATGGAATATTTTTCCAAGTTTCAGTGAGGAAAAATAAGAAACAGTCAAAAAATCCTCTGCAGTTTTTTGGTTGCAGACCTGTGTTATTGTCTGATGCAGCATACACCTTATTAGGAATCATTTCTGAAATAAATATATCAAAATCTAATTTATAAGGCTGTATCTCCAAAAGTTGATTCTGTTCATCTGGACGTAGCGTTTTGTGGGAGAAACGTTTCGTCACTCATCCAAGTGACTTCTTCAGTCTCAGCTGACTGCAGGTTTCCCCAAATCTTATAAACAGTACATTTGCATAATGACTGAAACCAGCCCACTGAAGGAACAATGGGCGGGGAGGTCAGTTCCTTAATCTTATTTATGCAAATTCTCATGACCATTGATCAACAACCACTGACCAAAACCCACTGATCAAATGACCACTGATCAGTGGCCATGAGTACCATTCACAGAGAGTTGGGGAATGGCAGCAATCAAACATTGTAAGATGGTGAAAGATGTACCCATAGGCCCCCTCCTCGATTCAGGGATGGTCTTTCCCTTTTCATGTAAATGGCCTCCTTGACTCCGCGTTCCCACAAAATGCTACGTCCAGATGAACAGAATCAACTTTTGGAGATTACTTACCTGGATGATTGAGAATCCATCAAGACGACATAAGGCTGTATGTCGACGCGCTTCTGTCAGTGACTCCATGCTGATTTTTAGGTTTAATAAACAAACAATCCTCATATTTCAGTGCAGGATTTACAGCAGAGTATATTGGCAAACTGGATGGGAGTGCCTAAACTTTGATTTCAAATGATTAATCAGCGTTTTGGCCTAAACATGCACCCAAAAACACAATGCAGGTCAGCACACTTTAGCACGTCTCTGACTTAGAGCGAAATATTTTACAGAAACGCGGAAGAAAAGGCAAACTTCACATGGTCATCATCATTTCATCACTGGAATATGAGTTATTATCCATCCATCCATCCATCCATTCGCTACCGCTTATCCTTCTCAGGGTCGCGGGGGGCGCTGGAGCCAATCCCAGCTGTCATAGGGCGAGAGGCGGGGTACACCCTGGACAGGTCGCCAGTCTGTCGCAGGGCCAACACACAGGGACATATTAATATTAATATTATTGAAGACACTAAGTTCATAGAAACATAGAAATCATTGCATACAGTTTACATGAAACGTGTTTGGCAGAATTAAAAAAAGATGCCTGCCAGCAGATTTGGATGCAACACAAACTTCTGACTACACACAAATTCTACTGACGACACGATGCACAGTTTGCACTGCTGTAACTTCACTGCTGGGCTAATTCAGTGTTGAGCTCCAGAAGTGGCTTACTCTGTCAGGCAAGACAGCCAACTCTTGGGGCAACTCTCCAGGCAAGTGAGGGTCCCCTTCAGGGCTGACAAACTTGAGACTCCAGCAGTGGTAATGTGCAGAGTCTGCAGTGACAGTATGCTAAACCTGACCTCATATGACTCCACTCACTCACCTCTGGCGAGCAGAAACATGTTTTCTTCAGTGGTTTGAGCTCCATTTCCTCCCACATTTCCTCCCATGTTTACTACAAATGAAAAAGCATTTTCCCTGCTTGTGCAGGTACATATCTACATGAGCAATCATATCAAAAAACCTTTTGATATTTCAGTGTTTTTCCTGGGTAGTGAATGGCACATGAGCAGAACATGGTCGTTAAGACACGCTTGCAAAAGAGATTTTATCTCAAGAGTTGTATTTTTCTGATTCAGTGAAGGTTAAACAGTTTAAAAAATTCAATTTGTGACTGATCTTTATTAACTTATACACACACACAAATTTACAGTAACAGATTTATATATTTTTTTTACCATTTCTTGTGTGTTTCTGTAATGGTTAAACCAGGTTTTTAATGCTAAAATATAATTAAGGCTGTTATCTTTCAACTTACAAATTTCATGTTTATAGCAACCCTGAAAGAAATAGTAAATCACATTATTCTGAGATTAAGATGCACTGTTACAGCTTTACCCGCATTTCTGAAAAGAATTTTTTTTTTGAGAGGTTGAATCTTATGCATGAATAATATAACACAAAGATCTATCCCTGTGTGTGTGTGTGTGTGTGTGTGTGGGTGTGTGTGTGTTAGACCTGCAGTGGAAGCCTGCACACACTGAGGACACCTTGACCAACATGCCCCGCCACTCCCTCTATATCATAATTGGAGCTCTGTGCGTGGCCTTCGTGCTCATGCTCATCATCCTCATTGTGGGCATCTGCCGCATCAGCCGCATCGAGTATCAAGGTTCCTCCCGCCACGCCTACCAGGAGTTCTACAACTGCCGCAGCATTGACAGCGAGTTCAGCAACGCCATCGCCTCCATCCGCCATGCCAGGTCAGTGACAGGATTTGTGTGTCAGCGTTCAGTTGCTGTGATTAATGAGCTGTTTTTATGAGTGCTTTGCATTTAACATTTCTTGGATGTTAGTTTTACCATCCACCCACGCTGCCCCCCCTTTTTTTTAGAAATCCAAAATTGACCAAGTTAACTCAGAAATATTCTTTTTAATTAACACAACTTTTTGATGCGTTGTCGCCGTGTTTGTATATCTCAGAATCCAGAAGAAACGGGTACGGTAACCTTCAGTCATAACAGTTTTTCTCGATTGCTGCTGCCAAGGTCAGGAGTGATCTGTCAAAGCCATTTTACCGGTCACCAGCAGCTCTGTGGCAGCACTTAATCTGAAATTCTGCTCTGCACACTGTGCATGTTCAGTTTAGGACACAGTGACATTTAACAGGCAGGCAGAGTCTAACTGAAGACAGCACCGAGTCAACTTTTGGGATTTTTTAATTAAAGCTAGAGCATCTTGGATTCTTCCACTTGTGCTTTTTAAAAACATTTTTCAGTATTATCTGTCTTTTGTTTGTCTTTCTTGAACAATAATTAACTAACTCTTTAAAGTAGGGTGGGTAGTCAGGATGTTTTGTACTTTTTTTGGTACTTTTTCTGGGTTATTATCTCCTCCAGCTTTAAAAGCACTTGTCATTCTCTCAAAACACCTTCTTACGCTGCAATATTTGATAAACATTCGGCTTTTTTTAAATTAGATTTGGGAAAAAGTCCAGACCTGCGATGTATGACGCCACTCCCATCGCCTATGAAGACTACAGTCCTGATGACAAGCCACTGGTTACCCTCATCAAGACAAAGGATTTGTAAAACACGACTGCGTTTCACCATTACAGGCTGTACACACACACACACACACACACACACACACACACACACGCACATATACATAATGCCAGTACAAATCTAAAATAAGAGCAAAAGAAAACTGAATGTAAAGTGGAAAAAGAAAATAATGCAAAACATAGACTGTAGATTAAAAAGAGCAAATCTGGAATTTGATACATCTATTTTCCTGTCCAAGTTCACAATAAGGCTTTATTGTAGCGTAAGAGCATTCTTTGCATCACTTAAGTTATTAATGATGACAGGCAACACTACCAGTAATCTCTGCTGTACAATAGAGTGATGACTTTAGTCTGCACCAGACTGTCTGTCTGCAGGTGGGGCCAGCATCCCGGGAGCCCACATTTCTAAGCGTAAACTTAGCAGACAGCGCTGACAACAGTCCTTACAGGTGTTGTAGAAATAGGTGCACTTGTCACTGTATCTTTTTCTATATTAAAAAAACATGAAAGAATCTGCTGTAGGTTGCCTTACTTTGTGCATGGTTAGATTTGATGTTCTCTCTGCAAATATTTTAAAACCTTTGTACTCAGTTGTTGGTTGTTCTTTTCTTCCCATTGCACTTGTATTTCTCTCTGTCAAGATTGTGCCAAATGTTTTCTTTAGGGAATTTTGTGGTTAGTAGACAAAATACATAAATGTATAAAATACTAGTCACAGCCTTTCCCCCTCCCCCCCCCCTTTATATTATATTGTCCTGTTCTTTACATGCAAGTTTCTAAGTGGTGTTTGAATAGTACAGAAAGTTGGTTTGCTGGAGTACTGTGACCCTACCATCCTACTGTATGTTTTTAAGTGATATTTAGGATAATAGGTAGGTATACTTCTCACTGCACAGAAACATAGTTGGTTCTACTCAGTGTACCTGTTCCTCCCAGTGTACAAATTCACCTCTAGTGTTGGCAGCATCGATTAGTTTCTGGATGTGAGTTTCTTTGCTAGAGTGGCCTCCTGTTGGCTTTAGTTTGGAGAAGACGGAGGAGATGTTATCTAGTCCAGAATATATGTGCTTCTGTGTTCTGCCAGTGGAAAACTTTCTGTCTGTGCAGCTCTGTTGTTCCTCTCGAGATCAAGCAATGTTTTACCAATAGGCTCAGCTAATCCTACCATTTTTTTCTCCCGTTTTAAACCGCAGCAACATGATAAACTATTATCTCTGTTGAATTATGTAAACAATAAAGATTCAAGTGAACATAAGTGACTTCTTTATGTGTGTCTCATGTGTACTGTACCACATGCATCATATTTGGGGCAGGATACTTGTTTGAAAGCGTTTGATTTATTGACCTTTATTCAACCAGGAAGTCCCACTGAGATCAAGTCTCTTCTCTCTAAAGGAGGCCTGGCCATGAAAACTCAAGCAATACTGAAAATGAAAGAAATATAACAAAAAAATGGGAATTATGTGCAGCGATTTATTAAAACGTGCAAGCCTGACCTTTCTCAGTAAGTAGTCTTCAGGAATAGTTCTCCAGGCTTCTTAACGGACATTCAAAGCTCTTCTTCGGATGCCGACTGTCTTTTGTTTTGTTCTCAGTCAACATGATCTCACATGATCTCAATTGAGGGGAGGCCAGTCCATGACTGATAGAGTTCTGCTGTGTGGTTTTTCTACCCAGGTATGCTTTTACTGAATTTGCAGTGTGTTTTACTATCACTGTCATACTGAAAAATGAAGATGTTGCCGATCAAATGCTTTCCAGATGGTATTGCATGGTGGCTCAAAATCTGATGGTACTTGTCTGCATTCATAATTCCATCAAATGTAAAAATTTTAGGCCTGCCACTTCTACTTTTGTCCTTCACTCACCCAGTTTCCTCTTTTTTTTGCATCCACGCTGAGATATACCAAGTTTTTACCTGATAACTCATCGGGAACCATCTTGTTGGTGCGAGAATACAAATTAATGAATGTCAAAACTGTAATATTTCTGGCATTTTTAAAAATAGATTCGGTTAAATGATGGGGTAAGAAACAGGGTACTAGTAACAAAGTTTTTTGTTATGTGTAAACGCAATGCTGGTTGATCACTTGAGCTAGGTGCCTTTTTTAAATGTTTGAATGATTCATAGGTCACAGTTTAGTGCAAGTACACCAAACAAACAGTTAAAATTGTTTTAAAAAACATACAACCTCAAAGAAAAACTTGGAGAACTTTTGTTCAAGACAACATTGAAACATTAATAGAAAGTCTGGATCCTTGGAAGCAAAATATCAAGAAATAAGCACTGGCTCGAGATTTTTGCACAGTATCATAGGTTTCGAAAAGGGAACTCTGCACGACACTTCTCATTAAAGAGGGAGAGAGATTTTGGGCCGTCTACACAAACATCCTGAGTTTGATTTTGAAACCAGTCAGCCTTAGGATCAAATCCAGCGATAATAAGTTTGCTCACCTGTAAATCACGATCAAGTGAATCAAAACGCCTTAAACAGATCCACCGACGAGGAAGTGTAATGCTGTCTTCTGTCCAGGGCACCTATGAACCTATGAGCTCATTTGTCACAGCTGTAGCAGCAGTAATGGTACTGTGCCCTTTTCTACAGGCAGTGTAAAGATTTATTATCAGATTGAAAAAGTGTTGTGCTACTAGTACCAGTGCTGTACCTGAGGCCTGAGGCGCTTTAGAACTCATACCAAAACAATACTGAGAAACACGAACATGGTTTTCTACCAAATAGCGTTCTATACGTACAAAAAGGACTTTGTTTATGTTTTTTAACAGAGCACCTCCAGTTCATCAGTTTGCATCTCGCCCAAACACAACATAAAAAAAGGTGGCAGCATCAGAATTTTGAAGTGTGATTACTGAGCGAGCGATGCTGCTGCTGTTCTGCTAATAATCCAGCTATGATGGGCGGACACATGGAGCTACAGCGATTAAACTGTTTTCTGAAAACGTGGATTCTAGCTATTTACAGCATCTGTTTTTCTGTTCCCAAGGTCATACCCACCACACTGAACCGTAAGCCGTGCGACAGACCTTTTATGGAGTGTTGGTAATGCGAACACCCTCAGTGACCTCAGGCTTTATCCAGATGTTTCCCCGTGTAAACATCTCTAAATACAGACTGCGACTGCGGAGTCATGTCGTTCCTCACACCTACGTAGATTATGTGTGTCGACCCACATACACACACACATTGCAGGAGGACCAGATGCGATTGCTGGCTTTTGTCTTTTCCTGCAGTCTGTTTCCGAGACTTTGTGAGGTTGACCTCTGCCCTTTGAGCGGTTTGGAGGGTCAGGCTGTTTCACATGGCGCCGTCTACTGCTAAAAGTTTCATTTTAACACGACAGCAGATTAAAAATTATCCAACTTTTGGCGGCAGTAAAATGAATTGATCAATTTTCGAGAAAATAACAGATGATGTTTTTCACGAATATCTCTTCCAGACTGAGCTCGTAGAGTAACAAGGTCATTCTGAGCCGATACAGTCAGCCTTTGTTTTTTAGGCGCTTAAGGAGATCAAAATGTGTGGGCAGCATAACATTCTTTGTCCTTAGCTGCCTTTGTTCAACTTGGGATTTATGAGACCGGAAGACTTAAACTAACCACGTTTTCATTGCTGCTAGCCGCTGAAATAATGCTGTTTTTGTTGGGTTTACATAACGTTTCTTTTGATTTGACTGCATTCTTCCACTTCTGGCTGTTTTGGTCCAGATGACTAATCTTCGAGGGCCTTTAATTCATTTTTGTAATGAGGCTAAATTTCATTATGGGCGCCTTTTGATGTTCGTGTTGCTTCACAGAGCTGGGTGGAAAAAATAGGGCCTTGGAAAAAGGATGTATGTGGAAATGGGAAATGCAGGACTTTGGGAGTATAGAATTTACTTCACTGAGGCCTGCAGTGACGGGATCTCCAAGAAGAACCTTGATGTTGCACAATCAACCAAAGAAAATGGACCTGGAGATCAGGAAACCAGAGTGATTATAGTTCCAGAGTCAGTTTAGTCAGTTTAGCTTTTATTGCCTAGAAATGTTTAGTTTTGATTGAATTTTTATTAGTTTCAGTCTTTTTAATTATTACTGTAAGAAGGGAATATGTCAGAAGCGAGATTTAGGATAATACAAGTATTACAATAAAACATACATCTTTTTGAAAGCAGTTACAGTAAGTCACAGTCTTGTCTCAATAAACACATCCATCAATGCCTCGTCAGGTAAGCTGTAATAAATGTTATGTAAATGTAAATAAACTAACAGGTGCTAAAGGGCGTTTCTTCCATGTTTTTATTTTAGTTTTCCAAGTTCACAAAATGTATTCGGTTATCTTTTCCTCACAAAAGTCTAGTTTTAATTTTAATTTTATTAGAGTTATTTTAGTTTATTTAGTTTTAATTTATAGTTTCATTTTAGTTAACTACAATAACCTTGCATGAAACCAGATTAATAAACTGGAAGATGCTCCAAATGGAAGAGGAGAATTCAGGGACGAATAGTGTATAATCTGATATGTGCAATATTAATATTTAAGGTGATGGATTTTTCAAAGGAAATTACAAAGTGAGAAGTGTTAAAATGTGTATAAAAGAAAGAAACAAACAAAAAAACTAGCTAAAGCAGCATTTATACTCTCAGATTAAACCAACAAAAAGTCCCCCTAAGAATCAGGCTGCAGATTCAAAGCATCAGATTAACCGTATCGATCCTCGATTTCCCACCGCACTTGAAAGCAGCACGAAGCGCCCCATCGTGGATAGCAGGTACCTCCACCTGGTGGCCACTGCGTTAACTACAGCCAGGCGGAGCAACCTATCCTTCATTATCGACCAGTCCAGAGAGAAGGAGGACGGAGAGGCAAGCAGTGAAGGCGAACAGATGTGAGCCGGACTACGGGAGGAGAACAAGCTGTAGTAAGAGACGGAGAACCTCTGATTCTGCGAACATGTGGCAACCTGCGTCGGAGCGACTGCAGGTAAGGATGTGAGCGGCTTATGGTCGGTGGGGTGGCAGAAATAAACGGCTCACAGCAGCTACCGAGACCCGCCGTGCTGGTGCCGTGTGCGTGTGTGTCTGCAGCCCAGGCAGAAACGCTCCGTTACAGATGTTCCCTGTGCGCCGTGACGCTTCACCGGGGTGCCAGCAGACTTCAGAAAATGACAGAGACGAGCGTTAAAGCGAGCATTTTTCTGCCCCTGTCTCTGTGTGGTTACCTTTTGCTGCTACGTTTCACGTTACGCAAGCCAGTGGGGTGGCTGGGAAGAGGAGGGGGGGAGCAGCGTGCAACAATTTGTGTCTCCACTGCATTCCTGTGCAAACCCACCGCTGGAGAGCCTTTTTTTTACCCCCTCCGTATAAAGTCACAGACACGCACTTTGCAGCTGTGTTTGAAATATCCACACGTTGGCCCAGAGGCCAGCTCGATCCAAAATCCACCTTCATTGAGCGCAGGCCTCCTCATCCTCCTGCTGTTGTCACTTTTTTCCGTTCATGCTGCCACATCAGGATGCTTACCCTCTGTCTGAAAGCATCCCGTGATCTGTTAGGGTGTAAAAAAAAAAGCGACGTGGTTAATGACACGTAGTGTGATATCCACGGGTAAGTCGTGCACCGACCCTGGTTTCACGTCTCCTGCAGACGTAATGTTCTCCAGATGTGTGCCTGTGGACTGCTTGCCAAGTGAACTTGCACAATCCCCTCTCCTGCCCAGGCGTCAAGAAGATGGAATCACAAAGTATTAAAACCGAGAGTTCCGGTGTTTGTAGGGAGTCAGATGTGGGCGCTGTAAATTATCCCCTTAACACACATCTGCCCTCTAGGTGATCCAAACAGGCTGCAGCAGGACGCGGTTTATAAACTGCTATTGATCCGGGCTCGCTGAGCACACTGCGCTGTCGCTTTCGGATAAACTCAGATGTGGTCATGCTCAACAAGTGTCGTAAAGTCAATCTCATACTTTCCATGGCTGGTTGCTCCAGTACGTTTTGGTAGTGTTGCAGCAAGTGAATCATCATTCAGGTCCCTGCCAAACGCAGTGAAAAGAGGGAAAAAAACAAAAAAACGGCCACATCAACAGCCCAGATTACAACCAGCAGGTTGTAATCCTTTTAGGTCAAGTTATTTTGTTCATTAATTTCTCAAACTGCTGGCCTACTCCTGGTTTATAGAGTAGAGTGGGCCCCTCCTCAGTTTGGATTCATGGGACAGACACCCTTTAGGCTTAAAGCTCTCCTTTTTGACCGTGAATCCTCCCGTAGTTATGCATTTCTTCTTCTCTTGTCTCTTTTCAGTCCATGTTTGTTTATACACCACTTTGCATTTAATCATTAGCAATCATTAAACTCTAGTTCGCTCTCCTCTAGTGTGTCTTTTGTCCAGTCTTCCTCTCTCTGCTCACTCCTCTTTCCCCTCACCCCCGGCAGATGGCCACTCCTCCCTGAGCCTGGTTCCAGTTTCTTCCTGTTAAAAGGGAGTTCTTTCCTCCCACTGTCTCCAAGTGCTTGCTCATGGGGGTAGGGGGGGATTGGATAAGGCTCACAAGATCCCCAGTCATTTTATGAGATGTTGTATAGGGGGAAATAAAAAGAAGAGCACTTCAATTTGCAGTGTATTGTTGTTGTGTTGGGAAGTGTGTTTTATCAGTTATATTATATCAGGTAAAATATACTCGATGTTAGTGATAGCATTATAAAGTGTTCTAGGGCTAAAACTCTCCACGTCTACTATATGGTCAAAAGTACTGGTTTCATCAACAGGTTACACCTGCAGAAACTGCTTGGCCTTGGAAACCCATGCCACGAAGCTCCCACTGCACCGTTTTTGAGCTGATGTTACTGAGCCAGACCCCCAGGGTTATGTAGTTCCTATGTAGGAACTGTAATTACAAATGGGAAATGGAAAATCAGATAAATCCAACTTGGAGCCTTTTAATGTGAAAGTGGCTGTGCTGTAGGCAAGTACAGAGGCCTCATGCCAGCTAACCGAGCCTTGTTTTCTGGGAAATGTAGAATCCAGGGATGTAATACTGAACTGCTTCAGGGAACAGGTGTAATTAAGGAAATCTTAACTTTGATAACCTGGGCTTAGTCCACATCAGTTTACCGCCTGGAAACCAGCTGTGGCTGGATGCTGATAAAAGAGTAAGGCATGTCTGAAAACTATCAAACGCTCCACGTTTCAGTTGACGACTTTATGAGGAGACTCTTGTTGAGGACAGCAGCCAGGCTGTTCTCTCCTTATGCTAAATAGCAGAAACCTTGCTGTGTATATTAATAAAAAAAAAAAGATATAAAAAAATAATGAATGACCCATACACCAAAAAGTGGTTACTGAACGATAGCAAATACCCACCCATTGCCTGCTTTGTTACCATAGCAACACCATCCTGTAGGCTGGTATCCTTCAGCGCTTTTGAGTCGGGCATGGTGGGGTTTGTACAGTTTAATGTCTCTCTTAGCTGATTTACCGTCGCTTATTATGTCCTGTTTTGTTGTTTTTGTTATTCACATCTGTCCATATTATTCGCACTTGTGCCGTCCTCTGTTGCCATAGCAACGTCTGATGTCTTGCTGCGTTTTTTTTTTTTTTTTTAACGTCTTGCGCCCAGTCGAGAAGAGGAAAAGGGAGAAAAAGAGATGCGTTTATCCGTGAGGTTGAAGAGATACGGGGTTGTGTTGCCACGCTGTGTGCTGATGCTGCATCATGCCTCCCTGTTTTTCTCTCTGTTTGCCCTTTCTACCCCTCGCTGACCACATCCCTCGGTCATTTTCGACGGGCCCTTCCTCCCCAGCCAGAGGCCATGTTGGTTCACCGACAGATTGCACAATATGCAGTGGGCTGGGAACAGCTATGCGTGTGGATGTACGCTCACATGCAGCTTAGGAGGCAGGTTACAAGGCTGTACACATGCACAGCAGCATGCTTCCTTTGTGAAAATCCCTAAGCCTTCCAGACACGCTGTTTTCCGCTGTCAGCAGCTCTTTCTTTAGCCACGGTTTCAACTTTTTGACGCTTTCAAACTTCAGCGTGTGCGACTCTGACAAACAGGGCTGACCAGACGCAAAGATGTTGACCTGACAGTGCAACAGACTGAGGTCAAAAAGAGTCAGAGTCATTCTCTGCATTTCTGTCTCTTTGTCTGAGGTTGCTTTGTAGCCACAGTTAACCCTTGTGTGATGTTCGTATTTTTGTTACTCAGCCAGTGTTCATGGGTCTGGTGGACCCGCTAGAGTTTTGGCTTTCCAAATTAACACTATCAAACAATTTTATGTTAAATTACTCAACAGATGTTTACTTCATCCCAATTACAAGACATATGAACAGCAAACATGGTTAATTTTTTCCCTTTACCTTTGTTAGATCACATTTATGAATTAATGTGCTTCTCGTTTTTCTTTTATATAAAATGTTATAAATAAATCAGTTATAATCAAGTGGAGTGAGTGGAAAGACACAACACATTTACACGTGAAAAAATAATTAATTGTTTAATTTTTCTTTTGAAAAAAACTGAACACGGGTCTCACAGACCCGAACACCATACAAGGGTTAAGTTATAGTTGATGGCACAAGGAGACTGCCCAAAAATTCCCCATAATACCCAAAACCATTTTGTTATCCAGCAGACATTTCCTCAGTGTGCACATTTCACCTATTTGTGTTTTCTTTTGTTTAAAGATTTTAAATCCATTTCAGTTGAATACTTTGTACTGGTCAAAGTGCATTTGTCGCACGGTGTTTAATGTTTCTTTACTTTTACTCATATTTTTGTCTGTTTGAATGCTAACAGACTAGATTAGTAGTTCCCAACATATTTCAGGTGGCGTGCCTGTTTTTAGTTTAATTTGAAGTTGTGTTAATGGGATCTGGGCTGTTTTTAACAGTAATTTACTTTTAGCTTAGCACTTGTTAGCCATGTTTGGCTAACTGCTTAAAACAACCATAAATGCTAGCTTACCATTTCATTCACCTTCTATTTTTTGCTGTTGCTCCCGTTAAAAAATGTCATTAGCTTTATTAGCTCCGCTTAGCTGTTTATTGAAGTTTTGCACATACATGATCACTTTAACCACCTGACATTAACTTGTCTACCATTTTAGATATGTGACCGTCATGGTGACAGTGTAGGGCCCAATCAAGGACCTAGTCACACAGGCCTAGAGACCAGTCTGTGGCTGGTTGCGACTGATTGCTGGAGGTTGATGGCAGAACCAGGGAAAATTATTGCTAAAGCGCCCAGTTACACAGGCATACAGACCTGACATCATGTGAGAACAGTTAACCTTTACATTTAGCAAGTCATTTTAACAGCACAGGGATGTTAAATGCGTAGCCGGGCCCTTCTTTGTAAAGTTCTGTCTATGTTCTCCCTGAGCCTGTGTGGGTTCTCTCTGTGTAATTTGGCTTCGTCCCACAGTCCAAAGACATACATATTAACGGTAATTTATACTTTGGCAATGAATTTAGGTTGAGCCTAAGTTGTAGTTTATGCAAGTGGCCGATGTGGGAATTTATGCCTGTGGGGGCTGTGTCGATGGCGGTGTGTAGCTACATTTCCGGGGGGTGCATGGCAGGTTACGGTGGAGGGAGTCAGAAGGCTGTGCTGTTACAATGTGCCTGTGTTGTGGATTTATCACAGTGGAATACAACCTCTGTTAGGGTGTTCTGGTGATTCTCACTTGGCTGTGGGTGTGAATGTGAGCTATTGCTTTTCTCTCCCCGGCTCCCTCTCTACCCCCTGGCTACAGTAGAAGTGCTCCCCTGCCAAGTTATCATTTCTGGCCTTTCTTTTACTTTCTATGTCTCGTTTCACCTGGAAGTAGATCTCCATAGGATTAGGCCTTGAAATGATGTTAAACCAAGACAATAAATATGTATTTTATATAAGCTCCACAGCGATAGAGGTGAAAAAATTCTGGATGAATTTCTTGATGTCATTAAACTTGTCAAGTTAGCAAGTGTTTTTGAAACAATCTCATTGTTAATGATCTGCTGAATTTCTGTTACATGTATCTGTTACTATGTTTTAGAATTTTATTAAAAAAAATAATGAGAAAGTGAACTGATGATAATCAAGTGCATCCCTACGTATTGCTTTAAAGAAATAAATAAAAAGCATTGGGTCAGCAGTGTCTGAGTCTGCTTATTAGCTTTAGCTTGCATGAGCCAAAGATGTAGTGCATACATGTAATATACAGCTCTGTAACGGCTATTGTGACTTATCAAAAGGCAGTTAGTGCCCGTGATGGTTGACCTGTAGCCGAACAACGCACCATGCAGATATTCTTGGCAGCGAGGAGTGTTTTTTATCATTAGCACGTCCCGTTTATGTCCTCTGGCTCTAGACTCTTTAAGATGTCGCAGTGGGTTCGCTGTTTATGTCAAACGGTCGTTGATGTTTTTACTGCCAGCCAGAGAGTCTCCTTCAGGCCTTGAGGTTAGAGTGCTATAATGCCCACTTCCTCCTACAGAAGTAACAGACCAATCGCAACCTTCCGATCACTGACTTTCTCCCTCCTACACGCCTCGGCGCTCCAATCGTGATTGAGAAAAACAGGTTTTCGTCCATGTGCAGACCTCCCACAGTCTACTCGAGGTTGAGCTCATTCGGGCAAATTTCCTCTCATAAACTGCCCCAGGATCAGTGGAGGATGCTGTAAACACACAGAGAGACAGTTTTTTGAATTCTTACCATCCAGGAACTGGAGAAACGCATCCTACGTTTGGCTTTAGGAAGTAACCGCCACATGCTGGCCTACCTGTAGACCACAGCATTGTCCTTTCATAGGTTTACTGGGAAGGATGTGTTTGTGTGTATAAAAGGTGTCTGAGGGACAAACAGGGGTTGGATGGAGGTGGTTTCCAACTCAAGAGTTGCTTAAGGTATAAGCCGCAAGGTTTAAGTGTTTGTGAAAGACTCGCTTAATTGGCTGAGCCTGTTTTGGGAGCAAATTCATTTAATGTGCGACTTTAGCTCATTTCCTGTCTGCTCACAAGAGAAAGACATTTATATAGGTTTTTGTCTCACACTGACAAAATATTTCTGTATGGAATATAGTTTTTGGGGGGTTTCATGTTACTGTGGTAGTCGAAGTTACTGTGTTACTGTTACTGTGTAGGTGAAGGTCTTTCTATGTCTTTCGTGATGAAAAGAAAGAATGAAAGAGAGAGACAAGAAAGTGCCAAGAGCCAAATCAGGGATAGCATAGAGGATAGTTCCTGCTGGAAAAGTTGTAAAGGTGTTTTGAATCTCTATTTGGATGTTTTCTTTCAAACTTTGTGTCATAAATGATTCTGTCATCAGGAAAAGCACCTGTTAGTCTTGAGAACACGCTGTTTTTGCCTCACCTGGCTCCCGGTCGATATACGTAGAGTAGGACTAGGTACTGAAACCCAGTAAAATTGGTAGGATTAAGAAATACGATTTATTATTGGTACTTAAAGGTCAATTTCTCACATTTTATCTGACCAGATTTCATGATTTTTTGATATTCCTTATCCAAAATAAAGTTCTCGCTGGGCTTTGTGAAGATGGTGTCGAGAATTAAATGCTCCGAAGTGTGGTTCTACTTTGTTAGAGTCAGTGCTGACAGTGCTCATTGCCACAAATGCAACAAGTCTTTGGCTTGTAAAGGTGGAAACACGAGAAATCTAGCTCGTAGTTCATCTGTCATTGCTCCACGTATGTTATGCTAGCAGCACGGAACACACACGTAAGCGTTGTAGTTCTTTTTTTCTCAAATATGAATGTTGGTTAATGATTAAAAGTGAATGTTAGCAAGAGGACTGTTACCGGTGAGTGTATTCAGTCTGAATACATGGTTTAAATGTCCCAGTTCCAGCTTCAGATCACTCGTTGAGGTGAAACTGAGGATATGACACAGTAAATGTTGTCAGAAAATGGTAAATGGTCTGTATTTATATAGCGCTTTACATATCCACCCATTCACGCACACATTCACACACTGGTGATGGCAAGCTACATTGTAGCCACAGCCACCCTGGGGCGCACTGACAGAGGCGAGGCTGCCGGACACTGGCGCCACCGGGCCCTCTGACCACCACCAGTAGGCAATGGGTGAAGTGTCTCGCCCAAGGACACAACGACCGAGACTGTCCAAGCCGGGGCTCGAACCGGCAACCTTCCGATTATAAGGCGAACTCCCAACTCTTGAGCCACGATCGCCCAAGAAAAGGTCCTTAACATCTGTTCAAGGTGAAGGTTTTAGTTCTTACACACTGGATACATATGGATTTCATTCATATTGGATGATTTAATAAATATTAATGCATTATATTTTATTTTTTATATTTCATCATTAACCAGACCAGTAAGAAGCATAGCTAACAGCTTTGCTGTTAATGCTAAATGGCTAGCTAGCATTACCTAGCATGCCTTTCCTTTATCATGATTTTTTAAATTTCATAAGTTGAGTGCTATAATTTTGAATGTTTGGATTATTAATAGTTACCTTGGTTAGTTACAGATGCACAGTTAATACAGGTTCTCCCTATAAATACAGAGGCCACAAACTTAACTTTAGCCTCCTTAAAAAGCCACAGTGATGTTTTTGTCTGTTTACAAGTACAACATCTTAAAAATACAGCTACAATTTGAAAAAAACTCTTATGGTTAGGAACAAATTAAGGTCGACTTTGGCAACAATAACTGGCAGACAAAATACATGTTCCTGCCAGTGTTTCTTACTGTGCACCGGTCATAGGTTACGGGTAAAAAAAATAATTAAAAAATGATGTGACAGCAAGCAATCGTAGATGTAAATGATCAAAGTTAAGAAATAAATAAACATCATAAATGGGATTTTCAAAGATTTTGTGGCGAATAAGAGCATGTGCTTTTGTTGCTGCTAACATACTTGTAATTCATTTTTAGGTTATACTAAATACTATCTATTTGTACATCAAGCTTTGTCACCTAGTATACGAGGACCAGACATCAGTGCGACCCTTGCTTATCTTTCCAGTTTCCTACAGTTTGATGGTGCTTTCCTAATTGGTTCATGGCCAGAAGTGTTTCTAATTCTGGATCGTGTCAGGCTTAATGATCACATGCGGAGCTGTGTATTCGCTTTAAAAAAATAAAAGTTCTGCAACAGAACAGTTTAACAAACAATGATGGCCTCCTCTCTTGTTCTTTATCAGCGCCACACACATGTTGAGCAGCTGGCGCACTGCTGTCTGCGCTCCTTTTTTTCTTCAGGCTCTCCACATGTGTGTCTGTGTTTGTGGATGCCGATGCGTATGACACAGACTGATGTTGTTGACTCGTATTATCTTGAGGTCTTGTGTTACAAGACTTCTAACCATACTTAACATAACTAACCAGTCTCGGTTGATTTCTTGGGATGAGCCAGTAGCCATTTGTGTATCTGGGGGGTTAGGTGGATTTTTATCAGTGCTTTTTGGACAAGGACATCTGTCTGCAGGGCTTAACATTATTTCCAGCTGTTTCGTAAACTTTTGTCATAATCCCATCCCCGTAACCCTGACTTTATGCGTCTCAGTGGGTGTGCCCGAGTGCCTGTTTTCACCCTGTTATGCAGTGACTCACCATGATATTGACCTGAGAGCCTCTTTTCTCTAAGAATGCTCCCTCAGAGGGCCAAAAGTTGAACTTACCATCTGTGATCTGTTAAACTCATCACTGTAGGAGGCAAACTGCACTCCCCAAAACTCCCTGTGACTTAATGTCTTGTGGTTGTGATTGTTCAAGTGATGTCTTACATTTGCATATTTTAAATGCACAATTCCAAATCATTTAGTATTAGAGACTCTTTAAGAAATTAGCACTTGTCTAGATAGCACTTGTGATTTCCAGCAGTAATCAGAGTCGTTGTTGGAGAGCAGTCATTCAGAATTTCTTGGCTGCACTGGGTCAGTTTGACTAAGATCCAGATCTTAATATTCAAGATTAATTTTAGTGTCATTCAAAACTATTCACAGGAGAGGTCCACAGCAGAACAGCGTGATTTTGTAATAGGGAAAAATACTACAAAAACTCACAAACTGACATAATAATAATCATGTAAACAGTCTCTAAATGACCATGAATACATTCTCACAAGACACTTCATTAGGTACACCTTGCTAGTACTAGGTTGGGCCTACTTTTGCCTTCAGAACAATTTCTAGGTGAACTGTAGGAATGTTAAATTGGTGTTTTTTAGAAAGTCACATGTAACATAATTTGATGGGACGGATTCTGTTGTGTCAACCATTTGACTATTCCACAATCTGATTAGATCACTGAAAGAAAGCAGGGCAAGATCCTCAGAGCCAGTCAACTCTAGTACCAGGTAGGACCCACTTTTACCTTCAGAACTGCCTTCAGTGCCATTGATTCAAGAAGGTGCTGGAGACATTCCTTAGAGATTTTGGTCATATTGACATGAGAGCATCACACAGTTGTGCAGTTTTGTTGGCGACACATCCATGATGTGAATCTCCTGTTCACACATCCCAAAGGTGCTCAATTAGATGGAGACCTGGTGAATGTGTAGGCCATCTGAGTACAGTGTGAAATAGTGCTCACTGGCACTAAGGGCCCACAGTGTGCCAAGAAAATATCCCCCACACAGGGCAGGATTCACCCATGCTTTCATTATGTTTATGCCAAATTCTGACCCTACCATCCGAATGTCACAGCATAAATCGAGACTCATCAGACTAGACAACATTTTTCCAATCTTCTCAGTTCTCATAGGTGAGCCTATGTTAATTGTTGGCAGTTCACACTGACTCACCAAGATTGTCGCGTCAGTTTCCTGTTCTTACCCGACAGCAGTGGCGCCCAGTATGGTCCTCTGCTGCTATAGCTCATCTGCGTCAAAGTTGGATGTGCTATGTGTTCAGGGATACTTTTCTGCACATCTTTACCGTAGTGAGTTGTTATTAGAGTTACTAATTGCAGGTCTGGCCATTCTGCTCTGACCTTTGGCATCAACGAGGCATTTTCATCCAGAGAACTGCTGCTCTTTGGTTGTTTTCGCTTTTCTGGACTATTCTCCGTCAACCCTAAAGATGCTTGTGTGGGGAAATCTCAGTAGATCATCAGCCTGTTTGGTACCAACAACCACGCCACGTTCAAGTCACTTAAATCACCTTTCTTTCCCATTCTGATGCTCATTTTGAACTTGAGCAGGTCATCTTGATTATGTCTACAGGCCTAAATACATTGAGTTGCTGCCACATGGAAATTAGATATTAGTTGAACAGGTGTATCTAACAAAGTGGCTGGTGAGTATATTGCTCACACTCTGATAGTATAAAAACTAACACTCTCTTTTTGTGAGTGTAAATGAGCGGATGCATTGCTCGCCACCAACTACTTATTGTTGCTTTTAGCATTAAAGTAATAACGCTAAATGTGAACATTTCCAGCCATGAAGGCAAATATCACAACTTGCGTGCAAAAGACCAAATCATTTCACAAGATTAACGATTAGATTAGATTAGATAGAACTTTATTAATCCCTCGGGTGGGTTCCTCTGGGAAATTCGATTTCCAAAAAGCACAGCACCGACAGAAGTTTCAGAGTTACAGAATATTTATATATATATATATATATATATATATATATATATATATATATATATATATATATATATATATATATATATATATATATATATACATACACATATGTATACATACACACACACACACACACACACACACACACACACACACACACACACACACACACACACACACACACATATAAATACAGAGACAATATAAATAAAATATACGAAGGGGATAAATAGAATCAATAGGAATAAAAAATAAAAATACAAGTGAATTGCACATTTCGAGTATTGAGGTCTATTGCACTGTTGACTATTTACAAAAGTATTGCACAAAAGGTATTGCACAGTGAGGTGAAGAGGCACTACAGCTTAGTTGTTCCCCCCTCCTTTGTCCTCCTGTTTCCCCTCCCTCTCCCCTCCAGAGAGGAGTTAAACAGTCTGATGGCGTGTGGGACAAAGGAGTTTTTAAGTCTGTTAGTTCTTGTCTTGGGGAGAAGCAACCTGTCACTGAACAGACTCTTCTGGTTGTTAATGGCCGTGTGCAGAGGATGCCCAGCATTGTCCATAATGTCCATCAGTTTCTTTAGTGTCCTTTTCTCTGCCACTGTCACCAGAGTGTCCAGCTTCATGCCGACCACAGAGCTAGCCTTCCTGATCAGTTTTTCCAGCCTGGATGAGTCCTTCTTTGCTGTGCTGCTCCCCCAGCACACCACAGCATAGAAAAGTACTCCAGCAACCACTGACTGGTAAAACATCCTCAGGAGCTTCCTGCAGATGTTAAAAGACCTCAGCCTCCTGAGGAAGTACAGTCGGCTTTGGGCTTTTTTATACAGGTGCTCTGTGTTGCATGACCAGTCCA
The DNA here is from genome assembly GCF_057382185.1 of Mchenga conophoros. Taxonomy (NCBI): domain Eukaryota; kingdom Metazoa; phylum Chordata; class Actinopteri; order Cichliformes; family Cichlidae; genus Mchenga; species Mchenga conophoros. The sequence goes on from NC_140539.1 coordinate 13,473,832, forward strand.
GTTTATTGTCCACCCACAGCCCGAGGTACTTGTACTTGTTGACCACCTCTACCTCCTCCCCCTCTATCTGAACCGGCAGTGGACCTTCTCTGGACCTCCCGAAGTCCACAACCAGTTCCTTAGTCTTTGAGGTGTTGAGTTGCAGGTGGTTTGTGTGACTCCATGCGACAAAGTTCCTCACCAGACTTCTGTACTCCTCTTCCTGATCATCCCAGATACACCCCATGATTAGAACGAGCATTTAATAAGTCATGAACTAGAAATGCCAACTGAAAACCTGAAGTTATCCATCATATGATAAATCTTGTGCTTTAGGGATTTCTTCCAAATCCTTTATAAATTTATGTGCATGCTTTCATTTAACATTAATGCTTTAAATCTGGTGCTCCGGGGATGCACTCTGCTAACAAGTTTCATACCGGGCTGTCACGCCATCTTCATCATATGGCACATCGTAGCACAATGACAAGTACAAATGTGTTTCTTCTCCCGAAACGACGAAATAAGAAGCGGTAAAGTTGCTGTGTAGTTGCATTAACTAGTATTTTTGAAGTTTTAGAAGTTATGGCTCCTGTATACTCCAGAACAAACCTTTGGAGTGAATGTTAGAAACAAGGCAGACTCAAGCTGGACATTTATCCAAGTGTCTTGAATGATGGCACAGGGTATCGTAACTATTCTTTTGGGGTCTTTGGCGACTTGCAGCAATATACTGATTATCACTAAATGCTTAAATTAGAACTATCCCGATGGCAGAGCATCGCTAGTATATTAGGAGCCTGCTAAAATTCATTTAGGGTGGAAAAAAACCAGATCGATATTCAGCATGTGGAGGCTTTTGCTGAAGCCAAACATTTAAACACTAAGTATGGAGGTCAGGCACTTTGGTGATTGCTCAAGTGTTTACAGGATCCTCGCCTTATCCCAACTCACAACTGACTGTGCCCACACTGTCTGGCGCTGGAGGCCGAACACTTTTGTGGCTCCAAGTTAAAGTCAGAAATAGAATCAATAACTTGATGAGGAGACAGTTGGGACTTGAGAAATAACAAAAACATTAAGATACTGTGAAAATATTGTGAATAGAATTCCAGCATTGCTCCACAAGCAGCCCGCCGCATGTGGAAAAGTAATGGAGGAAAAAAAGCTTTCCCATTTCCTCCAGTAGTACGAAGCACCTCGCTGTGAACTGATAAGTATAAAACATGTACGTACATGTATAAAGCAAAGTTTTTTTGTTTTTTTCGCTTCTTTTATATACCTGCTTAAGCCTTGTGCACTTGGTGGGGGGTGCAGGAGTCATGGCACCCCCTCATCTCACTCCGTACGGAGGCCAACCACAGGAATGCAAGTCACCGTCAGGAAGCAGTAAAGTGCTGACGCGGAGGTCAGCGAGCGTTTACACACATGTGGCTTTACTTTCACAACTCCACCATTCTTCTTCTCCTTCATCTCCACGCCATATCTTTCTCCTTACCCCCGTCCCGCCTGCCGCTTCCTTCTCTTTATTATTCCTTTTCTCAGCATGAAGGTCCACTACGGTGAGTTAGAGGTTGGGGGTTACACTGTAGGGCGTCAGCACAGGATTAGGCGTTTCATAACAGAATGCTATAAGTCACAGACAGATATATTTTAAAACCCTTAAAACGATGGCAGCAGAAGACCCACTCAGGCGGGAAAGTGTTAATATAACCATAAACACTAACAATCAGATAGCGAAGCAGTGTTTAAATTCAAACGTTGATTCAGGATGTTCTGCTTGGCCTTATAAAGGCAACAGTGAAGATTGATGATAGATCGTATTGGCAGCATCGGCTGTTTTCATCGCTTGAAAATGTTGACCATCTGTTGCAGGAGAAAATGGCTTTCATGCAGTCCAACGTGGAAAACAGCTTTCAGCGCCACTGAATGCAAGACAAAGTATTGGAGAGCATTTGTTAAAGTGATCTGTACTTAACAAGAAACTCCAGTTTGTTTTTGGTGGTGCGCTCACAATAGCATCGATTGTATTGTGTAACCTAGAAGATTTGAGATTAAATGAAATTCTGAAGTACCGCTCGACTGTGACGAAACAGTCACGATTCTGAGAAATGTTTTATTCATGGACGTATTGCTGTAAATCAAGTGCAGACATTCAGGGTCCCCACATACTGAATTCCAGTGTCCGACCTGTTGATTATGATTTTCATCAGCTGCTGCCATGGTGGTTGGGATTTCTAGTGTAGGAAATGCAGGATCTGTCTCTGGAATCACAGTCAATCTTCTATACATAGTTTTTGCAAAGTAATGGATAGTTTTTCTAATAGGATCCACTGCAGAGCCACTTAGTTTGTTAAAACTGTTACCAAAGCGTAGAGTATGGCAGTGCACCAATTGATCCTTCTCTACAGCAACCCAGGCGGTCGATGGCAGGTTATGCAAACTTAGAACAGAGGTAAATTTTAATTATGAAACAAACTAACTAGCCAATCTGAGCTAATTACCCCTAATTAGCTAATTAGCTAATGAGCCCTTCTCGCGTGTAGTTAGCAGTCCTTAGCAGGGATATCACAACCTTAACACCGCTACGCAGGAAAACACTTAATGCAATTTTCGAAATCATCCTCCAACAACAGAGGTAACAGCAAAGTCATGTCTCGAAAAAGTGAACTTTTCCACTAATTCTCCCAATTCAATGAGATTTTACAAAATAAGCATTAAAGATTAAAGAGGTTTTACTCATTTTACCAATGCTTTAGCTGTTTTCTTTACAGATCGTGAAGGTAAAATGTTTCAATGCAGTGGATGAACATGCTAGCAGTTTGTAGCTAGCAGTTTCGTTTAAGTTGTGTATAACTGTTTATCGCAAAAAGCTACCTTGTTAGTCCCTGACAAGATCGATTTATATGAAGCCTGCTAATATGGATTTGGCAAGAAATGTCATTTTCAGGCCTTAATTCACCGATTGATGGAGCCAGAAAAATAATTGAGGTCAGGCTGCAGACACCGTTGCCCAGCAGGTGTGCTGTTTTCCCCTTAGTTCAGAAAATCGTGATTTAATTAGCTGCTCAATTTTGTTTTGATGGTGTCTAAAAATACCAGAAATTCTAACAGGCACGCTGCACATGGCGAGACGGGCCGTGTGGTTCTGCACGGCTTCAGGAAACACTTGCCGTGCACTGTAGTATGAGAGCAGGCAGCCCCTCTTGTTTTGACGGGGACAGAGAGGGCAGGGCTTCCTTCGTCTGCTCCTCACATTCCTCTCGGAGCAGACTAAATCTCTCACAGCCATCTCACTTCGAGCCTTCATCTTCCCTTTTCACCACCGAGATGTGTTTTCTATCAGTTGGAGTGGGCTCCTGTGTAAATATAAAAGCCTTGAAAGTCCTTTGACCCCTTGAGCCTGTTCCATACTTTCCTTTGCAGGACATGAGGTACACGTCTGCACACAAAATGCTGAAGTTTCTGGGGGTTGTTTTTTCTTCATACAGCAGTGTTGACAAGGAAACTTAATGCTGAACCACAGCCATAATTAGCTTTTTGCTGTTTGGTACAGATTGCATATTTGCCTAAAGCACACTGTGTATATATCTTTCTTTCTCCATCAGCACTTTCAGACCATGCTGAAGACCAAGCTGAATGTGCTGACGCTGAGAAAGGAGCCGCTGCCCACGGTGATCTTCCACGAGCCCGAGGCCATTGAGCTCTGCTCTACCACACCGCATGCAAAGAGCAGGACCCACGCTGGATACAAGGTAGGGGGTCACATGAACCTAATAATCCTCAAATCCAGTCCTGAACACTAAATCTGTAATAGCATTATTAGAGCCTTAATCCAAATGTTTTTCCTTTTCTTTTTGGTCACAAGTTTAATTAACTTGCACCGTGGATTTCCCAGCACAGAGTTTTTAAAGTTTTAACTTTCCTGTCTGAGCCACATACTTGAGAAATATTGAATGTCTGTGTGGGCACACACATACGTGCGTCCTGGCATGAATGTGTCCCCCCCCTCCCGGCTCTACTAAGTGTTAGATGTAGGGTTTCTAACTGTGATCCAACTCACAGCCCATATTCTCTTTTCTCTGTCCTGAAAACAGAAAGCAAACAGGGCTACAGATTAAAATAGCAGCCAGGCTCTGTTATTACACACAACACTTCTAACCCACTAACTGTGTCTTTGTGTATTTGCCTCCCTTGTGCCGCAGCACTGTAAGCCTAACAAATAAACTGAAATCATCGCGGAAGGCAACTTCAAGTGGTGGTGGTGGGGCATTAGGGTTTTATTTTGCATGTCTGATGTTGTTTTTGGTCTCTAATGCTGTGTCATTAACAAGCATGTTGGAAACGGAGGTTTTTCTAACTTCGCTAAACTAAAACAAACCTTTCGTATCTGGCAGCTGACATTAAAGAACATTCCTGCCAAAAACAACCGACGTGGAACACACAGTCCCAGCTCTTGTTGATATTTGTATTTGTTGGATCAGCGTACAGAACAGCGAACATGAACACACGCAGACTCATGCAGATGCACTCGTACTAAATGCATATACGTCTGTGGGGAGAAAAACATCTCAAAAGCAGCTACGAGGGCCAAAAGTGCTGAGTCCTCTTTGGCACTTCCCAAAAGCTCCAGAAGTTGAAGTGAAAGTCAGTAAGAGGACCTTTGCTGGCAGAGCAGAGCAGTTTGGTCTAGCTAGAAGAGACACAAGTTACCCAGCAGCGTTTCCACTGGCTCATATTGAGGTACAGGTGGGAGAAGGCCTCTTATGTGACTCAACATCATATGCTAGGAAGTTAATAAAATCAAACCTAATGCTGTGGAATTTACATAACTTTTATCCAGTATCCAGTTATGCATGACTGGGGCTCTCTGGTAACCACCGGTTGCTTGGTAAAAATATTATCGAGCTGGTTGCCAAGCGGTTGCTAGCTGTTGCTTGGTGAAATTGGCAGTAAAGAAGGGGCTGGACCAAAACCCTTCTTACAGTTACTTTGTTTGCCTACAGCTTGCTGCAGTTAGCTGCATTTTGAATTAAAAACATGCTGTTGTGTCTGCAAACTCCTTTTGAACATGTTGGTCTAGATTGCATTCAACTTTTCAAGTTTCAAGTTACTGCTTGGTGGCTAGTTAGCAATTGTTTGCAAACAAATTGGCAACTTCAGTGCAAACTACAGGTGAACATGGCAAATTGCTAGAAACCAAATCAGTCATAAGGAAGTTTTGAGGGTGGCACCCTCTTTGTGACAGTGGTGGTGCTTTACAAAAGGCCGGAGGCAGAGCTGGAGATGGCAGAATTGAAGACGCAGATTTTCATTGGGAGTAAACGCTATGGATGGAATTACAAATGAGTACATCAGAGGGACAGATCAGGTTGGACAGTTTTGGACACAAAGTTAGAGAAGCAAGGCTGAGATTGCTGGGACATGTGCAGAGGAAGGACAGTGGATATGTTGGATAAAGGCAGGAGGAAAAGAGGAAGACCTCAGAGAAGATTCACGGATGTAGTGAAGAAGACATGCAGAGGGTTGTTGTGACAAATGCAGTGTCACAAGTTACTGAGTCATCAGGATACTGGTGTTTCGCGTGTTACAGTTAATTTCCACTCACTTATTGTTTGTAATTACCAGTACATACACACATAAATAATTTCCTTCATCTGTCTGTCTGAGACTTCTTCAGATGTGAGTCTGCCTCGCTGCCTGCATCTGTTGGCTTCCGTAACTTCCTGTCTGAGTCACTACCTGCCTGTCTGCATATCTGTCAGCCCACCTCTGCTTTTTGGATTCCTTGCCATCCTTCCTGCAGAATATTATAGCATTTATTATCCCCACGGAGTGTTTTACGTTGCCTTCCGTGAACGTCTTATTTCACCCTCACTCTCTCCTCTCACATTCTCCGGCCGTGCACCCAATTTACAGACAGACAGGCAGGAAGGCTGGCTGAGGACTGCTGTTCCTCTGCCAAAGCTAGCAGCTAGCGAGCATGAAAGGCCACCTCTCATTGCCCCGCTTTCCCCGCCGCTGTCAAAGCGCTCCACTTCACATCCACTGACAACGTGTGCAATGTACTTTGCAGCCATGCCAGCTTCATCACCACACTTCATGGCAATTGTGAAATTACTCTGGAGTCCGCTTAAAAAAACAATATAATTTTGTTGTGTTTGAACTTAATTTGTTCTCTTCACCTAAGAGTAGAAAGTAGCTTTTGAGAGTTGCCTGGCCGGGACCCCGAGGAGTAGGGCTGAACGATTATGGAAAATAATCTAATTGCGATTTTTTGCCCCAATATTGCGATTGCGATGCGATATGCGATTATTTTTTAAGGTCTTTGTCTTCTGTATTAATAAACACATAAAGTGCAAACATAATAGCAATTGTATAAACACACACACAAACACGCCTTTAAAATTTAAAGGCGTGAAATTGGACGGTCTAGCCTTCTGATTAGCGTCACCGCTGTCTCGGTGGAGTTTAATAAACTCGGCCGTCTGCTTCTTGCTATCTAAAATATAACCAGACACTGGTGTAAATTCTCGACTGTCTCATACTTCTGTTTAATAAGTTTTCTGTTTGACGTTTAGTCAGCTGTGTGAAAACCAAGGAGGAACCCACCCGGGGGATTAATAAAGTTTTATTTTATCTAATCTAATAACTTTAATCTCAGCCAAACCGATTTACTCACGAACAAACAAAACACTGAAAAAAGCCCAACAATAACATTTTTAGGTTGTCTAAGTGACTTATATATTACGTTTAACCCGAGCAGCGAAACTCCGCGGTGATCTGAAAATGATGTGCCGGGAGTTGTGCCGTTCTCGGCCGCATCAGTAACCCTCGAGCTCCCGGCTAGCTGTCGAGCTGGTGGGTAGCAGACGCCCCTGAAAACGTCGAAGCACTTTTGCAAATATGGGATATCTTGATAAACCGAGCAGATATTTGATGTTTACACAACTACTTTCTCGCCTGAAAATATGTTAAAAGTTTATTTTGTGACCCAGAAAGATTAGTATGAGTAATTTTAAAACTTAGTAGCGGCCGCCATTGTTGGAAACTGGAGTTTGGCTGGGCCGCGCTATGAATTCTGGGATATGGTAGTAATTTGGACAGCCTTCGGCGCGTCGCTGTGACGTAATCGGTCTACAAATGCGGCCTCAGGAGGATGCAGCCCATGAATTTGGACATGTCCAGAGTATAATCGCAGCCTTTGCGGTTAGAAAATTGCACTTGATCATGTCGCGATATTATCGCAAATGCGATATATCGTTCAGCCCTACCGAGGAGTCAAACTGGCTTTTAGAAAAAGTGGGATTTTGGATGTGGCTATGAGGCACGAGCGCACAAGTCTCCAATTCAGACCCACCTTACGTATTTAACAGCCCAGCAGTGAGACAGACAGTGTGCAGTCTGTATAAGTGTTAACGTGAATGTCAAATGAAGGCTAATTACCCATCATTCACTGCTTTAAATTATATTTGTCCTGAAGACAAGAAGAGCAGAGCAGGAAAAAAATGAATCTGGGAACCTCTGGGAAATTGAACACTATATCAACGAGCAAATTCATTCAGCTTATGTTAGCCTGTCTGTCCAAAGGCAACAAAATCCTGCTAACAATATATCTAAGGTTTACAACTTACCATATTATATTTCATTTGTTGGGGGAAAAGTGCAGAAATGAGATGTTTTGGATTTGCTTCTGTAGTGCACCAAAAGGCACGGGGCATTCAGGCTCGCTGTAACACCGTAACATTGCTCTGTATTGACATCACTATGCTATGTTATCAGCTACTTCTGCTAGTCATAATTCCCCTCTGTCACTGACGTCATTCACGTCAGCAGCCCGTGCAATGCAGGCTGGTCCTACCATGCCTTTATCTAATCTGTTAGGCAGAGAGCCTTTTTGTCTGTCTCCATACTTGATATTCTGATGTCAGATTGTGCGCTGGATGCGCTGTCACTCCTCCTCCCAGAACAGAACATGCAGTGATGACATTTAAATCGTTTTTACCATGCAGTTGAGACGACTGGTGCTTCCAGCTGCCTGCGCTGTGGAATGTACCAGCAGATTTGTATCAGCGTTTCTGGCATTTATGTGTATTTGTGTGTTCGTAGCTCGAAGCATCAGAATCACTGATGTGCAAACATTCCCGGGTTGTTTCATCCTCGTTTTAAAATTCAGCGATTGGTTTTCAGACCTCACTGAAAGGACAAGAGATGTTGATGAGAGCAGTATTCATGCTTCTGTTTAAAATTTAGCTTTACTCTGACCACCGAGAAACTGGAACTGTTGTAGAGAATAAGCTGAATTCACTCAAGTCCATGTCTTTATAAACTGCTAGTGGTGACAGTAGATGGTATAATTTGGCAATGAAATGAGAAGGTGCCAACATTTTATCACCATTTAATGAACATTACCTAAAACAACTATTAACTAAATGTGTGTGTGTATTTGCCAAGTTTCAAAGATCTTTCAATTTAGAGAAAGTGCTGTTTTGCTACTAGTTTAATTACTTTTAAGTTCTTTATTGTTGTTCAGTGAGAGAAAGCTAGTCTGTATTTGGGCTAACCAGGGCATTAAAGTCTGGTTCACTCTCCGAGGTGAAAACGTGGAGTACAACGGACACGCTGGTCCACTGTGTGGAAAAACCCCCCAAAACAACAGTGATTTGTACAAGGACCCATTGGAACACCTGCCAGTTTTTCCCATTTCAACCCCAGCCTATAAAGGATCAGTTACCTGTGTCACACACGTGACAGCCAGATCCAGGAAGTTAAAACTGTGATGACGCATGGCACATGTCCATAGTTATAACTATAGTCATAACTAACCCTGTACTTTTGTTACCACGTCTGGAATTACTGCTATTCTTATGCTACACACCGGCAAATAACTCACGAATTGCCGCTTTGTAACCATATATGTTTCGATCGTTACCAGTGAAAGCGCTTTGAAATCAGATTGTGCTTTTTGATAAACCCTGTATATTTCTTTATTTTAAATAAATAAAGAAATATAGACAAGCAGAATAAAGAATATTCTGCTTGTCGATTATTTTTATGTGAGCAGAAGTTAGTAAAGAATTGGGACAGAGGAGTTAAGTTATTCAGGCGTGTTACCTCTGCTAGCATCGCGACCAAATACTGTCTGTGGCCATGTTTTATTTTATTTGTTTCCCTGTGCCACCCACTTGATAGTCATTTAATGAAAGCAGGGAGGGAGCTTTTGTCATTTGCATACAATACTACACCCTTGGTTTTCAATGCATACAGCTACTGAGTACTGATCCAATACAAGTGTTACAGCTTCATCATCATTATTCATTATTTGAGGAGGAAACGGGTTATTCATGTGTCAGGTAATGACTTTTTTGCGAGTACTATTGTCAGTGTAGTTGTACATAGTTGAATGGTGAGAAGTATATGCGTACAGTTTAGATAAGTTCCACCTTGCTCCATCTTTGGACTATCGAGAGTCTTGTGCTGCAGTAGGCTGTACGTAAGTGAGAGTGAATGAAAAAGCTCCTTTCATTTACACCAAAGGGCTTCTGTCTTGGCACTGAACCAGTCAGAGTAATTTCTTTTTTTTCCTTTTTTTTTTGGGCTGATACATACCACATCATCTCCCAACACAAACAAGCAAAAAACACACAGCGCTTTGAATCGGGATAAAAAAAAGAAGCTGATCCATCTTCGCGTGCCGTGACTAGCACAGCCAGCTGGACTGTGCTGATTCAATACATTTAGAGGAATTTTAACAACCACTTCAGGAATGCTGAATTCGCAAGCAGTGGATTCCCAGTCTTGTTGGAGACACAGAGGCTTTACAGAGGGAGACACCTTCTACTGTCAACAGTTGCATAGTTGTGCAAAGCTAAAGGATATACAGTACGACTTTGGTGTCAGTAAATATCTTTATCATACTGATGTAAATATTTTGGGCCAGTACAGTACTGAATATTTGACAACAGTGTGTAACTGATATTATTTCCCTTAAATGCAAACCAATGTATGACTGCTGATGAAAACAAATGAAAGGACAAACCTGAACCTTTGAAAGAAGGAATGCTTTCGGGAACAATGGCATTCCATCTCTCAAGTAAAGATTAGACTTACACTTTATGTTGGTTCGGGACATTTTCCCTTCACAAGTGTTGTTTTTTTCTGCAGTTCTTTTTCAAATTACCTGCTAGTTTTCTTTCATCCATAGATAATAGCAGGTATTTTGCTAACTCTTGGCAGCCAACATTCAAACACCACCGCCAGAAACAAATCTGAAATGTTTCCAGATAGCCGGTGATTGTGGCGTGAACAAAAACAATTACATTTTCGTGCCGATATTCTATCTTTTATCATTTGGAAAAGATTGTAACATTTGGATGGAGCAAACTACAACCAGCTGGGTTGGTGGGGGGACTGTGTGTTTAGTCTGCACCACCTGTTTGCCCTTGGACCGGTTTCTGAGAAGGTGGCTTAAATGCAGAAATGACAAGCTCCAGAAGTGCTCCTGACCTGCCTTCACATCACAGTCTGTTCCCAAAGCTGATCCATCAAGACCAAACAGCTACTCTCAACAACCGCGTCTGTGTTCTGGTCTCAAACTCGCTTCCTTGTCCTCTCAACTCCTTCCTCTTTCTTCCTCCATGGTCCCAAAGGGAACGTCTGTAGGGACAGGTATCTCTTTATCGAGTCCTCCCTCATCTTTCTCTCATACTACCCGCTCTTCTCTTTTCATCCTTTTAGATCCTTTCTCTAGTGAAGGCCGAACCGGCTGTGGCTCCAGCGGCACTAGCTCTACACCTTTCATCCACACAGACATGCGTGTGTGCTTACACACGAATAACGACTCACACTGAGATAGACAGGCGCAGACAGGATGTTCCCGTCTCTTCCCACCGGCTCACTTGCTGGGCTGCGGATGTTTTTTCAGTCCCCCTCTGTGTGTCCCCTGCTTTCTTCTACCCTTTTTTGCATTCACTCAGCTGTTATTAATAAACTTCTCTTTTCTGTCTTTGCATGTCTGTTTGTTCTTTACCCTACCACAGTTGTGGCTTTCATTGCATTGTTGTGCTTGGATCCACTGATTCATTCAAAATGGGAAATGTCAGAAACAGTTTGTGGTGCCGTGCTACACGATTTAATGTGTTTGCATGCATGTTCTCCGCAGTGCTCTATGATTTTAATTAGTAAGAGATGCTGAGTCCTTTGTAGTGTTGTAAACACAATAGGGTAACACCTACAGTTTTTATGCTCATTTTCCGATTTATTAAGTCTACCTCAACCAGTCCTCAGAAATTTCGCTCCATTGATGAGAATCACCCGTTCCACCACATCCCAAAGGTGCTCTGTTGGACTGATATCTGGTGACTGTGGAGGACATCTCTCCAGTGAACTCTGAGGGCGTGAGTGTTGTCCTCAGTGATAGGTGGCACCACTTGGACAAAACCTCCACATCAGCGCTGGTATGGGAGGAGAAGAAGTCAACACTAGAAGCAGAGGAGTCTCAGACGTTTTTTTTTATAAAGTTCTGGAAAGAACAGCGATTGGCTTATTATGATGTATTCCGTTTCAAGTCAGAACTTCCGAGTTTCCTGTTGGAATTTTTCAACTGGAATGTTCCCTCAAGTCAGACATCCAGCTAGAAAAGCCCCATCAACTCCTGCGTAACAGTCCAGGCTGGCGATAGTGGACATAAGCAGTAGTACAACAGCAAAAATTGTAACAATATACTGTATTGATACAGCAAATAACCACTGCAAATTTTTTTGTGTGATGATGCTTTATGAATACAGGAGTACCAACTTTTGATATTAAATAAATTCAAATACTCTGAAGACGGGGTCTCATCTCATTCGTCACTATTCTGAGATAACATTGGTCGATTGTTATCTCGAATCAGCTCAACTGAAAAACAAAAAAACAGCTATTGTGCTAGTTTGCTAGAGATCCATGAATGGGTCAAACTTGCTATCGATCAAAACAAGTCTGACTTTACTGGAATGTGCTCAGCGTGCTAGCTCTGACTTCCAAGGCAAATGAAATGCAGTATTGGTTAGGACTGACCTTATGTTTCTTACTAGAATTTTTTGCTGTACCATTTTAGCTCTTTTTCTTTTGTCAGTTTAACACCTAGCTTACAAGCTAAATGGGGGTGTCCAAATTCATAGGCTGCATCCTCCTGAGGCCGCATTTGTAGTCCGATTACGTCACAGCAACGTGATGAAGGCTGTCCAAATTTGTAGACTCCTCCAAATGCAGCCGACAAATGTGCTCCTTTTCCCCAGATTTGAAGGATGGGTCGGGTATATCCTTTGTGGCCCACCATATCCCAGAATTCATAGCATGGCCCAGCCATGTCCAGTTTCCAACAATGGCAGCAGCTACTTACGGGGAGATCATGGCTCAAGAGTTGGCAGTTCGTCTTGTAATCGGAAGGTTGCTGGTTTGAGCTCCGACAGTCTCGGTCGTTGTGTCCTTGGGCAAGACACTTCACCCGTTGCCTACTGGTGGTGGTCAGAGGGCCCGGTGACGCCAGTGTCCGGCAGCCTCGCCTCTGTCAGTGCGTCCCAGGGCAGCTGTGGCTGCAATGTAGCTTGCCATCACTAGTGTGTGAATGTCGGTGTGAATGGGTGAATGACTGAATTTAGTGTAAAGCGCTTTGGGGTCCATGGGGACTAAGTAAAGCGCTATACAAATACAGGCCATTTTTACCATTTACTTACTCTTTCCAGGTCGCAAAATAAACTTTTAACGTACTTTCAGGCGAGAATGTAGCTGTGTAAACTTCAAATATCTGCCCGGTTTATCAAGATATAACATATTTGCAAAAGCGCTCCAACATTGTCTGTTACCCACCAGCTCGATAGCCAACCGGGACGAGAACAGCAAACTCCCGGCAAACCCCCCGTGGTCTTTTGCTACTCAAGTTAAACATCATATATAAGTCACTTAGATAACTTAAAAATGTTATTGTTTGGCTTTTTTCAGTGTGTTATTTGTTCGTGAGTAAATCGGTTTGGGTGAGATTACAGCTGAATACACAGAAGTGTGAGATGATCGAGAATTTACGCCAGTGTCCTGTTATATTTTACATAGCAAGGAGCAGACGGCTGAGTTTATTAAACTCCACCAAGACAGCTGGTGAGACAAATCTGAAGGCTAGACTGTCCAATGTCACAGCTGCTCACTTCTGGCCTACCCGGCCTGTGGAGGACCCGGCCCATGTAGACCGCAAAGGCCGGGTCCTCAGGAGGATGCAGCCTATGAATTTGGACACCCCCATGTGCGCATTTGAGCAAAGCTAGCTGTTCCCCTGTTTTCAGTGTTTGAGTCATTCAAAGTTACCCATCTGGTGGCAGGAGCTTCAAGCATAAACTACAGACGTCTGAGTGGTGTCAGTCTAATTTAACTCTTTGACCTAATGTGGATTCTACCTCGAGTTTTTTTTTTACACTAGAAGCAGCCAAGCTAGCAGTGCTACCAGAAACTAGCCAACGAACACTCCAACTGCCTCAGATGATCATGAAGCCCATCGGTGCTGCCATTATCCTCACCATTCTTCGAACAAAGCTGGACTATAAAGTGACATCATATCTGCTGGTGCAAGTTGTTGCTGTGCACCTCTCGATTTAGATTTTTATGACCTCGCACGTTGCACCTTGAATGATAACAACAGAAGCACTGAGATTCAGCTATTTTGCAGAGGGAGACTTTCTGGGGAAAAGAATAAAAAAAATCTGCGATTTCTTTGTTTTTGGTTTTGCACTGATGTGCAAGATTTTGTCTCAGTGGCGCCACCTATGGTTCAGGAGAATACCGCAACAGGAACTCGAACCCTCTGCGCTAACATAAATGGTATGAAACTGTGCAAAGCAACGACTGGGGCTCTTGCAGTCTTGCAGGTGGCAGAAGGCATTTGAGATTCTCGCAGTGTACAGTAAGAGAAATGGAGAGTGAGAGAATAGAAAAGGACAATGGGTTAAACCAGAGTTGGTAATAGCAGCCACATGTCGGCACACATGCAAATGTTTAACCACGCTCCCTCCCCTCTCTGTCACAATCTCAAACATTCCCACTGCTTCTCTTTGTTTTTGTGTCTCGTTGACAAAGCAGGTATGCTTTTGTCTACACCACAATTCCAGCAGATAGTTTAAATTTCAATTTCACATAAGCTTGTTTTCTAAACCTTGCCGTTCCCCTTACTCTCTGTTTTTTCTGTCCACATTTGCTTTATTTATCTTTACAACATCCTTTCTTTGCAGCCCCCAAGGCCTTTGTTCCTGTAACTGATCCTCATTTCTGTCTCCATATTGCTTCACATGCAATCAGCATTTCCACTCTGGCGGGATAGAAATAACGGCGAGGCTTTGAAGAAGTGCAGAATAGTAGAGGGGAAGCGGGTGAAGGAGTTCGCTGAAGAAACAGGTGAAAGAGAGAGGACAGAGTGGAGGGGAAAAGATACGAGTGGAGGAATGAAGGAGAAACTCATGGAAAGTTGAAACAAGGTTGCCAGGACGTAGCCAGACTGCCAGATTAGAGCACAGCACACGTGTTGCTGTCTGGGATTTATGGATTGATGTAGCAGTTTTATCAAGAACCTGATGTGGAGATAGCTACAGCCTCAATGGTTTGCTTCATTCACTGCACAAACTCTGACAGAGCCCTGTGGCGAGCATCCACGTTTGGCTTGGAGATCTTGAAGGTTCTCATAACCTGTGCTGAGACCGAGTCCAACCTGAATCACACACACACACACACACACACACACACACACACACACACACACACACACACACACACACACACACTATGGCTGTAAAAAGTCAACCACTAACCTCTCGTGCCTCTTCAGCTGGATTCCAGACACAGATTGTGTGCAGAGCCATCTAAACACTGCTGCTTTAAAGTGTCAGTCATTTAGCTGGTGTCAAATGTTGGGAAAGAATGCGTGCTTTCAATTTTAATGTGATCAGTCACGTCTTTTTCTGCCCTTTTCAATTTAATTTAAAAAAGAAAAAACTTATTTAAAGAGCAAAACAACATCAGGGTGTTTGGTTTAATACTTTGACAATATTTCTAAAAAATAGGAATAGATTCAAGAAGGAACTGCAACAGCTTCTCTATCAAAAATCTTAATTCCTCATATCCACGTTGTTTTGTTTTTCTATTTTCTATTAAAAAATATAGTAGGCAGAGCTCTCAACAACTTCCTGGTTTTATCCTAAAAGCAATTAAATTGACCCAATACCATGGCTTTTGGAAACATTGGACTCTGAGTGAATCATTACCACAAAATGAACAGAACTCACACTATCACATCGCTTATAAGATGCTGTATACACTTTAGCGACATACATGATCAGTTGCTTGTTGTCTAATCATTGAATCACATGGCACCAACTCAATGCACATGTAGGCACGGTCAAGACGACATTGAAGCTCAAACTGAGCATCAGAATGAGGAAAGAAGCACGGTTGTTGATGCCCTGGGCTGGTCGGAGTATTTCGCAAACTGCTGATCTACTGGGATTTTCCCACACAGCAATCTATGGGGTTTACAGAGAATGATCTGAAAAACAGAAAACATCCAGTGCCTTACTGTTCTCTGGGTTTCAGGATGGTGGTGTAATGATCTTGACACACTTTGTGCCCCACTTAGTGCTAAATGTGCATCATTTAAACCACAGTGTGCCCATGTTTTGCTTCCAGCGGGGTAAACCGCCACAAAGTTCATGTAAATCATCTAAAGCAGGTTTCTTCTTCTGTACTCACATGGCCTCCACAGTCACCAGATCTGAGCAGAGCACTTTTGGGATGTGGCCGACAAATCTGCAGGAATTGTGTGATTGTGTATCATATCAATATGGTCCAAAATCTCGGAGGAATGTTTCCGCCCACGTTTCAATTCTGCGCCACGAAGAATTGACGCAGTTCTGAAGGCAAAATTGGTCCAACCTGATACTAGCAAGGCGTACACAATAAAGTATGTGTGTCAGTAAGTGTATATGTCTGTGCTGTTTTTATTTCCATTTTCTCTCCTCAAGACACTTGACCTGAAATCATTTCACCTGCAGTGATTGCTGACACTTGCAGAATAACTGCTTTCAAAGTTAAAATCTACACTTTAATAGGGAAGAAACCAGAAGAGGAACTGGTCCTCTTTCGATTGGTCACTTTCATAGTATCCTAGCAACAATGTGGATGTTATTTTATACCGGAAATGCATTTTGGAAAATTAAGTTCCCCAAATGTATTATTAACAGTTCGTGTTTCCTGTGTACCACTGGATGCACTCACACGTATTGCTGGGTAGCTTTGACACTGAAGAAACGATGGCTCAGTTCTTTGTTCACATATTAAAATATAACCTAATAATATAAAAGCTGGATCTGTGCTGCCTTTAATCAGCAGCCAAGCCTAATAATAATCTCCAGATTTAGTTTCACATTTAGTTTGTCTGGAGTTCAAACAGTAGATGCACATTTATCACCTAGAGAGCACATTTTTAAAACCAGGTGTAAATGGGCTCAGTGTTGTCTCAGGAAAAAAATACCAGTGCAGATGAAATGGGTGATTCATGCACCGCAAACCAGAAAATCATGCACTTCCAGAGTTTTACTCGTCTATTTTCCTCTTTTTCTTCACATGAACACTGCCTCATTGAGCAATATTTTATTCTATTTCTAGCTGTCTCTCATCTTTCTTCTTGAGCAATCTAACAGTTTCCTCTTCAGCTGCATGTTTGGTTTGGACTTTAAAGAAATAAACTAATGTTTGCTCAGTCTGCTGACCTCCTCACTTCACACATTCCTCACTTATCTTTCTGTGTGCGCTGCACACACATGCACAAACCTGTATAGCTCTAGTATTAGTCTCTGCTTTCCTACAAAGTTAAGAAATTTACCACGACCAGCTCGGACTTGCCAAAATTAAATAGCAAAGTTTTGCTTTGAAAATCAAACATGTTTGTATCCTCTTGACCTCCTGGCTGGTCCCCTCTGAAAGCATCCCGAGAATGGATTTATTTGCTTTCAATAGCAGGCTGCTGCGGCTCTTTTTGAACAAGGCAGATCAACTAGATTATATCCTGATTTTCAAACACAGTAGCAGAATAGAGCCAGCGGAGCAGACATGTGGATGTAAGAGAAAACATTTAACTGTCTTTTTTTTGGCCTTGAATACAACCTGGCAAAGCAGCCAGCCTTCATTTAACTAGGAAGCAAGCAATCAGTAAAAACAACGGCAGATTAAACAAGTAACTCAATATCAAAATGGGAGACGCAGTGAAAAGTAACCATAATGACTCTTTATTTCTATTTGACGTACAAAAGGCACATTGTGGATGGTTGATGTATCTTGGCGTAGTCTTTGGATCTGTTGGCTGACTGAGTAACCGCCGTTTGGCTGCGAGAGGGTGTTGAGGCGGTTGGCTATCAAAACCACCCAGCCTCCAGGCTGCTCCTGCAGACCTGTGGTGCTCAGCTGAATGATGAATCCAGTGTGAAGCCTGCATGTCTCACATTAGTGCCCACCACTAATGAAAACCAGGCATGATCCAGGCTGCATTCGCTGCCTGGATCTCTTCCCGTGTTTTAAATTGGGAATCCACATTTTGTTGTACTGTAATCAGGGAATCGTGATATTATGAGGGCTCCTACACCATAGAGGGAGGCTGGAGTTTGTTTATATAAATGGAACAAATACAGATGCTACTTTTAAACAAGCTTTCCAGAGGATTCTTTGACCTACTTTTATGTGAGTTTATTCATCGGTCCACCTTATACTAGAGATGGCACGATACCACTTTTTTATGTCCGATACCGATACCGATATCATAACTTTGGATATCTGCCGATACCGATATGAATCCGATATAGTGTTTTTTAATCAACAAAGCTGTTTTTTAAATATCTTGCTGCATTTTGTATAAGTTCATACTCAAGTTTAAAACAACAACTACACTAAAGCTATTCTGTTATACCTGTATGCAAAAAAAAATATTTCATAGTTCAGCAATACTGATCAATCTAATAAACTTAAACCTACACCATCCTCCCTATTCTGGTATTTTAAAGAGTGCTTAGCATAAATATTAAGCAACCTAACTAATAGGGTTCCAACTCCCAGCAACAACAAAAATAAATAAATAAAAAATAGGGAACCACCCCTCACGCGCCACCTCATGATGCTTAATCGACGTAATCAACCTTAATTTCATGCAGTGTGAAAAAAAAAATGCACAGAAATCAATTATTTTTCAAGAAATATTAAATAGATTCAACATCTTTCTTCAACAAAATTGCAGACTGCACAGATGGTACCTTCCCAAAGGAAAAAGTACTATAGCTTACTAGGGTATATATATATATATATTAGACTTAATAGTTACTATATACAGTAATGGACTTCTATTCATTTTGCATCAAATTAAAACTTTGGGTGTCAGATAATTATTTATTAAAAGCTAGACATTTTAAATGAGAATAAGAAAGAAAAGTATGTCTTTGTGCCCCTTTTCCCTGTTAATGCCCTATCGGCCCCCCTGGCTAAACTTTGCTAGATCCGCCCCTGCACAGTTACCAGCCGTCAGCTGCGTAGAAAAAGATCCTGGAGTAGAAAGTAATATTAAATAAATTCTAACAACAGCTGATCAAGCTTAAACGTGCTGCTGTTGTTCAGCCGCTGGTTTCCTCTTTCTGGTGCAAAGTGGGCCAAAAGCAAACTAGAGACACGGACTCGCGACAGAAAAGCCGATCAGCTGATCGTTAAGCAGTTTCATGATTGAAGTAGCAGCAAGAAGAGGCAGTCGTTTGTTAAGCTTAACGCAGGAATGCTTTACAAACATTCAGAGATGGACTTACACACTTGCTTTACTTCTCTCGGGATAACTTTGTCGGAGATGAAATGCCGGGTTGCTAGCGAAGCTCCAAATGCTATCCAGACCACCGACAGGTCCCGCATGCCACAGCCGCTCTATCACGTGATGCATACTGCTCCGACGTGCTAACGTTCTGAGGTGAGTTACGGCGTGTTGCAAGTTTTGTGAGGTGCTTTCGTGATATTTAATGGATCGGATTACATTTTTTATTTTTCTCCGATATCCGATCCAGTAATTTAGGTCAGTATCGGACCGATACCGATACGTAATATCGGATCGGTCCATCTCTACCTTATACTGGCAAAATATTCTAAACACTGTCGGTCAGGTTTGCAGCGTCATGTTGAATTCTGTCTTTAAAAAAATCTGAGATGCCTTTTCTGTGCTTTACTGTTTTAAACTTTTTACAAGATTAAAAGAATGGTACTATTGTACTCCTACATCTATGTGTACACATTTTTTAGACCACTAAAGCAAATAATACTTTAAATTTCACATTTTTGAATTCTGAGAATTCAGAAATGAATCAAGAATAATGTTCAACCACTGAAACTTAATTTTTCTGGTCCGGAATGTTTCATATGGCAGTGAATCAAAGTCACAAAATGAGTCTGAATGTTGAACAAGCATTTTCAGTACAGATCTAAGGCTACTATAAACACATCAACTACAACTCCCTGTTGTAATTACTACATTTCTGTTTATACATGAATTAAACAAAACAAAAGGGTCTTGTGGCATTGGCCTTTATAAAATCCACTAAATGTATATTTAAAAAGGAAAGAGGAGACTGGAGAAACACCCTTCAAGCATGTTACAATTGTTGAAGTTGCATACTTGGTCCACCAGAGGGCAATCTGCAACTTCCTTGCTGGCAACAGTGTTTGGATTGCCACAAAAAACCAGCTGATCTGAGTGGAGTTGGACAGACTCGAAAAAGTTAAATAACGGCACCTAAAATGTGTTTTGTGTTGAATATATATCCATATCTGACCTTTTTGATCACCAGATATCGGTATCAGTCGAAAACTCCTGTATCGTTTGGGCTCAATTAATGATACATTAATTTCATAATCGTGTCCCCCAAGCTTTTTGGTCCAGGTCCAGCTTTTCAGTTTTCCAGCTTTATGGTAATTGCCCTAAGCTTGGCCTGTCTATCCTCAACGCTTACACTGAAGAGTCCCATGCAGTCAAAAATGTAGCAGTGAACCAGCGCAGGTAGACTCGACTGGTCCAGACTAAACAAAATGGAAGCAGTTAAATTATATGATTAAATAAACCATGGCCCGGGCCTCTGCTTTGTGTCATTTTCTGTGTTTTTTGTCAGTCTGGCATGGATATCTGTTGGATGACGTTTTTGTTATCAGAATAGATGTGAGGATGGATATTTGGCTGGAATTTCTTTGGGAATAGTTTTATCAAGAACACTGTCTAGTTTGACATTCGAGTGTCGTGCATTGTGCCAGAAATGTTCACATTCAACACACATCACAATTCATAAATTCATAAATGTTGATATGATTGATACACTTTCTTCTCCTTTAGAATTTGCTTTTATTGTTGCTCACATGCTATCTGGAGCTATATTTTAAATATGCACTGCATGCAAGCCAGCCTCAGCGAACTCTTAAAGGGTTCAGAGTATTCCCCTGCCCCCGAATAAACAGGCAGGGGGGAAAACTCTTTGAGTGTTTGACTCATAGCAGGCATCTCCTCTGTGTATTTTTGTAAAGCCATAAAGAACAGCATGTAGAGAAGTGCACAAGTCAGCCATTATTTCTGGGCTGCTCTTGAACTGGCCACACTCCCCCCAAAAAACTCCAGCTTTGTTCGCTTCTTACGTCTCCCACCTTATCTCTCTCCATCTCCACAGTCTACCACTCACAGTGATAGACTTTCACAGTGATTAGTTTGACGACGACGACGAAGGCTCGTTTTGCTGTGATCATTCAGATCACATTCAGTTACAGAGTGACTCAGCAGTGACTTGCAGACGTTTACATGAGCTGAATGGGTGGATGCTCTTTTATAGATGCTGAAATATGATGTAATTATAACATGAAAAAAGATTATCCTATGCCCACTTATTTGTGGTGTTCCTCAAGGATCCAACCTTGTCCCACTGTTGCTTAGTTTACACCTTTTATGTTTAACTAAAGATTAAAGCACAGCGGTTCATTAGTAACCAATTTCATATGTAGATTTGTTAAGCATTGCATTGTAAATTAAAAAAAGAGTCTCACTGTAGATTTATGTATCTTGTTTGCTACAGGTGACCTATCTGGGCAAGGTGACAATCTCTGGGACGCAGTTCCTGTCTGGCTGCACAGAGTCGGCGGTGGTTGGTCTGGTGGAGCATCGCGCCCTGGCTCAGCAGCAGGGCACTTGTCCGGCTAGCGGCTCTCTGCTGGAGATCCGGCCCTTTCAGGTGCGTCTTCACCACATGGACGATCGCGGAGAGGCATCAGTAACCATGGACACCTACCAGGTGGCGCGCATCGCCTACTGCACAGCTGACCACAGCGTCAAACCCAACATATTTGCCTGGATCTACCGGGAGATCAACGACGACCTGTCCTTCCAGATGGACTGCCACGCTGTGGAATGCGAGAGCAAGCTGGAGGCCAAGAAGCTGGCGCACTCGATGATGGAGGCTTTCCGCAAGACTTTCCACAGCATGCGTAGCGACGGCCGCATCCACAAGAGCGGGTCAACGGACGACTTTGCGGAGGACTCGTCCACCCCCGAAGACTCTACCCCAGACGATGGTTGAACTAAAACACAATACAATAAACACAAGATCCCCATCCTAACAAAGTGAGGGCTGACTGGAAGGATGGACAGATTACCTTCTCTCTCTCATTCTCCCTTGCTATTTTTCTGTTATCTATATGAAATAAAATGAACTGACCATATGAACCAATGCACCCAAGACAGTGAAGTAGCTTTTAACTATCGTAAAGGAAGTTACGAAACAATATTTACATAGAGGAATAGCAAAGTGCTGCCCCATTTTGAGTAAATACTCAGCAAATAGGCACCTTTCTAGTTGTTCTCAGTTGAATCTCTCAACGTTTCCATTTGCAACCCCTGTCAGCGCCTATCGTTCCTTAACCTTTAGATCAAGGAAACAAAGAAAACAAAGTTAAGTCCATGTTCTCCTAGCACCAGGTCAGAATAATCTACTGCCACTCTTGCCATGTAGGGACTCAGCAGAAAGATGTCTGGTCCCAACTCAGAGTTTATATGAGACTGTTGGAGCACATACATTCTTGAAATGTTTGATTATGTGGAACGTAATGCCTTCAGCCTTGGCAACAGCAAACGAGAACGTGAAAGTAAAGCTAGGCCTTTACGCACTGCTCATATCTTTGCTATCGTACCTTAGTCCGAACCCTGAATATTATTCACAGAGCATAGCTGTTGATTCATTTAGACGATAGAGCTACTGCCTCTGTCTCTTAAAAAAGATTCAGAGTACGCGTACGGCACCTGGGAGAACATAGGTGCGAAATGTCTTTTAGAAGTTCTCACTGGAGTGAAAGCCCAGCCCCGTCCGAGACACCTTAACCACCCACATCCGACTTCTGTTTTAAGTATACCAAAATTCAGGCTCTCTTTTGCCTGTCACATTATGTGCCTCACTTTCCTCTCACATAAGTTTGGTCTCTTACCCAGGTCCCAGTGTGTATGCGTGGCCGCGTGTCTGCTCACAAGGTTTTATCCTACTCTTTGTCGGTGTAATTCCCAATTCTGTACTTTGTGTATATGGGGTGTACATGCGAGTGCTTGCAACTGTGTGTGTGTGCATGAAAAAGAAAAGGTAAGAGACGAGGAAGTACAATTCGTATTGTACGATTAGCTAGAAGTGAAGAGAGCATCTGCTTTTAAAATCAGGCGTCGTACTACGACCATTTGCCAAGTTTACTCAACTCCGTCTTGTACCAATCAAAAAGATAAGAGCGAGTGATTAAATGTGCCAGTCACACTGAGGTTGTAAGACCCCCTAAATCACAGCCATTCGAGATATAACGACTTACACCTCCTGGCCTCTGCTGAATGTATGAGTCCGACATACTGTGAGCACCTCACAGCATCTCCAGTCACGTCCAGTCTCCCGTAATCTCCTCGTGCTCTCAGACAGCTCTAAGGGGGGGTGCTGCTCTGGCCCCGCAGGCAGTCGGCCAGTGACCAGCTGTCTCTGTGTGCTCTGTGTCATCCCTCCGAGTGACTGAGGCACCGTTGTGGAGGAGGAAAAAAAAACCCGAACTCTTTCTTCTTTTCTAACTGAACTGTCCTGAACAGACTGGAAACCATCGGTTGGAAATGGTCTTCAGTCAGCGACTCCAGCAGAATATTCAAACTTGTGTAAAGCTATACAAATGTTACACACATGTTGTATTTGATTCTTGCCTGATAAGCTTATGTAAATACAAATGTATCACTTCCCAAATATTACAGTATAAATGTCGATAGCTATTTTAAGTAATAAAGAAAAAATGTTGAGAACCATCATACAATACAGAAACAGTATTATAAAGCTTACTGTGAATAATAAGTGGAGAGCCTGATAGTGGTGGCTGTGAGTATGTGTGTGTGTGCACGCGTGTGTGTGTGTGTGTGAGGAAGAGATTTTATGTGTTTGGGGGAGTGCTGAGTATGGACAAGGCCAGAGGACGAGAACAGGAGAGAGCGTTTCTAAAGCTGTAGATTATACTGTGCCATGTCTGTCTGGAAACTCAGACGCGCTTTAAATGTTTAAAAAAATGTTACCGTAAGTGTTTTCTATACAGTGTTTGCAAAAATCAAAAATAATTGCATATAAAGTATTTACCAAGACCGAGCGTACGACAGTGTGGTCTGTTCTCTCTCAGTTTTCACTTCTGTCTCGTGTGTTCCCCCCTTTCGCCCAGATCTCAGCTAAAAGACGTTTTTTTGTTCTCCAGACTCTGCTGTATTTTAACCTGATGGATTCCCCGCTGAGGCCGCATGTGGGAGGATAAATACAAGGCATGCTCAGTTTCAGAGCAAACAGAATGGGTAACCAGATGATGTTCTGACGAGGTGCCAGGACAGATGTACACCATAACCTCAAGTGTCTGCTTATCCTCCATATGTGCAATGTTTCCACGCTTGATTGGGTTTTTTCCTGAAACCTAAAATGTATAAAAATCTCTTTTGTGGTGCATAATGTGCTGAGCAATTCCAGCATCTCCCACAATGCTCTAAACATACTCCTAAAAATAGCTTTATGGTGTGTTTCAGGTTTAAGTGTGACACAGCCACAGCCTTGTCCATCCTCTGAGGAGGTTTTTTTACTCTCCCCATTCTTCACATTCCTCAGACTTCCTCAGATCTTCCCTTTTATTGTCTTGTGTTGCTGTCCTCTCTGGCAGAATGTGGCAGCTCCCTTTTCTCTACAAAGCGCCCACATCAATAACAAGATAACTGCTTGCTCTCAGCTTCCGTGGCAGGCGATCATTTTGCGTCTTAAAAGCTGCAAAGAATTGGATGGAAAATGGATGCTGTGAAGAATGTAAAAGCATGTGCAATGTGAACACTGCCTCCCTCTGGCAGGCAGAGCGATTGCTTCTGCTCTGAAGGTTTTTTGTTCAAACAGGCCTTTTGCTCTTCTGATAAACTCCCCTTGATGATAATCATTTCTTTCATTTTGGTTACAGAGAAACAGATTGTTCTTGCCATGAAAATCACAGCCTCATTTAAAAACAAAACAGTGGTGCATTTTAAGGGGAAATAAATGCACAGTCTTTATCTCCAAATCTAAGCTATGGTTTTGTTGCTGTTTTCTTCTGTTAATAAACTGAGTTTTGCAGCATCAGCTGCAATCGTGCAATAATTCACCCACAATGCTGATAATCATCGCTTTAATGGAAGTTTTAGAACAGTGTCAACAAAGCCTTCTGCCCCTCTTCTCTTCCAGCTCACTGTACACAAGCGTCCCTGTTTGGATGCTTCTTTGTCTTTGATCTGTGCTGAGCACACACCCACCCAATTGCTCTTGACTGTGCTCTTGTGTCTGACTGGCCCACTTCGAGCAGTGCATCAGTGCGCTGGGGCCCTGTGAGGCCCAGAAAGAGGCCACCCCGGCAGCTTGCTCTTCTGCTCCTCTCAGGCGTCAGTCAGTCAGTCAGCTCACAATACCACACTGTTACCACTCCAGCTGGCCGCTCTTCCTTCTCCGAGTCCCAGAACCGCCTGTCTATCCACCCGCCAAGGTCCTACACGCTTGAGGTCCGGCTGGGGAAGGGAGCCAATCTGGCTTCTGATCAGATTCCTCTATCTCCGCCTTACTTTCCTTATTCTCTCGGCTGCTGCCACCCAAGCAGGGGGCCTGGGCCTCTTAGAGAGAGAGAGAGATTGTGTGGTGCAGTACAGTAAACACATGTGTGTAACGTGTATGTGTGAAGTGGAACTGTGCACATTCTTTCGGCCTCTGGCTCGACTTTATAAGGCACACTTTTCATTGCATGAGACGCAAAACCTTGAGTGGTTAAATATGGTGAAAGAATTTTAAAACCTTTTTAGAATTTAAAAACCATCTGTGGTGAGAGTAGGAATACATTTCCTGTAGGAGCCAAAAGAAAAGAGCTGACATGTTTAGGTTCAATTTTACACAAGCAAAACTAAAACTGTGTTTTCCTAATCATGCACCATTACCACCTTCATGCTTTGCTTTAGCTTCTACAGTTGCCACACATCTTGCAGGCTGCTTTGCAACCCGTCTCAAGCCGTGCTGCTCCCATGCATGCTGTCTTGCAGCTGCTCTCCCACATGGAAGGTCATAGAAGTCCCAGAAAAAAACTAATTAGTGTATGGAAATGATTATCTTCTTTTGGACTATAGTGGACTTAACTGAATTAGTGTGTCTCTGTTTTTCTGTAGCACCAATAAAAAAACAAAAAACAAAAACCCACATAGCTGTTCCAGGAAACTTCAGTGAAAACTACTGGGAAATTATCAGGAAAATATTAGATCTGGAAAAGAAACCATGACAATGCTACAAATCGCAAGACTAGTTTAAAAAAGCAAAACTAAAGTACTGAGTAATGTATCCCCCAGACCTCAGCGTGAATTATTTCTTTCAGACATACAAAGCATTTCCTCTGATCATATCCAGATCCCCCCCCCCCCCCCACTACCACGCATCCCTCCTGTTGGATAGTCCCTGAAGTCTTCATGTGATTTAAGATTCCTGTCATAATGAAATGTGGACTGGAATGAAGAGGGGGTGCCTGCGCCTGTCTGTCACAAGCTAAGACTCCAAACTCTCTCTTAACCTAAACCCAGAGGATTCAGCACACATTGCTGTTGCTATTGCTGCTGTAATACACGTAAGTCACATACAAATGAGATGCTGCCCTGAATCCCTCGGGGAAATGTCTGGACTAAGATCCAGGGGTAGCTGGTTTCTCAGGAACAAGGGATAAAGCTCTGAAAGAACAATAAGCTAAAACAGATCCCGAAGGAATGTCAGTGGCTCTGTCTGTAAAATCCCACCGTGTACTGTTTTTCTTATTATTGCAGGCCGTTACATACCTACTGTTATGTAGAGGTTTCATAGAAGTACGCTTGCAAAGGCACTTGCCCAAGATTTATAGTTTTCTGAACAGGACAAGCGGCCTGTTTTAGGTACCATGTAAGATATTCCAGCGTTCAAACCTCTGACACAGCAGAGAACTGTGATTGGACAGCAACCACGTGTCTGGCAAGATGTGGCTGTGATTTAATGGTAGGTGTTGTGCTTGCTTGATTTCTGGAGTAAGATTGGCAGTGTAAGCAGCCTTAATGTAGCTCAGCACACACAGTTGGAAACAAGGGAAAGCTATACTGTCATTTAAAGCAGAGACCAAAGGTTTGTCTACCAGCAGAGATGACAAAAGTGCAGACATTCTTTACTTAAGTAGAAGCACAAATACTTGTGTTAAAAATACTATGGTAAAAGTTGAAGTACGGACTCATCTTCTTTACTTGAATAAAAGTGAAAAAGTCTGGTGTGCACGCAAAGTAAGAAGTTAGGTCTTTGAAGTATGCATCTCTTAGCTATTTTTGTGCAAAGCTAACTGAACCTGGTGCTATATTAATGTAATAATAAAATAATATTAGTACATAGGAACTCTGATCGGCTGATCTATGCTAAGCGCTGCTGCTCTGAGCTTTACTGCTCTTTGTAGTTATACACAACGAGATGCAAGCACATGTCTCATGAGCTATCTGGCTAAATTCTATTCCCTTCACTGACAGTATACTGTTTATACTGTCTCTACACTAGACGGTTATTCCTTTGGTATAAAGGTCGAATAGATCTAAACATCATAACTGACCATGAACGCCACAGCTGCTCTGCAGCAGTCCGAAACACTGTTCTTTACTTAAATTAACCACATTACTGCAAGCTAACCTGTTAATCAAGCACTAAACCGCCGGGTGTTTTCATGCAACCTTTGAATAACACAAATAATATAAAGTTCCAGTTTATCAAATGCCACGAGCAGCCCTTACCTTTGAAAGCAACCTCTCGTCTTCTTATCTTCTCCTGTCTTTCTCTTATCGTTGTCCATCTCTGAGTAAAGTTATCTCACACTCTTTTCTTTCTTTTCATTCCCCAAACAGTTTCAACACTAGTTTTTTACATAAATCTGTAACTTAGCCCATGTTCAGAAAACATGCTTCTGCTTTATGATTTCTTTCTTTATAACTTCAGACAAAAACAGATTTGGACTGTTCTAAGCCAGAGGTAGTAAAAGGAAAGAAGGGGTAAGGAGACACAAATGAGAGCATAGAAAGTGGAAAAGAATGCGTGAGGACAGTAGGGGGAAGGGGGGGGGGGGGGGGGGGAAGAAAAACGATGAATAGGTGACAGGAGTCGAGATGGCTCATCTGGCTAGGCATGTTGCACCCAGATGTTGTGGGAGGAGTTTGGGCAATCCAACTCTGTCTGAACCAAACAGCTCACCAAATAAACAACATATGCATCAGTCTTGTAAATGAGGCCAATGACGCAAATATATCAATGCTTTAAAAGGAAGAGAAAAACTTCCCTCTTTGCAGCTATGTTAACTGAGCCTATACCAAACCACAAATACTGTATCCAGCTGGTGTTAACAACTTTGTCCACTTGGTGTCGTCATAGCTCAGCCTTTGAAAGCAAGTCACAGACTTGCAGGTTGTTTGAAGCAGGAGCACTAAAGGTACACCACAAAGTCCTTCCACACCTCTCGCTCTTTAATTTTTAAACAGAGTGAAAGGTGATTGGATCGATGACTCAACAGCTATTTTATGAAAATATGTGGGCCAGTTCTTTGTTATTTGCTTATAACAAAGCAAATTTTATTTGCTTAGGCAGATATTCCTGGCATTTGAATTTGGAAGCTCTTGCTCTGAACCCACAACATGCTAACAAAAGTGCTCTAACTGTGGGTCAGACTGCAAAAACCAAACAAATTCTCTAAAAAATATATTATAAATCAATAGTTTGGTACATTCTAAACAAAAAACAAAATGCACAACAACATGAAAAATCTCAAGGACCTCTTCAGAACATCCTGCCAACTCTCCAAGTCTATGAAAATTGAAGCGGTCACAGAAGAAAACCCCACTCCAGATGAATGACACAAACATAAATCTGTTTGAGTATTACTTTAAGTAAGGATAAAGCTCTGAAGCACATAACATAATTTGCAAGACATGTTGGAGCCAGAAGCAGCAGGATGAATTCTGAGTGCTCAACTTTAGGCAAGGCAAGGCAAGGCAAGTTTATTTGTATAGCACAATTCAACAACAAGGTGATTCAAAGTGCTTTACAGAGACATTAGAAACAAGAACAAATAAAAAGCATGATTTAAAATTGAATAAAACAAGCAAATAAACTAACTAACTAGTTAACAAACAAACAAACAAACAAACAACAGTATATAAAATCAAAACAGATAAAATCAGAACAGTAGATAAAATCAGTAGTTAAATGTAAGTTTTGAAATTTAAGCTTAAAGTCTGGATTTGGTGCTTTATTCAAATGCAGCTGAGAACAGGTGAGTCTTCAACCTGGATTTAAATAAACTGAGTGTTTCAGCTGATCTGAGGCTTTCTGGGAGTTTGTTCCAGATATAAGGAGCATAAAAGCTGAATGCAGCTTCTCCGTGTCTGGTTCTGACTCTGGGAACTGATAAAAGACCGGATCCAGATGACCTGAGGGATCTGGATGGTTCATACTGGGTCAGGAGGTCATTGATGTATTTTGGTCCTAAACCATTCAGAGCTTTATAGGCCAGCATCAGAACTTTAAAGTCTATCCTCTGACGGACAGGCAGCCAGTGTAAAGACCTCAGAGCTGGACTGATGTGGTCCACTTTTTTGGTCTTAGTGAGGACTCGAGCAGCAGAGTTCTGAATGAGCTGTAGTTGTCTGACTGATTTTTTAGGTAGACCTGTAAAGATGCTGTTACAGTAATCAAGCCTACTAAAGATGAATGCATGGACTAGTTTTTCCAGGTCCTGTTGAGACATCAGATCTTTTATCCTTGATATATTCTTGAGGTGATAGTAAGCTGACTTTGTTATTGTCTTAATGTGTTTTTCTAAGTTTAGGTCTGCATCATCACTACACCCAAATTTCTCGCCTGGTTTGTGGTTTTTAGATGTATAGATTGAAGTTCTCTGGTGACCTGTAATCGTTTTTCTTTGGCGCCAAAGACTATTACCTCAGTTTTGTTTTTGTTTAGCTGGAGAAAATTGTGGCACAACCAGTCATTGATTTCCTCAATGCATTTACCAAGAGCCTGTACAGGGCCTCGGTCTCCTGGTGACATTGTGATATATATTTGTGTGTCATCTGCATAGCTGTGATAGTTTATTTTGTTGTTGTTTATAATCTGTGCCAGTGGGAGCATGTAGATGTTAAACAGAAGGGGTCCCAAGATGGAACCTTGGGGAACTCCACATGTGATACTTGTCTGCTCAGATGTGAAGTTACCTATTGATACAAAGTATTTCCTGTTTTCTAAGTATGTTTTGAACCAGTTTAGTACAGTTCCTGAAAGCCAAATGCAGGAAAGTTTAATGCGAGTGCTCTTCAGTACAGCTGGACAAAGAACCGCAGGACACCTTGAAAGCAGTGCAGGACTCTTTGAAGGTAGAGGTGGAATATTCAGCAAAAGGCTCTCTCAGTCACCTCCAACCCAAAGGAGCATACGGGAAAAAACTAACTGGAGCAAGGAATACCTGAGAACAGCTGCAGTGGAGGTCTGGCAAAGAAAGGTGTTATTTGGTGATGTCCACATGTTCCAGACATAGAAGACAACACACACACACACACTCACAATACTCAAATAAAATTATTTATAATGTGTAACCCTAACCTTTTTACTGGGTATAACAATGTCCAAAAATTTCCCAACATAACTGTAACTTGCTGAGGCTGTAAGACGGGAAACGGTGTGAACAGCATTAAATTTGGCATCAGCAAATATCCGGATATGACCGAAGCAAGACAAACACAGTCCATTTCAACAGCAATTCAATTCAATTCAATTTTATTTATATAACGCCTCAATGCAGCCTCAAGGCAGCCTCCTCAAATTAATCTAAATGTTAGAGGTGCCAAAAGGATATGTGAGCTATTCTCCCTCTTCTCAGTCACTGCAGGGTCTCTTTATTGAAAATGTCACGATGTCTTCTGGTTGAATAGCCTTTCACCTTTGCTGCCCTCCCCGCACCTCAGAACCGTTGAGATGAGCGTCAAGACGAGATCACTGAGCATTGAAGACATATCATGGTAACAGGTCATGTGGCCACAGATGATCCTGTATTCAGTCCAGAATTCAGCAAACAACCACATCTGACCAACAACCACTCACTTGCAGAGAATTTCTGTCCTAGCATCGTGCCTCAGGATTCAAATCCAGCCTCTGCCGACCCCTTAACAGCAGCTAAATGTGTGTCTCGGGTAATCCTGAAGCCAGAGGATCTGCAGGGTGTTGTGAAGATGGATCTTAGAGATCATCTTCAGAACACAGGACAGATCTCACAGCGCCGCCTTATTTCATCTGATGTTGTGTTTGTGTGGAAAGGATTTGTCCCCTTAAGCCAAGACTTCTAAACAGTGTGTGACAAAGACAGGCAAGCTTAGAGTAGAGCTGTCCTCACCACCAGCCAGATAACATAGCTTTATGATATCCTTTATGTATCGTTATTAGTTATAAAGCAAATAATCAAGAAGATTCTAACCTTGGTTGCCAACCTTCACCTAAATGAGCCGAAGCAAAGGCAAAGAAAATCTCCCCCAAAAGAGATTTTCTCTTCCTGAAGAACATCTTTAAAATGCTTTGAATTGCTCAGCCTGTTAATTAAAACAAATAACTAAGTTCACAATGAGAAACTCAGATTTTCTCTTGTATTATATGCGTGTATGTCCTAGCTGATGTGGTCTTAGAGTTGGCTACTATCACAATAACTGAAAATGAAAATATAACCTCACCATATGTGCAACAGAAATCATGGAAATCTGATAGAAGCAAACAAAATACTCTTTGAAAACTGTCAGGTTCTTTTTATCAGTACAGAGGAAAAAGGGTTTACAAATTCCTGCCAGTCTGGTTCTGCCTCAGCTGCCAACTGTTTGAAATTGCTGTGATTACATTTCGTACGCCAAAGCTTTTATTACACAGAATGTTTGAGTTTCTTTTAGCTGCGGATGCTAACAAAATATTTTCATCTGGATTGAACTGGCAATCTGCTCGAAGGGTAGTGAGCAGCAGATAGTGGTTAACCTTGGAATATGATGAATGTGACACAGATTGGAACCAAAATAGCAGAAGACAGCAAACTTTGCATAGAACTTTTTTTTTAAAAATGATACTCCTTTTTTGTGATATAAGCCTTTTTTTAAAATACACTCACGGGCCACTTTATTAGGCACTGTATTTAGTATTAGGGTGGTCTGCTCCTGTGTCATAATTTAAAAGCTCTTTGATATATGCTGGTAAAAAATACAAAAAATGTCAGAGAAGTTTTATTTTGCATCTTTTTATCCGTTATATCTGCCTATGCTTGTCTGCACTACGTTCACAAGACTAGACACATCTTATTAGAAATAACTGATGACTGTATTAAAATACACACACCTGCCACTTTATTAGGTATACCCCGTACTGGGTTGGACCCTCTTTTTCTGCCTTCAGAACTGCCTTAATTCTTCATGGCATAGATTCAAAAAGGTGCTGGAAACATTCCTCCTTTCAGTCCATATTGACGTGACAGTGTCACACACTTGCTGCAAATTTGTCGGCTGCACATTCATGGTGAATTGTCCATTGCACCACATCCCAAAGGTGCTCTGTTGGATTGAGATCTGGTGACGGTCGAGCTGAGTTCATTTGAGTACGGTGAACTCAGTGTCACGTTCAAGAAACCAGTTTGAGATGATTTGAGCTTTGTGACATGGTGTGTTAACCTGCTTGGAAGCGGCCGTCAGTAGATGGGCACACAACAAAGGGAAGGACATGGCCAGCAACCATACACAGGTAGGTTGTGGTGTTTAAACGAGTTGATACTAAGAGTCCGAAAGTGTGCAAAGAAAACATCCCCTGTGCCATTACACTACCATCACCAGGAACATGAACCGTTGATAAAAGACAAAATGTGTCCAAGTTGTTCACTCCAAATTCTGATCCTACCATCTGAATGTAGAAATCGAGACTCATCAAACCAGGCAACATTTTTCAATCTCCAGTTCTCCTCTGTGAATTGTAACCTCAGTTTCCAGGAAGTAAGCTCCCAGCAGCTTCCTTCCCCTACCAATCATATTTTTTTATAACGACTTAAAGTAAGATAATACTGCGTCTATGTCTATTCTCAGCTACTAACGAGATCATATCATTAGCTCTGCCAAACTATTTCATCAATTTGTGAAAATTGGGGAATATCAATCAGAGTGTATGGACATTGTTTGTGGAGTTCCGCAGGGGTCAGTATTGGGACCAAAGCTGTTTATCCTCTATATCAATGATATATGCAGAACATCAGATATACTACAGTTTATTCTATTTGCAGATGATACAAATATTTTTTGTGCTGGAGAGAACTTACATCAGCTTTTGGAAATTGTCACACAAGAAATGATTAAACTGAAAACATGGTTTGATAGAAATAAGCTATCATTAAATTTGGAAAAAACTACATTTATGTTATTCGGAAATTGTAAAAAAGATGCAGGAGCAAAATTATTAGTAAACAATGTTGAAATAGAGCAAGTTTCGGATACAAAATTTCTGGGTGTGATAATAGATAACAAAATCTGCTGGAAACCTCACATAAAGCATATACAAGCCAAACTGTCAAGAAGCATCTCCGTACTAAGTAAAGTTAAATATTTTTTGCCTTCCAAATCACTCCGGGTACTTTATTGTTCACTTATATTGCCATATTTGGAATACTGTGTGGAAATTTGGGGAAACACATATAAAACTGCACTTCAACCAATATGTAAAATTCAAAAAAAAGCAATCAGGATGATTAATAAAGCAGGATTTAGAGACCATACTAACATCATGTTTTTGAAATTAAAAATACTGAAGTTTATGGATCTTATAAAATATAAAACTGCAAAAATTATGTACAAGGCCAGATACAATATGTTACCAGGAAATATACAGAGGATGTTCTATGACAGAGAAGGAGACTATGAATTGAGGGGGAAATTGAATCTAAGGATTCTTAAAGCACGGTCAAAGGTTAAAACCTTTTGTGTCACTATTTATGGGGTAAAACTGTGGAATAGTTTTACTATAGATCTACAGCAATGCTCAGGAATTAGTAAGTTCATGAAAATACTTCGAAAACTGATTTTGGAAGAATATGATACCGATAAAGATGATCACCCATTGTATGTATAAAAATATCAAATTATATCCAAATTATATCAATCACGGTAGCCAAGTTTATATAGGTTCTCCTCGTGTATCGTGTGGAGTATGTGATGATGGGAATTAGGTGAATTATGTGGGATCAATAAGATGTTGAGCAGGGGTAGGAATTAATAAGTATGTTCATACTTCTTCCTACTCCTTTTCAGACCAAACATTGTTACATTATGTCAGACGATTTTGTTTTATTTCATTATATATTTTTTGTTTATCTGAACACATACGTGTGTGTGTGTATATCTACATATATATTCGTATCTGTAAATGAAAATATATGTAGTGTGTATATATTGTTTTTTGTTTTATATGTCTGAAACAAATAAAGATACAATACAATACAATACAATACAATACAATCTAACCCCCTGAGAATATGTTTTCCAGTAGCAGAGCATAGTGACAGTTGACAAATTAAAGGAAAGAATACAAGCGAGAAAACATAAAGAATGCAAATATTTCCATGGAGGACAAAAAGGACTAGCCAAGAATAGCCATTTTTCACAGCAGGCATCTAAAGTGGTCAATGACAGTAAAAAACAAAGAAACTGTTCTGTTCTATATGTGTGCCACTGCAAGACATGCACCATACCAGAAAGCTGAAAAGCTTAAAAGCAACTAAAACCCAAATCATCATTATTTATTATTATCATCATTATTATTATTTCCCAGTGAGACAGTTAGTGAATTAGGAAGTAAAAGGATTATTAAGGAGGAAGAGAAGGCAGCTATGAAGAGGATGAAGACTGGAAAGGTGATGGTCAGAGGCATAAAGCCTATGAGCCATAACATAGATCTACAGAAAAAAAAGAGTTGGTGAAGCTAGTGCTGTAATAGCGTTGATGTTTATGAAACTTCTTAGAGAAGTAGCAAACAGGATGATCGATCCCCTGCTTGCTCTCTTGCAGCAAGACAGCCCCTGCACCAGACGCGCTAGCGTCCACTTCCAACTCGAAGAGGTGAGCGAAATCAGGAGCTGCAAGTACACAACAACGCCTTGATCGACCTGAACGCTGTTTGACATGCAGCAGACCACACAAAAGGCTTTGAGGGGCTAACGAGGTCGGTTAGAGGGCTTACCACAGCTGTTTTTACAGAACCCCCGATAGAACCTGGCCATGCCCAGAAACCGACGCAACGCGCGCCGAGTTTGTGGCACCGGAAAGTCCACCACGGCCTGAACTTTTGCGGTCATGGGCCGCACCTGCCCTTGTCCCACTTGCTTGCCCAAATAGGTAATAGTAGCCTTCCCAAACTCACATTTAGAAAGGTTGAGCGTGAGAGAGGCATTGTTGAACCGCCCAAACACCTCAGAAAGTGTTGCCAGATTTTCAGGCCACGAGGAAGAATAGATGACTACGTCATCCAAGTATGCCTCGCACCTAGGCACTCCACACAGCACCTGCTGCATAAGGCGTTGAAACGTTGCGGGCGCATTACGTAACCCGAAAGGCATCACTGTGTATTGGAGGAAGTGATCGGGCGTTACGAACGCAGAGATCTCCGAAGCTCTAGGTGTTAATGGAACCTGCCAGTACCCCTTCAATAGGTCCAGCTTTGTAACATACTGAGCAGAACCAACACGATCGAGGCAATCTTCCATCCGCGAGAGCGGAAATGAGTCCGGTTTCGTAACCGCATTCATTTTCCGGAAATCTCTGCAGAAGCGGGGCGTATTGTCCGCTTTTGGTACCAGAATACAAGGCGAGCTCCACGCGCTACGACTGGGAATGGCAAGACCATGCTCAATAAGATATCCAACTTCTTGCTGCATCAAGCTTCGCTTTGTGGGTTTTACACGATAAGCGTGCTGTTTTATCGGCCTGTCAGTTTCCACCGTGATGTCGTGACACAGCACAGATATTAGACTAGGGTGTTTAGAAAACAATGGTTGATGAGCTGTCACTAACCCTAGGACATCCCTGCGAGTAGAGAGTGGCAAATGAGAGACAGAGGACTCCAAAGTTGCCAACATCTCGGAATTCCTCAACCGAGCCCCCGGCATACAGCCACTTTTCTCCATCAAAACATTGTCTTGTGGGTGGTACTCAGCTTCCGATCAGGCGTTTTAACGACGTAGTTAGTATCGCTGATTTTCCGATCCACCTCATAAGGACCAGAAAATCGAGCTCGAAGGTTAGACCCAGTCACCGGGAGCAGAACCAGCACCTTCTCCCCTGGGGCAAAAGTCCGAACCACAGATTTCTTGTCAAACCGTGCTTTCATGCCGCCCTGGGCTCGCCTCAAGTGGTCGCGGGCCAACTGACATACACAAGAGAGACATTCCTTAAAAGCACACAGATAATCCAACACATTATGCTCCACCCGATGCGATTCGGACAACCATTTCTCCTTAAGCAATCGCAACGGCCCGCGTACCATGTGTCCAAGAACGAGATCAGCTGGGCAGAAACCGAGGGATTCCTGCTTGGCTACTCAAACGGCAAACAACAATAAGGGAAGCCCCTCATCCCACTCCTTACCAGTCCCGAGACAATACTTTGACAACATAGACTTCAATGTCTGGTGAAACCTCTCCAGAGCCCCTTGCGACTCAGGATGATACGGACTAGATGTCTGATCTCAACTCGCAGCTCCTTTAATAGCTGCGTGAATATCTTTGACATGAAATTCGTGCCCTGATCAGTTCGTATTACCCTGGGCAACCCGAAAGTGGAAAAGAACTTCGTAAGAGCTTTCACTATGCCTTTGGTCTTCACAGTACGCAATGGAAACGCCTCAGGGAAACGAGTAGCGGCACACATTACTGTCAATATATACTGATGGCCAGATTTCGTCTTCGGTAAGGGGCCCACACAGTCCAACAACACACGCTCAAAGGGCTCCCCAATCACCAGGATAGGTTGGAGGGGCGCAGGCAGAATCGGCTTGTTCGGTTTTCCCACCATTTGACATGTGTGACACGAGCGACAATGTTTTGCCACATCAGCTTTAAGCCCAGGCCAAAAAAAAAAATGGCGCAGCACGCGCTGATATGTCTTATTGATGCCAAGATGCCGAGCCGAGCTGGCATTGTGTGCAAGGCTCAGAACCCGAGATCGGTACTCCTTCGGCACCACCACCTGGTGTACCTTGTGCAGGCCAGTTGGAGCAGGAGACCACGATCTCTGTAACACGCCGCTCTCAATAAAAAACATCACTGGCATGTCAGACTCCCCCTGTTTTGCAGTGAAAGTGTAACAGGGCTTTAGTGTCACATAACACTGTTGAGCTTCAATTAGCAGGTCCTTCATGATATTTAGGCTCAAATTCATATCTATGGGCAACATAGCCGAGTCATTACCCCTCACCACACTCTCAGAGCCCTCGGAAGTGGCCCCCATCTGCAGTAGCCAAAAACGAGTTCTCCAAATCTACCACTCCCTCCATTTTGCGAGCCTGGGCCCGCGTAATTGCGCAGGAAGAAAACAGTCCCAGCGGGAGGGAGGCAGGATCAGCAGCAGAAATGTGAATCCCCAAAATCTCCGGAGACGGGAAAACACGCCCGCCTGCTAAATCATTCCCCAAAATGAAAGAAACTCCCGCGATTGGCAACCGCGTGTGCACAGCGACTTTCACATACCCTGAAACCAAAGGCGACTGCAAAAACACCATGTGCACAGAGGTGCTTGTAACACTCATTTTAATCCCCCACACCAATATGTTCGAGCCACATGATGACTGCTCCGATAAGGGCAACACAGACTCCAACAGGAGAGAATGATAAGCACCGGTATCCCTCAAAATAGTCACCGGCACCCGATCAGTTTCCTCACCCGTTAAGGAAGCAAACCCATGGGAAACAAACAGGGAAAAGTGCGGATCAACGTCACCCATCGTATCCCCACCCACGTCGGCAGGGGGTAACACCGATGAAGGCGCCGTTTCAATCAGCCCCACCCTGCCAGACACCGCCACACCCCTGGCTTCTTTTCTTTTCAGCGCCGGACATGCGGCGATTAAATGCCCAAAGCCATGACAATAAAAGCACGCATGGGGAACGGTCTCCGTTCGGGCACCTCGGCTGGGAACAATTTCTCCACACAAAACACACTTTTATGGGTTAAAACAAACTCTTCCGCCAGAAGCGCGGCGTCAGGAGTGTCAGTGAAGATGGTGCAGGACACGAATGAGGACAGTGACAGAAATGGTAGATGAATTCAAGGTGGGAGGGGGATTACATCAGGGATGAGCTCTAAACCTTTTCTTGTTTACGATGGTGATAAACAGACAAATGAAGCCAGGCAGGAGTCTATGTGGACTATGATGTTTGCGGCATGACACTGTGATTTGTACTGAGATCAGGGTTTAAGCAGATAAGAACGGAGCGTCAACCACCCCAAGCAACGATGCACAAGAGAGTCTATCTCCAGTGGGTGGAGATGAGTGTTAGGGGTGATTTGAAACAGAAGGATAGCAGCAAGCTTGAAAGGAAAGACCTGCTACGATGTATGATTAGGAGGCAGTGGCAGTGACACAAAAGGAGGTGGCAGTAGAGTTGCAGATGTCATTATTAGTCATTGGGAGTGAGCACAATGGACAGGATTAGAAATGAATGCATTAGAGGGACAGCTCAGGTTGATCAGTTTCAGATGGAAGACTGAGATGATTTGGACATGTACAGGATAGTGAAGGAGGAAATGCAGAGGGTTGTAGTGACAGAGGAGGACGCTAGAGGTATGATGATCCACTGGAGTGGCACACAAAAAGAGCACCTGAAAGAAGAAGATGAACGAGATTGATTATAATCACTAAAGGACTTGATGATGTTTTCCCTTAGGAGTTGCTTTTATTGTCAGGAAACACTGGTTATCTTCGTAGACATTAGTTTTTGGTGAAGTTATTATTCTGTAATTGGACACTTGAGAAAATAACTGATTACCAATACTGGAGGGTTCTCCTTCATGTTTCTTATTGCCAGTGTTGCGGCTGAAATCTAATTATCTGAGTGACTAACTTGTCATTTTCAATTACGATGACGGCTCAGAGGTCTCAGGAGCAGTGAGAATATAAGGTGCTGCACAGATTCAGAGCTGATGGTAACCATAACACTGATGAGCACTTTTTACCGTTCTTATTCACTATAGCTGTTATTTGTTGGACTACCTTCAGAGCTTTACTTCATCTTCAAATTGTGAACATGCGATCGTGGCCACACAAAATCCTCTGTGGGAATTTCGGCTCCTCAGAGGGTGTCCCGAATACGCTTGAGGACAACAAAACGTGTACTAACGCCTCTGCTAATGAGGTGCAGGACATCTGCTGTCAGAACATGCTGCTGAGCAACCGAGCAATGTCAGATGTAATAATGTTGCTCATCATCTTGTCAGCACACTTCATTGGAGATAATCACCCCATCTCCTCTCTTCACTGCACGGGGACCGAAAAGGTCGCAGGTCAACCTATCTAGATGAGTGGAGAGGCTCGCGCTGTGCTACTGAAATAAGACGCAGCCTGAATTTTAAACCTTGGGATCCTCCCTCTGGTCATTCACAGTCTGGTCCCTGCTCTTTGCTGTAGCTGATAGACCATAAGGTTTCAATCTTAGGCATGCAAATTTTTATTTAGTACTAAACTGCATTTAAATGTGAAGTTGTTTAAATCTTGTATAAGTGCATTGAAGTACAACACTGAATTCTGTTTTTTGTTATTACCAGTTAATCAATTATCTTTAGAAATAGAGAAATTAAGCTGTTTGGCACTGTATTAGTGAGCTATTATGAAGCCTAAAAATATTACCTTTAATTTTGCATCAGATCCCCAGGTGGCAAAAGTTCTTCACAGGTGATCTTGTTTAAAAGGCGAACATTTTGAACATTCACACTTAAATGACTCAAAAAAGCAAGGAAAAAAGAAGAAGAAAAAACACACACAGGATTTACTCGCAGACAGATGCTGTGTGTAAGCTGAAAAGCTTCAGCCTTTGAAAAGCCTAAAAAAAAACCCCAGTAGGTGAATAGAGGCTCACGTTACTGCAATCCATCTGGCTCACAGTATCCGTAGGTTTGGATTCTTACTTTAAACGGAACAATAGATGTACACTATCGGCAAATAACCTTTCCCGTGTTTGAAAACACACACATTAGAAATGATCATGAGAATCACAACTCACAATCATTTCTAATGTGAACTTCGGTAGATTTTCTTACTCTACATGATGTGATCAGCTGATTTAGGTTGCTCTTTGTGGATTTAATGACTGAATTCAATAGGATGTCAGCAGATGTTTCACAGCTGTCCTGACTGATGTCCATCCCCTACACTGACACTATGCTGTTTAAACTGTCTTTACACTAGACAGTAAGTTGGCATTCAGTGAATGAATCTAAGCATCATCATCTTAAATGCAAATTCATCTCTGCTACCTTAGATGTAACCTAAATCTGACCATAAGCACTGCAGCTGCTGTGCACTAGTCCAACACAACGCCTTACTGTGAATTCATCCCATGCAAACTAACCTGTTTATCCTCGACAAAACTACCCACATTTTCATGCAACATTTGATCAACACAAGTTTGTGTATCTTAGTTTTTTGCAGGACATTTCACAAAATGAAAATACATAATTTATCAAAACACATCGCATACAAATCCAATATGTGATTAAAATGATGACATCACGTGTAAAATTTAAATTTGCAGTTTATCAAGCGTCACTGTGCAATCCTTACTGTTAAATCTAACCTTTCTTCCTACATCCTTCTCTATTGCTGAGTGAAGATGGCTGTCTTTCTTTTCCCTTCCTGTGAACTACAGAAAGAAAAAGAAATACTCAAGTAAAGTACAAATACCAGAAAATTCTACTTAACTACAGTAACTAAGGGAGTACTTCGTTACTCCCTACCTCTGCTGATGAGACAGTGCTGCAAAAGTCCTTTAAACAAACTGAACTGGAGGTTTTGAAAATGTGAGACATTTGAGCTACGTACCAATTTCCTGCATAGTAACAGTCATCCTATTAAACATCACCTCTGGATAGATGTGTTAAATAGACTAGAAAAATATCTATTATGATTGTATAGCCTTACAATTGCATGTGATGAGTTTTAACCTCTCATCGATCAGGTTAAGTCTATACTGGCAATTATTTTTTCTTCCTGAAGCAACATATAATGAATCACACATCTTTTTCTGGGTATTGACTTCTACACCAACTCACGAACAGAAAGTCAACTGAATAGTTGACGAACAGAAGGCCAACTGAATAGTTGGCCTTCTGTTCATGAGACCCACCATGTAACAACCTCTCTTCTTCTGAGAGAAGAAGAGAGGTTGTTACATGGACCACATTTCTCTGGTCCACCTTTGCCTACTTGAGCAGATCGATAAGCTTTATAGCCATAAAGCCCCAGACTGTGGTCATCACAAACCTTCAGACTCTCTGGTATAGACTTGCTCTGACACTAAGATTAGAAACATGCTCAGCAATGTTTGCTTAGGAGGGTTCCTCCACAGTTACAGAGCTAAAATCTGCATTACATCACTGCACAGCAGTGTTGATCAAATTACTTGAAAAATTAATTAGTAACTAATTACTGATTACTTCTCCAAAAAAAGTAATCTGTTTACTTAACTGATTACTTATTTTGAAAAGTAATTAGTTACTTAGTTACTTTTTCAAAAAACATGATACACAACCTGAATAGGTAATAAAGCAATCGAGCTTTCAGACCAATTCTACTTTTTCTGCATAATCCATCATATAAAATGTAATCAACTGAAAAAGTCTCTTCTTGAAGCTTTTGTTAATCTTTTAACTTTATGCATCAAGCAAAAATTTAATTATATGCAACAGTCTTTGACCTGAAGAAATTTGTTTAACATTTATACATATTTTATTTATTTATTCCAGCATATAGAATATATTTTGTGTTTACACTCACGCTTTCAAATAGATGCAAGTAAAACACAGCAGAAAATAAATAAAATCAAAGACTCAGCGGCACTATCGTTTTTAAATCTATTTTCCGCTGTTTAGCAGGAGTGGGGCCAGTGGAGGTGAACCTCCGCGGTGATGTCAGTGGGGGGATCTCTGTGAATTTCACATACCTGTGGCAGCGTGCTCGGTACTTGATCAGAAGTTTAGGGGGTTTTTTTTGCTGTAAATATTAGTTTTCTTCCCATGCAGTGTACAGTGGATGCTAATGTTTTTGTCACTTTTTACAGAATCAAACTCAAAGTAAGGTCAGTACTTTCAGGCTTTAAACGCTACATGGTCGTACTCTCTCCCGCACTCGTCATATTATCCATTGATGATCTGCACACGTCTGTTACCACGAACGCCACACGCACTTACGTCATTTTTCATGAGACACTCACAAACAAAATCACGGTTTAGTAATGCAGTAACGCAGCGTGCTTACGAGAAAGTAACAGTAGTCTAATTACTTTTGTTGCAATAGTAATCCCTTACTTTACTTGTTACTTGAAAAAAGTAATCGGATTACAGTAACGCGTTACTTGTAACACGTTACTGCCCATCTCTGCTGCACAGTGATTAATAAAAACAAAGATCATGGCATTTGCCTGAGAGTTTAAATTCCCAAATGCCCCTGATTTTTTTTAAAGAACTTTAACAGGTCGCTCTCAAATGTCCAAGAGGTTTTAACCACATGTCACTGAGGGGGTGAGGGGAGCTTCTTTTTCTGTTGTGAACAAACATATTAACAGCTGTCTTTATTCACTTTTTTCATATATACATATATATATAAAGTGTGTGTGTGTGTGTGTGTGTGCATTTCTATTGTCCCTTCCATTGTGTTCTGTAATTTTAGACGGCCTCCCTCTACATTATCTAGATTTGCCTGTCAATGTGTCACATCGCTCCACAGGGCTCCAGATCCAGGACTGAGTTAAGCTGCAAAGAATCAAGGTTTCTAAAACTGGGAATGATTTTAGAATCAATAGATACTCATTGCATTATAGAAATTTGCCAGTTTCTCCAAGCAGTTTCCCCCAAACAATAAAAATGCATGTTAGCCACACCAACATGGTGATACTGGTTAAGGCGGTAATGGTAGATGCTGTTCCTTGACCCGCTTTGACACCACCACATACCTCAAACTAGGTCAGAACTCTGTGTTAACTGCATGTATTAACACTAACACACATCCCAAAACACACAATTTCACACTTTCTACTCACATTTCATGGACCAGCACATATTTTGTATTGACGTATTAGACTCATGACCTGAAAGTGAGTGTCCTTTAAAAGATGTGACATGTCCTCTTAAGGTTACATACAAATGACTGTTTAATGAGATGTTGTCTTTGGGCTTGTCTCCTGGTGTCACAGCTGGCTCGGTTCATGAAAAAAATAAGCACGGAAGCTGCTTTAGGGGAGCAGACAATAACAGGAAATATACAGACTTCAGCACTTGATATGATTGGACTTTTCCCATGAATAATAATATATCTTTTGTGAATAACTGAGGGTATACAAGCATTGCATCTCAGGGTAATGAGGCCTCAGCAGTTTAAGCAAAAAGGTTTGTTGTCCAATCGCGCCTGGGCTCCTTTTGTGCAGAGTCTGTGTGGTGCTCGGTTTCCTCGGTTCAAAGACTTGATGTGAATAGTTATCTGTCTCTCTTTGTTAGGCTGTGATAGACTGGCAACCTGTCCTGGGTGTACCCCACCAAAGTCAGCTGAAACAGGCTCCAGCACCCTCTGCAACCTTAGTCGTACAAGTATTTAAAACGGATCAATTTTTGTTGACTGTTCCTTTAATTTGTCATAAAAACAATCAATCTTAGCAAATACTCAAAATGAAAGAATATTTAGGGTCTAACCATGTCAGTCCAAATGTACACATGCCAATATGTGTTGTTTGTACAGTGGTTTCACAGGTTGAAATATGGACAGGCTGTAAATATAATCGCATAACCTTTAACTAGAAAATCTGTGGTTTTCCCCACTTCGATTTGCTTTGGTTGACAGGCAATCTCCATCCTTCAGTCTCTCTGTGCTTGTTTGATAATCCCGGTTTCCTTCCCACCCTACTCCTGACCTTTCTGTGAATACATCACAATTCTCCGTCAGTGCTCTGACATTTCCCTGCTGACCCTCAACGTTCACTACGGGCCTCGGGATAGCAAACAACAAGGCCAGGTGGTTCAGACGTCAAAGCGGGATTTTTTTAGTGTTTGAATGGTGACGGTACTGTTTTACAGAAAGATGGAGATGCAATTGTTTAGCTGCCTGGGTCGAAGAAACTCTCTGAT
This sequence comes from Mchenga conophoros, assembly GCF_057382185.1. Taxonomy (NCBI): domain Eukaryota; kingdom Metazoa; phylum Chordata; class Actinopteri; order Cichliformes; family Cichlidae; genus Mchenga; species Mchenga conophoros. Next base: position 13,517,840 of record NC_140539.1, read on the forward strand.
GTTGGTATTCTCAGTGTCTGAAGGACAACAGCCTGCACAGAAAAAAAGTTTATCTGATGTTTTGCTGTCAGAATGATTCAATCCACAATACTGTAGAGTACAAATGGTCTGTTTACAGAATGAAGATTACTCTCAGTGAGCTGTGAGGTCCAAAGGAAGCAGTGTCACTACTGATCCGCTGGTTTATGTTCATGCGTGAAAATGGAAACACGGTGTGAAATGAGTTTCTTCCTGTGCGCAGGCTCTGCATTTGCTTTGTCAAAAAGGACAGTGTAAACCTAACAAGCCGTAGGAAACCAATCCTTTTCATTAGCAGGGTAAATTACGGCTTAAAACTATGCTGCACACAGGTGGATATACTACACGGGTTTAAATCAGGCCAGCGATCTTCATAGTCATTAGAGGATGCTCACAGTCCATCGGTTTCCAAGTGAAGTATGTTTTTACCTTCACCAGTCTTGAATAAATACCGTATATGAAACACTTTTACTCGTCTTTTTGTCATTCAGGCACACATACATCAGGGGTGAATGTTACGGAGAGAAGCAGGAAAGAAACATATATGTAACATGTTGATTTTTCACTAAGTGGCGCAAGCATGCATCCATTGAAAAAAGCTAACTATTAGCTTAGGTTAGCAAACAATGTCAAATTCAGGCTAAACTGCTCAGCTAGTTAGCATATCTTTAGCAAAGTCTCAAATCAGTGGATATTGCAAGCCAGTTACTGTATCTGTAACCACAGCACAACGTAAATTAGTAGCCCTTTAGCATAACCAGCCTAATAAAGATTAGTCCATGCATCTGAATTCATTCATATTAATACTCTTTTCTCTGTTAGCCGCAGCTTAACATAGCTTAACATAGGACACAGATCTTCTCAAACAGAATTGCTCAAACTGTTGAGGCATCTCAATACCCTGATTCATTATGACTATAATGTTTTCTGCTGTCATTGATTCTTACATGTAACAGTAATATGACTGGTCAAGAAAAAATACTTTTTGTTTTCCCCTGGGGACTTCAGACCAGCCATTTATCTAGTTTTCTACACGGATGAAAACAGATTTAAACTTGCACATCAGGTTTTCAAGGTCAACATCAGCGATGTGTTGAGACTGTAGAATATCATTCTATCAACACAATGTCTGGAATTTCAACTGGTTCCCAGCAAAATTGTTTTAATGTGTTTATTCTGTTGACAAACCAGAAGGTGATACCAGAAACATCCATCCTATCCATCCATCCATTCGCTTTCGCTTCCGCTTATCCTTTTCAGGGTCGTGGGGGAGCTGGAGCCTATCCCAGCTGTCATAGGGCGAGAGGCGGGATACACCCTGGACAGGTCGCCAGTCTGTCGCAGGGCCAACACACAGGGACAGACAACCAGAACATGTTAAAGCATATTTCTGTTAATTTAGCTAAAAATAAAACAAGGTTAGTGTGCTCAAAAATCTTCAAGTCATTTGCTTTTGCAATTGTTCCACACATCCAGCTCTTTTTGCAAGAACCAAAGGTAAACACCCATAATGCTCAAATGAATTTTCTTTTTCATTTGCAACATTTTTATATCTTGATAAAACATTTCCTCATTCCTCACCCAGAAAAAAATCAATGTAAGAATGCAAAAAGTGCATCTTCAGTAAAATTCTGGCACTCATTAGCTGATATGCTTCCAGCAGGTTATCCACAACCTCAGCATCTTTGTGATTGCCAAGAATATTCTGAACAACCTGCATGAATGGTTCCCATCAGTCGGCTTCAGTTTCCTGTTGAACAAAAACACCTTCCTTTATTTTGGCTTCACTTTTCTGGAGACCAAACTTATTTCATAAATGTTGAAAAGCATTGCTGTTCCTATCCAGACATCCTAGTTGTCCAATACTTGAGACATCATATTTAAAAAGGGGCATAGATGAAAATGGGTTTTTTTTTTAGATTTGACGTTAACAAGTAAAACTTGTTATAGTAAAGGTGAAAGAATCCCAGTAACAAAATGCTTGTTGACCAGCATAAACATGAGCACAAAGATTTCTGTGGGTTCCTTTGTGAATGTCAGACATCATTTTTGTCTATGTGCAGTCTGCCAAGTGATTTCTACAAAGCTACTCTTTAATTTTGATTCAGATGTCAGCCTCTGTATGCTTATCTACATCTCTGATCTCCCTCGGAAATATTCTAGTCATTGTCTGACTACTCATAATGTTCTAGTGTAACTGATGGCTTTATGATGATCATCTAAAGTGAAACAGAGAGGGAAAAAGTCTTAGTCTACAACTCGACCTCTGTGTCAGTGTGACATTCAGTTGGCATTGTCTGCTAATATGAATCTATTTTGTTCAACACGTGGGAATGACCGTACAGGCTGTGCCGTTTCTCACTCTCAGAGCTTTTACGGTCGACCTCTTCTTCTTCCTCGTCTTCCAAATTCAGCTCTAAGATACTGAAACATCACATGTGAATGTTGATGAGTTTTTTTTTTTATACAAGAGGGTTGGCTTCTCAGCTGAAATGCAAATATATTTTTCATTTCATGCTCATCTTTTGCAATTATTTTTTCCCTTTGCTCGTTTTGATCACTCACATCAAAGAAATTCACACAAAACATTAATTATAAATACATAAAAAAGATTTATTGTCATTACACAATAATGTACTGTAATGATCTTTAAAAACATAAATGTATTCCTGCAGTCTGTTCTTGACGCATGTATGACTCTGTCATAACGTTTAGGATTATTTTTTTTTCAGTTTTAATTATTTTTCTTTTGATTACTTCATAGTTTACTTTGAAGGTTAGTTTTCTTTCATTTCAGTCCTTTTTGATTTTCCAACCCACCCTCATTAGTCTCACTTGTGTTGATTGTCTTCACCTGTGTTTCATCATCAATCACAATTTTTGGGTTCTTCTTGTTGTTTAATCCGCACGCGTCCTTATCGTGCACGATAAGGACGCGTGCGGATTAAACAACAAGAAGAACCCAAAAATCTCTTCTCTCCTGCGGATCCTTACTGGATAAAAGATCACTGAACTATGCTTTTCACTTTACCTGGACTCAATCACAAAGTGATTTGAATTTTAGGGTCCTAATCTCGATGAATGAGTTCAAAGCAATGGGAAGCGGACACACTAAGATGCACATGCATTTACAACATTGCCCACGTATGATCATTAATACTGATGTCTTTTTGTGACCTGTGATATTTTGTAACTCATTTTGATGTACATTTGATTTGATCTCTTTTAAATTTAGACTTCTTCGTGCATGCGCATATGACCTTTGAGCCCCAAATAACAATGGACATCACCTATAAACCTGGACCTGAAGTAAGAACGTAACCTTAGTGTTGATCTGAACTTTCATAACTTTAATGAATTAATAATAACCACATGGTGTCATTTGATCAGATTAGTAAAAAGTACCTGCGATTTAGTGATCCGTGAAACACTTCAGAGCGTGAGGCAGCTGCTGAACGGATTAGGTATCTGGATAAAGGTGAATTTATGTGGAAGAAATCAGAAATAACACTTACCAACATAAGTTTAAAATCAGTATATGCATGCAAATGAATGCACCGATGATTGCACTTAAATGCAAATGGAAATAGGGAGGCGAGTATTTTATTTAATGGTTCCTCAGGCTGTCACCGTCCTCACATGCACTTTTATTCATGGATGAAGAAACAGCTCTCTGTTTGTTTCTAATACTAAGTGGTTTGGTGCATTGACTTCTTACTAATGCTACTGCACCAGAAGCCAGGCTTATAGTCTGTGCCCTATGCAGCCCTGATAAGAGTAAGAAACAGAAGAATGGATGGGATGTGAGGCATGTCTTCGTTTTTGAGCTAAAAAAAACAAACAATCAAAAAAACAATAAAACCCTTCTGCTCTTCGTCTCTGTCCTTCACTTGCACAAATCCAAATGCATACTTGAGCGAAGACGTGCTATCTTGAGAAAGTCAGACTTTGTATTGTCTGATTTGCCTCCAGTCTTTGGTGTCTTGGTGTTAGGGGTCACTCACTCATTTGCTATGATATACCAGAGAGAAATCATGCATAGCCACAGGCTTATAATCACAAGATTGGTAGGCTTAGCGAAAAGGTGGCGATATGCTGAAAGATCAAAAGAGCATGAAGCTACTTTAGGTAAGAGCATGAGTAAGTGTTCACAGAACATAAGGATATTTTCATGTGATGATAGTAGCTGGTTGATTTCATGCCTGGGGTATATAGAGAAGAAAAAGAAACGCCGGCAAAGTCATTCCAGATAAATGTCTTATGAACAATTATTTTTTCTCCCATAAAGTTGTAAAATGTAAACATTATGCATGGTGATATGGTCCAAGCAATATAAAAGTGCAATCTTTGCACTGTCTATGCCCTCTAAGGATGCCGACCATGGCGAATACACCACATGAAAAGCCATTAATTTTCCAGTTGAGTGCTCTGGTTAGCCTTCCAAGAGGGAAGTCATCCACAAGGGTTTGGGAGAGGGTGAGAGTTCAGTGGGCACAGGGAGGTGCAGGGCCACAAGGAGAAGGTAAGTGAAGGGTTAATGAAGTCCAATTCTGAATGAAGCATTTCTTGAGGGCAGATTACTCACTTTTTAACGAGCTTGCTCCGTCACCCTCCTCACCCCTCCATCGCCACCACCAACCCCTCCTGTTGACTCGCTACCAACAATCACAACTGATTACTGTTTGTGAGTTCACACTCACAGCCCCAGGTACTCAGTCTTTCCGCATTTTGTCAAACTCCACACGCATAAGAAAAGTCTGCAGTCACACCGCCGGTGAGGATTCAGCAAAAACTAAACCATGAGGCGAGAATGTGCAGAAAAGCTTGATTTAAGGGAGTTAAATAAGGTCACACTTCCTTTAGGTATAACAGAGCTTTAACTTAACTTTTAAGGAGGTGGAAAATTTTTTCATCTCCTCTTGAGATGGTTTCTTTCTCCTTCAACAAACCTGGTAAAGTTACTTTTTAAAGAGTGATTGCCGAGTTAAAACGGTGATTTCATATTAGATATGTATTGTTACTTAAAAATGTACATAATATTGCTCTAGCCAAATTGGGCTTTTTTAATACATTGACTTGTAACTAAGGGAGAGCCATAATAAAGTTGTGTGTGCACCTTCCCATGCCAAACTGTATTATACATGAAGTTTTTAGTAACTTTACTCTTGATGTGACACAAGAAAAAACTATACACACAAGGAAAACATTATGAATATTTTATTGATCTAACATTGCAGATGAGTTACTGATGCCTTCTTATCAGCTTAAAGCAGTCTCAGACCTTTCATATCAGCAAATCATTTTCATTCAGCAAGCCTAGAAATGGCTGTGAGGGAAAATCCCAGTAGATCAGCAGCTGCTGAAATACTCAGACCAGCCCATCTGGTGCCATCAACCATGCCACACTCACTTAAACCACCTTTCTTCCTACCTCCGATGCTCCGTTTGAGCTTTAGCAGGTCATCTTTAGCGTGCCTATGTGCTAAATGCACTGACTTCCTGTCATGTGACTGGCAGATTAGGTATTTGCCTTAGTGAGCAATTGAAAAAGTATTTCTTCCTCATGCTTTTTCTTCAGATCTGTTACCCATGAAGGCACTGAACATAAATACAGTCAGAACACCTCGTTAATGTATTCGTCATATTTCTCTATAGTGTTTGTTGTAGTGGTTGCTGGTGGTAAGTAATCTGCATAGAGAAATCCATCTTTCATTTTAAACGACACAGAGTTAGAACGATTATAATTTTAGCAACATATTGTCAACACTTGTTTTTGTCACTAAACTGAGCTGAGGGGCAGGTCGTCAGCCAGATAGCTGATTGCACGTAAACTGCTTCTGCAGTGATACAGATGCGCTGCATTTCATATAAAGTATGAGCTCATTGGACATTCCTTCTATCTGTGTCATATCGCAGGCCATGTGTTGTCATTTTTTTGGTTTAATTCAAAATTGTTTAAAGCAAGAAATGCCACATCATCTCCTACTATGTGTACTAAGCTTGAGCAAATCTCTCTAAAGGGTTTGCTGCAGATGATCATTCATTAATTTCTCCAGATAAAATGCTTTTTTATACACATCTCAGCAGGTTTCTCTCACAAAGTCAGAGCAGCATGTTTGGGCAGTGATCGTAAAATCTGTTATTTATTCTTATTTACAGTGAATAAAATAAAACATGTTTTTTCTTAATTACTAAGGATACATTTCTGTGACAACCAATCCAAACAACTGTTCTAAACAACTGAAAAACCTGATAATGTCAACTCATTAAGTTCATCCAGCTAAAATGTTAATCCATGCCAAAGGGGTGGAGGTGGCTACATGAAAAATTGTAGAGCACCCAAAAGGCATGAAGTCTGCCACCTTTAGGTTCTTAATAAACTCTGGCTGCCCAGCTGTAGCTGCGATCTGCAAGCTAAACAGAGGAGCACACATACTTAGCACCTGCAAGCTAGCAATGTAACAAGAAAGAAAACTGATGTTGAAGGCAGACGATCTCCTCAGAGAGGGAGCTGAGGGAACCCATGTCTTTACCGAGCAGAAAGGGAGGCCTGTGTATCTGTTTGTAGTGATTTATTTTTGAGAAAACAAAATGGGCAGTTTGATGTTTGGATCCATATTTAAAAAGCTGATAAAGTGAAAAAGAGGTTAGCAACCCCGGCAAACTGTTTCTCTGTGGCGAATCTCAAAACGATGGATCTCTAATGGCAATTTTACTGTTTCTGTGTTAGGCTTTTTTATGTAGCCTGTAAAGTATGAGTGAACTACATGATCAAAGACCTTTTACCTTTCTTTTCTTTTAATCAAACTTCCTATAAATCGAGTGACTTGTCATGTTTAAGCCTGTGAAACAGAGTAGGTAAGACCTGTAGAAACATGTCCAAGAAGAAGAATAAAAATTAATGACTTTTACCTCAGGATTTATTTGGTTCTAAGAAATGTCCCATCTTGCCAGACGATGTCAAATTAAGCCTTGGCTCACTGTGATTGGGCCTCCCTGTACCACACTATGTCATTGCTTAACAACCGGATAATCAGAATTTAATATTTCACTTGACGTAAAGACTGAGCGGGTTTTTCACTGACTGCTGGACAGGTTTATGTGGACCAAACTGTGCACTAAATAGCTTATACACATATACATATATAATGCAGTTTCAATTTCCTCGTATGGCTCTTAGTAAAACCAAGTTTAAACACTGAGCACACTGTGTTGTTGAGTCTTCCTGGTTTGATTCATAAGTATCATCTCAGCTTTGCTTTTTAAGTTTGATTAGTTTTAATTATTTCTTTAAGTTCTTGAAAATAAGACTGCATTTCTGTCTGTGCAAACTTTAAAAAGCAATAATCTGAGTGGGCACATCTGTTTGTCACTTGCAGCGATGTCACTCCACGTTTGAGTATAAAAAGAAGCTAAAAGGACAAAAACAGCAGGGCCTGTCCGGCCCGCCCTGCCGTGCACATCAGTGGTTTGTCTAAGCTGATGATATAAAACTTTATTTGTTGGGCTCTACGCTGAGACCAGCGAGGGCTTGCTGTGAAAAAGCCTGCGAACTGAAGACCCACCGGGAGCACTGACAGCAAGGTCAAGAGGACCCCCACAAGGTCCGAGGACAGCTCACAATGGTTACAGAATACTGGAAAAAAAATAAATCGATATATATTGTTGTGTAAAATCCTCCTAAATATTTCTCATGTGGTTTTTTTAAAGGAGATGTAGGTCCACTGGCTATGTATGTCTTTGAAGATCGACTATATATAGTTTTCTAATACGATATCCACCATGATCCCATTACTACCTCAGTTTCCTCAGGGCTGTTGCACATCATTGCGTGCTGGAGACCTCAAATAGACATGCATGAACTCACTCAGAGCTATCGCCAAGGTCAAACACCACCGTATGGTGAACTGGCAACGCCTGTTAGTGTATGAGTGAGAGAGCACAGAGGATTTGTGTGTCTGTACTGTTCTGTTTACTTAATACAGAAATAGTAAATAGTAATGCAGCTATGTTATAATTTCAGTACATTTCTGCAAGACACTTTCATCATAGTATATTTTACCTAATACAACACCCTAAGTATGTTTTTTTTAAGTGTACAGTGGGTTGTAACATCTATTGTGTGATATCATCAGCAGCTTTTACATGACCTTTTTTATCAGTTTGCAGTAAATCACCTGTTGCTGTTCTCTCACGCTGAGGGAAATTGTCAGGCTACTTAAAAGCTACCCCAATAATAATGCCTTCTGTATTCACAGAGGTTTGGAAAAGAACTGGTTGGACCACCCTTGCAAATAATTGCAGTCAAGCATTTGCAATAACTGGCAACATGCAATTCTATGCAGAAATGTCTTGAAATGATCAGGATCGGGAAATCGGGACAACAGCAAATATGTTTTCTCAGTACTTTATGGTGTTGACTAACATATGATGGTTAGAAAGACACAGAGAGAAACACCATGAACAGATTTCCTAAGCACTTGTTGTGTGTAGCAATAAGTAAGCATTTACTAAGATGATATGATAATGCACTTTAAAAATAACCTTGTTTAATGATTTAAGCCATAAATTTATGACTTATTGGCCTCCTGTGACGTTTACAGAAAGGCAAGCACAGCCACACTCCCTCCAATGTTTAACAAGTGAAATTGGAAGAGCAGATTAAAACAGAGATTAAAACAGACCGTCATGTGCTGCCTACAGAAATTACTTTTTGGTATTTTTTCTGTCACCTTGTGTGTTTTTTCCCTGTTCCGTTTTCTCTTCACTCTTTCCATCTTCAAAGCAAAACTCCTGGTGCCTTGAAGTTGTACGAGAAAAGGAAAGAGAGATCACACGTATGATTTAATGTTAGTTCACAAAATCTGTTTGTTTTTCATCTTTTTTCTTTCTTCTTTACAACCTTCCTCTGCAGGTTGGCTGCTGATAAAGGTCGACAATAAAAGTTGATGCTTAATTAATTTTTACCTTTTAAAAAATGACTGGACCGCACCCCGATTGAAACATTTCTATCTGCTGAATTTAACACTGCAGACCACCAGCTTTCATTTTTTTGAAGTTTTATGCAGCAGAAATGGACAGAAGCTGTTTGGTGACTGGTCTCCCTCCAGACAGTCTTATCAACAGCCACTGGATGGATGGATGGCACCTACTCCTAAAACTGTCCCATGATGAATGGTCCCAATTATTGCTATGACCTTTCTCTCTTTGTTATTCACTTTTTCTTTCCAATTCCTTTCAAAGACTCTCCATTACACTGTTTACCTCTCAGTGTCTTTCACCCTCCCACTTTCTGTAAAATCTTTGCTTTCTTTCTCCGTTGCACTTTTTCTTTTACTTCACGTGGGTATTTCTTCTTTTCTTTCTTTCTTTCTTTCTTTCACCCTGTCTTTCTTAGTGTACCCAAACCCCTATGAGCCTTGTTTTGCCAAAATCAGTGTATAAGTTCTACTTCAATTTTCCTTCAATAGAGATGAATTTTGCACTTCACATGATTCATTTGAAATAACAGCAATCAATCATGCCGCTTGCCTAGTGCCTCTTCAAATCCAGCGGAAATTGTGGCTGTGTTCAAACAGACTTACTTACTGTGCATAAAAATAATATGATGTTACCTTTGTTTTCTTGGTAAAGATGGTTATCTAGACTTAAACTATAAACTCTGATGTCTGAGTGTCTTTTTTTCAGATTTAACAAGTATATGGCTTTGACTACTGTTATGTTGTTGAGACACAAGTAAAAAAGTAATTTTCTGCAAATTAAAACCCACTCTGGAGCAGGTTGATCTTTAGATAGTTAAAAAATATTACAGTATGGCGCAGAAGTCTTGATCCACTCTTAATTTCTTTATATTTTGCTGGGAAAATGAGAAATAGTTGCAGCGATTGAAATGTGTGCAAACATACATGGAAATACAGTATTCAATTCAATTTTATTTATATAGCGCCAAATCACAACAAAAGTCGCCTCAAGGCGCTTCATAGATACAGAGAAAAACTCAACAATCATATGACCCCCTATGAGCAGCACTTTGGTGACAGTGGGAAGGAAAAACTCCCTTTTAACAGGAAGAAACCTCCGGCAGAACCAGGCTCAGGGAGGGGCGGCCATCTGCTGCGACCGGTTGGGATGAGAGAAGGAAAACAGGATGAAGACATGCTGTGGAAGAGAGACAGAGGTTAATAACAGATATGATTCAATGCAGAGAGGTCTGTTAATACATAGTGAGTGAGAAAGGTGACTGGAAAGGAAAAACTCAATGCATCATGGGAATCCCCGGCAGCCTACGTCTATTGCAGCATAACTAAGGGAGGATTCAGGGTCACCTGGTCCAGCCCTAACTATATGCTTTAGCAAAAAGGAAAGTTTTAAGCCTAATCTTGAAAGTAGAGATAGTGTCTGTCTCCCGAATCCAAACTGGAAGCTGGTTACACAGAAGAGGGGCCTGAAAACTGAAGGCTCTGCCTCCCATACTCTAGAAACAACAAGTAGGCCTGCAGTGCGAGAGCAAAGTGCTCTAACAGGGTGACATGGTACTACAAGGTCATTAAGATAAGATGGGGCCTGATTATTTAAGACCTTGTCCACTGTCAGAGGCCATAAGAAGATAATTTGTAACCTTCACTAAAGCTGTTTCTGTGCTGTGATGAGCTCTGAAACCTGACTGAAACTCTTCAAATAAGCCATTCCTCTGCAGATGATCTGTTAGCTGTCTGACAACTACTCTTTCAAGGATTTTTGATATGAAAGGAAGGTTGGAGATTGGCCTATAATTAGCTAAGACTGCTGGGTCTAGAGATGCTTTTTGAGTAAAGGTTTAACTACAGCCAGCTTGAAGGCCTGTGGTACATAGCCGATTATTAGAGATAGGTTGATCATATTTAAGATCGAAGAATTAATTAATGGCAGGACTTCTTTGAGCAGTTTTGTAGGAATGGGGTTTAAAAGACACGTTGATGGTTTGGAGGAAGTAATTATTGAAGTTAAGTCAGAAAGATCAATTGGAGAAAAAGAGTCTAACTGAATATCAATGGTACTGAAAGCAGCTGTAGATACTATTGCATCTGTGGGACTATTATTAGTCATTTTTTCTCTAATGATTAAAATTTTATTTGTGAAGAAGTTCACGAAGTCATTACTAGTTAACGTTAAAGGGATTGTTGGCTCAATAGAGCTCTGACTTTTTGTCAGCCTGGCTACAGTGCTGAAGAGAAACCTGGGGTTGTTCTTATTTTCTTCAATCAGTGATGAATAGTAAGATGTTCTGGCTTTGCGGAGGGCTTTCTTATAAAGCAACAAACTATTTCTCCAGGCTAAATGATGATCTTCTAAATTTGTGACACGCCATTTCCTCTCCAGCTTACAAGTTATCTGCTTTAGGCTATGTGTTTGAGAATTATACCACGGAGTCAGGTACTTCTGATTAGAGACCTTAGTTTTCACAGGAGCTACAGTATCCAAAGTCGTACATAGTGAGGAGGTAAAATTATTAACAAGATAATCGACTTCTGTTGGAGTAGCGTTCAGATAGCTGTTCTGCTCTATGTTGGTACTGGGCTTTGAAGATGATAACAGTGGGTGGATTATATTCTTAAACTTAGTTACAGCGCTTTCAGAAAGACATCTGTGATAAAGTCTACTCTCCACTGCTGTGTAATCAATTATTGTAAATGTAATCAGGAAATGATCAGACACGAGAGGGTTTTCAGGAAACACTGTTAAATGTTCAGTTTCTATTCCACATGTTAAAACAAGATCTAGAGTGTGACCTTAGTGTACTGTGGGGGACAAAGTTAGAAACTTGGCATGGCTAAACATACCACATAATACTTGGCGTGAACCTTAACATGAAGGGGAGACTGGTGGCGTGGTGATCGCGGGGGTCACATTTGGCGAGTGAAGGCTATGCTTGGAGGGGGAGCCAAAGGTCCAGGTAGCTGACAGGGTATTACTGAGATGGGCTGACCTGTGTTTTAAAGAATCCATGAGTGCACTGGTGACAGGAGGGTAAGCAGTTGAGTGATAAGTGTCCTGGAGAGTGGCAGAGATCCTGTGGAAATGGTGCCCAGTGTCTAAGAGGTGAGTCAGTTGTTGATGTGCTGTTGTGGCGAGTCAACAGAGCTAGAGAACATGGAAGACTAGGTAAGTAGACAAGAAGTTAGAATGTGGAGTTTGAGCCTGTTACCGACTTGGGTGAGTAGAGGAAACTGGCAGTGAGATGACAGTGAGGGTGGCCAAAAATACCCTCCATTGATTGACATGAATTAATTCCAGGTGAGCTGCCCCGGTGAGAGGATGGCCAGGCCTGCACAGAGGTGGACACAGGAAACAAGGATCCACAAAGGCCACACCCAGCTGCTCACATGGATCAAGACATATATAAGGTACAAAGAGTTTGTGAAATTCTTTTTATTTATTTTTGTGCTTTTATCGGCTTCATTTTTGACAGAGACAGTGAAGAGATGACAGAAGGCAGAGTGAGAGAGAGAGAGGAAGTCATGCTGCAAAGGGCCACAGGTCGGACTTGAGCCTGGGTCGGCCGCTCAGCCATACAGCATGTGGTCACCTGCTCAACACACCCCGAGTTTGTGCAGTTCTAACTAAATATTTGGTATGATCAACTTTGTTCTTTAACACAGTCTGAACTATCTTATTGAAGGTTTCTTTTCATTTTAGTTCTCCAGGTTTCTTGATGGACATTCAAAACTCTTCTTCAACCTCCTAGGACCCGGCGTCCACATATGGGGACATCACAGTTTGGGTTGTCTAGACTGCAACACTAAATTGTGCTCTTTCAAATGGCTTTCAAACGAGCCATATTGCTCGAAGGGTCGCAACTGTTGTTTCTCATTTTGTTTTTGTACTCAGGAAAAATGCTGCTGTGTTCAGACACCAAATAAAGAGTTTTGCACATCATTACTCAATTGTGACTTTATAGTGTTCTATTGAACACTATGAAGCCAAATAGCAAAGAGAAATTAAAATTGCATGCCATGAAACAGTTTGCGTCTTAGGAGGTTAAATTGGTTTGTTGCTAAGTTGTTTGTTATGTATTCATTCCTTGACTTCGGTACCTTTTTATACTTGAATATTTTATAGGTCAGTGTTAAGTGACTTAACACATATTAACATAGCTTTGAAAATGGCAGGTGCAACAACTGGACTGAAAATGAGTGAAAAAAGCAGCCAATGTCCGAAAGACTTTCAGCCAGATCCCGAAGTCTGGATTATTGGGGGAAAAGTGTAAAGAAAAGAAGGGGTGTCTCAAGACTTTTGCACAAAACCGCATATAGTAAAAAGTTACTCTGTGGTAGTATTTTGTGCAACATCCAATACTTTAGACACATGGAGCTTCTGAAGTTCAAAATTGGAGTGGGTTAACAAAGAAGGAAGAGGGAGCAATAGGCTGTAAGAGGTGAGGGGTTGCATTCGCTCAGGAATTTCAGGCCGAAGGAAAGCTGCTCTCAGTTTTTTGGTTAAATGGCAAACAATTCAACCTACACACTTTTCTTTTTTCACAAAAGCTTCAGTTACCTTTCCTAAGGTCTTTTAGAGATCTGAATGTTTGAGATGTCAACTTTGTATTTTTATCTATTTCTTCAACCCCACTTTCAACCTCTTGCTGTGGTGCTGTTTGGTTGGCTGGGTGGATTCATAGTGGCTCCCTAACTGCCTAAATACATCTACAAAAAAATTACAGTCATCTGCTCACCTTTGTGCTTGTTTCACTTTATAAATCACCAAGTTTGCCTGATAAGTTTGTGATCTGATAAGTGACTCCTTCCTGGTTCACTGCATCCAAACAATTAAGCCTAAAGGCAATTTTCCCCCCCGTTTACCCTCAGAGGTACCGTTCACCAGCCAGCATCTCATTTATCTATCCAATTAGCTTCACCTGTAACACACCTCTTTCATTTCCTAAATGATAATGCTCGGTGTCATTTAGGGGCAGAGGCAGTTCTGGAACCAAATTGGCCACTTGGCAGCGATAGCTTTTCATAGTGCGAGAGCTGAGTGACAGCATGCGACAGCAGAAAGTGCACACTGACGAGCTGACAAGCACCCCGAGAGCCAAAACATTTTGTAAATTAGAAAAAAGTGCTGTGAGTATCAAAGGCAGTGACAAGAAACATGCTGTGGGCCAGAGGTCATTGGAGCTCGGGCTCAGATTTTCTGGTTCCAGTTGAGGGAAGAAAACAGACCAAACACAACCCCCATGAACGAAGGAGTAAAAATTGCACACTGTATACAGCATTTGTCCAGGTTAGTTGTAGTTCACCTGTTTCTTGAAAAGAACCTTGAAACCTTGAAAAGGTTTAAATGTATAGCAGCAGATATTTCCCTTATGAAAAATCATACATTTGTCTAAATTCCTGTTTTTAATGTCTCAATAACGACAAAACAAGACAGTAAATGAGAGTTAACCGATAGCAACGAATAAACTCCCTTATGTAGCGTTAACATAAGTTAATTCTTTTGCATTGCACTGCATCCAATGACAGCATGGGGATACTGTATTTGTTTTGCACTAACAACATAATGCCATCCAAAAGTCTGCTTCCATCCTCAACACACCCCACTTTCCTCTCTTCACTGTGATGTGTTCAGGGTACAGATATAAATAAAGTTCTGGAGGGAACTGAAGCGAAGACAAATGAAGGATGTGTTTTCTTCTTTTTCTTCGTCTTTTTTTTATGTGGCAGATCATTTCAAATGCAATTTTTTAAAAAAAAGACTGAACAAATTTCATCAAAGTCTCAAACTGTTTTCTGTGCTGTTTGCCTCAAAATGTTACAAAAGAGAGGAGACGAGATGAAGGTGAGAGATTAGTTTGAAAGGTACGGACACACTGCTCAGTAAGTGAAATTTGGTGAACTCGACATTTAAATCTTGCACGTAACATCCATTATAGTTTACAGACATCTATACATGATAAATTGCTGAATTTTGTATTGGAGATTTCAGGAGTGGGACCACGCCTCCAAACATGCTCCTTCCGACCATCATCTATATAGGTTCCTCCAGTTCTACAAGCTGTTCACTGTCGTTTATGTTGCGGTTACTTTTAAAATGTATTCCACTACAGATTACAGAATACATGCCCCAAAATGTATTTTGTAACGTATTCTGAATACTTTGGATTACTTAATATATTGTCATGCTTTAAACAACTACATGAATGTACTAATGCTGTTTGATTTATTACTATTACTGAAGGCTACTCGCCATACCAATACCAACTAGATTTTTAAATCTTAATATAAAATGAGTAACAGTAGGGTGGACATTAGGTAAGGCTGCACTTTATGGAGCGATCTCGTATAGAAAACTATTCCACGCGTATATAAAACAGGTCTCCGAACCGTAGTAAAGGGACCTCTGGCTAATACGTTGGGTTCTGTATCGAGCTTGTTGCCGAAAACTAGCTTTACTTTGTTGTCTTGGTCAACTTTGCTAGCGAGAGACAGAGAGAGGCGTTGAAAGGCTGCTCCAACGGAACTTATTGTTTCGGAGGAAAACACGAACACGGTGTACAGTCGAGTCTTAATCGCTTACTTACAACTGGGCTCGTCAGGCACTCTTCTTGGCTGCAGTGGTTATTATTATATTTACATGCCTCCATCTCCACATGCTTTACATGCTTCTGGTCGGTCATTTTTTGAATAATAATTACAAAAAATATTTCTTCATGTCATTATGCGGGCCGCAAGTAGAGTAGAGGTGACATAGGCCGCGAGATTTGCCCCATATATACTGTATTCCCATGTATGTTTGCACACGTTTCAGTGAATTTCTGCACCTACTTTCCCATTTTCTAAGTGAAAAATTAAGGCTTTTTCCACAGCACATACCACCAAGTTTTCCGC
This sequence comes from Mchenga conophoros, assembly GCF_057382185.1. NCBI lineage: Eukaryota > Metazoa > Chordata > Actinopteri > Cichliformes > Cichlidae > Mchenga > Mchenga conophoros. The sequence continues at coordinate 13,533,724 of NC_140539.1, forward strand.
TATCAGTTTTCCCAACATTTACTGTAAAGGAAGTGACAGAGAGGCGCATTTTATGGGTCGTTATTAGGGTTCATAAAGTAAAAATCAGAGTTAAAATGCTGATTAGCAGATGGGAAATGCAGTGGAAAGACGCAAACATTACAGTCCCTTTTCCCTTTCAACCTCTTCCCCAGATATTCAATTGTCTCTCTCACTCTCTCTTAGCTCCTGTCCTTGTTTCTTCATTATCACTCCTCTAACTTTCTTGCCGTCTCCGTGTGCCGGCCCTCCAGGCGGCCAAAGACAGATGTCTGATAGGTTTTCTTAGCAGCAAAAGACTGTGGGTGATGGCTGCTGCAGATGAAGCGGATGACGGGGTCTGGTTCCTTCTTCCCAAATCCCATTTATTTCACAGGAAAGAAAAGCCAAACTTGAATCTGTGTTGTGAACGGATCAATCACATATCAAAACAATCTTAATGGACCCGTCTGGTTAGATAAAGGCTGAATAACAGAGAAATGGCAGAACAACATGTCCTCTTTGTTGACACATGCTCCCATTTGGATTGTCAGATAAGAGTGGCCCAGAGATAAATTTACCTTTGAGAAGCGTGGCTTTGTGGAACTCTGAAGCCCGATTTTGGCCGAATGTGGTTGTAAAATATCATTTTGAAACTGCCGAAGAGAGTGGTGCACAAATGAATGATGCACTGATTTTGTGTGAATGTTTATATGCTGCAGCGTGTCAAATAAACCCCGGTGACTACAATATGGTAACTGAATTTTAATCGCTGAATACAGGGGCATGAAAAGCCTTCATAATTTCATCCTTTTCACAGTTTTTCGGTCACATTGTGAGTAAGAAAAAGGGTTGGTTTTTTTGAAAGGTGGACAGAGCAGTCCCAGTGGTCAAACACGACCAAAGTGAAGGGTCAACAAGGGTTACTTACGCCCAATTAATCTCTGCACATCTGTGTGTATTTTAGCAGTTGCAGGGGAATTTAGCCTCTGAACTGAGCCACAGAAAACATGTTATGTATCCTCTGTGGCAAAGAAGCCACAGAACAACATGTGACTCAACCATGACAGGAGAGTTTTTCTTTTTCTTTTCTTGTAAGCGTGTTGACATCAAAAACAACTGGCAGCTTATCTTTGGTTTTCTCCAGTACACAGACAGAGTGTTTACAGAATTACCCTCCTAAATTTATTCTTGTCCCTTTGCTTGCTGTTAAAGAAGCAAGAGGAACTTAATTTATCTTGTCCTTAGCCACTGGCTGTTATCTAGTGGTGCTGTGTGTGTATATGTGTGTGAGAGGGAGAGAGTGTCTTTGAATAAATCTTTATGAGGGATTAATATGCGCATACTTAACTGATAATGAAGACTAGACTCAGAGTAGAATGAATAACTATTTAAATTCTGATTTTGAACTTTTGGTCATCTTGCAGTTGCAGAACAAATTCAGGCTGATTGAGCCTGTAATAAGCATGCGTTGTAGCAGCTGTTGACTCTCTTTTGTGCAATCAATTATTTTGCACCTCTTGAATAAAATGTTTAAAACTTGGAAATACAAAAAGAAAAAAGTGCTTTTAAATGCATTGGTAAAATCTAGCAAATTAAGGCACGCTCTAGGGCAGCAGCTGAATTTGTGTGATACTCAAGAAACCCAGCTGCTCTTGGGCCAAGCATATGGTAGTGGTGGGTAGCCCCTGGGTATTTTTGTGTTTGTGTTTAACCTTCACTCACTGTAGCTGCTCTCACAGTCCTTTGGCTGTTTGTGCAAATGCACCATTAGCTAACAGACCTCACTAGGTTGGAAGTTCTGGGCTTCAGTTTCTTGGGAAATAAAAATGGTAAACATCACAACATCACTCAGATAATTTCCAACTACATAGAAAATTTAAACAAACACTTCAAATTAAGGAAAAGAAAACTAATCAGGTTTTATGTTATACTTAAAAAAAGGTTGCTCTGTTAAGAAGGATTTTTAATGTGCATGCTTTCTTTTTCTAAACCAATGAATAAATGCCCTTTTTAAAAGACACAGGCTGATTTTGTGAGAGCTCAGAGAGCAAATCTGGGTTTTTTTCAGCAAGCTAACCGTCTGTTCACAAGGTTGTCTCTACCCCCTTTAGGTTATTGCCATCCCTAACAGCATTAGTACTATTTGGCATCGCTTCAGAGTTGGGGCTTGCTGGTCTGTGTAGCTGGCCTCTCTGTCTAGGAGTAGTACTGTTAAGGGCTCATCGTGCAACCCACTAATCTACTTAAACCTTCATGGTGCATCTGTTTGTGTGCGTGTTCATGTCCTGGAGTATCTCAGTGAGTTCTTTAGGAATTTTTTGACCTGAAGAGCTGAACAAGGAACAAAATGTAAACACTTGTTTTTATTTTTTAATAATGAAGCCATTGTAAAAGCACTGTAGCAGGTAAAGTTGGACATTAATCAGTAGTCTGAGAGATCCATTACCACTGGCTTACTTTAATAATGTGTCTGATCTCATGGTGGCCCACTCATTTACCCAGCCACGTGTTAAGTAACACAACACTTTGCCAAAACTTTCTGTGTCACTAACTGAAGGCTGACTAAAAGCATGGAGCAGTATTTTTCAAAATCTGAAGCTTTGGAACAATTCAGATGTTTAAATTAAAGTGAAGACATAAAATATGTTCCAACAACAGTTGTGCATCACACACAACTGTTGCACAAATACATTTGTGTCCTCAAACACTGCAGCACGATTATGTGCTCAGCCCCAGCACATTACCAGTGTGTGAATGTGTGTGTGAATGGGTGGATGACTGGTTGTGTAAAGCGCTTTGGGGTCCTTAGGGACTAGAAAAGTGCTATACAAATACAGGCCATTTACCATTAGGAGAAGCTAAATAATTACAAGGTAAGTACAGACTTTCAAGCTTTATTTCAGAACTTCCTGCCGGCTATGATCGACTGTATATAAAAGACGGATGCAGCCAATGTGACTATAGTAGACTAGATACTAGAATATTAACCATGAAAACTGGAAAATGCAGTTACATTAATCACACAGCAAGACATATTATTTGCATTGCAGAATCTGCGAAAGCAACCAAAGCCACAGGCAAAGCTGACCCAGCCATTTTAGTGACTTAGTTTAGCTGAAGGCTAGCAGACAGCTAGCAGCCTATTCAAAACCCACCTGTCATTCAAACTGACTTCACATGCACCACTTTAAGGTCTAATACAGTTGGAGTTATTAAAAAATTAGTCATGCTGCAAATCGTGTCATTTTGGGCCTTTTAACATATGTGTAGCAGTCCCCCAGACCAAGGAAGGAATAGAGAGAACCTCGACGGGTGCAGTGTTTTTACTTCCATTCAGAATCTAACAGTGCTGAGGTGCACCATAAAAACTAAACAGAAAAAACAAAACACATCTTCTTAGATGCTTATTATTAATACAAACTCAAATATAAATCAACGAAATATCAACTTAGCAATTAAAACATGTACCTCGCGCCACCTTCTAAGGGCTGCAATGTGTTAATTCAGTCACAGTCTGGTATCACGCCGCTTTACCCTTCATTAAGAGCTGCATTCTGGCACACATGCACCACAAGTCCTCGAATTTCCGGTCTTAGCTGGAAGTGCAGCTTGTCGGTGACTAAGCGCCAGAGCCCTCTACTGGACACTACAAGTAATTATATAGGCTTATAGCAATAAACAAAAACAGATGTTTACAATATGAGTCTAATAGAGAATAACTTTTGGAGCAGGCCTCAAGTGGCCGTTTTCAGCACTGCAGTTTGCTCAGCCTTGCATGCTGTGATTCTGTTACTGCTCATCTAATTTAACGTGAAATAATCATCAGCCCTCGCCTCCCACACTGTTCAGTCACAGGAGAGTGTGATCAATACATGTGGACATGAGTGGGCATGCAGTTGCAGCTTGAAAAAGTGTAATAGTATGATTATTAATAAGTGAGCACTTGCATGCAGATGATGTGGTGATGACACTGTAGACTACCACTGTGGCTTAATCTGTATCACTGCAACTTAATAGTTTCACAATGCCAGACTGTGGAGTTTACAAGGACCCTCGACAAAACCATAAGAAAACAGGCCATCGACACATATAATCTCATTTGAACCCATGCTTTGTGCTTCCAACTCTCCAGTGAGCATTTGCTGCCTAGCACCCACTCTACTCAGCAGGGATTAGGCACACTAAGACACACTTGAGCTCACATACACACAAACATACTACACTAACGAAATACCCTCTACCTGAGCCTCAACAAGAGGTTGTAGCGATACACACAGCATGAGCGTGGGGACCTTTTTAAAAAAAAAAAAAAAGTAACACAAAGGAAGAGAGAGAGAGAGCGAGAGAGCAGTCTAACCTCTCTGTACAAAGGAGATCTGATCGACCCTCATGAGTGTGGTGAGTGCATTTGGCCATATTCTAACAGTACCTGTTGTTGTTTGATGTTCCTCCACTGAGGATTCCAGCATTTGTGCGGCTGTGCTGTGGGTGTATGCGCCTGCTTGTATGTTTGTGTGTGTATATATCAAAGCTTTGTGAACAATGCAGCAATCATTTGTTTTTTCCTTGCAGTAGTGACTCCCTGTGCCTCGCCGGTTAAATTGGAAACATTCAGGCAAACATGGTTGGTTTTTATTCACATCCCTGTGTAGACTAGCATGCGTTACACTGAACCTCATGGTTGTAGACAGTCACATGCATTGCTCAGTGTGCAGCATGCGAAACATAACAGAGGTTTAACACTGCACACTTAACCTGCTACTGTGTATCTCACTGACTCAGCAGTTATTTGTATTTTGGGCTCTTGGCTTTTTAATGCCCGGTGGTGCAGGGGAGAAACCCAGCCCTCATGGCATTCGTATTCATATTTAAATTTATTTGTCTCTGCTGTGTGTTTTGCCATTAGCTGTCAGTTTTACATAAAGTAGTTAAGTCACTGTTACAGTGCAGGCCTTGCATGTTTTTGACAGCTACACACTTTTTGGTCTTAAGGCTTTGTGACAAGGTTATTCGGTGACGTGTACCGAATCCCTGTCACAATACCAGAAATGTAGTACCAGTGGACCAGTTACGTGATTCTTGATACCCAATTTGATTCGATATGCAGGATACTTCCAAAGCAGACACGGCTTTAGCAGCGTTTTCACAGCACCTGCACTAATCGCCGTCTTCCACCTGTAGTTTTTCCTCTTATTATTGTTCTTGTATTTCTCATCGTTTTCTTCTTGTTCTTTTTTTTCATGTTCTTATTCTTCATCTTGTGCCTTTTCCTCTTCCTCACCTTCTTCTTCCCAACTTTTTTGCTCTTCTTGTTGTTTTTTGTCTGAAGACTTCCCACCTCATTAGCTATGCTATGGACCAAACAAAAACAAGTACTCAGTATTTTGGTGTCGAATCTGGCTGGTGACATCTCCACAAGTAACCTTTAGGATTCCTACACAACAGTGTAGTCTGTCATTTGTTTTGTGATGCAGTTTTGAAACTAGATTGTGTGTCTGAAAAAAATGATACAAGCGCGTTCCTGCTTCCGGAGCCTGTCCAGGTGATTGCACCCAATGTGACCGCCTCCCCAGTGTTAACAGTAGGTACGGTGTTATGCAGAGGAGAGTACCAAGTTAAGTACATGCTGACTCTGAGCTTGCTGTGCAGGCGAGCAGTCACTCATGCTGAAGATTCACTCTCCTTCTCACCTCACGTCGCCGTGATAAATGTGCGCATGTTGCAACTTGTGTGGCAGAAATCAAAAGATGGATTAGTGCTTCTACTGACTACACAGGAAGTATGTGCATCTTTTAAAGAAGACGTTTGATTTGGCACATTAAAGACTGAAATGCCTGTCTCTATAGCTCACAATTACATGTTTATATTATTGTTTTACAGAACAGACCTTTTTCTCTTTGCGGTCACAAGCCTAAAGTTTTCACTGGGATACTGGTTACAGTGCAGATTGTTGGTCATTAGCTTTTACTTTCTGTGTTTGAGCCCAAGTGGCAGGCTGTAGGGAATGTTTTCGCAGACATCGCACTGTTTGCAGTGTTAGAGTCTGCTTGGATTTACACAAGAAAACAAGCAGATTGAGGCCAAGTGCAGACTTTGGGGAAAGTTTTCTTTTTTTTCCATCTTTCACATTTGGTTTTTGTCACATGACATGTTGTTGTGGTGCCCTTCGCAGCTCCCTGCAGGCTATGAGTGTCAAAAATTTGATTACATAATAAATGTGCCCCAATTTCAAGCAACATATATAATAGAAAAGTAGAAGCAGTTTTTGAAACTTTTCCACTTTTAGTCTCAGAAGAAAATTAGATTGTGGTAATAAAGAAATATTGAGCTTACATTATGAACCACATTGTAATTCAAACATTGTTAGAAACTGCAAAGATTTCATGTTTAATAAATGTAAGTATCATATACCAGACAAACAGTAAGCACTGCAATCTTTTGAGCACAGGATGGATTATGCTCTTTGCTCTTTTCAGGGACCTTCACAGCATACATGTGTGACCTGTAAGGAGGCTGGATTGAGTGTATGGCTGATGACTGCGGTAACTGTTTAGCACAAAGAGGTATTATGAAGGATCTACCTGGATTAGTGTAAGGCGGTTTAGCTGGCTTCCTGCAGCTTCAAAGGTAGAACTGCAGATACGGTCTCTTCTATTTCCTTTTTTACTTACGAAAATATTTTATGAGTTATGGAAAAAAAGATCTTCTGGGGGGCTTTTTTTTAGTCAAAGAAGCTGCTCTCTTTCATCTCTGGCATCAGTATATATGATCCAGTGAATGTAGCTTCAAAGAACAAGTCTATTTCAAAACGAGCTTCAAGACAATGACTTTAAAGGTTACAACATTTTGCAGTATTTTAAAAATCTGAATATTTTTACTGTTCTTGTTGGGGAAACAATTCGTGGAAGTGATGAATTATAGTAATGTGCAAAAGTCTTGAGCCACGACTTCATTTCTTTACACATTTCTATGGAAAAGAGAAACTGGTGGAGTGATTTATTGAAATATGTAAGGGATAAACAGAGTTTGTACAATTCTAATGAGCTTGAAAGTCAATATTTGGTATGACAATCTTTGTTCTTCGGCTCTGGGGAGGCCAATCCATGACTGATTGTGTTCCATCGTATGGTTTTCTATCCAGGTATGCTTTTACTGCATTTCCAGTGTTGTGCTGAAAAATGAAGCTGTTCCCAATCAGATACTTTCCAGATATTATTGTTTGGTGGCTGAAAATCTGATGTTCATAATTTGGACCGGTTTTCATATCTTTGCTTGTAATTCCATCAACTAGCGAACCCCTTTGTTCTGTAAGTCTTCTATTGCTGATAAACGGAACTGTCCAATGATTGTGTGATTTGTATAAAGTATTTTATATGCCAAATAGATGTTGGCACTCATAGTGCCTTAGGGACAACTGTATTTTCCGCACTATAAGGCGCACTTAAAATCCTTTAATTTTCTCAACAATCGACAGTGCACCTTATAATCCTCTGCGGTTTATGTATGAATTCTGGTTGTGCTTACTGACCTCAAACCGATTTTATGTGGTACATGCTGCTCAAAAATCTGTCCAAAAATATTTTAATACGACTTTGGTGAGCTATGAAGCCGCACCGGTTGATGGATTGTCGGAGCACTACGGCTACCGTAGTCAGGAGCCTCGCGGAGTAATCTGGGTCCAAGCTTAGCTTCAGGTCCCAAAGTCAAATGAGCACTGCGGCAACACTGAGAGTTAAAAATTGTCTAAATTCTTCCATCTTTAATAAAATGATCAGCTTTGCTGCTTTACCAGGTGTAACAAATAAGTTTAACATCCAGGCATCCATGAAAACAGAATGTATTAAATTTAACAGAGTTAGCAGGACGTTAGCTCGCTAGTTTCCACCTAAACATGATATAGCATGTTCTGACTGAGAGATTTCTGAACAAATTAAAACGTACAGCTCTGCTATCACTTCCAACATAAATGAAGGCAGAAAACTAAACAGCAGTGATGTTTGTAGGGTTACTGAAGTTGGGCTAGCTGGTATATAATGATGTGCTACGTGAGCGCTAGCGACACAGCTATGTTAGCATAACATAAACACAGTAAAGCTGGAGGATGAACGCCAACTTTTTTCCACTCGATAAAACTTAACATGACGGTTCCTGATGGTTAAGGATAAATCCAATCGCTTGGCAGGATGCTGTAAAGGGACCAAACTTCAGTCAGGAGAACAACTGAGACAACCCATCCACAATATGAGGTTAGTCATTAATATACTGCAACAATACAGTAATAGAGCAGCGAGAGAATTCAACATTAATGAATCAATGGTACAGAAGTGGAGGAAGCAAGAAGAATGAAAGTTTGACTCATCTGACTGTTTTGTTTCTTAATGAACCTTATGATCTGGTGTGCCTTATGTATGAAAACAGACCCATACATTAAGAGTGCAGCTTATAATCCAGTGCACCTTATAGTCCGAAAAATATGGTATTTATGTCAAGATAGGTCCCTAAGTAGGAGGAGATAACTTCCAAAATGGTGGTACTAAGACTGGACTGAAAATCTATGAAAAGCAGCCAGTGTCCAAAGAAAAAGGTGAAAGACCTCCAGAAAGCCTGGAGAATTACTGTATTGTCGGTGTCCTGGAAGCGAAATAGAAATGAGGGGTCGCTGAAGAGTTTTGTACATAATATAAATATGTAAGGAAAGGAAAAGAAATTCCAAGGAAAAAGAAGGAAATAATTGTGACCTTTAATCAACGGCCTCTGCTCCCCATAACACATCAAAGCCACGGCAAAATAAAGTGGGAAAGAGTTTTCTTTAATTGTGACTTCGAAAGGCCAAAGGTGCCACTTGTTCACTTCAGATTGCCAATATTGTCCCTGTGATCTTTACCCAAGCGGGAGCTGCTTAATTTGCTGCCTCAGTGCTGCTATAGCAAAACTTGAGTGAGCACACAAACACAGAAACACAGACGCACTTGAAATCTGACACGGCAGAGGAATATCACGGCTCAAACTGACTCTTAAATGTGCACAGTCACACATAAACACACTCATGTAAAAAAATTAAATAAAATCTCAGTTTGAAAAGTTACTCCTCCATTTGCTTTGCAATTCTTTTTTTTTTAGGACACAGGCTTTCACAAAGATCGTACATGAATTATAGAAATTTTTATTGATCTCAAATCTATAAAGTAACCATTGCAATAATTTCAGCTGAGTACGTGTTGCTGTATTGTTAAAGTGCTACCCTGTGGTGTCGAATGTGGGCTGTTTTTCAGACAACATGAGGAGCTTTCCCTCGGGGCTCGAGCAAGTTAATGTGTCTGTCGGTGAAGCTGTCACTGTCACGGCACATCTATAAATCTACAGTTTGCGCTGTCACACTGTATCTGTCTGTTTCTTCATCTCTGGCTGCCAAAAAGCTGAAGAGAGAATGGACTGCTTATTTCCACTGAAAGGCAAAACTGATCTGATTTGAGGGGGAGAAAAAAAGACCTTTACTCACTGACTGAACCCCAAGAAAAACTCATCAGTGATCAGCAAAAGCAAATATTTCGAAGGCTTTTTCATTTCCATGAAATCTCTCTCCATGACTCATAATTCTAATACTGGCAACCTATCCAGATTGTGCTCCACCTTTCACCCTATGACAGCTGGGATTGGCTCGAGCCCAGCTGCAACTCTAAGACAGCTAAGTGGTTTAGATGGTTCGACTGAATTCTCCATCTTTGTTTTTGCTAGTATGCGCGGGCCTAATATGCAAATGGATCTGCACTAACCGCTCCAGCACTCAGGTGCAGCAGATACTGCAAGACTAGTCTTGTAGTTGCAATAATTCGGTTAATTAATTCAATACATTTTTTTTCTATTTACTATTTTTCAAATTTCAAAATTTGCAAATAGCAGATTTAATTTGTTGTGTTTTTTATTTGACTGATTGTAGTTTAGTAAATCTGCAAATGGATCAAGTTGTGGGATGTCATAAATGACTAAACCTCTAATGAAAAGGAAAACATCAAGTGATCACAATCCATGTCTGCATGCTAAAGACGAGAAGTCTCCAGCATCACTGGGGGAGCAAATTTCAATGGCTGACTGGCCCGAGCAGCTGTTGATTCGGGTGTTTCCCGTCATTGCCGAGAGGTTTTCTGGACGAGAATTTGGAGCAAAGTGTTGCCTTATTTATTTGCAGTTTTGGCGTCTGAAACTGATGAAGAAAAACATTCTACAGATATAATTTTGAGATGTTTGCAGACAGGGAAGTTGGGATAACAAATACTGGAAACACTAAAAAGTTCTTCCACTTCTTGATTGCATCATTGCTGTTGTTTGTGTGCAGAAATTCTCAGTCTGCATTTCTGGCCAGCTTTTGGCGCGCTGCATCACATACGGCCAGATAGAAACAGAGCAGTTAACAGGGTGGCTGATATTATATACTGATGACTAATAAATGATTCAACCACAGCACATTTGATTGATCTGGAACAGCAATGAAGGAAAATGTGTAATCTACTTAATTGTTCCCAGTGTTTCACAGATCCCTGCTTTGCTATCTGACTGCTCTCCCTTTTCTTCCTTTCGGAGACGAGTTGTTTTTGTAGTCTTCACAGGAAGGACTAATGTGCAAGTAGCTTAATGAACACCCAATTATAGGGTTGGGAAATTACTGAGTAGACCAACATTGTGCTACTGTGCAGGGTAATATAATGTCCCTTGCAGATCTGTGAAACAATGAGTTAATAATACTTAGAAAACAATGGCAAACGCATCACCAGTCCACCCTCTCCGGCCAATTTCTGCTCCCCGCTGCAGCACTCTCATATTGTTCTCGACAATGAAGGATAATGAAAACCGAGCACAACAACAGAGGACTCTTTATCTCTGTCCCACTTTGTCTCACTGTTTTTGTATCACTCGCTGATGCTCTCCTTTGATTCCTCCTTCTGGTTACTTGTATCCGTTCCTTTCTCTCCCTCACAAACACATCTGGTCAGGAGAGGAATGCAGGCTATTAAATTATTCAAAGTCCTGGCAGAAAGTATCACTGTCGGTGAACTCGAATGAGTCTCGGTTCAGAAGTGTTTATTTATGGACGGAACGAGAACAAAAGCCACAGCTCTGATCATTTCCTGCCTGTCCTCACGCTGCGAATGAAACAATGTGAGCAGTTTTATTGGTGAGGACAAACTGGGGAGGACTAAGGTCATTTTTTGGAAGGGGTTCTTCCTTCTTTCATGCTTTCCTTTTCAAAGTGTCATTGTTTGGAGTGAACTTAAGCTTTACCCTCCAGAAACAGTTGGATCACCTTTCCTGGATCCAACCTTATTCCAGCCACTAGCTTATCAGACAGAATTAAGCCCTACGCAAAAATTCTCTGATAATTCCTTTTGGGCGGCCATTGATTAATTCAATGAAGAATTATTTATACGCAGCGTTGGGGGGTGACATCTAAAGGAGTTCATTAAATTACCAAACAACCCTACTCTGATTCAGGAGTGCACCTTAATTTCATCATCTGATTCCCTCGGGCTAATTGTGAGTAAATCGATTTTACTCTGCAACTTTACTGTGCCCCTTCCATCTGTTATTATCTGTTTGTGTTCAGTGATAGAAAAATGCCAAAGCAGCTGAGATAAACAACATACCAAATACTAAAAAATTTATGCCTGAAGGGACTTTTACTACCACGAGATGAACACCCACACACTCCACATATGTTTCAGAACAATATCTGACAGCAAATCAATTTTTCTTTTTTTTTTAAAATAACGTTTTTGATTGATTCCAGCATCTCCTTGTTATATCCAGTTATTGAGTGGAAGAGTCATGAAGAGTCCCTGATGAGAGAATCTGCTGAAATGGATAATAAAACCCACCAGCATCAGTAAAACAAAACCTAAAACTTGAAAACTTGAAGTTGCTCTTAACCTCACTGCAGTTATTTTTCCTTTGGATTTGGAACTTAACCCAGTAGATCATCTGAAGGTGAATGCAGTATCCTGGGAAAGTATGAGGAAAAGAACAGGGTGCATTCGAAGGTGAAATGGTTCGCCACAAAGCCAGCCATGTTTGTAGCTGCTGTGGATTTTCAGTGTGTGAATATTTCAACCTCCTGGAGGGTCAGTGTACAGAGGGGACTGTGCAGGATGCTGTCAAGGCAGGATTGAGGATCTACCAGTATGAGCATTAGTTAGACAGCTGACATTCTCCAGGGTGCAGCTGACTGAACAGGCAGGAATAAACAAAATACCAGCCTGGGCATGTTAATGAGAGATGAGCGCTAATTGTGTTCAGATCTACACAGTATGACATGGAAGCTGGATGTGTGAGATACATCCTGTCAGATCTCCTGTGTCCAGGGCACGTTTAGTTAAATCAGGTCTTAATTAAATGATGTATGAATATTTCATTAGGAAATTATTTAAAATATCCTTTACTGGTAATGGCATATTCCCAAAAAAGGCTCTGTGTGAATCATAGCAGGAAATATATATAAAATTCCCCTCTTGCCCCTGCAGGCAGTCTATCCTTCAAGCTCGGGTCCTCTACCAGAGGCCTGGGAGCTTGAGGGTCCTGCGCAGTATCTTAGCTGTTCCCAAGACTGCGCTCTTCTGGACAGAGATCTCCGATGTTGTTCCTGGGATCTCCTGGAGCCACTTGCCTAGCTCTCATCGCACCTAGTGCTCCGATTACCACTGGGACCACTGTTACTTTCACCCTCCCCATCTTCTCTGAGCCCTTGGTACTTCTCAAGCTTCTTGTGTTCCTTCTTCCTGATGTTGCTGTCATTCGGAACCGCTACATTGATCACTACAGCCGTCTTCTTCTGTTTGTCTACCACCACTATGTCCAGTTGGTTAGCCACCATCATTTCCACCCGTCTGTATCTGCAAGTGCCACAGGACCTTAGCTCGGTCACTCTCCACCACCCTTGGGGGCATCTTCCATTTTGACTTTGCGACTTCCAGGCCGTATTCGGCACAGATGTTTCTGTACACTATGCCGGCCACTTAGTTATGATGTTCCATGTATGCCCAGCCTGCTAGCATCTTGCACCCTGCTGTTATGTGCTAGATTGTTTTTAATTTTGAAAATCATGTGCTACACTAGCATCAGGGTTTGAATTTCGTCACAAGGCAGTGCGCCCAGGGATCTACAGACCAGGGTTCTTTCTTTGAAGGGTGGCATCTTTTGGTGGGCATACTGGAGTGTAATGATTAAACTGTATGTGTAAGATAGTTTTAGCTATTTAGCTTGGCATGCTAACTAGCTCATTACTAGCCCATAATGCTTTTGTATTAGCTGCAGATGAAAGATAAAATGCTCTCTTCATTTGCATTAGGATTTCACACCTGGACAGAAACTGATTTTGGATATTTTTAGAGATCAGGGTAATGCTAGCAGTTAGAGACAGCTGTTTAATGGGGAAGCTTTCATGCCAGGATGATAGTCTAAGACAATGACACATACTTAAAGCCTCTTGTAACAGTAAAACTGTTCATAGTGAGCATAAAAGCTTTTATAAAGCTTGTATAATTGTATAAAAATTGTTTATATGAATATGAATATGAAAATGGGCTCTAGGCCTGTGGAACTGAAGCCTTAGGAACAGTTATCATTTGACACTGATAAATCAGTTCAGTCACATAGGAAACCTGCTTTTGTCCATTTGCCTGATATCAAGGATTACCAATAATTTTGATACAACTGCATTATTATTGCAAATTCATATGACTCCTTTGAAGTTCAAAGGATGTACCAGTAGTGACGGGAAAGTCTAAAAGTGCATAAAAGCTGTGGGCAGTATTCACAGGACTTTCTCATCTGTTAGTGATGCACTGAATGCTTATGTTGTGTAAGTCAAGGACGAATCTGTATTTTCAGAATTACTGGAAATGCAGATTTTGAAGAGGTCCGACAACACAGTACATCTTAGAAATGTAGTCAGTATATAGCTGCTGTTTGTGCTCGTGCATAAGCAGTGGTGATTCACGTGGGTCATCGCTCCTGTCCCTTTGTTCCCCTCTGACTTTATATCAGGTCTCAGGAGGTGACAGAAAGCATGTTGACAAGTTTGTGTGTCAGAGAGAGGGGGAGAAAAGGATGGAGGGATAGAAAGTATGGGGTAGAGGGGAGGGGAAAAGGAAAGAGGATGTTGGGGGGAGAGGGCAATAAAAGCGGTGAATAAGAAGGAGAAATGAAGTCTGAAAGTATCAGAGGAAGCAGCAGAGAGATGCATAAAGAAACAGGAGCAGAGATCAGGTGGAGGAGGAGAGCTGTCTGTCGTAATCCTGTTAGAGAGAGAGAGATCAGGTTGGCAGTTTGTTGCTGTCACTCTGAAGAGATTTTTTTCTTCGCTGTTTAAAACATTTCCAGCTCGCCACATAATTCCTTTAATTGATTCCATTTGCTGTTGGCCTGTTCTGTATGAGCAGCTGCTCTCTATAGAGGAGCTGGACATATGGACGTGGAAATGTTGAGTTGCTGTTTTCAGAAGGTCACACGTCCCCTAAATGATGCCAGAAAGGGTGGAGGGATCGTGTTGTTACGATCATTCGAAAATTTCACAGGTGACTGAATTAAAATCCTCAGAGCCAGTCAATTCTGCCTGGTAGGACCCAGTTTTACATTTAGAAGTGCCTTAATATTTTGCAACATAGATACAACAGTGCTGGAAGCATTCCTGAATTTCCCATTCCCAAATGTACATGAGCACAGTGAACTCATTGTCTAATTCAAGAAACCAGCTTTAGATGAATTGCGTTTGACCGTGTCCCACACGACCTCATCTGGCACTCCCTGCGATCACATGGAGTTCCTGAAGCCTACGTCAACTGGACAAAGCTCCTCTACCGACAAGTCACCAGCGTGGTCAGAAGCCCAGTGGGAACATCGCCGCCCTTTAACATCAATGTGGGCGTCCACCAAGGCTCGGCACTCTCCCCGCTGCTCTTCATCCTTTGCATGGACACTGCGACGGCGGATCTCCAGTCACCCCATCCCTGGACACTTCTCTACGCCGACGATGTCTTCCTGGCCGATGAATCGCGAATAGAACTGCAATACCAAACGCAGCAGTGGAAGACTCGCCTAGCTGACTTCGGCCTGAGGCTCAACACCAACAAGACCGAATACTTAGAGGCTGGCCCCCAGACCGACGGCACGATCAGCGTCGATGGAGAAGATCTGGCGAAAGTACCTCATTTCAAATACCTCGGATCGATGATCAGCAATGACGGCGATATCCTACTAGATGTACGAGCCAGGATCAACGCAGCGTGGATGAAATGGCGCCAAGTCACCGGCGTCCTGTGTGACCGAAGAATGCCCAATCGCCTCAAGTCAAAGATCTACAAGAGTGTAGTGCGCCCCATCGCCCTCTATGGATCCGAGTGCTGGCCAGCCACCGCAAAGCACGAACAAGCCCTTCACACGATGGAAATGCGGATGCTGCGATGGTGCCTAGGCCTAACACGATGGGACCACGTCATGAACACCGACGTTAGAAAGAGGATGGGAATCGCGCCAATCACAGATAAGATGCAAGAAGCGAGGCTGCGGTGGTACGGACATGTGGTACGGAGCGATGAGAACTCAGTGGTGAGAACAACACTGCGGCTCAGCCCCCAAGGACGTCGACCTAGAGGCAGACCAAAGCGGAGATGGATGGACCGAATCAAGGACGACGTGAAGAAGATCGAAGCCGATCTGACCGACGCCCTTGACCGACCCAAGTGGAGACGACTTTGCAGAAAAGCAGACCCTGCAACCGAGCGGGAAAAACGCTAGGAGGAAGAAGAAGCTTTAGATGAATTGAAGTTTGTGACATGGCACATTATCTTACTAGAAGCAGCCATCAGAGACCAGTACGCTGTAGTCATAACGGGATGAACAGGGACAGCAACAATACTCAGATAGACTTTGGTGCTTAAATGATGCTCAGTTAATACAAAGGGGTCCACCATGGCCACCAGTCTCTGCACGATGGTTCCATGTCTACATATTGTTTACCCCAAACTATGGCAAAGGCAGTATACAAAAACAGGTGAAACTCTTGTATAAACCATAGAGACCTCATTTAAATTTGCAGCTTAGCCATGTCTGGCTGTGATAGCTGGTAGTGAGAGAAGATATCAAATGATCAGGCCATTAAGTGAACCCACAACTCAAGAGAGACATTAAATATGAATGTGCTCAGCAATGTGTTTTTAGTGTTCTTTACTGCAAGTGACTGAAGACAAAATCAGTCATTTAAGACTTGTGGTGGTTTGGTCTCACGTAAAGTCTTCTTATTGTCCACCTTCTGTTTGTCTTTCTGTGTTTAGGGGTGTGTGTATAGTTTTCTACTGAAAGGAATTTTTGATAACTCAGTGAGCTGGCAGTGCCCTTCAGTGTGGAAAAATCCATGAGCCTGAACTCTGGCAGTGGGTGTTGTGGGATGAGTCGGCCTTATCTTAGCTAGTCAAGGAGCCCCTGGATCCCTTGGCTCATCATGCAGCAGCCGATTACCTTCTCCCTGAATCTTTCTATTGTTTTCTATTACATTGAGCAGCCAGCACTGATAAAAGTGATGGAAATTTAAAGCTCACTTTGAAAACATTCTTGCTATTCTCCCATACTATGGAGTATAGCCCATGTAGGAAAGACTGTGCCTAAAAGCTGATACAAAATGCCCATTGTACTGTAGAAGTGTGACAATATTCAAAGAGCTTCTCAGCATCCTTTGCATGAATAAAATAGATTTGCGCTGAGTATTTTCAGTAACTGTGTAGCTGTTTGTCACCATTGTTCATTTTTTTTGTAATTGCCTCCAAAGTGTTTTCTAATTTATCACAGTTAGCACCCTCCAAACTCATATGGCTCTATGAGAAATTGTCCAAGAAAAACTTACATTCTTGCTACTGAGACGTAATTTTTTTTAAAACACTGCCTCGCTTGTTACAGTGCTAAAAATGCTACTATCAAGCAAATTTAACCGTATCTATTTTGGCAAACAAACATTGACATTAATTTCTTTAAAAACAATCTGAAATCAGAGCTGCTTGGTGTCGTCCGCTTGATCCTGGTAAAGAAGTGCCATTTTGCATGTTCTTGGCACCAAGAGCAAATGCACCTCTGCATGTGTGAGCAGAGAGCAGGGCCGTACTTTTTACAGTGTGGGCTGTGCCGCCTGTTCGGTGCTTCTTTTTTCTGCTCCCAGTGATTTGCTCAGTTTGTCATAAGTCAGTGAGAAAGAGACTCGAATCGGGCTCTCACAAGTGTTCCAGATTAATGGATTATAGATGAATGGGCTTTTTTCTCACTTGGTGATAAATTAAACACTTTATTCTTTTATTCTCTTATTCTACTACTGTCTCACTCTCTCTCTCCCTCCCTCACACATACCGTCGTTACCTCTCTGCCTTACACATTTTCATTTGTACACAATTGGATTTTTAATCTTGGCCTGCCAACTCATGAGGGCTACTTTCATACACTGCATTAGGAAAGGTCATGGCCCCGGCACTGAAACCATATTGTAGTTAGTTGAGGTGTTTCATGTCACGGCTCTCAGCTACTCTCACTTTATTCTGTGTTAGCACCGGACTCTCAAAAGCACTCAAGTGATCACCTTGAGGTCCCTTTTTCCTTTCCTTCCTTAAACCGCAGAGACCACTGCTGTAGAAAATCATATCTAATTCTTACTGACACAGCTTTACACCTGTCACATTTGCCTTCGGTTAAGTGTTAATCTAATCAGCCATCTCAATCTTTAAGGCGCTCCTAAACTTCAAGAAGGCAGTGACAGAAGCTTAACTAATATGTAATGTTGTTTATAATACCTGTATGTGCTGATCACTTTGTTTATGATTTGACAGTTTATTTAGTGTAAAAAAAAGATGATTTTTTTTATTAATATAAATTTATTTATTCCGATAAATACATTTAAAATTTGTTTCTCTATGTTTGATTTTTCCAACACACACACACAACCTGAAAAGGACACTTATGATCTTCAATAACAACCATTGGCACTGCCTCTCCAGCATTCTGGTTCCATTCATTCCTGGCTGCTGCACACTCAGCTTCTGACATCCAGCAAATTATTTGTCATTGTGAGTTTATGGAACTGACAAAGTTCAGGGCCTAAAAGTCAAAGCGCACAACACTGTGATCCCAGGAAAGCAAAGGAAACCGAACACAGCATTGTGACGAGCTGTTGCTCCAACATGAAACCCACCACGTGTCCTCAGCTAAAGACTAATCTCCAGCTATTGTTTTGTCAGATGATTGTCTTCTTCCTCTGCATTTCACAACCTGGCAGTGTTAACACTCTGGGACACATTACACAAGCAAATAATGCACACATCATCCACTCCTGTTTGCATGTGTTTGTATTTGACAGAGGGATTTTCATTTTTCAGCATCAGTATGTTAACACCACTATAGCATCTACCAAGGAACACTCACCTTTCTTTCAGCATCATAGATAAACAGTAAAACAAATAGTAGCGCTAGTAAAATATAGTCCAATGGGACACTTTTACCTTCATCTAGATGTAGTAGCTGTCAAAGCAGCCGCGAAACACAAGAGGACTCTGGTACTTGAGCTTTGGATCTGGCAACATTGACAATGATGAGGCTGAAAGGCAAGACAGAACATGGCTGCTGTGGTATGGAGTGGTGGGAATGGTGCCTGGGACAGTGGAGAGTTGGTGAGGCAGGTGACGGGGGAGATGGGACCTGGGCGGGTGAAAGGAGGTGATGTGGCATTAACACAATCCTGAAGCTGGGCAATAACTAAACAGCGTAGGGAGGCAAATCTGTGAGTGTTGGTCTGAAAACCTTCCACATATTCCACTGAGAACTCAGCCCACCATAATAATTGTTATGATATCCTCCAACTCATAATCTCTGGTTGTCGAGTCTGATGGATCCGTTTTGCAATCAAGGTACTTTTGTTTTCCAGGAAATGGATCTAAAAGCAAAAAGACAAAAGAAATATAAAACTGCCTTGATTTCAGGGATGTGGGGTAATGAGACATAGAGGTAAAAATTAGGCACAGAAAATAAGGACTCACCAAACCTGACAGCAAAACAGAAGAGGAGGCTAGAAGAAACTAAAAGAAGGAAGCGTATTTAGTTTAAGAAAAGTTGACTCTTGAAAGAATGGATCAGAATGCAGCATTAGTCTGAATGTGTGCTCTCAGTTTTTTCCGTGGTTCTCATGGGAATCTGTGTGATCATAAATTTAATCTAAGAAAAAACATCCCTAAAAGTGTTATAGGAGATGTACTTATATAGTATTCTTCTCATTTCTTTCTCAAGACTTGAGAGAACTCGAATGAGGGAAGTATGGTTTGTGGATGAGTTTCATTCTCTGCAGCATTTCCCTGCACAGAGCAGGTGAAAGAGGCAGAAATGATATACTTTTCATATTTCACACTGAGGGCCACAGTCATTTATCTTTTATTTTTCTCTCGTCGCTGTTTTTCTTCTTCTTCTCAGTTTTGTCTCTGCGTAATGTAGCAGAGTAAAGTAGAGACAGACTGCACTGTGAGATAATAAAAATTCATCTGTCCGTCCATCCATGCAACCTGTAGACAGGAACCTGGCTCACAGTGAAGATTTGTTTCAGCCTGCATTACATTATTGTCTTATTCTTTCATCAATAATTAGCTCTATAATAAAAATCTTGAACAAATTATATTTTAGACCCTTTGACTGAGCTTTTGAAAGACATATTTTTCTTTCTTTTGTTGTATCCAGTATCAGTATTGACATTTAAGAGCTTTATATTGTCATTTGATGAAAACTGGTGAAAAAACTCACTATAGCTTGGCTTTGTTCTGTACACTGAAATCAAGTTCAGTCAGACAACTCATGTTTTAAATGATTGATTTGCTAAAGCAACAGAATACAGTTAAGTTTGGCATCAAGCTCATCATTCTCCACAAATATGATGCATTTAAAGAAGTTGGGGTGATGAGTGAACTTCCCCCCGCAGCCTGCGGGAGGACTCTGAGGTTATGTAGGAGTTCAAACAGCAGCTAGTGATACGTGACAGGAGTAATACTGGCATATCAGACAAAAAGGCAGGAAACTGTGCTTAACGTAGACTCAAGATGTTTGGTATATGACGTGATGAGAGTGAGTCACATGTATGACACAGGGTGGATAGATCCCTGCCTGAATAGCTTGCAGGTTTTTCTCATTTCTAAAGATATATATTTATGAAGGACTTTACTGGGTACACCTTAATGATATGTAGCTCTTCGTTGAACACCCTTTTGAATTCAGAACTGCCTTAATTCTTCATGGCATAGATGAAGAATTAAGAAGTGCTGGAAACATTCCTACTTTGGGCACTAAAGAGGGAAAAGTTGTGCCAATAAAATATCCCCCACCCTTTACACCACCACTGAAGCCTGAAGCATTGATACAAGGCGGGATGGATCCATGCTTTTATGTTGTTCAAACCAGTTCTGACCCTACCAGCCCAATGATGCAGAAGATATTGAGATTCGTCAGACCAGTTTTCTGTTGTCCAGATTTAGTGAGCCCACATCAACACTAGCAGTAGTTTCCTGACAGGAGAGACACCCAGTTTGGTCTTCTACTGCTGTAGCGCTTCTCTTTAAAGGTTCAACCTGTTAAGCATTCGTAGATGCACTTCTACATATCTTGTTTGTAATGAGGGGTTATTTAAGTGTCTGTTGCCTTCCTACTAGTTAAAGGCAGTCTGAACATTCTCCTATTGCCACAACAAAGCATTTTCACCCAGAGAACTGCCGCTCACTGGATATATTCTCTTTTTTGGAGCATTCTCTGCAAACACAGGTGACGATTGTGAGAAGAAATCCCAGCAGTTTCTCAAATACAAACAGTTGAATAGGTGTACCTAATGAAGTGGCAGGTGAGTGGAAACGAACAGTTAACTAATAAACAAACAATTGACAGAAATCCAGTCAATTTAATGAAAAACATGCAACATGTAAATATGTGAATTAGCTGTTTGTTACTGTTTTCTATTAAGTCACATGGTAAATGGAACATGTTTTGCACTCCTGGCTCGGAAATCAATCAGTGTGATTTGCGATTTTATGACATTTCATTTTAAACGGCGACCTACATATCATTCATTAAATGGAAGTAATTAGATGTATATTAATGATGTTTCCTGCGCCAGCATGCATAATACTGGCACATTCAGAGAGGCACTCCCCTCCTGGAAAGTCTGCAGAAATCATTTTGTTTGGAATCTACAAAGATAATTTTCTTTCACTATTTGTGAACTCATGTATGTTATTTAATGTTACACATCAGCTAGCTTGGTTTGCATTAGCTTCCCGCAGTGTACATCCACTGTTGACAAATTGCTTTAGTTGCTGGTGTGCTCAGTCGTGACGTGGTGCAATATGAGCAAAAACCCCAGCGCTGTTACTTGCGTTGATTGTTGCTGGAAACCTGACTGAGTCAAACCATGTTGGTAGTGAATTAACAACCACATCCTCTGAAGCAAGCGGAGGATTTAGTTTTTTTTGTCTCCCCACTTTTTTTGTTTATGAATTACAGTTTGCCACCAGTGATATATGGCACTGATTTTTCATTCAATTTTGTAAATAGCTTGTAGCTTTTTGGTCATTATTTTCTCAGCAAGCCTAAGTTAAAAAGTCATTAAGGAGGTAATGACTAAATGTGTACGCAGGGCATAAAAAAATACCAGAAAGAGAAGGCGTATAATGCCAATAAAGTTCTGTCACTGGTAGCGATGACGTGGGAACCATTCATTATTGAAGCTGGGACACAGAGATAGGCTAATCTTAAACTTTTAGGAGCAAATACCAATGGAGGCCAAGGATACTGTTGACTTGGATATGACAGAATGGGGAATATACAAAAGGGTTACAGACACAAGCAGATCCTAGAATATCCACTGGCTTTGTACAAGGGCCGGGATTAAAGTTGAAGTTAACATTTTTTCCTGAATGTACTTATTTTAAAAAATGCAAATAGGGTGCCCATGAAAAACTAAAATATCAGCTGGCTCTTGTAGACCCTTACAGTAAATGTCAATAAAGAGCTAATAAGAAATCAATCAGGGAAGAGATGGAGAACACAACAAACAATGACAGTGAATGTGTGGAAAGGCTGATTAGACTTTTGTTGCCGTGTGAATTCTGTAGCACGGTGCCACACCACTTGCCACCTATCATTAATATGCACTGTGGTGTTACGTGACAAAAGGCCATAGTCGAGGCAATTTCATTTCCTAAGCAAGGCCTCTGAGGAGTTCATTTCTAATGCCCTCCAACCACAGCTCCGTCTAAATTGCATTTGGAGAGAGGAAACGCTGTGTGATTGAGGGGTGGAGGACAAAAAAAACCAACCTTTTTTCGACTGGCCACCAGTTAAAAGGCAGAAATGACACAACGACACCGATATATAAAATTTCATGAATACATGATTCCCTCTGTAGTGTGTTCTCAGTCTCTGAAAGCCATGGCTCAATCTTTCACTGCGATGGAGGAGATTGCCTTGCCTCTGGCTCCAGTCGAAGGAGCTAGGAACAAGTGCTTTACAGCGTTGGCTCCACTTGTTGCATTTTCACTAATAAGACATGCCACTCACACGATTATTGAATGCTGTTGCTGATGTAGACTGATGAAAAATGAAATTAAGTTTGTGGTTTTCCTTTGAGGAGCAGCTGAGACAGATTGTCTCGTGGCAAACCTCAGAATGAGCTGTCTGTGAGGATTAATCTGGATTTCATTTCAGTAGATGCTGTGTCAAAAAAAAAAAGAAAAGAAAAATGCTTGTTCTAATTTTTCATTTCTGTATATTTAGCCTGGTTAGCTTAGCATAAACTAAACAAGCACGTTGGAGTTTAGCTTTCCGTAAATTTAGAGGAAAACGGCTAGCCAGTCAAAGACTTCAATTTGAAGTCTCCACTTCTGTTGTGCAGGTAGTTTTGGTCTGTCAACGGTGATAATCCGCCGCTGGCACCACAGCCTAACTGAGGGATGGACAATGGAGTCCAGTCCTGGCCAAAATCATATCCCCATTTTAAAAGCACCTGCTCCTGTTGTCAAATGACATGTGATGTGTTATTGTAAAGTCAGAATGCTACCGGTCATGTCTTCCTATTAACAGCCCAGATATGAAAGTATTAAAGTGTCCATACTGGAATAAGTTACAGTTTATTTTTTTCATAGTTTTTTCATAATTTATGGACAGTAAATTACTCAGTTTCTTACTCATTGTTGCAGCAAGGGCCAGATGTGATCTCCTTAAAGTGACTTTTAGTTATAATATTGTTATTTTTCTCTGAGTTATTGATTCTGTCACTCGTTAGCTAACATAAGCTAATGTGGGTCTATTAGCCGCAACTTACCAACCAACCACATGACATAACGGTCTGCACTGGCAGAAAGATGGTGCTAAACTTGTTTTTAAAACTTTAACTTCAAGCACTTATTTTTTAAATCCAGCTTCAATACAGTATTATATCTATGTCAGCTTTTAGAGCAGGGCTCCATGATCTAAATTAGCCTTTACATGTGTAGCGTCTGAAAACAAAGTAGTACTCGTTTTTTTTCTTTCCTGTTCGTTACTGTGGGCAGTATATCTATCGAGCAGTTTGTCAAAAAACCCTGATACTCTGGTACTAATTGATACTAAAAAATACTGCATTAGATACTCATTTGCAGGAATACTGATACCAAGTCTTCACCTCCTTCAGCTGACGCACAACTTCACACTGCTCTACAGCACACAGCCTCTCCTCTCCACTACTAGCAGCTATACACATAAACAGCAGCACTGTAAACCTGGTGAATCAGTCTTCATGAAAATTTGCATAAGGTCATTAAAGTTCCTGTTTTAATAACATTGAAATATTAAACAATTATCATAAATGTTAACCTTGTCAGCACAATGGTGAACATTAGTTTAGCTATTAGCAATTACCTGCATTAGCCTTCTGTTATCATTACGGTAGCAGCTGTGGCTAATAACAAAAAGCTAACTTTAATTTTAGATCTAGACAACAAATGATATCAATCCTGCTCATTTATAGACAGACATAACACAATTCTTTGTGTCTTTGAAGCAAGTCAAAGTGTGTCAAAATCCCTGGTTGCAGTTGAGAAAAGTGTACAGGAAACCAGAAAGCAGAAAAATAAGGGGGAAAAGGTTTTCTTAATTTTGTCTTTTTCCCCTCTGGTATTGAAAATGATATAGAGTATGTTCCTGCATATCAGTATCAAGTTTGAAATACTGGTATAGTGACAACCCCTATAGCTACCCCCTTCTCAGCACTCCTGTAAGTGTGACTTAAATCAAAACAATCCTGCTAATGCAGAGGATACATGGCTTAAGAGCAGCAACACTATTAGTGAGACGTCTCTATACTGTGTGTTGTGCTTTATACAGTTTAAAGAAGCCTTTGCCAGCTCAGATGGTAGCAAAGGAGTGCCAAAGTAAAGGAAGCCAGTGCAATCGATATTATTTAATTAAATAGATATGGTGATTAAACAAAGTAATATATCACTTGTGCAGCAGATGAGCCACTTTGTTTGTAGCACAGGTCAAGAGAAAAAGCTAGCTCTTGTTAAGCCATCAAAAGCAAACTCATCGAAACCTTTATGTTTGTGCAGTTTTACAGCATGTTGCAGTACACAGGTTTTCTGGCACTTACACAACAAGAAGTGACAAATGAAGTGTTAAATAGGAATGAGAATTCTGGTAATTACATCCTTTTGCAATCTGTCTGCTTTGCTTGGCCACAACACTTGATGGATGATACGTAATCGTTGCTCTGTGATAGGACATTGTTCAGTCACTTGAGAACGACAAATGGGAGACTTAATTTAAATGGTCTATGAATTGTCCTTTGTTCCCTTTTAACTTGAGATGTTTTTTGGCACTCTAATTTGGCAATTAGTGAGCTACATTTTTATATGCATTTATATGGAAACTTCTGTAATCGCAGCTTTTAGCATTTATATTTTCCCTTCAGTATGAGTCTGTACAGGAAAAATTACCACCTGTCACAACAGTCAGCCAGGAAAAGAAATTCAATTTCTTTATTGTCCACCTTGTCTTTTTTTTTCTTACAAGGAGGGGTGGCTTGAGGTGGGAGATATGGTTCTGCCTCGCCTGCATGAGTGCTCCGGAGGGAAAGGCAAACCAAAAGGCATGCCTTTTTAACAAAAGGTCAGTATGGGCTTTTCTTGCTCCCAGTGGATTCTGCATTTCACTCAGGAATAAAGAAAACAACAACTGCTCCTCTTAGTGTGACTCACCAGGCTTAAAAAGGAGATTAAACTCCGTCCCCCACCCCTCACACTTCGCTTGCTCTTTCCAATAGAGAAGTAATGGTCCTCTCTCCCTGCAGATTGTCTTGAATATACCAAGATGATTATCTATTGTGGGTTTGATGAGGCTATAGATGCATGTATAATGTATGTATAATACATCCTCAATATCCATCCTATACCCGTGTCTCCCTCCATGCTAGGATGAATTTCTGTCTTTAAACAATTAGCTAACAGGGCTGTTTTGTTACTGGTCTGGTGAATATCATGCCACCAGTGAATGTCACTTTTTACCCCTTCAGCTGTCCTATGACTGTGTAGGCAGTCAGAGCTGTGGATCCAAATGCAGGACTCAGATGCAGAATTAAATCAAATCACAGCCAGAGAGCACTGGAACTTGAAATGGAATTACTAATCATGGAGAATATGACATGAGAGAAACACACAGCATGATGGGCGACATGACAAAAGGGAGACTAAGACAATATATAAATGCATGCAGGCATTTAGGGAACAGGAAACGGGTGGCAGCACAGCAGACACTAATCAAAGGAGACAAGAGAAGTTAAGCTGAACATAGCACACTTGGGATGAGGGACTATCAAAAGAACACAGGAAACTAACACTGAGACAGACTGAGACATACAAACGTGACACAGAGAGAAAGGCAAACACATAAAGATATGGACTGTGGAAACACAAAGGGGAACAAAAAAGGGGAGGCGTGACTGAAGGAGGTACCATGGTTAACTTAAAAGAAGACGAGAAGACTAGACAGGGGACATAGGGAGACAAGTACGGATGACACGGGAACAGACTGATGAAAGGTTACGAAAGTAAAACAGGAAATCACCAGCACTGAGACTAATAAACTATTTAACAAACACAAACTCTTGGTTACCGGTACAACAGTGCATGTCTGCAGCCGTCTGTAGAACACGGGAGGCCCTGTCCACAAACTCGAATACCCATGTGTCCCATGGTATATTACTGGCCACCATTTGGTGTGGGGAGGGGGAGGGGGCTGCTTCCTTATTTACAAGGGGTGACTAAAGTTGATTTGGCAGATTTTACCTGCCTTACTTTTACTTATCATGAACAATGTGATAGCAAACCCACAGTGGGTAGATGTAGGTGGACTGTGGGGCTGCATGTGTTGATTAAATTCACATATATCCCACACAGGCCCAAAGTGGTTGTGCAAACACAGCAGTTTTGCCCTTTAGAGTCCATGTATGGGTTTTCTGTGGGCAAACCTCTCGCCACTCGACGGACTTTTAATAACTGTTCGTGCATGATTTTCACTGAAACCTGGCTGGACAGCGTCATTCCCGATGCGGCTATCGATCTAGCAGGCCGCACCGCCTATCGAGCCGACAGGTCTGCGGACTCGGGTAAGAAGACTGGCGGGGGGCTGTGCATCTATATTAACAACCTTTGGTGCACGAACGTCACGGTAACGGAAAAACTGTGCAGTACAGAGGTAGAACTGTTGGTGTTAAAGTGCCGTCCATTCTATCTCCCTCGGGAATTTTCTGCCGTTTACATCTGCGCTGTTTACATTCCACCAGATGCTAATGCTAAGCTAGCGTTAGCACAATTGAGCAGCAGCATCAATAACAGCCTGGTAGCACACCCGGACAGTGTCTTTATTGCGGCTGGGGATTTTAACCACGCGGACCTGAAATCTGTACTTCACAATTTCCACCGTAATGTGAAGTGTGCTACCAGAGGAGATAGAACGTTGGACCAGGTGTACACCAACATGGCGAATGCGTACAGAGCCCAGGCTTATCCCCACCTGGGTCTGTCAGACCATCTCTCCCTTCTGCTACACCCAATATACACACAAAAGATCAAGAGCACTGGAATTACAACCAAAACCGTGAGAACATGGCCGCAGGATGCTATTCCGATGCTTCAGGACTGTTTCCACTGCACAGACTGGGATGTATTCAAGGTGCAGGACACTGACAATCGTGTCGCATTGGACAGTTACACCTCCACTGTCTTGGACTACATCTGTTTCTGTGTGGACAATGTAACAACTTGGAAACGATTCCGTGTGTTCCCTAATAATCCACCCTGGATGACACACGGAGTTCAACAACTTATTCGAACAAGGAACAACGCTTTCAAATCCGGGGACCAGGAGGCATACAGTGCTGCCAGGGCCAACCTGAGAAGAGGCATCAAGACTGCCAAGCAGCAGCACAGGAGGCGTATCGAGGCCAGGTTTGAGAACAACACAAACCCAAGGCAGGTCTGGGAGGGCATCAGGGCTATCACGGACTACAAAAGAAGAACACCATCACCCTCAGCCGACAGTTCTACTCTGGCTGAGGATCTAAATCTCTTTTATGCCCGTTTTGACAGGGAGAACACCGACCCTGTCCTGTCCCCTCTCCCCTCAACCGACCCTGCTCCGGTCCTGAGCACTCATGAGCTGAGGCGTGTGTTCCGGAGCATTAACACCAGGAAGGCGGCCGGGCCGGATGGAGTGCTGGGCCGGGTGCTAAAAGACTGTGCTGCGGACCTGGCGGACGTCTTCACCTCTATATATAACACCTCGCTGTCCTGTTCACTGGTACCATCCTGTTTCAAAGCAGCAACCATCGTTCCCATCCCAAAACAGTCAAATGTCACATGTCTGAACGATTTCAGACCTGTGGCACTCACCCCCATTCCCGCCAAATGCCTGGAGAGACTGGTCATTAAACACATCAGAGCTGCTTTTCCACCATCCCTGGACTCGCACCAGTTTGCATACAGGGAGAACCGGTCAACCGAGGATGCGATCGCCACAGTGCTGCACACATTACTGAAGCACTTGGAACACAGGAACACCTATGCACGGCTCCTCTTTGTAGACTACAGCTCGGCTTTTAATACCATCCGGCCATACAAACTCCGTCCCAAACTCCACCAACTGGGACTTAACTCCTCTCTGTGCAACTGGATTGTGGACTTCCTCACTAACCGTAGACAGAGTGTCAGAGTGGGTAAGAACACCTCTTCCACCCTTGTGGTCAACACCGGTGCCCCTCAGGGGTGTGTTCTGAGCCCTCTGCTATACACTCTCTTCACCCATGACTGTATTTCCTCCTGCGCGTCCAATCTCATTGTTAAGTTTGCAGATGACACTACAGTGCTCGGACTTATATCCAACAATGATGAGACAAACTATAGGACAGAGGTGCAACAACTAGAGTCATGGTGCCACGACAATAACTTGGTCTTAAACACCAAAAAGACCAAGGAGATCATTGTAGATTTCCAGAAGAGGGGTCATAACAACCATCTGCCTCTCTTCATTGGCAGTGAGGCGGTGGAGAGGGTGAGCAGTTTTAAATTCTTGGGGGTAACTGTGACCGAGGACCTGTCCTGGGGCAACCATATCACCTCAGTTGTACGGAAGGCCCAACAGCGCCTCTACTACCTGAGGAGACTGCGGAGCGCACACATGCCCAGATCTCTGATGTTGAACTTCTACAACTGTGCCATCAGCAGCGTTCTGACGTATGGATTTCTAGTGTGGTTCCCCAGCTGCACCAAGGCCGATCAGCAAGCACTCCAGCGGGTGGTGAAAGAAGCTGGCAGAATTATTGGAACAAGTCTGCCAGAGATCAGTAATATCTTCCCCACTCGCTGTCTGAGGAGGGTGCACAGTATCCTGCGGGACCAACATCACCCTGCGCGCCACCTTTTCCATCTGCTGCCCTCAGGGAGAAGGTACAGGTCTATACAGGCCAGAACATCCAGACTGGCCAACAGCCTGTATCCACAGGCTGTGAGGCTCCTGAACTCTCTGCCCCCCTCTCACGGACAATAACCATATCCAACTTCTTAATAGCAATGAACTGGTCTGCATTGGTGCATCATATCTTTATTCTCTTCCCCCTCCTGCCCCCCCCCCCCCCCCCCCTCTTTCTTAAATAGATAACTATCATATCTGATATCATATCTCACAGTACAATAATATTGAATGGGTTGCATTGTTGTATTTTGTCATGTTTCTCAGGTCTTTGTCTGAATTTCTACGAACATTATTGCTAAGGATTGTCTTATTGCATTGGAGTCACACTGGGTTAAATATGTACACTTGGGTTTTAAGGGGTATTTATTATTTTCTTCTTTTTTTTGGGTTGTATGGAAGCCCCAAACGCAATTTCATTGTTCTTGACAATGACAATAAATAAAATAAATACTAACCTACTATAGATTTCGCACAGAAAACCACAACATGGGCCCCGAGGGGCAAAATGACAGTGGGTTAACCCATAAGGGGGGCAATGAGTGTTTTCTGTAGGCACACCCACGATAGGGAGCCCACAGCAGATTACCCAGATCTTTGCTGGTGGTTGGATCTAAATTTTCACCCAGTAGTATACATATTCTGTGGCACAGCATTGTGATGACATAGTTTAAACAAAAAAAAACTTGCTGTTTAATCAATGTAGAAAAGAGCGAAAGCTTTGTGTTTCAGTAATAGCAGCAAGCCAGTCTCCTTATCTTTCCCCACTGCTTCAACAGCAAATCCATATAGTGAGGCTAAGTGAAGTGAAACCAAAGTCACTGAGTGGTAATTGTATATGGAAGCCAATACATAAAACGAGTTATCAACATCCAGTCCTGGCATCTTGTCCAAAATGGATGAGCCCATCATTAAAAGGGAGCCTCTTTGTAAGTGTGAGGCCTCCAGAGATCCCCTGCAGATTGCTTATTTCACGGCCCATGTGTGTGATTTCACCCAGATTTTCGGGAATAGACTGTTTAATGATGAATGCAGCCGGTTTGTGAATCTTCTACTCATGCTGCCCAATCCCTATATCCATTCTCCTTTTAACACAACCCAGAGACAAACACTATTAATAGCTCATGCTGTTTTATTTTTTATTATTATTTTTTTTATATAGCTCATGCTGTTAACAGTTAATGATGCTCAAATCAAAAGCAGCAGATCAAAGTTTTTTATGTTATTTTTTTTATTTATTTCAAAAAAAGAAGTAATTCAAAGCTCTCACCTACTTGCAGGTGCGGAGATCATGCCATTTTGGGGGGGAAAGGAATAAAGTAAAAATTAGCTCCGAAGTTATTTTGAGCCCGTCTTTTCCCACGCAGATGAAGAGAGGTTTCATGTGCACGCTCAAACAAACTGCAGTAATTACTAGAGATGGACCGATCCGATATTACGTATCGGTATCGGTCCGATACTGACCTAAATTACTGGATCGGATATCGGAGAAAAATAAAAAATGTAATCCGATCCATTAAATATCACGAAAGCACCTCACAAAACTTGCAACACGCCGTAACTCACCTCAGAACGTTAGCACGTCGGAGCAGTATGCATCACGTGATAGAGCGGCTGTAGCATGCGGGACCTGTCGTGGTCTGGATAGCATTTGGAGCTTCGCTAGCAACCCGGCATTTCATCTCCGACAAAGTTATCCCGAGAGAAGTAAAGCAAGTGTGTAAGTCCATCTCTGAATGTTTGTAAAGCATTCCTGCGTTAAGCTTAACAAGCACTCCTCTCGCTCTCCTGCTGCTACTTCAATCATGAAACTGCTTAATGATCAGCTGATCGGCTTTTCTGTCGCGAGTCCTTGTCTGTAGTTTGCTTTTGGCCCACTTTGCACCAGAAAGAGGAAACCAGCGGCTGAACAACAGCAGCACGTTTAAGCTTGATCAGCTGTTGTTAGAATTTATTTAATATTACTTTCTACACCAGGATCTTTTTCTACGTAGCTGACGCTGGTAACTGTGCAGGGGCGGATCTAGCAAAGTTTAGCCAGGGGGGCCGATAGGGCATTAACAGGGAAAAGGGGCACAAAGACATACTTTTCTTTCTTATTCTCATTTAAAATGTCTAGCTTTTAATAAATAATTATCTGACACCCAAAGTTTTAATTTGATGTAAAATGTATAGAAGTCAATTACTGTATATAGTAACTATTAAGTCTAATATATATACCCTAGTAAGCTATAGTACTTTTTCCTTTGTGAAGGTACCATCTGTGCAGTCTGCAATTTTGTTGAAGAAAGATGTTGAATCTATTTAATATTTCTTGAAAAATAATTGATTTCTGTGCATTTTTTTTCACACTGCATCAAATTAAGGTTGATTACGTCGGTTAAGCATCATGAGATGGAGCGTGAGGGGTGGTTCCCTATTTTTTATTTATTTTTGTTGTTGCTGGGAGTTGGAACCCTATTAGTTAGGTTGCTTAATATTTACGCTAAGTACTCTTTAAAATACCAGAATAGGGAGGATGGTGTAGGTTTAAGTTTATTAGATTGATCAGTATTGCTGAACTATGAAACGTTTTTTTTGCATACAGGTATAACAGAATAGCTTTAGTGTAGTTGTTGTTTTAAACTTGAGTATGAACTTATACAAAATGCAGCAAGATATTTAAAAAACAGCTTTGTTGATTAAAAAACACTATATCGGACTCATATCGGTATCGGCCGATATCCAAATTTATGATATCGGTATCGGTATCGGACATAAAAAAGTGGTATCGTGCCATCTCTAGTAATTACAGCAATTCATGCTCTGCAACAACACTGACGTGTCCTCAAAATGACACTCGGAGGACCATGAGATTAAATTAAAATCAGGACTGCATAAACAAAGACAGTTTCAACATAATCTAAACTTTTTGGTTATCAAAAAAAGTAAAAGAAATAAGTATGGAGAAACCGGAAAGACTTCCAGGAGAGAGGAGTGAGGCTTGAATGCTAAAGAGCAATGCAGGGTGTTGCGAAAATTGCACATCGCATTGCAAATGGAAGAGTTCTTACTGGGAACTTAGGTGTGCATGTGAATCTTGTGTGAATCCGCACACTGTATGTGGTGGAGAGTGTGTCGAAGTACAACCGTGTATTTTCACTAAAATGTAGTTTTTGTGTCATAGACATTCAGTTCTCCTAATAGGACTCTCAGTCTTTTTACACAAAGGTCACAGTCCTAACATCCCAACATCTGATATGGTTTCCACATTCTTCAGATTTCCTTGTTGGACTTTCAGCTTGTTTTGTCACCGTTGCCGGCCGCCATTGCTTATGATCAACAAACTGTATGTTGCCTTAAATGGAAGTAACGTAGCATTGTGTGTGCACATGTTAGTGTATGTGTCTGTATGTTCACATGTCTTCAAACTGCCATTCAAACCTTCACTGAGGGAAGCCCATTTCTCAAATAACATCAGGTATATTGTTGTAACCCTGTCCATTTAGGAAAGTTAGGGTCATGGCTATCAATCTCTGCCTGGTGTCCCGTCTCCTCAGACCTTTTAGCATCCATTCAACCATCCATCTTCTTCCTGTTATCCAATTCAGGGTCACAGAGGCTGGAGCTTATCCCTACTGTCATAGGGTGTGAGGCTGGGTAGCCCTTGGACAGATCTCCAGGCTGACTCAGAGGGAGACACAACCATTCTCCCATTTACACATTCAGACCAATTATAATCACCAATATGTCTGTGAAGGTTCTCAGTCATCCAGGTCATCGTAGTCAAAGGAGCTTGCAAAGAAAAGTGTCTGGACTTCTTTAAGTTGCTTGAAGACGTTTCACCTCTCATCCGAGAAGCTTCTTCAGTTCTAAGGTCAAATGGTGGGGAGTCCCAGATTTAAACGGGGGGATACTCCCACTCGGTTTAAATCTGAGTGAAATGGTTGCCAGCTGTGTTTCAAATGCAATGTCTCCCATGTAAAAAGTAAATTCAGTTTTGCAGTCGAATCATTAACTTTGGAAACTTTCATTTTTCTGATATTTAAGTGTGATAAAATCCTTGCACGATGTGGACTAGAAATCATTCAACCACACGATTTCATGCAGGCAGCAATGGCATTTAATTGAAGATGCATTTAGAAAATAAAGAGCGTGTAAATGTACATGCTGACATAGAAATTACTATAAAAATATGCAGTATGTACTTGATGATACAGGCTCGCCTATATAGCACGTAGTCATTTTTAACTGTTGGTGATTTGATTCCTCTTCTTATCGGCGCAAAATTGCATGCAGTTATATTTTACTTTTCCATCTCCAGCTGTTAAAACTGTCACAGCCTTTGTGTTTGTATGTGTGCGTTACTGTTAAAGTTAGACAAAAACACAGTGTTTGTCAGATCAGAGAATGAGCGTGATCACACTTTTTCAAGAAATAATAGAACAAAACCCAGTCCGCCTTGTGGAGCAGCAACTCGAGAGCTCACTGAGAGTTTTTGCTCCCCAGCTAAAAGCTCACACAATTGATGAGTCAGCCATGATACAGAAATAGGGACTGTTTCACATCTTTCTTTTCGCTCTTTGTGTCACGCGTCTTGGAGACATGCTCCGCATGTTGCACGGGAGACGCGAACTGAGTCACTGTCATCACAATAGGGAATGTAGAGGCTTCATTATTTGCAATGCACATTTCACTGTAGAGATGCTTTTAAGCCTGACAGCCTTGTTTCTTAACTTTGTTTGTACAGTAGGAGCAATCAGCACTCTGCAGTTTCCTCTGCAGTATATGGAGTGTAATTTAGCTGGAATAACATGCTACAGTATTATGTAGTGAAGATGGAGATGGATGGAGCGAAGAGCAGTCAGTAAATGTAATGTGCATCACTGTGGTTTGAAGACAGGATTTTCTCTGAACAGGACAGCTGAGAGGACGTGGAATAGAATGAGCAATATACAGTACTGTGCAAAAGACTCACCCTTCATTTCTTTATATTTTGTTTCCAAGAAGGCAGACTTTTTTAAATTAAAGCCAGAGTTTTCCTTTGGCTGCTTTTTTCACTCTTTTTCAGTCCAGTCCTTGTACCTGACCATTTACAGACTAATTGAATTTTATGTTTAATCGAGACCTTTAGCTCTGATCTGACATAACAGACAACTTAACAAAGTATCTTTATGTAACTTTAGGCATGTCGTTACTAGCAGCCGTTCCCATAAACGCATAATTTGTTCTCATTTCTCTAATTACATCTACAAATTATGCCAAATTACACAAGAACTGGACTGAAAATGAGGGGCAACAGTGAACGATAAACCTTAATGTGAAGTTTTTGGTTCAAATTATCATCAGTAAGAACAGAGGAGTTCAGAAGAGAGGCTCATCAGTGAGTGTACACAGCCATCTGTCAGATATTGTGGAGGCTCTGTCATGGTTTTGGGCTGGATTTTATCACAATTGATGGAATTATAAACTCAGAAAGGTACCATTATAGTTTGACCCATATTATCTGGAAAGCATTTGATTGGTAACAGCTTAATTTTCAGCTCGACAAAGATCCCAAACACACAGCTAGTGAAGTAAAAGCTTACATGGATAGAAAAAAACAGACAGTGGAATACTTTCAGTCATGGATTGGCCTCCCCGGAGCCCATACCTCAACATTATTGAAGCACTGTGGAATTAAAATACCTTTCCATTGATGTTTCTTAAAGAAAACAGGGTGACTGAGCTCATTATGGCAAAGGATACTTTAGTTTGCATTGTATTACGTAACCTTGCAAATGTAATGAAACCTGTATGGTAGTACATAAAAAGTATGCTCATTATTGGAAAAGTAATAGTAATGCCAGATTTTGTGATCATAATAATAATTAGACTATAATGAGAAAGTCTATTTTTGCAATGACTTGTTTTCTTTTCTTTTTTCAGCTTTTCCAAGAAAACTATTGAAGGAAAAAATCTAAACATATTAGATCCGCTATAAATCATAAAGGCAAAATGCAACTAATAACATTAAAGGGCCAAATGTGCTATTTTCTGAGAGTGGCGGCATTTCGATTTTCAATTAAAGTCACCTTTCCAACATGACCTTATTGATGAGACTCTAGCATCACATAACAGCTGCAGGGAGAGAGACTGAAAGAGGGCTTCCCAAGAGAGATAACTGGATATGCCTATTCTCTAAACTGCCTCTTAAATTTTGAATATACTGTACACGTACCAAACACTATAGTACAAATACGTCTTGAACATGTGTCGACATAAACAGAGCTTTAGTTTAACTGCCTTTCAGTCTTTGAAAGAAGACAGCATGCACCACAGTAAATAACCAACATTACTGTATTAAACTGGTCTTTTCAATTTCCCTTTTTCTTGTTGATATTTCTGCAGTGTCTATATGGTAGTTCACTGACTGTCTATTTTGTCTGTCTCCCTCTTTATACCAGCATTGCTGTTCTTTCATCTTACAACCTGTCATCTGTGCCATTCCTAATTAGAACAGTTAATTATACACTATTTCCAGGGACCAAATTGATTTGATCTGCACTGACCTCGCATTATTTGTGTCAAAAGACATGAGCAGAAAATCAATTTTCCGTGCAGCCTTTCTGCTCCTTCAGCCTCAAAAATTTCTGTTTTCTTCTGAGTTTAAACTTGGAAATGTAACATCAAACGCTGCTCTGTGAACAAGCACTTGTGTATCCATGCATAATGCAGCCACATTGAAAACACAGTTATTACTATTTGCCATGCTGACTTGCAGTCAGGCATAACGCAGGTTGACAAACAGCATCTGTACAGATATCAGCCTTAAACAAGACAGCGAAGCTCCTTTGTAACATGGGAGTATACAGAATATACAGTATATGCACTCACGTGAGGAGAATACACGAACATTTGTTCTGTGTGTGTGTGTTCAGTTGTTTTTTTCCCTATACAGCATTACTCGTGAGCACCAAATGGACTCATAGGTATCATCAGTACCTCAGTCACCTTGCAACAGAAGACAGAAGCCTATTGATTTGTGGGTGAAGCAATTATATGGCTTTGATAGGCTCCTTTCTGACTTACCACACATGTTGGCATGTATATGCACAACAGAGCAACTGAGACATTTTTAGAAACGGGCTATGCTATTGGTGCCTTGTTTCTTTTGTAGAAAACAAGATAGAAGATAATCTGCATGATACCACAATAGATTAGCAGTCTCACTTGCAGTTTAATTAGTATTTATCGTGGGATTTTTCTTTGTTAGCAGTGGTTAAATAAAAATCTATCAAAGAGATACTAGTGAGGTTCAAATTTTGTGTAAAGCAGCCACAATCAGTATCATTGATGATGACAAAGAGTACTGTTAACCTTACAGCACACAATGTTATTGGATGGGCATTAATAGGACCAGAGGTATAATGAATCTTTGAACATCTGCATAAGTGCTTGTACTGAAGTACAGATTTAAATTAAAATTGAGAACTTTGGTGACATGCTGGTGAGGTGGTTAGCACTGTTGCCTCAGAGCACAGAGGTATTTGGTTTGGGTGTGTGTGTGTTTCATGTACGTGTGTGGGCTTGTCAAAGCACATCGAAGTATCCTCGCCCAAGATACTGAACCCACAGTTACCCCAATGCATCAGTGTGAGGGAGCACTTGTGTGAATGTGTGTATGATTAAGTGAATGGTGCTTGTACTAAAAAGCACTTTGAACGTTTAGTTAGAGTAGGAAGGCGCTGTATAAGTGGCAGTCCATTTGCTATCTACAATGGCTGCTTAATAATTTGTAAGTATGTATTCATACATGAAAATATACAGTATAAACCTGCATAAGGCTGAGAGTTAAGTCATCAGCAGGATGATCATGTGATCATATAGCCATATCTGTCTGGTTACAATAAGAATGAGTTCAAATATGACTATGAATAATATTATATAAGTATTTGATGAGAAGTCAGACCCTGCCTTTCACATTAAAAACTCATTCTGCCTTGAGACAGACTGAATGATCTGATGAATGCATGATGAGAAGGAAAGAGGGGGCAAAGGAGCTAGTGCTGGCTCATCATCTACTCTGGTTTTAGTATGCGTAAAGAAAGAAGAGGAAGTGGTTGAACATTTGAACTGCCTGGAAAAAGTCTGCTTCCCGTCTGCTGTGACCTCTGGTGAAACCTGCAGCGAGGCTATAAAATCAAACTTGATTCACTGCATGGAAACCTGCAATAAGTAGTGAGTGTTTGTGTAATGAAGCAAAGGATGACACCAAATTAGACTTTAGACTTTAAAAACGAATGTACTGTCACTTCTTCCCACTTATGTTGGCTAACCTTGTTGAGCACTTAATGCTTCAATAAGTCTACATCAGAGTCATTAGGATGCTTCATCATATGTCTTTTTAGCTTGACTGGACTATTAAAACATCTGATTAAAGCTTAAGCAAGCTCTTCTCATTAGTCTGAAAAGGCACCTCGTTAATTATGTTGTCATTATATCCTTTGCATGAAAGAGATTTTAGCTCATGTGACACAAAGGCACAACCTGAAAGGACGTTATTGTGAATCGTTAATTGGCATTGACTTTACAAAGTGACACGTTTCCCATTTGGTCATTACACTCATTGAAAGTGTCATGAACCAAGGTTCACGCACATAGCGGGGACCCAAAAGCAGACTCAGTACAAATCTTCTGGAACTATGTACAGGTTTATTGGTTTAACAGAAAAGATCAGGAACAACGAGGGGAGACAAAGATCTAACTTAACGTCGAGGAAATCAGGAACAGAAATGCCCTGGGAAAATGTAATTGGGACCGTCGGAAGAACCAGAGTCAGACAGTGGGATTGGAGGGGAGGGTGTCCGTGGGAGAAAATCCAAGGAGGCAGGGACGGAAACTGAAGGTATTCTCTGGCATACAAACAGGCAGGTGGCAGGCTTCAAACGCTGGACGGTGACCACTAAGGGGTGACTATCGGTCTGGCGTGGAGCAGCCGTCCACACTGGGAGAAGTAGTCCTCCAGTAATTGCCTGGAATGGAATGCAGGTGCGATGGTGACGGCCCAACCTGAGGGCGTGGCCACCAGGGCAACCCGAACACTCCCTGGATACTGAGCCACAGACCATAACAGAAATTTACCTTTAGCCACTGAAACTCCTAGGCAGTTTCAGTATTCACCGCTTCATTGGGGTTTGATTGTTTCTAAATGAAATCAAGCATCATCAGTTTTGTCAGGTGCACAGAATTTTTAGGATATAGTGTCCGTATACCAACACAGCAGATTTTAAATCGAACAATCAATATGTGACTGAAGTGCAGCTTTAATTCAAGGAGTTTTAGGGGGGAAAGATTGCGGTTAGCTTTGGGTCATTATTCACTCACACTGCGTTGTGCTGTCCAGTCAGTTTTTCAGCATTTGGCTGAATCTGAGCAGTGTAGCCCAAGACACTTCAGAGTTCATCCAGCTACTTCTAACAGCAGTCACATCATCAATATAAACTACTGACCTGGTTCCACTGATAGCTATACAGGCCCACACCATATCATTACTCCCTCCATCTTTGACAGATAATTCTTCTCTCCTTCTCCATACATTTCTTTCCCCATCATTTGAGTCGAAGCTAATCTTGCTTTTATAAATATATCTGGAAAACTCTGATCTCACCTTCCTGGTCTTGAGTGTAACCGGTGGTTTGCACCTTGTTGTAAACACTCAGCATTTCTATTCACGAAGGCGTCTCCTGATTGTAGACTTTAACAATGACAGTCCTGCCTCCTCAAAAATATTCTTGACTTGGTTTGATGTTAGATGCTGCTTATCTTAACTTTTGGAAATAATTCTGTCATCATCCACTTCAGTTGTCTTTTATTGTCTTTTAGGCCTTTTTGGTGTTGCTCAGCTGTTAAGTGAATTCATTTTTTAAGAAAGAACCAGATTGTTGAATTGTTACATCTAAAGAAATGGCTTTTTTCTGATAGGTTTATTTTGTTTTTTTCTGATTATTGATGAGCAAACTGCCTCGCATTGACAACTCTTTGGGCCTCATATTTAATTTTGCATCAAAATTACAGTGACTCAACATCAGGTGTTTTCTGTTACATTTTTCATGGACTAATGAGCCGCAAAAAAGAGTGTTAGTCACGTTTGTAGTTAATTTTGAGTGTCTGAAAATGGGGGACTGTGAATAAAAAGGGCTTTAAATTTTAATAATAATTTTTGTACCACTGAATTAAACCTGAAAGTGTGAACTTCAGTCACATAGTCAAGACAGCCTAAGCAATAAAATCCCATATTTGAGTTTAAATTTAGGACATGTTTGCACCCTGCACTCAAATAGCACTGTAGAAAAAGTATTTTTTACATGTGTGTATGTGCTGGTCACGCCATGCCTCTCTTGCCCATGTGTTTACACTGGCACATGATCCATGTTCAGTGATACTGTCAGTGTCCTTCCCTGGTTCCCGGCACCCATATAAGAGGAACTGACTGGCTAATGGGTTTTGACAGGGCAGAAAATTGATCAAGTGGCTGATCAAAAGCTCACTGCTAGAAGGCTGTTGAATGACAATTTGGGGTGATGGTGAGTGTGTCAAATTAGAGCTTTATCAAGGCTGAGGCACAGTGTGGTGCTCCCTATCCAAAGCTCATTACCAATGAGTGATGTCTGAAATATAATTTTTTCCAGCAGGATTGTACAGTAAGAGGGAAAAAACTGATTTTATGATAATGATAGCATAGCAGTGACCATACGCTCTGACGTCTAGGTGGAGAAGCTAAGCCATGAAACTCAATGTTGGTAAGTAAAAGTAAAAAGTAAAAGTAAGTAAGTAAGTAAAATTTTATTTATATAACACATTTCTAGATAAGAGATCACAAAGTGCTTTACAAGGTATAGACACAGATTAAAAAGACGAAGTACAGTCAAAAGTTAACAAAATGCAATTTTAAAAAGATGTGTTTTTAGCTGTTTTTTAAAAGTAATCAGTGAATCAGCAGATCTTAAGTTCTGAGGAAGAGAATTCCACAGTCTGGCGGCCACAGTAGCAAAAGCTCGATCACCCCTAGTTTTCAGTCTCGTATACTTAATAACAAGTAGGCTCTGACCACAAGACCTCAGAGACCTACTAGGGGCATAGGGCTGTAAGAGTTCAATGATGTATGATGGTGCTTGTTCTTGAAGAGCCTTAAATGTGAGAACCAGAATCTTAAAGTGGACTCTGAATTCGACAGGGAGCCAGTGTAACTGTATAAGCAGCGGTGTTATATGTGAGTATTTCGATGTTTTCGTCAGAAGCCTTGCTGCAGCATTTTGGACAGTCTGCAGACGCTCCAGGGAACTCTTGTTTAGACATGTAAACAGTGAATTGCAATAGTCCAGTCGTGATGAAATAAAAGCATGAATAACAATCTCCATTTCAGTATGAGCTATTATGGGGCTCAATTTAGAAATATTTCTTAAATGATAAAAGCAAGACCGAACCAGAGATTTGACGTGAGTATCCAATGTAAGAGCAGGATCGAAGGTTATCCCTAGGTTCCTGATAGATGGTTTCACAAACGTTGAAAGGGGACCAAGAGCATTCATTATGCTGGGTACATGTCTGTCTGGAGCACATAACAGGACTTCAGTTTTATTTTCATTTGGTGTAACAAACTGTTTCAGCTTATCATATGTAAGTCATTTTTAGGTTATTTAATAGAAAAAAATTATTTTTGTATTCATAAATATGCATTCATTAGTGTGTAATTTCTACACATTGCTGTATTTTCATAAACTATTACAAGTATGTAGGGGTGAGCGCCAGTTTGTGGTAGCCAACACGTTACCCCACCATCTTTAAGACAGTGGCCAAGGTGGACGTCGCTGTTTCACCTAATCGTGTTTTTGTATATGGCTAGAAATTTGGCTTTCGATATTGGCACACTTATTCTAATCAGATTAGACATGTTACCGTAGCATCTCCAAACAACTGA
Organism: Mchenga conophoros; assembly: GCF_057382185.1. Lineage (NCBI taxonomy): Eukaryota > Metazoa > Chordata > Actinopteri > Cichliformes > Cichlidae > Mchenga > Mchenga conophoros. The sequence goes on from NC_140539.1 coordinate 13,574,708, forward strand.
CAATGAGCAAGCTGAACAACAACAGCTGGTTTTAACTTATAAGTTAGCATTATGCCTCCTTAACTAACACTGGCTAACAGGGGCTAACAGCAGGTAACACAGTCTAATAGCAGCTAATACAGGCTAGCAGGAGCTAAAGGCAGCAAAAACAGCAGCACTTACTGTCAGAAAGGTTCAGGATATTCTCAACAGCTCATGCCATTATTGTTGTTATCAGACAGAAGTTCCTCCAGACTAAACAGACGTGGACACCAGGTGAAGTAAACGGGGAGCTAACAGCCTGATTAGCCAGCAAAAGTCTCCACAGCTTGTCCAGAGTCTTTTTGCTATCTGAATACACTCATTACAGAATACCACAAAATATGTATACACACATAGATTATAGATATTATTTGAATATGTTAAAATAGAGTGCATATTATAAAATGTATTTTTTTTTACAGTAGTAAACATGGCAGCCATTGCTATTGTGGGGTACAGTCTAAATTTAATGTTTTTGAACTCTCTCGGGTGATGTCTTGCAGGCAGTGTTGGGAAGGTTACTTTTAAAATGTATTCCATTACAGAATACAGAATACATGCCCCAAAATGTATTCTGTAACGTATTCCGTTACGTTACTCAATGACAGTAACGTATTCTGAATACTTTGGATTACTTAATATATTATCATGCTTTTTACAACAACGTGAATGTACTATTGCTGTGTGATTTATTACTATTACTGAAGGTCCGCGTCTCCGAACTGTAGTAAAGGGACCTCTGACTAATACGGCGGGGTCGCTGTCGGCTCGTAGCCGAAAAATAGCTTTACTTTGTTGTCTGGGTCAACTTTTCTTGCGAGAGACAGAGAGAGGCGTTGAAAGACTGCTCCAACGGAACTTATTGTTTTCGGAGGAAAACACGAACACTGTGTACAGTCGAGTCTTAATCGCTTACTTACAGCTGGGCTCGTCAGGCACTCTTCTCGGCTGCAGTGGTTATTATTATATTTACATGTTTCCAGCTCCCGTTTTTCCTCGATGACAACTCCAACCTTTCCACTCCCCTTTTTCTCCCTCCTCGCGCTCACAGACACATAACGTGTATGGCAGTCCATTCTCCCTGCAGCACGGACTACACTGCCCATGATGCTGCATTCTTTAGAGCTATGCTTGTAGCATTCTGCCTGTTAGCTTAGCACAACAACAACAACAACAACAACAAAAAGGCGCTCTCTCACCCAGGAAACACACAGTCGCAGAGAGAGAGAGAGCGTCGCCCTGTAACCATGGCAACCGTAACGCTGCCGCCTGGAACAACAGAACGTGGCTGTCAAACAAAACCCAAACAGTCCTGACCCGCGTCAATATGAAACAGGAAAGTACCGCAGTGTAATCCATTTATTTCAACAAAGTAACTGTATTCTAAATACCACCTTTTTAAACGGTAACTGTAACGGAATACAGTTACTCATATTTTGTATTTTAAATACGTAACGGCGGTACATGTATTCCGTTACTCCCCAACACTGCTTGCAGGTAACCAAAACATTTATTTATTTATTCTACAGTTTATTCTACAGGGGCCACCACATGATCACTCATCCCATTTTCCTCCTTTTTAAAAACAGTGTGCCTGACATTACTCACATTTTTTCTGGGAGTCTGGGAGTTTACTGATTAATGTTTTTACTGTAGGTTGATGTCTAAAAGTTAGATCATGTGCCTCTTCTGCACAGGCAATCTGGCAAGCTTGTTTTAGCTCCTTATATCAGTACATTTATTCTTACTGTATGGAATTATGTCTTTGGCTTTCCTCAACAACTAATCTCGGTATCCTGCTTTGGGAAAGTAAAGTAATAAAGCTCAGAGATGTCTTCATATTTTTTTTTCTTGTATCATCACAACCCATAAAATGAGCTCCCAAAAACGATACATGCTCATTGTCTTTACGATTTGTGTACCCAGAATGATTCATAGATGTTATTGGAGATACAGATGTGACATAACACAAAATCATTTAGTGGATTAACTAAAGCCTCAGGGCTTGCCAACAGCCTACTTGTCAGTGTTTTTGTTACTTAGGTACATAAATTTGCAATTTTATGGATTTAGACAATTTAATACCATGTGCACTCTTGTGTCTTAGTGCTTAGTAATGCAGGGATGTCACGTTTCTGAAGACTTTATTCAGCTGCCTTTTGCTGAATCAGACACACACACGCTCCCAAAGCTTGCTATTATGTAGTGTTTCTCTCATTTTGTATCCTTCTTAACAAAGCTTAGCATATTAAAGTGTGGTTACCAATCTGTTTTTTCACCTATTGAGTTGGTAATGGCATGTTTTTTTTTTTGGGATTTTTTTTTTTTGCCCATCCCGTTTGGTTCTTTTGCCATCAGAATTGTTGTCTAAAGGCAAAGAAAGATGCCCAACGGATTTACTTTACCAAATGGACCATTCCAGCCTTGCCGTAATGGTATATTTGATTCACCTTTGCTTTTATTGTTTATTTTATTTTCATATGCTGAGCACGGGACAGACTTGACTGGGGGAAAGAAAAGGGAGAAAGAAAGAGGGAAAGAAAAAGAGCGGGGAAGAGGACCGGTGATAAAGGGCAAAAAACAAAAACCAACAAAACAAACAGACAAAAAATACATATATCAATCACCTGGATCACCTGTTGAGAACGAAAAAAAAAGAAAACAAGCAGAGAAAAAGAGAGCAATATAATAAACAACATCATCGCAATGATCTATGGGAATATAACAGTAAATACTAAATATTAAACATTATTGTGCAGTACGTAAGATCGACAGTGCACAGTGTGCTTTGAGGTAGCAGCCAAAAAGGGTGTAGTTTGTGTGTGAGCACCCGTGTGTACAGCTGTGAGCATGAGCGCGCTTATATTTAAAAGGTTCCTTCATGTAATGATCTGCTAGAGGGTGTGGGGAGCCACAGCCCCGTCCTCCAGGGCATGAAGCAGGTATGGAGGAGATCAAGGCTCCAGACATCCAGTGGCCCCAAGGAGACCAAGGAAGACCAACAAAGGGGCAGCTGCGCCACTATCCTGGAAAGAGCTGAGGAGAGCCCCAGATGAGGGGTCGCTCAGCAGCCGCGGAGCAGAAGCCAGGGGTCTTGCAGTGACGTGCCCGTGAGCTCCGCCGGCAGCCAGCTGTGCCAGAGTGACCGAGCCCCAGGCCGAGAGGCCGAGGGCACCCCACCCCCGAAGTGGCCCGAGTGAGCCCCAGGCTCCAGGCCCCGACAAAGCCACCAGGAGTGGGCCGGTGGGTACCTGGACGCCCATCCCCGGACACAAAGAACCACCAATGCACCGATGTCTGAGGGCGTCTGCCACTGGCAGGGGGAGTGGTGGGGGGAGATAGGCCTCCATACATGCATGTTTATTTTTCTAAATTCACTGACATGCCAAGGTGACCAGGGTTATGATGATTATTATAGATCGGCTAGCATGCCCACCTTTATATATGTAAAACATTACCAATATTGGTTGCTACATCAACATTATGATTGCTTTGGTTGCTAGCAGATTGCCATTGTTGCCTGTAGTTTGCATGGAAAACATCTTCATGCCTGCAAACACTTTCCCGCTACATGCCAAGCTGTAATAAAACTTGCAACGGAAATGGAGAACATCCGTCTTCAAAATACAAGCTGTGATTTACCGCTGCAAACAACACCTTTCAAAAGACAGATCTGCTAGCAACCAAAGAACTCATAACTAGGTTTCCAGTGCTGTACCGTTGACTTAGAGGAACCACTAGCCAACCAATAGGGGAAGAAATATTTTTCAGTGTTTACCATGGGATTGCTGACTGGTCTACAGGACTGTGGGACTTGCTCTTCAAGCATCTTCAACTGAGTATATCAAAGTTAGAGAGGCAAGGCTGAGATTGTTTGGATTTATCTGGGGGGATAGTTGATATATACTGGACAAGGGATGCTGATTATAGAGCTGCCAGGCAGGAGGAAATGAAGCAGAACACAGAGAAGATTTGTGGATGGCGTGAAGGAAGAAATGCAGAGGGTTAGTGTGATATAGCAGAATGCTAGGAATAGGTTGAGGCGAACCCTAAAGGGAGCAGCCGACAGAAGAAGAATTAATTCAGAATTCGAGATGAATGTTTTCCATGAGTGTTATAGCAGTGCTCGCCACTAAGCTACCAGGCTGGACAAAACTGATCAGGCTGCTCCAGAGGCAGAAAGGCAGATGAACAGAGAGGATAGTTGCTTGCTCATGATTTCACAAATTATTTCAGAAGCTTTCCCCATCTTTGCTTACCTAAAAATACGTGCCTGGTCTATTTTTGATAGAGCCATATCCTGTGTACATCAGAGGTTAACGTGATACTTTGGTGCTCAACTAAAGTTGATCGAGTATATTTTGCAAAGTTATCCACAAAAAACACTTAAAACTGTGAGCCTTTGCTTTTCCCGATTAAATAATTTTTAGGCCTTCTTTGGACTTCATTTTCATTTCTTAATCATTTTTTGTTGGTGGTGTTTTTACACTAACAATTCCACAATATTTCCATGCCAACCTTTATTTTAACCATTAGCTGTGTATTTAACATTCACGCCTGTAGTCGTGTGAAGAATGTTCACGTAATTGTCTGCATAACGATGTAATTTACATAAGCCATGTGTATATCAAGGCTAATATATGGAAATATGAGTCTATAACTTGGTGCGATTGTGGCTAATGGTTTTCACCGGAGATAAAGAGCAAAAGCATAAAGTCAGCCTTCGGTGTTATACCTGCTCAAGTCAATGAGGCGGCACGTCATGACAGACACCGGACAAACAGCATGATGAAGCAATTAAGACAGGCCTTGACAAACCTTAACAAGCTCTTGGCTGAGCTCCCCTGCTGCAGAGCTTGTTAAACCTCACATGTTTGTGCAAGCAGCCCACTAATGAGCCAAATCTACAGTTTGTAATCAATTAATCTCCTTGACAAGGGTATGGGAAAAGGGAGAATGGCTTTGAAAGAGTTGGAAATGAGAGCGAGGGCCAGACCGACTTTGTTTTTCATATGATGCTCGTTTGGACTCATGTTGATGTTCATTTTTTTTCCTCTGGCAGAACTCAAAAAACATTTGGGCTTCCTGTTCACTAAGTGACGGTACATAATGAAGACAGCGCGTCATGTTTAGTAAAGTGTCTGTTGGAACACATTCATTATCTCTTTAATGCGATGTTAAATCATAATTAATGGATGCAAATCAACTTCAGTTTTACATGTATGACCTCTTTTCACTTTCCTCACAACAGGAATTAGATTTGTTAAGCAAATAAAGTGAAATACAAATCGGGTTTGCCAAAGTAGCTACAAACCACTGCTTCAAAATGTGCCTATAATTCATTAAAATTCATTGATTTTATTATAATGGAAATGTTCAAAGCATAGCCTGGACGTATAAAATCTACATTACTCTGCACTGAGATCTGTTAAAAAAGAGCTATGGGTCTTTATTGTCTCCGTCCAGGCTTTTTTATGATCTCTTTTGCTCCACAACTCTCTCGTTCTTCCATTTCTCTTTCGTCGGCAGATTTTTAAGCAATTTTTTATGCAGCATGAGCTGTTAATATGCTCTGAGCGGCATTTTGGCATACAAGTACTAAATGCTGTCTGCCATTCTCTGTCGTTTTATGTGTCTCACCTATTATCACTCATTATCAAAACGTATTTCCGTAGGACACTTCTCAATTCAGTCAATTTAATGCACTGTGATTTTATGTGAAGTGTTGTGTTCACCTCATCGAAGCTTGAGAGTCTTGGAATGTGCAGCTTGCAGTTACTTTGGTCAGACTAATTTTACTTCAGCCACTTCAATAAATCTAACTTGGTACTGTTTTTTACTCATACAGTAATAAACAAACTCATACAGAAAAAAATGAACCAAAATAATGTCATAATACAGAATTTGGGTCACTGTGCAACATAATACTTTGATAATATCTGTTACTTACTCACACAGTTTATTTGGTACACCTTGCTAATACTGAATTGTACCCATTTGTTCTTTCAGAGTTGCTTTAATAGTTAATAGAGATTTCGGCCCATTTCACATGATGGCGTTGTAGCACAGTTGCTGCAGATTTGTCAGCTGCACGTTCATGAAGAATCTCCCATTTCACCACATCCCAAAGGTGCTCTGTTGAGATCTGGTGACTTCCGAAGTCATTTGAGTACAGTGAACTCACTGCCATGCTTATGAAACTAGTGTGAGATTATCTGAGTTTTGTGTTTTCCTGCTGGAAGCAGCCATCAGAAGATGGGTACAGTGTGATAGTTAATAGATGGACATGGTAAGAAATAATATTCAGGTGGGCTGTGGCATGTAAATAATGCTCAGTTGGTACCAAGAGTTCCCAAATGTGCCAAGAAGCTTTGATACAAGGCACAATGCTTTCCTTTATAAACTGTCGGTTTCTTGTTCTAGTTGACAGGAGAGGTACCTGGTGTGGTCTTCTGCTGCTGTAGCCCATCTGCTTTAAGGTTTGATATGTTGCGTGTTCAGAGATGCTCTTCTGCATACCTTGGTTGCTACGAGTGGTTACTTGAGTTGCTGTTGCCTTTCTGTCAGCTTATAGGAATCTGGTCATTTGACCTCTCACCAACAAGGGATTTTCATTCAGAGAGCCACATTCAGAGAGTTTCTGAAATACTCAGAACAGCCAGTCTGGTACAAACAATCTTGCCAAATTTTGATGGTTTATTTGGCTGTAGCTCAGGTGGCAGAGCAGGTCAGCCACTAACCAGAAGGTCGGTGGTTTGATCCCAGTCTGCATGCTAAATATCCTTGGGCAAGATACTAACCCCATATTGCTCTCCGATGCATCCATTGGACTGTGAATGTGTATGAATGTTAGATAGAGCACTTAAGAGCTTAGAAGAAGTGACTGAGTGAATGAATTAGTTGTATAAAGCGCTTTGAGTGCTCAGACAGAGTAGAAAAGCGCTATATAAGAAACAGTCCATTTACCATTTATTTGACCTTCAGCAGGTAACCTTGACCGCGTCTACATGCCCAAGTTGAGTTGAGTTGCTGCCATGTGATTAGCTCCTTTAAGTTTCCTTCTTTCATCTGCCGCCCTCCCTGAGCCTGGTTCTGCCGGAGGTTTCTTCCTGTTAAAAGTGATTTTTTCCTTCCCACTGTCGCCAAGGTGCTTGCTCATAGGGGGTCATATGATTGTTGAATTTTTCTCTGTATGTATTACTGTAGGGTCTACCTTACACTATAACGTGCCTTGAGGCGACTGTATAAATAAAACTGAAGTTAATGAGCAGTTAAACTGGTGTACCTAATGAAGTGACCTTTGAGTACATTCAACTGCATACAAGTTAATACACTGCTAACCAGCTCTGCAGTATATACAATCCTACAATCCTGTTCTATAAATTAATAAAAATTAAAGTGTCCTGATTCTGAGCTGTGTGTTGCATGAAGCACATCTTTTTCTTTTTAAATTTAACATAACTGCTTATATAGTTTTGATTTTAGGCCTGAGTAGATTATAATAAACTAATTGTAACTCGCACACATGTTGCCTATTGTTTAATACATTTATGGAAATTTATTTTGTGTAAAGTTCAGCTGCTTAATGGTCTGACATTTCTCTAAGTTAAAGTCGGCCACATCACTTTTTTTCTGTAGGATACATGCCACTAAATCAAATACACAAGACTACAACATGTTTTGTTTTTGTTGAGGTTTGCTTTTGGGGTATCTAGTAACACAATTTTTATAAGAAAAATCCATCACACGTGTACTACGTGTTTTTAAAAATAGCCCTCTTGAGCTGCACTGTGTCAGAGTGCATTTCATTTCAGTTTATCAACCTGGAGCAGATGTTCCAGGGATGCGATTCATGTTTTCTGCATCTTGTTAAGGAGTGATGAGCAAGACCACATTCTTCTCTGCTGGCTGACTGTGCATTGCGTTGTATTCACGGGTAACCACAAAGCCTAAATTGAACAGCAGCAGGGAGAGGGCATTTCATCAGTGCAAGTGAGAATAAATGTGCTGTGATACAAAATGTAGCAGAGTAAGGAAAGGTTGGAAGGGAAGGAGAGCGTGAGAGGCAGGACAGACGGGGATTAAATGGATGAGAATCCCTTCTATGCTGTGCTCTTATAGTCCTGGCATTCAGTTCAATGCTTATCCCAAAGGGTCATAACGTTTCACTAATGGATACTGAGTGGATTGATCCCTACAGCATTACTGGAATGGATGGTATGAGGCTGCCAGACACCCTTACTCATAGATGTAAAGATATTTAGACTGTAGAGAAATTTACACTGAAAAGGCACACACACTCATTCACTCAACACACGATTTACTCATGCACCACCCCCACACATCTGTCCAGAGGAAAACGCTCAGTGCTGTCAGTACGTACTCTCTGAAATTGAACAGACATGCAAAGAAATCAGTAATGCTATCAAACACTTCCTGGCTGCTCACAGGCTTCATTTAAACACTGTATGTACATAATTCACGGTGTCTGAAAATAGACCTCTGATGTAAATAATGCAGAGGGGCCATTAAAGAAGGCAAAAACAAACACATGGAGGGAAGAAAGCAGAGAGGAAGAATGAATGAAAGTTAGAGGATCTGTTAGTGGGAGTAGTTTGTTTGTCTCAGCATTATGCCCAATCAGACGAGGCTCCGAGGAAGACAATAGGTAAAAGCAATGGACTTGCTTTTCTAGCCTGATGAGGTGAGCTGCATTAGCTGACAGCCCTTAAGAAATGTGACAGGGTAAACTGGGATAATGAAACATGTAGAAAACATGTAATAGGCTTGACTAAAGGTGCTTACACACTGGATGCGTAAAATCTGTGTTAATATTTTGTGCATTAACAATATTTGCTTATTCTTACTGCAGTTGTTCACACAGACCACATAACTTTGGTGGACAAATCTTCTGAATTTATTTATTTAGATTTTTCTGATTTTTTGGATCTGAATCACACCACTACATTTGGCAACAAGTGCACTCACAGCGAGTGCGAGTGCAATATTTTTATATTATTATTTTAGTATGGAAATAGTGTGCCAGACACGCAGCTCTGGGTCAGTTGGCTCCCTGAAATTATTTCTCTACCTCCTCAGATGTGGTCCCAACTCTGCTAACAAGAGCTCAAACCGCTCCACTGACACGCTGAAATATCGATGAAAGCAGTCGTGATACAGCTTCAACTCATGGATCAAAACATGAAATTCTCCCTGCTGCTGACTTCTTCTGAGAAGTATTTAGTATTTAGTATTTATTTATTTATTGTCATTGTCAAGAACAATGAAATTGCGTTTGGGGCTTCCATACAACCCAAACTAGATGAACCCAGAATCTCAGTTTCTTCCTTTTCTTGTAACATCAGGACCAGCTCATCATTGCTTGATGTCAACTTCAGACTGCATTTTTGAGGACAAATTTTCAGCAAAAATGCAACATGTTTAAATGTTACACAACAAGTTCACATATGAAAAATTCATAATTTCATGTCAGTCTGTAAGTTAATGGCCTTAACTCTAAAAGTTTTACTGTAAACACTCGCTAGCCTAGTAATACAGACTGCAACTTATAATGCATGTAGTAGACTCGTTTTTTTTTAAACTTAAATTACATACTTGGTTGTTCAAACAAGTAGCTGTGATTCTACATGCATTCAATGTATGTGGATAGTGTGGTCATGGTGTTAACAAATACCCCAACAATCCCATGACCCCCTATAAGTAAGTGCTTTGGCAACAGTGGGAAGGAAAAACTCACTTTCAACAGGAAGGAACTAGCAGAACCAGGCTCAGGGAGGGACGGCCATCTGCCGTGACCGGTTGGGGGTGAGTGGATAAGGACAGGAAAAAGACATGCTATTGAAGAGAGCTAGAGAGTAATAATAACAAATAATTAAATGCAGAAAGTCATATAAACACATGGTTAGTGGAAAAAGGTGACTAAAGAAGAAACACTCAGTGCATTGTGGGAATCACCCAAGCACCCTAAACCTAATTCTTAATAGTGAAGAGGGTGTCTCTCTCCTGAATCCAAACAGGAAGCTGGTTTCATAGAAGTGGGGACTGAAATCTGAAGGCTCTGCCTCCCATTTTACTTTTAAATTCTCTGGGAGCCACAATTAAGCCCACTGTCTGAGAGTGAAGTGCTGTAATGGGGTGATACAATACTATAAGTCATTAAGATAAGATGGGGCCTGATTATTCAAGACCTTGTATGTGAGGAGCAGGATTTTAAATTCTATTCTGGATTTAACAGGAAGCCAATGAAGGGAAGCCAATATAAAAGAAATATGCTCTCTCTTTCTAGTCTGATCTCAGTACTCTTGCTGCAGCATTTTATGTCAACTGAAGGCTTTTTAGGACATCCTGATGATAACGAATTACAGAAGTCCAGCCTGGAAGTTATAAATGCATGAGCAAGTTTTTCAGCAGTTTCTCATTTTGAAGATATTGCACAAATGGAAGAAAACAGTCCTACATATTTGTTTAATATACACATTAATGGACATATCCTTATTAAAACTGACTTCAAGGTTTCTCACAGTGTTACTAGAGACTGAGTATCTGGTTAGAAACTGCATTTTTATGATTTTTAAGGCTGAGTACAATGACCTCAGTTTTATCTGAATTTAGAAGTAGGTCTTTGTGTCTTTAAGACATTCCTGCAGTTTAACTAATTGGTGTGTGTCATCTGGCTTCATGTATAGATAAAGTTGGGTGTCATCAGCATAGCATTGAAAATGTATGCTATGTCTTCTAATGATTCTGTTTAAGGACAGCATGTATAATGTAAACAGAATTGGCCTGAACCCTGTGGAAGTCCATAATTAACCTTGGGGTGTGAAGAGGAATCTCCATTTACATAAACAAATTGGAGTATAAGTTAAAATACTTTACCACAGTACCAGTAATACCTACAGCATGCTCTAATCGTTCTTATAGAATATTATGGTCAACAATATCGAACGCTGCACTGATGTCTAACAGGACAAGCACAGAGATGAGTCCACTGTCAGAGGCCATAAGAAGATCATTTGTAACCTTCACCAAAGCTGTTTCTGTGCTGTGATGGGCTGATTAGCTGTTTGACAACTACTCTTTCAAGAATTTTTGATATGAAAGGAAGGTTGGAGATTGGCCTATAATTAGCTAAGACTGCTGGGTCTAGAGATGGCTTTTTGAGTAAAGGTTTAACTACAGCCAACTTGAAGGCCTGTGATACATAGCTGATTATTAGAGATAGGTTGATCCTATTTAAGACTGAAGCATTAATTAATGGCAGGACTTCTTTGAGATTTCTTTAGGAATGTTAATGGTTTGGAGGAAGTAATTACTGAAGTTAGCCCAGAAAGATAAATTAGAGAAGAAGACTAAATAAATTAGAAGAATCAATGGTACTGAAGCAGCTGTGCATAATGTTACTTCTGTAAAATGTTTATAAGTTGTTGTTTTTTTTGATCACTACATTTTTTTTGTAAAGAAATTCATGAAGTCTTTACTAATTAACGTTAAAGGAATGGTTGGCTCAGCAGAGCTCTAACTCTTTGTCAGCCTGGCTACAGTACTGAAGAGAAACCTAAGATTGTTTTTATTTTCTTCTTCAGTGATGAATAGTAAGATGTTCTAGCTTTATGGATGGCTTTGTCATAAAGCAGCAAACTGGCTTTCCAGATGGAAAATATTCAGTTTCAGACTTTAAAGTAAGTCTTTATTAGTGATTTTACTTATTTGTCTCTTATATAAAATGGGTAAAATTTTGGTATTGTTAGTATCTGTTAAGCACACAAGTTTCTAGCAGCCAATGTGAAGCCCTCACTGCCAGCAGTTGTTCTCCACTGTTATACCTCTGAGATTTGATCATGTTCGAGTTAAATATTTGTTGGCAAGAAAGAGACATAACTAACCTAAACTGGACTACACTAGCTGAGCTAAATGATTATTCTGGAGTTGAAGGTCACTTTGCTTTGTGTTTACATCAGAATGTCTTTTCTTTGATCTACAACACTATCAGAAGCATTTAGCAGCACAGTCTGAAGAAATTTGCCTTCAGTCCACATATATCCTTTGGGTCATGGTTGCACTTGGAGTACCTGCTATTTTAAACTCAGTGCAGACACTTATATTTGTTAAAATAAAATCATATCTGTAGTGTCAAATGGATGTGAACAGAAGCACAACCTGCATAACTGGAGGTTAAATTGACAGGTAGAGAAATATTCCTCCATTTTTATTGATTCCAGTTTCTCCCCTTATTGGATGATTGTGCTGAGGGTTTATTTATTTGTTCAACTGTGATGCCTGAGCCCCATGACCACAACCGGCAGATAAATACATCACCATGTTTCGCTAAAAATAGGCCCGCTGCTGTTTTGCAGCACACTTACAAAAAACACAAAACTGTGCATGCTCACACACAACAGTTTCCTGCACACCCACAAACTAGAAACTGCAAGCACACTGTATGCACACAAATGTAGAGCTTTAGAAGCTGGAAGGAAACACCTAATTACAGTCCCACCTTCAGGGGGCTGAAAAGCAAAATGTAGAGCTACTTTTTCCTTTTTCCCCTGACAGTATACGACCCAGCCAAGTGTCAAGTACATTGTATTAGTGCGGCCACTCGGTGACCAGAGGAGTTCTTTAAGTGCATGTCATGATAGAGGCCCTTCAGTTGTCCTCACACAAAACTGTGCACATGTACACACACACGACATTTTGATCATCTGTCTCTACCGTTCTCTTTTGTCCACACCCCGCCACTTCCTGCGGTAGAAACAAGACAATTGTGTCTGTCTGACTCACCTCAGTCCTCTCCCACTAGGCACTGCATGGTCGCATCTGACAGACCACATCAGACAAAGAGACACTCACACACCCGTCTATCCCCAAGCTCACACAGCAGACCATACCTTTGCAAACAACCGTATAGTTTTTTTGTTGAATGCATGCATACATGTCTGCATTATGAAAATGAAATAGACAAAACTGACAGCATTTTTTGTTATTATTTTTATATATGAAATACAGACCTCTTTCTATGATTTACTCGTGAGTATGTCCCAATGACTGTAGAAAAGTACATTACATGATACACTGCATTTCAGTGCAGTCATTAGTATGTCCAAGACCTATATAAGTCATATATATATGTACTATTGAATTTAAATTACCTTTACCTTGCCGGCTCTTCTCAAAAATGTGCACAAGGACACATGCATCATAAGGACATGAGTATATGCATGTGCTTGCTTCAGAACGCAGTCATCCATATCACACTTTTTACCCATAGTGTACCATCAGAAGTAGTGCTGCAACAGTGAGACTGCAGGGCAAAGGCCTTCTTTAGACTTTATTTGTACAATATAATGTGCAAGTGTGTATATTTTCTCTTTCTACCATATCTGTGACATCTGTCTCTCACAAGCATGCCTGAGATACATCTGGCTCATGTCATGTTGGAGAAGTTGGGGTGAGAGTTAATTGGCTTCCTGTTTTCAAGAACTTCTCTTTTTTATCGTTCCCCTGGCACTTGGTAAATTTCTGTCCCTGGAAAAAGTTTCAGTCTCTGATTGAACCATATTGGGTTACACTTATTAAAATCAGAATTTTTTGCATAAAAGGAAAAAAGGGCAAGTCTCCTTTCAAGAGAAAATATCTGAAAAATCCTGGTGCATCAGCCTTCTCTCCAGACCGACTGTTTAGTTGCAACCTGTCAAGTTCTCCAGACGTCCCACTGTAAATCAGAGGTGTGCTGAGTTTTAGCTACATCTTGAATAATGGCCATTTGATAGTCAACTTGCAGTTACAAGTGAAAATTGACACTAAAACTAACACCACGCCAGCAGGAGCATTTGCAAAGTAGCGTCTGTCCCTCCTCCCCACTGAGAGAGTGGGCTAAGGAGTGAAACACGAGTGGGAGAGGAGATTAAGAAGAAGTGGAGGAACACAGAAAAACAGACAAACACTGGGCTCATGTGAGTCAGAGCACTGAAAAAGTGATTTGTCAATACATTCAGTTAACAACTGCCCCTGAAACCTAGCTGTCAGACACAAGCTAAAAGACCACCAGCCTTCACCGATGATGCATCAGCGCCACAGTACTCATGCAATTTTAAGTACTGTTTTTGCTTTAGAGACACTACCAGCTGGACTAGATGTGTGTGGCTCTATGTGCCAGCACAATTCAGAAGTTTTTTTTTTCTTTTAAAGCTATTCCTGGTCATCTTTTGATGTAAAGGGAATAAAAGAAAAATATATTTTTTTCTCTGCAAACACTGATAAGCTGTTTTCAAAGGATTATCTATATGAAAGCTGGAGAGAGATGCTGCAGTAAAAGACATGACAAACTGAAGCCCATACAAAAATGTGGCTGCAGCCACAGGCTCTACATGCAAAATGCTTCTAGTGCCTAATAAAACCAGAGCAGACATAGAGCACTGCCACACATTTGAATGCCACGCAGCCTCTCCAAATGTATCGTCTGTCTTGGTGCTTTTGTTTGATTGTTATTATTTGATCAGTGCAGCTGTTTACACTGCCAAAGCCAGCTTTTCAAATCTCTTATCTGAATTTGACAGCATGTACGTCAGTTTGTGAATGTTGTCAAAACACTTCCGAGTGCAAAGCAGTCCTTTAACCTGAGCATTCCAGTGTGACTGTAGGCCTGCTTCTGTTTGATGCTTTTTCTTACTTTTTTATTTTACTGATAATGTAAAATAAATAACTGTTAATATAAATGATGAGGAATGGTTACGATATACAATAATGAATACAGAGAATAGGGTTCTCCTAGGATTTTGTCTTCTTGGCTATCTGTTATTAAGAACAACATTTACACCTGGGCAGGTATTTCCACTTTTCATTTTGCAGCACGTTCCAACCATAAACAGGATCCCAAAAAGCCATATCAGTTTGACTACTGAATCATTGCTAATGATTGAGAAAACTGAGCAGTAGCAAAACCACTACATTAGGCACTAATATAGCCTTTCATGAAACATTTGGAACTTGTAATTATTTATATTTGCTTTCAAGTCAGCCACAATTAAATGGAAAAACTGCCCTTGTAACACAATATTATTTTTGGTTAATAATATAATTTTATATGAGTTTGTGTTGATGATATAACGTTGGGTCTAGTAATGAAGTTCTGAAGTGCTTTTTATGCTTTGCGCTGTGTAGGGACAGCCAGTGGATTGGGCTTGTCTTTATCGGTTAGGGTTGGTGTTAGCTCACAGAGGTGATTTATCTTTATCAAAGAATGCTTCTAAAATGAATAGTCAGTGTTCACATTGCGTTTTTATGCATTTGTGTGAATTGCATTTGTGGGCGGTCGTGGCTCAAGAGTTGGGAGTTCACCTTGTTATTGGAAGGTTGCCGGTTCGAGCCCCGGCTTGGACAGCCTCGGTTATTGTGTCCTTGGGCAAGACACTTCACCCGTTACCTGCTGGTGGTGGTGGTCAGAGGGCCCGGTGGCGCCAGTGTCCGGCAGCCTCGCCGCTGTCAGTGCGCCCCAGGGCATACTGTGGTCACAATGTAGTTTGCCATCACCAGTGTGTGAATGGGTGGATGACGGGTTGTGTGAAGTGCTTTGGGGTCCTTAGGGACTAGTAAAGCGCTACACAAATACAGGCCATTTACCATTTTACCATTTGCAGTATGTACAGCTGTCAGTGCAGCTCGGTCAGCAATGCTGTGCACCTAAATTAATAAAGCATTCGCTCTCATCAAACCAAAATGTTTCCCTGTCCTCACACTGGCTTCATCTGAGCCCTTGTCCCTGTCTCTCAGCTTCTCCACCATTTTTTCAAATTTGCACTACACAGCAACAGGATGCACACTGTAATTGTCCATCATTTTCCACTGTAATACTGAACATGTCACCAATGAATGACTGCAATGAATTCACTCCCTCCTAGATTTTCATTAGCTTCCTCTTGATACCATCTATTGCCATCCCCATATCAGACAAGACTTTGCTGTGTTTAGAGGTAAAAATGCAAAAGTAGCACTGACTGTACTGTTATGCTGGTTGATCCTCTTTTGAAGACATTTTACACTCTGAGCAAGTACAAAGGGACCATTAAAAGTGTGTCCACTCTATCAGTAATTCAGCATTTGAGCTACTTTTGTTGATGAAATACTTTTTTCTAGATCTAGCTATCAAAAGCCCTCTGATGGGCCAGCAACTGGACCATGGTATACCCCACCTCATGCCCTCAGGCAAGTGTGTTTTGCCAGAGCTAGCTTTGTTATATGAACAGACTAAACCAAAGGGAAAACTTGCACCATATCCATCTAGCTATTTGGACCTCACATGTGCAGTTTTAGAATGTGTTCCTTCAATTTCTACTAAAAGACCATTTTCATTATTAGATCCTTGAGTTATCAAAACACGTACAGAGCAAATACTATGAATATTTTTGATATCTATAAAGACAGTGACCTTGAGAATATTCTTCTCAAGCCCAGGCATGACCCTACGCTTCCCAGCCCTTTGTAAACTTGCCTGCTTTTCATCTCACTATCACTCAAGCTCCTTCATCTACTAACCTGTTCCAAAAGAAAACAATGATAAATTAATAGTTGAATTATGTCTTTAGACTGTGTTCTTGCCTTTTAAATCCAGAAATTTTCACTGGTTATAACTGTTATATAATTTTGTCCTTAACTCTTAATTACTGCATTTACATTAGGTGCAGGAAGAGTATTTGGGCTCAACCTCCCTGGTCAGTTATGGCCTTTCTCTGTGCCTGTGTGGTTTTCCTCCTCCTGTTCAGGTACTTTCACCTAATATCTCCTGGGAAAAGTTCCAGACTCCCACTACCCTGAAGTGTTTAAGAAGATAGATGGATGGATGAATCATACAGGAAAGTTCACTTGCATGTATACTAGTTTGGTTACTGAATTCTGTGCTGAAAGGTTGCAACTGTAATTTTCCCCATAATAAATGTAACATAAATTTATTAGCACATTGATTGATTAACATAATATTTTTACAGTCATTCCAGTTGCAGTTACAAAATCCAAATTCCTTGAATTTCCTTTGGTGTAGTTCTATGCAAACACCATAGTAGGGTTGTCACAATACAGATACCCAGGAAAATACTTGATAATCAATACCATATTTGATACCGCAGAGAATATTCTGACTCCATCCAGCAACAGTAATGATGAGGAAGTCATTTGTTGAAAAAGTTAATTTCAACTGAACCCATCTGATTCACTGCTCTGCTCCAGATTTCACTCTTTTGCTCGTATTAGCGCTCCGCACTCTGGACTCTCTGTTTAGCTACAGTTCCCCCGCTGCTCTGCACAGCCAGCAGCCCACCCAGTTGTGTACGTCCATAACCTGCTTTGCCATGGCTCACTATACATATTAATCTTTTCTCTAACTACAGTCCGCTAGCTGCTATGTTAATGACAGCAGATGGATTTCGCGTAATTGCTAAAAGTTAAACAGCTAACGTTAATATGTTAACTGGCCAGTTTAACATTCATGATAACTGTTTTCGTTGCCTTGTACCTGTGACATGTGCAATGACAATAAAGTTGAATTCTATTCTATCCTATTCTATTAATAATGAAATTATTTTGAAACTGGAGCTTTAATGACCTCTAAAAATACCTAAAGTGTTGTTCAGTGTTATGAATGTTAACTGCTTTAGCTGTTAGTGAGGTTGGAGCTGTGTGCCGGACTGTCTCGGTCCAGTGGTGCTGTGTGAAGTTGTGCGTCAGCTACAGGAGGCCAAGATAGTATTGTTTTTATTGATACTGTTGCAAATTAGTATCTTGATGGTAAATTAGTATTGATTAATATTTGAGTATCCATCCTCTTATCCTTATCATAGGGCAAGGGGCAGGGTACACCCTGGACAGGTCGCCAGTCTATCGCAGGGGTAACACAGAGATACAGACAACCAGTCGCACTCACACTCACGAGTAATTTAGAATAATCAATTAACCTAACCCCGCTAAGCGCATCTCTTTGGATTTGATTCAAACTAAAACCTTCTTGCTGTGAGGTAACAGTGGTGGCCACCAGGCCACTGTGCTGCTACTTTCCATTTGAGTATTGATTTTTTTTTCTCAACAGTTTGTTTAGCCATTACATCACAAAGTACCTAATTTGTATGTTTCCTCAGAGAAGACTGGAGTGTATGATAATAAATGATATGTCCCTCTGGTGTCTCGGGTATCCTCAGTGAAATATAATCCTGGCAATATGTGTAGTCTGTTTTTTCCCCAAGTTTTGATTCAGTTATTCTGCCTGCTCACTCATACAATGCAGTTGTGCATACATCCATATAAAAATGCCAGCATGTTGACTTCTGCTTTTAGAAATAAAAGAACACAGAAGACATCTGCATGTCACCGAGGAAAACTAATATTTTGTGTGTATTTCCTCACTGAGAAAAACTGAAAACATACACAGAAACCTTCAAGGGAGACACAAAATCAATGGCCCAATACAGAAACCTTTTTATTTCACACAGTACATTCACTGCCTGACTGGAAGGCTCAGCACATGGAATCAAACACACACTAGGTTATCAAATATGCAGTATGCATACAGCAGGGGTTAGAAAAATGAGAGGAGGCATGGCATTGAAGAGTGTGGTAAAAAAAAAAAAAGACTGTGCTTGTATTTCCTCCTAAAACTCAGCTTCTCCTTATCTCAACCAGTGAGTCAGTCAGTCAGTCAGTATTAAAAAGAATTATTTCTCAGCTCGCTACAGAGGAGTGCACCCTTCATATGCCAGCCGCATGTTAAAGCTGTTAAAACACAAAGCAAACCTGTCATTGTCATGCGTAGATATGTAGGCTTTCTTCCAGAGACAGAAACTGACAAATCACAAAGGGCGAGAGTGTTAGCAGTTCAGTCTGCCAACTCACCAGTAGATCTGGGTCTGTTCTTGAAAGAGAGTAAAAGGTTATTTATTCATTACAATTCTGTATGCATCTTCTGCTAGTTCTGGGATTTGAAATAGGAATCCCCAGACGAAAGAATAAGTAAATTGTGTTTACGTGATTTGTACTTTCTGGCATATTTAAGAGGTTAGAACTTACTGCAAGAACATTTCTACACCAGAAGTGTGATATTTACTGTGTCCCGGTGAATCTGGGAAAAACGTTATGCCCTGCACCCTACATTTTTTTCATCATTCACTAACAATAAAAATAATAAGTATCCAAAGTGAATTGAACAAACATCAGCCTGATATCACCAGTAATTCAATCCAAATCAATTCAATTCAGTTTTATTTACGTAGTGCCAAATCACAAAAGTTGCCTCAAAGAGTTTTATATTGTAAGTTAAAGACCCTACACTAATACAAAGACAACAGATTTATGTGTTTAAGTTCAGCTAGTTTCACTTGATATTTTTTCCTCTGGTTGCATTCACTGAAGTGGTTCCTCACCCCACCAGTGGGCCCTGCCGCACAGTTTGAGAAATAATCTTCTATCCCAAAAGCCTTTTTTGGATATGTGCAGTCCTGTGTAAAAGTTTTGAGCTGCTATTTCTTTATATCTAGCTTGCAAAGTGTCTATTGATGTATTGAAACATGTGCAAACGTACACGGAAATACAGTATACAAGGTAACCAGAGCTTGTACATTTCTAACGAGCCTGAAAGTCAAGATTTGGTGTGACCATCTTTATTCTTCAACACATCCTGAACTGTCCAAGGCAAGCCTTCTTCTGCTTTACAATATAAAGAGCCTCAAGGTGAAAGCTGTGATTTGACACTATATAAATAAAATTGAAGCTCCTCTTTGGATGTTGGCTGCCTTTTGTTCTGTTCTCTGTCATGACGATCCCACTCTGCTTCAGTAAAGTTGCGGTCCAGGCTCTGGGGAGGCCCATCCATTACTGATAGTTCTTTATTGTGCATTTATTTACTGCAAAGTCTGAAACTCTGGCTCCTTGGCGCAAAACATAAAGACATGAGGGGTGGCTCAAGACCTGTGCACAGTACTCTCTATACATGTACATCAACCTGTTTTTAATGTAATGAAGCATGAACTGCATCGTCTATGAAATGGTGCCATTTGTGGGAACCAAAAGTAACTTCAGGGAATTCCTCTGTTTCTTTGAAACTTTTTCTGGGTCTTGTTACCTCAAGTAACTCTGTAAATATCTGGCCATTTACAACTAGTCTATATTCCACACCAATGCACATGCCAGCCAGAAGCAGCAGTGTCTGTGGGCAAAGCAAGCACACACTCTGTGGACCATGGTAATGGGTTGAAAATGTCAGTGCATCTGTCCGTGCCCTCTACCTATCCTTCCCTCAAGCGTCTTCCATCCTTCTACTTTCCTTTTTGCTTTTCCATCGGGTGCTGTTGAAGGCAGAAAGTGTACCGCAGCTCTAAACTCACCATTCCTTGACCTCAGTTGTCACATTTCTTGTTTTTTCTTTTCTTGGCCATGATAGGTTCATTTATCATTCTGTCTGGCAGGCTCGCTACTTATCTATATCCTTCATTTAGTGTATACTTTATTGGTTTATTTTCAATTTTGTCACTTATGGCAGTGTCCTATTTTTCAGTCGCTCTGCAGCTCCGAGGCCAATAGTGAGTCTTTGACAAAGCATTGATGGGAGACTGAGGATTTCCCTACAAATTCTTTCTGTCGCTCACGCATTTGTACAGCAGACCATGACAACATGCGGACACATACACCGGCAGGCTATACGGCATGTAGGTTATTCCACCTCATGACTCATTTGCGTGTCACCACTTCTCCACCCCCATGCCTTCATGCCGGAGCTCCTTTTTCACTTACTGACAACCTGTGAAGCGAGAGGCCTGATTTCAGCCTGCGATCCACAGGAAGCTGCTCAACGAGTAGTTAAGGAAAGAATGGCTGCCACAGAATTCAAGTATGAGAAACATGAAAGGTCACTGATTTAAAAGCTTCAGCCAAATAAGCAATTTGGAAAAGTTGTAGTGCGTGTGATTTCTGCACAGTTAAATTCATATTTTTTACTAAACTCCAGCTGAGTAATTTCCTGTTGTTTAGTAATTCCTGTTTTTCTGCCAATCAAAAACAATGACTCAGCTGCCAAATTACCTTTGCAAGCTTTGTACTCGAGCTGTTTTTTGACTCACCTGTGATTCCTTGTGTAAGATATTTGCCTGTGACCTATTTTTTGATTTTCTTCAGGTTTTTGCCTTTCTGTCTGCGCTGGTTGCCTTGCCAGCATCCTTTGTTAAACGTTTACTCAATTTCTTCTGTTTTTTGGTGTGATCAAAGGGCTTCTCCAGAATCTGAGTTTGCTCAGTGGAATTGAATTCAGCCATTTTAATATGGATTTTTACAAATTTGAGCCAGGCGGCACACATGATTTTCTGTTCCAATCTTTTGAAATATTCAAACTACTGTAGCCTGATTTTGCCTCAGTTTTAATAATCTGTAAATCAAAGCATGACATGAAAGTCACGACTGTTTCTGTCTAAGCGAAATTACAAGTTTATAGCGGTTTGCCTCAATAGTTGCTTTTGAATGATATATTAGTTTATGCTCATACAGTTTGAATTTAAATTTGCTTTGAGGTTCTTTCAAAAGTTTAAATTACCGCTGTGCCAGCCTTTGGAGCAGGTCAGCCACTAATCTGAAGGTCGGTGGTTCGATCCCAGGCTGCATCCTGGCTGCATGCCAAATATCCTTGGGCAAGATACTAACCCCGTGTTTGCCTACTGGTGGTGGTCAGAGGGCCCAGTGGCGCCAGTGTCCGGCAGCCTCGCCTCTGTCAGTGCGCCCCAGGGCAGCTGTGGCTACAATGTAGCTTGCTATCGCCAGTGTGTGAATGTGTGTGGATGGGTGAATGACTGAATGTAGTGTAAAGCGCTTTGGGGTTCTATGGACTAGAAAAGCGCTATACAAATGCAGGCCATTTACCATTTGGACCAAGTCTGCAGTGATGATGGAGAGGAAGTGCAGGTGAGACTGTCATAATATGCATTGTCTTTCTGCAGGGGGGCATAGCATTTGAATATTAGTTACACTGAAGCATATGCATATTTAGAAAGCAGTCTTTAGTCTTTCTCCCAACTTTTGAGTCTTCTCTACGGTGGCCCTGAGAGGCCAAACAGACAGCAACTTAAGAAAACACCACCAATAAGAAAAAAGCACACAAAACACAACGGAAATAGGAAAAAACGACAACGGAAATAGGAAAAAACAGATTTCCAAAAGCACAAGGGAAGTGTTTCTGGGGAGACAATAACCCGCCGGACCAGTTGCAGGAACCAAAATATGCTAAGAATTGCTCTGGGATACGCTTAAAAGAAGTGGAGGATCTATCAGTTTTGTGAGGAAAGAAAAGATGAGAGGTAAGTGTATTAGTCTAACTATTAGCCTAAAAATCCGTCACCAGTATTATATGAATCATGAAAACAAGCCTACCATGTTTTGGGTTCCTGCAAGTGGTCCGTCGGGTTATTGTCTCCCCAGAAACACTTCCCTTGTGCTTTTGGAAATCTGTTTTTTCCTATTTCCGTTGTCGTCTTTCCTGTTTCTGTTGTGTTTTGTGTGCTTTTGCAGCGTTTTTCTTATTGCTGGTGTTTTCTTAAGTTGCAGTTTGTTTGGCCTCTCAGAGCCACCGTACTTCTCTCTACTATTCTATAATAGTATCTGGTGCAAACTCAACTTAAAGAAACTTGAATAGAGGGATCTTTGATGCTCTGAATCTCTGCCCTGACCACATTATCTGTGTTGTTTCTTGGTCTCAGGACCTTACAAATAACAGAGAGTAGGTCTGCTCAGTGCCTGCTGCTGCTGATATGTCAGGGGCTTCCATGTCAAACTACTTGAAAGCTCAGTTGTCTATTTCCACAGCCTCTGCTTTTTTCTGCTCCCATCAAGTCACAAACAGGAGAGTCACTAATCCAGAACTTTAATCAAAGGGCTAGAAAAAAACAGGGTACTCTATCTCGCAGGTGCTATCGGCAGACCTGGCACCACACTGAAGCCCAACTAGGACAAAAACTGCCAGAAGGATTGCGTGGTGGATTCAGTGACGCTGAGCTGCCATCCTGATTTCTCAGAGCCTGTTGAGAAAGCAGAGCAAGAGATGCTCATCAAAGTCACAGTGCTCCCTGGTCCCACTCACTCCAAGTCTCCTCCTTCCTCCTCTCCAGTCACTCTGACATCATTCTTAATATTCTTAATATTATGTCTGTTCCCCACACTAGGATAATCCTCACAGTGTGTAATAAATGATCATAACAAAGTCCGCTATGACTTTGCGGTTAGCATTTAGTGATGATGTCCCATGTGGAAAGTGCCAGCGATTGTTCCCTTGGCATGTTTAAGCAAATGCTATTATGCTGTTTGCAATGGCTTTGTTTTTCTCAGCATGAATTAGATGTGTTGTTGCACCACTGCGATATAGCACCTGAGACAGAGTGAGGGTGTCACAGCTGTGATGTGTGAAAACACATGAAATTATAAAAACATGTGTCTGTACTGTGGGAAAAGCTTTGACAGTAAAATGACTCATTAACCTAGGCACCCCATGACATTTACCTTGGGTTAAAAAGAGGCTTTGTTATATATTAATGTGCATTTCCTATGAGACAGTAATATTATATCATATTAATCCTTAACCTGTATAATATTTCTATTTTTATTTGTATTTTTAAATCTTTTGTATATTATTCTATTGGAACATTTAACCATCTATTTTATGCAACTTGTAGCTTTCATTATCTAGGCCTTAAATCTTATAGAATAACAACAACAGTGTAATCTGAGCATCAACTTTATGTAACTGGATATCAAATGAAGTCCCCTAATGTTATCCCCAGAGTAGGCCCTGCTATTTGTGTTGGTAATGTCTATGCAGTGGAGACCAAGGGCAGGTTCTTCATTAGTGTTTCATTAGAAAAATCACACGGCCCACCACCAAACAAAAATGTCACAAAAGCATATTGATAACTTTTCCTCTTCCACCAGGTGTAGCAGAATTGGTTCAGTTTGTCCCCAGTGCACCCTTTTTGCTTTCGTCTGACCACTACTCATGCTAGGGCCTCATCTAGGTCAGGATTTTGTCCAGGACCAGTTCAGATTGACTACTTTTTCTTTTCAAATATTTATTTATTGCTATTGTTTATTGCTGCGTCGTCTCACAGCATGACTATTACGTCATTTCTTCTTCGTCTTCTTCTGTTTTACTGGCAGTTAGCAACCCATTTAATTAGAGCAGGTAGTTGTACTGCCCTCTAGTGGAAGAGGATGTCATTGTTCTGCCCGTAACTCACGCCGATTGCTGAGAGTACTAATCAGGTGGAACCAGATAATCTTCCACGGCACACCTGATCTTTTCTCACATCACAGCTACGTGCTGTGGCACAGTGGTTGGGAAGCACTGCACCATACCATACCAAATATGCATCAGGCAGACCTCCAGGTTTTAAACAAATCCCCAGGTTATCAGAGGTTATTTGGAAGAACAATAAAGGTAAAAAGTGAATATTTGCCAATTTGACCCCATAGTTGTCAAAAAGTGCCGTTTTCCTACAGTATGAAATTATCAGTGTTAAAATTGCTTTAGGCGGTGGTTTGAAAAAGCATTGTTGCTGATGGTTGATTGTTTGTCGGGATTCCAGGCTCCAGATGCCTCCAGAAAAAAGAAGGAAAAGGAAGGTAAAAAAGTGTGATTCTCAAAAGGTGTTCTCAATTAGCACGCAACGGAAATGTAGACATACAATCAACTGAGCACATACAGCATGCTTTGAAATTTATTAGCATTTAGTAACAGTGTTAACAATAGTAATAGTAGTAGTCCAGTAATCTGAGTGTAAACTTTATATTTAGAACCAGTTGTTGTTGTTTTGAGAAAGTTTAAAGTTTAAGTCTTCAGTAGCAGAAAGAGGTGACCTGCCAGGCAAAACAGGTCCCGAATCCTAGATCATTGATTATTGCAATAAAAGGTTAGGCTCAATTTGTTTAGGTAATCAAGTCATTAGGCAAGCTGTCAATCATATTCAGTGACAGGTATGTTGATAAATAAACTATATATGGACCAAAGTGTGAACCACCTACACATTACATATAGAGGAGCTGGTCAGCCATGAGAACCCAAACCACGAAGCTCCTGGTGTACAGTTTTTGTGCTGATGTTAATGCCAGATGAAGTTTGGTACTGCAGTTATAGAGAAAGCAGAGCTTTGGAAACTCTGTGTCTGGGTTGCTGTGGTTGCTAAACACTTTTGAATTTACAGCATTATATCATATATTTTTGTAAAGGCAGGCTGGGTGGCTAGGTGCTTAATTTGTATACATGTGTGGTAACTCGAAGATAACTGGATAAAAAACATCTGAATTCAAAGATTAAGAGCTGTGGGTCAAAATTATTCTCCATGTAGTGTATTTGTTGTTAGTAACTTAAACCACACTCATTCCATAGTTGGTTTGTATCTTTACAAACTTCATATAAACCCACCTTAGAACTCTGCAGTAATGGAAGGTGATCAGACAGTAACACTGCACTTTCCCTGCACTCCTGTCGGGTTTTTGCTTGGACTTGGACTCTATTCACCTCTGTTCACCCGTTTGTTTATTCCGTTTTGTTGTTGCCGTGCAATGGCTTTCCAGAGTCATCTCCAGACAGACTGATGGGGAAAGAGAGAACACGGGGTAATAAAATGTTCCTTTGCAATTTATTTTCTTTTTTATGTTCTTCTATATTCCTTCCCCAAACCCTTTAAGTGCTTGTGGACACTGGACAAGATCAAAAGAGTAGCCATCAAAGCAAGATTGCTTCACTTGATGTTTATCTCCACACTTAGAAGAAGCATTTTGAATTAGCCATCACTCTCTGCCTTTGGGACCTTACGCACCTCTTAGGGAAAAAAAAGTCTCTTTCTGTGCGATAGCATTGCTTGGAGCTTGCCTCTTCATTTCGATCAAAGGAGGAAGAAAGACTACCGTCAAAAAGGTTATGTCAGCCTGAGAATTTCTGGTAGCCTAATGCAAAGTCTTTCAAATCAATAAGACATCAAAGCTGTCTCCTGGATTAACCCCCACCATGTTTTCTTCTGTTAAAGAAGCGTTATTGTCTTGTATTGATGCACAGAGGTTGATGGAAAAAGTGAAATTAAAGAGGACATGGCGTGCAGATCATTTATTTCCTCTCTAGCTGCGCATAGACCGTACAGTACCAATCTAATGTGTTTCTTTTCTCTGTGCTTGCAGAGCCTGAAGATGCCAATCAGGGCCCACCTGTCTGGCCACTGATTGTCTTGTCTGATGAGCCAGAGATGTTTGTTATAAGCATGGTGTGTTTCAGCAGAAGGGTTTTGCTGTCATGTAATATGAAGCCATCCTGTAGTTTAACTAACAAAAATAAAAGTATATGTAGCCTTTAGAAAGGAAGAATGTGATTCTCTGATGATTAGACTAAAGAATTCAGTACTGAGTCATTTGAAGGATCAGAGGAAATTATGTCTGCTTTTTGTGTTCAAAACTTTACAGAATGTTGTTGGAGTACCTGCCCCCAAAATTTCTGTGCGGTAAATTGAAAAGAATTTTATCTTGGAATATGGAACATCTAAGCTCAAGGCTAAAAGACTACAAGTCTTAAAATAAGATTTTGTTACTGTTCATTCTTTAAGATATGACTTAATCATGCCAATTACTATTGTACCTCAAAGCTAGATACAGTACACGATTCCTAGCCTATGAAAAATACTGTATATTAAAGCACACTTTGAGTAAAAAAGCCTTTAATTTGCTCAGAGATTTACACTCATCAAGGCATGGGATGAATTTTGAGCTTTAAATGATTTCTTTGAACTGTTCTTTTTCCAGCGTGGAATGATTGTACATCATATTGTACCTTAATCACTGTAAAAAAAATAGTAATAGGGCACAAGTTTACAAAAGTATACATGCAGACTAAAACGTACACGTTGTATACATCGAAAAAGCAGTTCAAAGAAATCATTAAAAGCCACAAACGTGTAAATCAAGTTTGAGAATAGAGCAACTTTAAGCTATCTTTAGTATTGCAAGGTTGCATGTGAGTGCATGTAATTTTAACATAATCTGAATGTAATTTGTCTGTGCTCTAGGTTAAACCGAGTGGTTACACTTTTGTTGGCTAATTCTATTAAATAAATGAATGAATAAATAAATAACTGCCAGAAAGCAGTAAAATGCTGCAAACAGTCTTTTTGTCTCAATTAGTATTTTTGACCAAACTGTTTTTTTCCCACTCACTGGCTTTTTGAACCAAGCTGGTTTGATATCTTTATTAATCAAGAGGATGTAGCCTTATCGTAATAGGATAAGCAATTAATGTGTGTTTGTGTGTGTGAGATTAAAGTGAACATCAACACGAGCTTAATGACTTCATTTCTTTTCTACTCAGACCTCATTAAAATGCCCAATAACTTCATTAATTGGTGCCAAAACCTCATTACAATCCTCCAAGACCTCATCATAGCACTAGGACAACAGTGCTATGTGACTATCATTTCAAATTAATAACTCAATCAGAAGTCACTGTACCTTCTTGTCTATAGATTACAGTGGGTTAAACATAAACACGGAAAAAAAGTAGTTGCAACAAAAGTTGATAAGCCAGTTTTAATATCAGGAAACGTATCCCTGTTACTTTATCACTTTCATCATTATCAGCAATGCTAAAAATTGTGAGGTCATTACCTTCCTTTTGACAACAATGTGCAAATTTTGTTTAACAATTCTCACAAATAGGCTCTCAATTTTAAACATCGTCAACTAATTAAAATGTTGGAACACAAGAAAAGTGAAAAATTAGCAAAAACAATGCTTTATTACTTAATACCTTAATATGTGTTGAGACACAATAAAGAAACTAGCCTGAAACAAGAACTTTTACATTAAAAGTAAAACATTTGATCCGTTGGCTGTATAGTTTTGATATTTTTTCCAATGTTTAATGATGTAACTCTATAATATTTTAGTTTTACTTTGTCTTGCTTGCTTGGATTACGGCATTAAATAGATTTTTTTTTAGCTGATATTGAGTGATTTGATTTCACATGTATTCCTGCAGCTTTGTTTTTAGTCTTTCCTTAATTGCATGTGGGCATGAACAGTGGCTATGTGGGCCTGCAGGACAAACGTGGCATCAAAGAAAGGCAGCCATCTGTTCATACCTTCTGACACCAATTGCGTGGTTGTATATGTGCTTGTATAAACTCGTCTAACCATTCAAGTGTCTTTGTGTGTTTCAGGTGCAGAACCTGGAAATTAAGAAATTTGGAAAAGAAAAACAAGAATAAGACTGAAGATGTTGTCGGCTTTCGTTGCTGTGCTTCGGACCTTCACTGAGCTGTAAGACCATTGCTTTCTGCTTTTCTTGGTTTCCTGCATGAACCATACGGTCCAGTTACTGTTCAGTCTTTTAAGTGTTTGAACAATATCCATTTTTATATTTTTGTCTCTGTGCAGCACCTTCTTAGCTTTAATCCGAGAGTTTGAATATTCAGGAATTAAACAAATCCTAGAAAGCCCCCCCATTTTCATAGGCTTAAAAGTAATTGGACAAACAGGCCTAATTTTAAATATACTACTTTTAATACTTGTGTGGAAATCTTTCTCAAACAATAACAGCCTGAAATCTAGAACCAAATGGATGTCACCAAATGCTATGATTTGCCATGAGGGGCTTCAATTCAATACAGTTCATTTCAGTTTTATTAATATAGCATTTAATCACAACAATTGCCTTAAAGCACTTTGCAAGGTGAGGTAAATACTCTACAATAATATAAACGATACTGATATCCAGGAAAATGAGGTTTCCAGCCTCTAATTTAATAGATGGCTAATGCAGGTAATTAGTAATACTTAAACTTCTATCATTAACTTGTGGCCCGTCAATTTTTCACATGTTAAGCTGCTAGTGAGGGGAGGGGCTTTGTGCCTGCTGTTTGCAGCTATGAAGAATTGTTGTTGTTGATACAGTTATAAATGTGTAGCGATCTAATCCAAGAGTAGTTTTAGTATTTATTGTCAGTATCAAAGTGACAATTTTCAGTAACATAGGCAGCAAAGGGTACCCACCATGGTACCCACATGTCACCGTTTGTAGAGGCCAAAAAAAAAAACTACCTTAATTTGCTGCTTGTTTGTTGAACTTCAGTAACTGAAAACCATGATCTATTGGCCTGAGATCAGGTGACAGACCTAGCTATTGAAGAATATCCCATCTCTTCACCTTGAAAAACTCTTAGGTTGATGTTAGAGTATGCTTTGAGTCATCAGTCATATCCACTGGCAGCCACGATGTTTGACAGATGATGTGGTTTCTTCTTCTTCCTGCATTTCTCTTCCTATCACTCTGGTACAAGTTAACCTTGGCTTCATCTGTCTAAAAATTGTTGTGAAGGTTCTTAGTTATGATTTCTGGCAAAGTCTAACCTGGACTTCTTAGTCTTGAGTGTAACCTGTGGTTCCCACCATACTGTAAACCTTCTGTATTTCCATCTCATAGCCATCTCATAACTGTAGACTATGAAAATGACACAACTGCCTCCTGAAGTCTTCTTAACTTGTTTACTTGTTGGGAAACTGTTTTTCTGTCATCATCCATTTAAGTCATCTTCTGTGGTCTTTAAGGTCTTTTTGGTGTTGCTGACCTGATTGTTCACTCCTAAAACTTTTTCTCTGTCTCTCTGAAAGGTTTATTTTTTTTATTTTTATTTTTTTCCAGCCTAATGACAGCCTCCTTCACTTGCATTGGCATTTTTTTTAGACCTCACATTTAGAGATGGGTTCTCTGGCACTAAACAGCTGCCTCAGTTTTAAACTTGGCGTCAGTTTGCTGTTTTTGTTGTGAAATAATGAGGGAACATCCCTCACTTGGCAGGCATTGTCAAATTACTTTTGAACCTCTGAAAACAGGGGCCATGTATAAATATGGCTGTAATTCCCAAACAGTTAATAAAAAGGTTTTTGCTAAACTTCTTAAATTACAGCTGCAAGTCTGTCACATCTGGATTTTTGATCTACGGTCTACTGTTGTGGTGTGCAGTGTCAAAAGCACAGAAATAAATGTGATTTATGCAGCTTGTCTGTGGTTCTGTGGAGAGGTAGTTGCTTTGCTGCTGTTAGGTATCCATATATACGTTTTTTGTTTAAACTCAGGCAGTAAAAGGCTCCTACAATAACTCAGGCATTTTGTCTCTCTTCCACGCGGGGGCACGCTTTTTTTTGTTGTTGCTCCACCTCATTGACATCTTTCTTCATTCTGCGTGTGATTACAACACTTAATTGCTTCAGTTTATCATCCGGGCCCGAGCCGGTGTTTCCCCAGGGACTTTGGTTAGGGAGACAGAGCGAGGGGAAAATGAAAAGCCAAGCACTTACATGCACTGGGAGGGCCGAGGCACATCGCTGGTCATAAAGCACTAATGGACACCAATTAATCCCATGCAAACGTACACCTATCTGGAACAACCCTGACATATTACAAAACAATAATATGATAAACTTTTCAGATTGGAGTGATAAAGGAATCAAATATTTAGAACATATACTAGAAGGAACAGAATTTATTTCATTTGACGGACTAGTTACACAATATGGGGTCAACAAGAAAAGATTTTTAGAATATCAACAAATTAAATCCATAGTAAAAAAGAAATTTAAACCGGGTCAAGTTGAACTACAAACACCACCAAGTGTGGTTCAATTTCTTACTCTTAAACCCCCCAAATTACTATCCAAAATATACAGAATGCTTTCTAAAACAGATGAATCAATATCACTTCCTATTGCAAAATGGGAAGCGGATTTATCAGTTAACTTAGACCTAAACTTCTGGTCTCAGATTTGCTTAAAAACCTTTCATCTAATTAGAAATCCCAGTCTTCAATTAATTCAATACAAAATATTACATAGAGTGCACTATACAGGTCATTGGATGTTCAAGATGGGCTTTACGTCTACCAACAACTGCTCACACTGCCAAACCAATTCACCGGACAATTATATCCACGCTCTTTGGTTCTGTCCACCAGTTCAGAAGTTTTGGCGCGAGATATGTGAAGACTTATCAAAGTGTCTGAAATGTAACATTCCAACTTCCCCCTTAGTGTGTTTGTTGGGCAGCTTAGATAATGTCACTTCAGAAAAGAATATCGCCCATATGGTTTTCACTGCCCTATGCATAGCCAAGAAAACAGTCCTCATGAACTGGAAAAATAAAAACAATCTTAATTCTAACCAATATAGAAATTATCTATTAGATTACATTAGTCTTGATACAGCCTCTGCCACCACATCAGATCAATTGCTCTGGGCTCCTTTGATCAGCTCCATCACCTAGTGGGGGTGGGGGGTCATAGTTTGGTCAAGCGTGTACGCTAAATTGGATACGATACAGAGAAGATTAGCATGGCCCCTGCGCAAGGATGACACGCAAATTCGTGAAGCGTCATAGTTTGGTCCCGCCTTCACTGTTGTGATTGGTGTGGGGGTAGGGACAGGCTTAGGGCGTCGGGGGGTTCCCCGGAGGCATCTTCCTTGGGGGGCTCAACCCGGGGTAGCGGTCATGTCCGGTTAGGGGCTCTGTTGGCTCTCCGGTGACTGTTTCCTCGCGGTTGCGTGCAGCGGGGCTAGGGGAGGGTCTGTGCTGATGGACGTGGGTTACTGACCTGGTAGCCTGGCTGCCCCTGGGTGGGTCCGGGATGGGCGTGAGGTTCTGGGGGCGCTCCGTCTCTGGGCTGGGACCCGGACCGGGCCTCGGGGGCTTGGGTCCTGGTTGGTGTGTTGCCGGGGTTGTGGGCGGGTGGGTGCATGGGGGCCCAGCCCTGGAGCAGGGTGCCGCCGGTGCGTCGAGCCACCTGGGGGGCTCTTCAACTGGTGGGGGAGATTGTCACATCTTGCAGGAGCTTTCCTCTCCTCAGGAGCTGCCTCTGCAGGAGGGGGAGATACAGGAGAGGTGGAGGAAGATCTCAGCCTGGGTGTTTATTGTCTTATGTAGTCTGGAAGATGAGTGGATGGTGGGGTGGGTGCAGTTTTCTCTGTGGTGGGGTTGGGTGGACTGTCCCAGGCTCTGTGGGGCCGGGCGGCGCTGCTGCACTGGGCCCGGTCTGGATGGGCCTGGGCCCCCTTTCCCTGGCGGGTCACGGAGTATGGGGGTGCCTCCTGGGGTCAGCGGGGGAGCTGGCCCCAGGGAGGGGTCACTTGCCCCTCCCTTCCTTCCCTCCCCATCTCCAGCTGCCTCCCTCTTCCCGCTCCACCACAACCACCCACACATGCAGGGCCTTGGAGTAGGGGTATGTCACCAGGGTGCAGAGGAGGCTACCCCCCCCCCCCCCCCCCCCCCCTCTGTCCCCTTCTGGCTGCCTCTGCCTCAATTTTATCCCACAACTTAGACATTCACATTACTCACACTCTCATTACACATACATATAGGATCTTGGGGGTGGGCACGATACACGGAGTCCAAAGTACCATCAGGGTGTACACCCCACCCCTGGCATCGTTGCCCACCTCTCAATTTTAAATACACGTAGACATTGAGGGCTAGCAGGAGGGACCATGCGCTTACCTGCTGCTCTCTGGCAGGTAGCTCCATGCCCTCCTGGGTTTTAAATGCACCTTAGAACACACATGCATCAACATTACAATGAGCGGGTGGAGGGAGGTTTGGAGTCTTCTCTCACCCCCGTTCTCTGCGACCTGCTGGAGCAGGGGGGACTAGGAGGAGGAGTTGGCCGTCCGACTGCGGTCTGGAGTGTGGAGCCTTCCTACTGCTGCGGAGTCGGGGCGGTCTGCCTCCCCCCACCGCAGGGAAAAGGGAAACACCACCTGGGTCTGGGTGCAGTTCCCCCCTCCAGGGGCGGGGGCACCTAGACCCGGTTTGTAGAGTACGCTTGGGGAGTGTGATCATGTGTACAGCGTCTCTTTATGTCTGTCTCCACGTTGGTTGAGTGTGGAGTAAGTGCATATGAGAGCATGAGGGTGGGAATGGATGTTTGTATCTGTGTGTGCCTGTATGTCTGTCTATATGTCAGGTTGGGTGTCAGGCGCCACCTCTCTGGGGACATCTCAGGCCCTCCAAGGTTTGGAGGCCTATCTCCCCCTACCACCACTTCCCCTGCCAGTGGCGGACTCCCTCAGACATCGGTGCGTTGGTGGTTCTTTGTGTCCGGAGATGGGCGTCCAGGTACACACCGGCTCACTCCTTGGCGGCCGCTTATCGGGGCCTGGAGCCTGGGGCTCGCTCGGGCCACTTCGGAGGTGGGGTGCCCCCGGCCTCTCGGCCTGGGGCTCGGTCACTCAGGCGCAGCTGGCTGCCGGCGGAGCTCACGGGCGCGTCACTGCAACTCCCCCTGGCTTCTGCTCCGCGGCTGCTGAGTGAGCCCTCATCTGGGACTCTCCTCAGCTCTTTCCGGGACAGTGGCGCAGCTGCCCCTCTGTTGGTCTTCCTTGGTCTCTTGTGTTCTGGGGGCCTCTGGATGTCTGGAGTTTTGATCTCCTCCATACCTGCTTCACGCCCTGGAGGACGGGGCTGTGGCCCCCCCACACCCTCTAGCAGATCATTACATGGAGGAACCTTTTAAAAAAAAAAAAAACAAGCGCGTCCATGCTCACAGGTGTACACACGGGTGATCACACCCACAAACTACACCCTTTTTGGCTCCTACCTCAAAGCACACTGTGTTCTGTTGATCTTACGTGCTGCACAATAATGTTTAATATTTAGTATTTACTGTCATATTCCCATATATCATTGTAATGTTGTTTATTCTATTACTCTTGTTCTCTTCTGCTTGCTTTCTTTTTTCTTTCTCAGCAGGTGATCCAGGTGATTGATAGATGCATTTTTTTTTCTCTGCCCGTTCTGTTGGTTTTTGGTTTTTGCCCTTCTCCCCCGTCCCTCTTCTCAGCTGTTTCTCTTTCCCTCTCTCTTTCTCCCCTTCTTTCCCCCAGTCAAGTCTGTCCCGTATTCATTAAGTGAAAATAAAATAAACAATAAAAGGTGAATCAAATGGACCATTACGGCAAGGCTGGGATGGTCAGTTTGGTAAAGTAATTCTGATGGCAAAAGAGCCAAACGGGACAGGCCAAAAAAAAAAAACAAAAAAAAAAACAAAAAAAAAAACAAAAAACTAATGGACACCAAGCTGCTGAGAGAGCACGGTACTCTGAGATACACCTCATCAACGGCAACAGCAGCGGCGTCTCACCAGTGCGACTTGCATAACAGGTGCCACCAGTCCCTCGTCAGACAGAAAAATAAATGGGACAGATGGTGCTAAGAGAGGGGGTTTGTTTCATGTAATATCAGAGGGATGTGGGGTTTTTTGGTGGTAACTTAACACCAAACAAAAGGACAATGTGCATGGAACAGATTTCCCTGGAATGACATAGCCATCTAGAGTTTAATGTGTCTATAAATAAGAATAGATGAATAAGGATGATAATATTGGGCTGCATGAATGTGTACTGTAGGGCAGAGAAGACAAATGGTAAAGGGCATCAGAAGCACCTGCCTCCGATTATTCTGGCTCAATCAACTGGGACACGCTGAAGTAGAGCAGAAGATAATTGCAGGTCAAACTACACTTTGGGAAAAGAACAACTTGAATGTGTGGGATACATACAGGTGCATGAATGGGATTCATTTGTCATCACTAGTCTTTGTGGGCATACGTTGGGGGCCGCAGAAAATAGACCTGAAGGCTGGTTGGAAAACTAAACTGTTTTGGCTCATGCGCCATGTGGTTTTTCATTCAGGTGAGTGGGCACCATCCAGTGTTATTTATTTCCCATAATGCACCCACAGTGACACTAAATTTTTTGTGTTCAAGATAGTCGGACAGCAGCCCCCAGGCTCAATTATAGAGCACCATTCTTAAAGCAGCTCAAATATCATTTTAAATTTGCTGACAAATGCCAAAATGTCTAACCTGTAAAAGCCTAAACAGCTATTAGATACATGTATTTGATGCAAGATGCATCTTGTCATCTTGGGTCATCTGCTGGGTTCGCAGCCTTTGTGCGCTTTCATAGCGATCTAGCTGAACAGGGAGCCGCTCGAGCTCAGCTGGGATCCTATATTACACGGCACTCCAGCTCCACATTCTAGGAGCTGTCCAAATTGTTTGGGAAAATTGCTACCAGTATTAAAGGCAGCGAGCCTGCTTTACTTTGTTGTAAACATAAAATAGTGTCAAATCAAGAGCTTTCTCCTGCAAGCGTGGCGAGCGGGGCTGCATTTCTTGCGTGGTGTGCAGGTGTGTGGTGCTGTAAACATGTAATCTGTGCTCAGGGGGCCATGTCTGAAGTAGACTAATCAGAGAGAAGATGGGACTTTAACAGCAGGTGTAAATCAGCAATGATTTTCCTTTGTATTTTTTTTCCCCCCTCTTTTCTCACCCTCTCTCAGTTTCTCTCTGCGCATGAATGAGCTCACCATTAAGCGAAACAATGCTAATGGCTAATGGTCTGTGGCTTCTGTGCTGCCCTCCCTGGGCTCCTTCTCTATGGATTTTAGCTTCCATGTCCTTCGTATCCAATTTCCTATCCATATAGATTGTCCTTCTTTTTGTTGATGATTTAACAAAGGTCAAGAAGTCTCATCATAGCTTGGTTCGTGTCCAATCTCAGGATCACTGCAAGACTGCCATACAGGCTGTGTTTCTCTTAGTTTAACAGACCGACAGAAGGACAGTCATGCTGCGCTCATGTCTACCCTCTAGTGCAAAATGTTTTCTGTAACGGAAAAAGAAAACATTGATTTTTCTGCAGAAGGACACAAAGAGCAACTTTGACTTTTCAAGCCAATGGTGGGAGGTGTGAAAGGCTCAGTTATGAGTGTTGTTCCAACATCACGCCTCTCAGTTTGCCACCAAGGTCAAGGAAACTGTTTGGAAACTGGAGCAACAGATTAAACTCCCTCACCATGATTTGTATGTCTGTAGAGAAGCTGTGATGTCATGCTGAGCAAACAAACAAAAAAAAAGGGTTGACAACCTTTTCACGAGAGGGCTTGAAGAAGAAGAAGAATGAGGTGATGGTTTTACACTTGCTGTCACCATTTCACCATGTCACCATCCTCTGCTAAACTGAACACAGCCGGTCCGTTCATTCGAACCCAGAGCTGCAGCGAAGTTCACCTGCAGATAAGGTGAACTTCGCTCAACTTCTGTCCAGATGCAATGTGATAACGTTCCTATTAAAGTGTTATTTTCCGTTTCCGATAGTAGTCTTCCGTTTCACTACTATCACAGGCTGATTCTTTTCAAGAATGTATGTAGATCAGGAGTGTCAAAGATAAGGCCTTGTAGCCGGAATCAGCTGGGTAAAGAGTCCAATCCTGCCCGACTGCATGGCTTGGGTGAAGAATGGCATAGATTTTGGCTTTTTAATGATGTTGTCTTAAGTGTTATAGCATTTGCTACATTCATACTACATCAAAGTACTATTCATTACTAATAGAAAACCAAATGACAGAAAAGTTCCTGTTTTTACTCTACCTACCTTAGAAATATAAAGCAGAGAAAGTTTTTCAGTAAGAA
Source organism: Mchenga conophoros (assembly GCF_057382185.1). Classification (NCBI taxonomy): domain Eukaryota; kingdom Metazoa; phylum Chordata; class Actinopteri; order Cichliformes; family Cichlidae; genus Mchenga; species Mchenga conophoros. The sequence goes on from NC_140539.1 coordinate 13,611,259, forward strand.
AAATAAACTTTGTTTTATAATTACAAGACAGTCTGGGCAACGAGCTACAATAACCTTTTCTGCACTTTATACTTTTTTTCCCTTCCAGTTCATGCCCAGTTATGTAGCACCAAATCACAACAAGAGTTGCCTCAAGGTACTTTATATTGTACGGTAAACATCCTACAATAATACAAAGAAAACTCCAACAATCAGATGACCCCCTATAAACAAGGACTTTAACAGGAAGAAACCTCTGGGAGAACCAGGCTCAGGGAGGACGGTTCTGCTGTGACTGGTTGGGGGTGAGGGCAGGAAGTCAGGACAAAAGACATGCTGTGGAAGAGAGACAGAGATTAATAACAAGTATGATTAAATGCAGAGTGGTGTTTAAACACATAGTGAGTGAAGAAGAAACACTCATTGCATCATGGGAAGCCCCGCAGCAGTCTAGGCCCATTGCAGCAAAACTAAGGGAGGATTCAGGTCACCTAATCCAGGCCTAACTATATGCCTTTAAAAAAGGGAATGTTTTAAAGTTTTATGAAAGTTTAGAATTTTAATAAAGCAGTACTTTTTTTATCGTGTAGAAAAACTTCGACGTGTGATTGAAATTGCACTTCTTTTTCTTACATTACGATATCTCAGGGTTCAAATGTGTGGTTAAACTTCTTTACACTGACATAAAGGGGACTTTGACTGGTTACCCCTTGAGGTGAAGGTTGTTGTGATTTGATAGATTACAAATGAAACTGACTGGAACTGATGTGGCCACCTGGAGATCAAAGGCCTGTATTTGGCCCACAATGTAGGATCAGTTTTACATCCCTGACATCAATATTGAAATTAATTATGCAAAAGGGAGCATAAAGGTTTATACTAACTGCTTGTAAATTTTCTTGTTTTTAGAAAAAAAAGTCATGATCATGACAAAATACCGAGTTAAGTGCAGTAAGTATAAGAGCGCTACAATATAATAAACCTAAGAAACAGCCACGCATTCTGGTCCATTATACTGTGTTTACCGTGGAGAGAGTGAAAGTCATGAATCGTGATCAGTGGTATTTGTATACTGTTGGGTATAGTAGACAAACCCATTCCAATGCAGCATATAAAGGAGTGTCTGCTGAGCTGCAGGCTAGGCCTGGCTTGCCACATGGAGGAGCAGGAATAATAAGAAGTGAGATTGAAGGTCATTAAGGGCACACAGATTTGTTTGTTGCACAATTGTGGCTGATACGCACATATATATATATATATATACACACACACACACACATATATATGACGAGCCTATGTAAAATTTTTATTTAGCCCCTAAGGGTAAATAATAAGGCAGTGAGCTCACTGCGTATAGAGAGGAACATATGCAATAATATGCTTATAGCTGCTCGTATGACACAAATACTGAAAAGCAGACACAGCCACAGCGCATAAACATGTATATAAAGTACGTTGTAGACAAAAACACAGACCAGGATCTTTGAGCAGATGTTCTGTGGTTGTAGTGATCAGATGGACACTGTTTTATCTGTCCTGGAGACAGCATAACGGTTGTAGGATGCTTGAGTAAATCTGGCTTCTGCCATCTGTCCCAGTGACTCCCTGTACACAGACTGGATCTCACAACACGATACAAACAATCAGAAGGGCCCTTTGATGGGACGAAATCTTTGTGAAAGTGCCATGTCAGCAAAGACTGAGAATGTTCCAGGTTTTTAGAGTGAGAAAGAACTAATTTCAGTGCTATCTGAAATCATTCCTACCACTCTTATGAAACTTACTTAAAGATCAAGCTACAGTTCAACTCAGCAGAAACGCTGAAAACATGGATTAACGACTAGTCTAGTTTTGATTTTAAATTACTTTCTTATATGTTTTTGTTTGCATTTGTCAGTGACTCTTCTCATGAATCCCAATTAGCTAGTGGAGGCCTCAGGAAGTAATTTCTCCAAGTAGTGGTAAAAAAAAAAAAAACAGTTGTTGTGTTGTTTCCACTTACATTTTTAAAAATGTTTTTGCCAGATTGAAGGAGAAAGACGTATCCTTTTTTACCGTTTCCTTTTCTTAACCGTTCTTTAAAGGCCTATATAAACGAAACTCTGTAGAAAAAAATTGCGAGTCCAGTTACACATTACACCTACACAAGCTGCTGGGCCACAGAAACCCATACCCCGAAGCATCTGGTGCACCGTTTTTGTGCTGATGTTAATGCCAGAGGACGTCTGAACGCCTCAGCACTCGGCGACCCTGCTCTATGACTTCATGTAGTCTTCCACTTCATGGCTGAGATGCAGGGGTTCCTAAACTTGTCCACTTTGCAGTAATACTGCTTACAGCCGATGGTGGAATATGCAGGGGGAAAGAAATATTTAAAATATTAAATATGATAAACTTGCAGCAGCAGCAGCCTTTTACAGTACTACACTCGAATTTAGTGAGCTCTTTAGAACGATCCATTCTATCACAAGGAATGAAGTGTGCAGGGCTGGGTGCTTGATTTTACACACCTGTAATCATGTAGAAAATGTATAGAAAACAACAAAATTTAAAGATTCAGAGTATTGGGGCAGCTGATTACAATTACAGCTGATGAAATATGTGTAAGAAAAAGCTTTTTTTTCAAATTTTACCTTGTCAGAGCAACAAAATCAGTTTTATAATATAATGGTTCTCTATGGTATTGTTGTTAATAGTGATGGTGAAACAGCGTGAAAAACTGAACACTGAAACCAGGGGATCTTTTTTCCTAACAGTGTCAGACCTGTGATGAGAGAATTATTATAATAATAAAAATATATTTTATTTGTGGGCACCTTTCACAACACCCACAGACTCCTTGCAAGGAGTTAAATACCAAAATCACAACTAATTTGAAAAACTAGCAGACAACCACAATTAGTTTCATGTAATGTTGTTTCTTTGTAAAAGCTTAAAAAGCGCTTATGAGAAGAGTCTCAGGGAAGAAACTGAAACGTCCAGTGCAGGGGATCTCAGTCTAATTTATTTAAACTACAAATCAGGAAGAGCCAGCTCTTTGCACCATTTGACTGAGACAAAATTCAGCTTGCAGCCAGCAGCCTCTCCTGCAGGCATCTTGTTCATGACCTTTCAAATGATTGCTGATTAAGAGCACTCAGCCGCCTCCAATGGGGGAGATGAGTGAAGCGAGGAGAGCAGAGGAGAGGTGGAGGAGGGCTGCCCTGTCTAAACAACTGTGTGTAGTGAGATTTTCATTCAGTGTTTACAGTCTTTTCTATCAGCTGAACACACAAACACACACACACACACTGCTGAGATAGAAAGTTATCAGTCTGTCAGTTAGTGTTTTTTCAGTAAACACGCACACTGTTAGACTTTTCATCGCCACTTTACGGTAACATACTGGTGTCACTGTTGCCAGCGTCATACCGTGACGCCGTGTTACGGTAGCTTACCGTTCTGCAGGATGATACCGTTTTTTGCTGGTGTGGTATAATACTCTTGGACAAATTATGGTAACGCACAGTAGCCTTTTTTACGGTATCTGTCGTTGTGTCGTAAATTACGTCAACAAAGTAACATCATACTGTGATTAAGAAATTGGTATACTACCGTTTATTCACGGTATGTCACTGTAAGCCCGCTGCAAGGTAATACACTGCAATATATTAACCAGTAACTTACCGTTATCACGCATCATCAGTACCAAAAATATTCATCTCTGCTAGAGGATACAGTGTCCCAACAGGCGGTCATTTACTGTTTAACAGGTCGTAATTTACCGTAATTTCAGTTAACAGTAACATACTGTAAGAGACTGGAGGGTTCCAAAAAAACACACACACACAAAATATAATTCATGTGCTTTACACCACTTTATTTCAATTCAGATTTTTCCCTGCTGAAATACACATTTCCAAAATCAAAAACTGAAAAGAACTGAAAACATATTTTCATTGAGGAAGCACTTGTTTTTACTAAACCATGTAATCCATTATTTCCTCAGATGGTTGTACAAACAATAACGATATTATGTCATATCCATATCATGGCAGACAACATATGCTCAAGTGTTGGGTTTCCTTACTTATATTTTGTAGGGTCTTAAACCTACAATGTGAAGTGCCTTGGCATTCATTTTGTTGGCACCATGCAAAAAAACTGAATTGTAATGAATATAATATCAAGCCCCACACTTCTGCCTTTATATACACTTTATATACACACCAAAATACTGGCTCACCACCAAATCAATGCACAAAACAGGGTCCACAAGGACATGGATGAGCGTGTGTGGTGTGAAGGAACTTGAGTGACCTGCACTGAACCCTGATCTTGCTTTGTGGACTGAGTTCATTGATTTGTAGGGTGAGCCAATACATGTGACAATTAAAGTGTAAGTAGCTGAAATAATTTTTAACAAATGGGTAAAAGAAGGGAAAAAAATCAAAACTATTGCACTCAAAAAACCTATTGGACAGAGACAGCATCTTGCAAGATGGCAAGAGGGCTTGTCTTCATTGTTGCTCGTCTTGTGTAAATGTCCAGAAAGCATGGGCCATGGATCATCTGTGGAGACATGGGTAACAGCACATTGGTCACTTAAATTATACATGAAATTCACTAAAAATGGCAAAAACAGTTACCTAATTTGAAGTTCTCCACTCAAATTCAGTAAGCCGCTGGAGGAAAGTTGTGACATGAGGGTGAACAACCTTTCGCTTCACAGTGGTCCCAGTCCTTCTGCTTGTCCCAACCTTGGAGGTACATTTGGCCGTGTGACCCTTGTGGTAACTGGATAAATTATTAAAACTATTAAACAATAAAAAAAAAAGATAGTCCAAGCATTAGCGCTTGCTGTTACAAGACGTCCAGGGGATGTGGTGCAGTAACAAAAAAGTGTCCAGGTTGAAAAAGGAAAAGACAGTAAGGCAACCTGGAAATTACACTGTATTTTTTAAGTTAAACTTGGTGGTCTAGCTGCTTTTCCTATCAAAAGAAAGAAACACAACAAAAGCTAGACGCTGCTCTTTTAAACAGGAAGAGCAAGTCACGAATAGTTAAATGATCAACACCCTCCTCACAAGCTCCAACACAGAGCCTCTCTGGCCCTGGAGCCCTTCTCTCTCTGGCCTCGGGTGAGCAGAGTCAGCTTCACAGACGCCTGTCACCCAAAGCTAGAAAGACAAAATCACAACAGGCCCTGATAGAGCCGTAACACTGACCATCTTTACAAACACTGTATTTGTTATAATTACTTTTAATAAATAAATTATGCATAATTATTGTATGGATTATGGTCAATTGCAATGTGAATACATTTTGATTAAAATGGAAAATGGCCTAAACATATGACAAATGAATTAACTTGTCAGTTGATGTTAGGGTGAGATCCATTCATGCGTCCATTCACCTCTGCTTGTCCTTGTTAGGGTGAGCTGCTCAGTGGAAACATATTACAGCTGCTGTCTATTATCTTCATAAATTATTGATCATGTGGTGCTTAGTTCTGGCCACCTGACAATGTCAAAGCATCATCATTAATCCCCATAATCGTACAGAGCACTCTGATCTTGGATTTAACTGACGTCGCATCCAAGGCAGGCTTCTCGAATTAGTACATCTCTAGTGTATGGACCTGTATGAACTTTCTCTACATAGGAAAAAACTGCTATAACATGATTGAAAACAGGGTTTTATTTAAGATATATTTCCACTCCAACTTTGTTTTTTTAAGAAGATATAAAGCTTCTCATGTTTTAATCCTGGTTATTTTCTCCCTTGCTTAAAGCAGAGTTTTTAGCCACAACACTTGACACATCTTGACCTCCGTGTCTTTTAGTGTTGCGAGGCTGAAAGAGTTCATCTCTCTCTTTTTTTTGTAATGTTAACTAATGACTACTTTCATTTCCAAAATATCACTCCCAAACAAAGCAAAGGCTATGTTTTCATAATGGGGGAAAGAAAAAGACCTCTAGGGTTTAAACCAAAGTTCCACTTCTGTGGATAAAGAATATTGTGTACCCAGCAAATGTTTACTGAAACATGAAAGCACATTACTGGGTCGTATCAGATGGGGAAAAAATGAAGAGGAAAAAAAACCAACAACCAAAGGAAAGACGCTGGATGTTTGATGAAGCATTGATGAGAGGGTGAGAAAGAGAGAATGAGTCAGCAGCAGCTTGCCCGCACTCTTCCTCTCTACGGACAGATGCTTTCCTAAGATTAATATTCCCACTCAGGGTTTATTCGCCTGTGTTATCCCCACACTCACCAGGTGATTTCACGCTTCGTGAGCATCCAAAAAGCCCCCTTTTCTCTGCAGCCGGGAGTCCAGCCTGTCACCGATTTTAATAAATGATATTGATAAACCGCTCTCGTGGCTCCGAGTGTAACGGGAGTCTAAACTTAGCCCGTCGAGGAGCGAGCATTGATCTGACTGTTTACGCACACCCCCGTGCCATTCACAGCGTTTCTTCATCAATTATTAAGCTTCGGAAATCTTTACAACTAATGCCTTTCTCAGATCAGTCATAATTAACTCGTGGCCAGTTGTGGGCACCTTATTCTGTATGAAAGGCACCGGCAGTCATTACAGCCAGCTCCGTTCACTGTGCCCTTAATTGATCACAGATTTAATAGGTGGCAATGAATTATAAATCACTGATTCCACTGATGTCTCACAGAGGCGTGTGGTGTCCTTTTTTCTCAGTCCACAGGTAGTTGAATGGACTTCAGACAGTCCAAGATATTGATCTGTGGGAGGTAATTTCATAGCATATGCATGGTTGACCAAATGTCAGAGTTGTGGCTGTGTGTGCGTCTTGTGTTACATGCTTAAGAATATGTGAGGATCAGCATGTGGAAGATGTGTGCAAGTCATTACCTCTTATTATTTGAGACCGGACCTTTAAATCCTCAGACATAAATGCATCTGATAATTATATCTGAATCCAGACCCCTTTCTCACACACGACAAATCTTTTTGTTTTGTGCCACTTGAAGCTGCATTAAATCTTTCAGTGTAGAGAAACTGAACCGTTAACAACCACGGTGAAGGCATCAGCATCAATCAAACGTACATTTTCAGTGCTAGTATCTGTATGGCACTGGAAGTATGGCATCAATCGACTCCTAGCACATCTTTAGACAAGATTTTTTGGGAAGCTTCATTTACGCAATGCAGTATCCTGACTTTACACATAACAACAATTTGGTGTTTTGGTTTTTTAAACCTCTGTTAAGTACGTCCTAATGATCCAGCACTCCAGTACTGGACAGTAATGATCTCCATCGGTGCCACATTTTTATCATGTTTAGCAGCTGATGATTTACAGTCCCTTAATTAAACAAACCCTGCCTTCTTTTACTGGCCTTATTAAACATGACAAATGACACAGACAGCATAGTTAACCTTTGAAAGATATCTTTTTTTGGCTCCTTTTACTAAACTCTCCCATAATTATGGCACTGTCTTGACCTTTAATGACTCTGTTACCAGTAAGAAACAGTAATTGAATTGTTGAGTCAAAGCATCTGGTAGTCCATTTGTTCTCGGTGGTAATTGTAAATGTTAGCTGAGGTCTGCTTTGGTGTTGGCAGGGTTTCTTCGTGGCTGCTGATGCACATGCCTAACAGCAACGTTGACTAAACAGATCGGCATCCCTCTGTGACCGCTGCACGCTTGTTAAATGACATATTAAAAATTCATTTTAAAAAATCACATTTCTTTGTTTTTTTCACTGGTGTTGATTTAGATCAATGTTTTTCACGCTGTAGTTGTTTAGTTAGTTTGGAACATTTAGGTGGAAAATCCCAAACCAAAGCACTTTTTTACTTTTCTTGTACTCTTGTTACAATGCAATATCTCATACTGTATTTGGGTGTTTCATTCATCATCAAACAACTGTTTGTTTTTGAGGAACCAGCGAACACTTAGAAACTGAACAGTGACATGCTTGAGCTGTCAGTGTTCATGAAAAAAGTACAGCTTATATCATGGCTCACTGCCACATGCATAGACTTCCTATAAACTCGGCAAGAGAGCGTACTGTAACTATACAATATAGTTACAGCTGCTAGCTTATTCACAGAGAGGCACCACCAGGGGGGTTTCCTGGTGACCAGGAAGGCACTAAACTATGGTGTGATAGTTTTAGTCTTTTCATTAAAACATCATTTTGTTAATTAAGAATTAGAGGATCTTTTAGTTTTAGTTTTAACTAGTTTTAGTTTAGGCAACTAATTATCATAGTTATTGGACTAAATCTAAAGTTGATTCAGTGTTTTTACCAGCGAGAGTTGCTCCACACAGTTTACAGAGCGTCTTAATTTTCTTTAACATGAAATGCCAAATGTGTCCTCTCACGCTTTTTGTCATTTTGTCCCTTTTTCGTGAGGAACACGGAGCATCCGAGAAAAACTTGTTAGTTATCGTCTTGTTTTTGTCAGAAAAAAAGTTTGCTGACAAAAACTAGATGGTGAAAATTATTGGTCGCCGCTTTACAACATGGTAATCACAATCAGCACAGTGATTTTCTAAATGCTGACTTTATGCTCAAACTGCACACCACATGCCTACCAGTGGTGTGAACTGATTGCTTGCGTGTGAATGTTAGAAATGTTAAAAAGCCACTTCTCTGCTCCGTGAAGAAGATTAGGGTGGACAGACGCTAATCAACTGCCAAGAGAGACCAAAGTGATGGACAGAGAGAGGTTTACATTCAGAGTAGGAGGTGGCAGCAAGATCGTGGACAGAGAAGCAGATGGGGAAATAGGGAGAGAGAGGAGGAGGAAATATAAATTGAGTCTTTGGTTCAATTTGTCTCTTATATTTTCAATGATTTTGTTTTTAATTTTTTGCTGCTTTGGGATTTGTCACATGTAGATTGGACTACATTTAAAAACTGCTGATATTCCATCATCTTAATCTTAATGTATGCAATTTAGATTATTATGCATTAAATACAACTTACTATATTATTCACCAGCTGGCCTGTCACTGACTTGGCTCAAACAAAGCTGCAGCTAGCCCAAACCTGCCGGCATCCTCCCAGCAGTAGACCGGAACCACAATCTGTCACCTCCACCTGCACTTACTGTAGTACAGTGCAGCCCTGTGCAGCACACAGCCTCCCCTGGCATCTTTCATGTCTCCCCACCCTTCATTAATTCCTCATACAACCTTTAGTGCACCATTTCCACAGGTTTTCCCTGAAACTGTTCAGCATCGACATCGACTTCCAATTCTTTTGCCACATTCCTCTATATGTAGACAAATCTACTTTGATTGACCTAATTCTAACAAATGTCCCTCATAAGTTTCTGTCTCTAGGCGTGTTTTGTAATGATTTAAGTGATCGTTGTGTAGTTGCTACCAGTAGGAACACTAAAATCCCTAAATGTAAACCGCGTATCATCTGTAAAAGAAATTTTAAAATATTTAATGAGCAAGCGTTTCATTATGACTTGTCTATGGTAAATTGGGAAAACTTGAGTCTGATACCAGACATCCATCTGGCTTGGGCTTATTTTAAAGAAATTTTTATGAAGATTTTAAATAAGCATGCACCTGCCAAAAAATTTAGGGTCAAGGGACGGGAGAACCCTTGGTTTTCATCGGAATTATCAGAGTCCATCCATCAGCGTAACGTGGCATGGGCAAAAGCTAGGAAAAACGATTCCCTGACTGACTGGTTAGACTTCAGGAAATTAAGAAACAAATGCACGACACTTATCAAGAAGGCTAAGTCAGAATATTATTTATCTGTTACTACAGAAAACCTCAATAACCCTCAGAAATTTTGGAAAGTAATTAAGTCCTTATCTATAAATAAAATATCACAGGCTCTTCCAAAATTCATTTTAAAAGATTCTGTCCCAGTTTATGACAGAACTGAGGTCTTAAACAGCTTTAACAAGCACTTTGTAGCTACTGGTTTTTTATTTAACTCTGTTGGAGCAGCCCCCATGATTCCCTGCACAGAACCCCAAACATATATTGGGGAGCTTTTTGATTTTTCTCCTTTTTCTGTCCAGGAAGTGCATAAAGCTCTTAAAGCCTTAGATCACAGGAAACCCCCAGGGCCAGACTTAATAGAGCCCTATTTTCTGAAAATAGCAGCTGATTACATTGCACAACCTCTTACGATCCTTTTTAATCTTTCAATCCAAAATAAAGAAATTCCACTTGTTTGGAAGTCTGCTTTTGTTACGCCAATATTAAAAGGAGGCGACCCGGCCATTTTGACTAATTACAGGCCAATATCAAACTTGTGTGTTTTGGCAAAAGTCCTTGAGTCTCTCGTCAGTGAGCAATTAAAAGAGTTCTTGTACTCTAATGAAGTTCTTTCAAAACTACAATCTGGGTTCAGAAAACAGCATAGTGCTGTCACGGCTGCCACAAAAGTGATAAATGACATACTTGTTGCTCTTGATAAAAAACAGCACTGTGCTTCTCTCTTTATCGACCTGTCAAAAGCTTTCGACACTGTGGATCACGCCATTTTAAAGCATAGGCTTCTTTCTTTGGGGCTGTCTAGACATGTTGTCTCCTGGTTTACTAATTATTTGAGTGACAGGACTCAATGCATTAAATGTGAAAATCTGTGCTCAGAACTTTTGAATATTCACACTGGGGTGCCACAGGGTTCAATTTTAGGACCTCTGCTGTTCATCATGTATATAAATGATTTGGGACAAAATGTGTCCAATGCTAGTATGCATTTTTATGCTGATGACACAGTTATTTATTCCTTTGGCTCAAACTTTGAAAAGGCAATAGAATCGTTGCAGAAAGCTTTTGACGTGGTTCAGCACACACTTCTGGAGCTGAAATTGGTTCTCAATGCTGAAAAGACAAAGCTAATGTTGTTTTCAAACATGAAGAGATTTCCTCAAACTGTCCCCTTGGTGTCCACTCTTGAGGGAAACCTCATAGAAGTGGTGCATACGTATAAATATCTTGGCTTTTTAATTGATGATTCTCTGACCTTTAAACCTCACATAGACAATCTTGTGAAAAAACTCAAACTAAAATTGGGATTTTTCTTTCGAAACAAATTTTGCTTTTCTTTTGAGACAAAAAAGCGTCTTGTAAATGCTACATTTTTATCTGTTTTAGATTATGGTGATCTGCTGTACATGAATGCTTCCGCCCAGTGTCTTCATAAGATTGACTCAGTTTATCATGCCTCCTTACGGTTTATTACAAACTGTAGGGCCTTGACCCATTGTTGTGATCTGTACGCTCGAGTGGGATGGCCTTCGTTGTCCTCCAGGAGGTTTGCTCACTGGTGCATCTTTATTTATAAGGCCCTGCTTGGACAAATGCCCACCTACATTTGCGATCTGCTCACACGGAGAAGTACTGTTTCTTACAGCCTGCGTTCAAGCGATCTTTTATTGCTCAATGTTCCATTTGCCAGAACTGAACTGGGAAAGAGGGCTTTTACTTATGCTGCCCCTTTCACATGGAACATGATGCAAAAAGACTGGAAGATAGCAGATCTTATTTCATTAAATGCTTTTAAGTCCAGATTGAGAGAGCCAGAGAAAAATGTTTTTAAAATGTAAGTGTTATTTATAATATGTATGTAACTTTGTAATTTCAACGTGTTGTCGCCTCTTGGCCAGGACTCCCTTGCAAAAGAGGTTTTTAATCTCAATGGGACTTTTCCTGGTTAAATAAAGGTTAATAATAATAAAAAAAAATGTAGTAAGTAAGAGCTTTAAAATACATGCATACAATATCTTGACTGAATTTTAAGTTTATAATGAAAGTCCCAAAATGTGTGGTCTCAGTTCTATAATTAAGATCGATGACGTGACTGTGGCACTCACTTGACACCACTGGGGTCTACCAGCTCTCATGATTCTGGCCCAAAACATGACTCCACCACCTCCTTACTGACGTCGCAGCCTTGTTGGGACATGGGGACCATCCACTCACCAGTAAACAAGGCTGTTTGAAAATTAATCTTCATGTATTCCTGGGCCCACTGCAACTGTTTCTTCTTGTAAGTATTGGTTAGAGGTGGCCGAATGGCAGCTTTATACACGAATGCAAGCCTTTTGAGGTTCCTACCCTTTGAGGTTCGTGGGACTCCAGAGGCACTAGCAGCTTCAAATACCTGTTTGCTGCTTTTTAATGGCATTTTAGCAGCTGCTCTCTTAATCCAATGAATTTGTCTGGCAGAAACCTCATTATGCCTTTATCTGCACAAACCTGTCTGTGCTCTGAATCAGCCACAAATTTCTTCACAGTATGATGATCACGCTTAAGTTTTTGTGAAATATCTGTTTTCATAGCAAGCCATTGCACTATTTGACACTTTTATGCAGCAGAGAAGTAATCTTTCTTTTCCATATTGCTTGAAACCTGTGGCAAGCTTCTTAAGTAGTTTTGCTTTAATTGGGCTCACCTGGGAAACTAATTATTATTATTATCAGTGATCCAAACAGCCCTGAGGCACAATACCATCCATGAGTTTAATGCAGAATAGTTTGAAACTTGGTGAATGGCTTGAATGTTGGAATTGACCAGCAAATAATAAACATTTCAAACAATCAGTCTTTATTTTTTCCAGGCTCATAGTTCATAGAAATGAAGCAAATTTCCGTCCATTAAGATCTCGTTCTCAAACGTGTTTGGCCTCCAAAAAAATTTATACATTTAACATTTTACTTCCACTGAGTAATCTCTGTCTACTGACCTTATTACAGACAGTAAGATTATTATCTGACAGTTTCAACTCTGAAAAGCTTTGATGTTTGTCCTTCTTGGTTCTACAAAATATTACAGCGCTGTTACAGGCATATCTGACCTCATGCTACACATAAGTAGAACATACATGTGAAGGAGCTGCTGGAGACCACACCATCATCTGCATACATAATATGGTTCACTAAAATATTACAGCCTCTCAATTTCTTTGTCAAGCCATTAACATGACCGATAACATTTTCACCGTCAAAGTGTTTTAGTGTGCAGCCCATGTGACACTAATTGAACATTTATTTTCAGTCCATAAAAGTGTACTAAAAATATTTTTTATTGTATTTCATTATTTGTTTAACGTATTTTGAATGATACTGCATGTACGTTGAAATGACCACTCACCGTTGACACTGAAAAGCAGATGCAGCGACCCTCCCCATCGTTGACCTTTTCATGCGATTATTATGATCAGGTTCCATAATCATAATTTCATTTTGTGATGAGAACACAGGTGGAAAGAAAGATGGATGGAAAGGTTGAACGTAATTAAATATGGAGTAGCTGAAGTGAGTGGGTACTGCGATTACTCCTATTAGCAAGGTCATTATCTTCAATTGCTTCCAAGAACTGATTGTCAGTGAATTCTGTTTCTTGTTCTGTCTTCCAGCATGTTTATGTTTTAAAGGAAGAACTTACTCAAAGACACGTCCAGATGTATTCAGCAGCTGTGAGTGGCTGTGATGGGGATGGAGTGCTGTACGGCTGACTGACCTAGCCCACTTAGCAAGAAAGAGCCCATGTTCAGTTTCCTGGTCTAAGCACAACCTTGATGCAGGAGGGAACCTAAAGAAATCACCCCTGGGTCAAAACTTCATGTTGATTTGCTGAAAGGGAAAAACTGAGCAGCTTTTCTCCTTTTGTGGTCATGACCTGTCAGGGAACTGAAGCCCTGCATGGATACCACTGTCATCACCCACACCATCACCGTCATCATGCTATTTAAAGACTTAATTCTCTATTCCAGTATTGCTGCCGATACTGCTTGGTCATAGACAAGTTAGTATAAATATCTTATCAATGGAGAACAGTTCTAGGAAACCAAATAAGCGTTATTGATTAGTCTAACAGTTGAATTTTATGAAAGTGTATCATTTGATCTATTAAATGTTGAAAAATAGTTTGTCTCCCTCCTGTTTAAGGTGATGTCTACAGATGCTTTGTTCAGCCAACAGGAAAGCAGACAATTCTCTGGTAGGAGGAGCTAACAACTGCTTAGCCCGTTATTTTCTGTCAATTTTTTCGACAAATTGATTCATTGTTTCAGCTGTAATTTGATTGTTTCATTCAAAAAGCACTCTAATGATTTTCCTTTAGTGAGTAGATGATCAGGGCAGGGAAGGAAGCTCACTCGTCAACAGATTTTGCCCTGTGCCTCTTTATTTAGCTAAAGAAAGCCACAATACCTGAATATGTATCAAGTAACCCTGTCGAAAAAAAGAAAAAAAGAATGAACTTTAAATCCAAAAGATGCTGAAAATTAAAGTAGTTTTTTTCTCTCATGAATCTGCAGTAGGATATGAGCCCTGGGAGTGTGGGACCTTAGAAATGTAGAAGGTAGTGGGGATGCAGAAGCTAATACATGGAAACTAGAAGCTGTAGTGTTAGTAGCACATAGAGGGACTGATGAGTTGAGGTGGGATTTAAACACTCCAAATAGATAGATGAGTGTCAAGTGTGCGAGTTGATTAGCAGAAAGGTTGGACCCATGCCCAGACGGACATTCACAGAAAGATGGACAGGAAAACAGACCAGAGAAAAACAATAAGGATGAGATCCTGCTAAAAGAAACATAAGGGCAGTGAAGGTGACCGCTCATTAGGATTGGGCGATTTGCTCCGTAGCCCAATCGTCCTATAGGCCCCCTGTGGCATTGCTGATGATTGATAACATTGCCGCCAGGAAGCAGAGGAGCCTACCATTATGGTAGCAACATCCAGTCAGTGTAATGTATGATGTGTGGCTCAACAAAACACAGCTTGGTGAAAGCGAAATATCCACACTAGGTTGTTCACACTACAAATAAAATGTGACAGCAAACTCGCTCTAGTATGAACGGTTCACGCCCCTCAAAAGAAGACGTCACACATAACGCGCTCTGTTTACGTGCTCTGTTTACAAGCTCTGTTTATGGAAGTAAAAATGGCAGCTGCAGAGCAACTACTAGGTGTTGTTGCAGCAGTCTATCAATTTCTCCCCATATGCTAATAATAATGTATACTTTATTCATCCCCATGGGGAAATCACTCTCTCTGCATGTGCCCCATTCACTCAGCGAAGCAGCAGGCAGCCACTAAGTAGCAGGGAACAGTATCTTGCTTAGGGATAGCTCAGGGTAGCCATTCAGTGGATTCAAACCCCCAACTTTCTGAGCATGGGGCGACCACTCTACCTACTGAGCTATCCCTGCCCTTTAATAAAGTCCAAAACCTCAGTTTCTAATAAAGTTTTTATCTGTCTTGTGTGAAACTTGTATGAAAAGCATACAGGAGTGAAAGCAGATATAAGATCCCTTGAAAGATTATATAAATGAAACTTGTATGTTTTGGATACTTCCTAAAACAATATATGAAAGTAATGAGAAAGTGGCTACTTTCATGAGTAAATCATATAAGCCGTATATGATTCACTATATGAAGTAAGCCAAATCTTATGCAAGTCTTTTATAAGTTTTTTCTATTTCTTTTCTTTTGGGTTGACTCGCTCCGTCTCCAGTTTCCGCCACCATGCTTTCTCGTTTGTCTTCTCTGGCACTGTTAATTGGCGTCTGTCTTGTGTCAGTGACTTAAAAGACAGATTTAATGCGACATGACCATTCGAACAGCAGTCGCTTTCTAAAACATCAGATATGTATCGGATTCAGTACCACATACGAAAGTGACCCAGGTTGGATTTGAAAATATCAGATTTATGCTGTTCACACTGTCATACCATGATCGGATATGAGTCGCATAGGGTCAAAAAAGTCGGATTTGATGCGCTTTCGCCTGCACTGTGAATGTAGCCTTAGTCAACATGGTAAGTGATCGTAAGTGACCAGGTATCAGGTGAACAGCAATAACGTTATTAAGTCATGACATTTACAGCACTTATATTTTTTTAATATACTCCCGATTCAGACTTCTGAGGACAATCTTTGTAGACCCTACGACAAAACTCATGTAAGTGGCCGACGTCGTTGCCTGTATTTATGCTTGTGCTGGCATTAGTGTAGTTACTACTGTGTAGATTTCCCCATGAAGCATAAATCATAAAGGCATACAAATATACTAACTTCACTGTCCCTCCTTACACAAAGGTACATTTTTCACCAACATACTTTACCGGTGGGGATAAATGTCAAGGAGACGCACAAAGGTGGTCACATCAGTCAGTTCAGCGGTCATTAATGTCTTCCTGTTTTTTCTCCCATTTGATGATAGTAATGATGCATCACTGTAGTTGCTCCACACATACATGGTTATATGTCGGTTTTATGTGGAAGGTGCAAAATGAAACTATATATCCCTTATTATGAATCTGAATATGAAGATAACTTAATGCATCACTGGGGAAGTGGGATCAAATTTGCTTCAATTGGCCAGCTACAGCCATTAACTTTGACCATCATCAATCCCTGACATCACTGTCCATCAGCAAAACCCCGCTGTTCATGTGGAATAATAATAAAAGTGAAAAAAGGGATTTATTGATTTGATTGTATGAGCATATAGCGGCTCAGTTTTAAGATGAAATGGAGCAGTTAATTTAGTTTTACTGAAAAAAGTACAGATATTTAATTTGAAGAAGGTGCTGTTATTTGGATTTTAACAGGTTCTGTTTCAGTGTTTATTAACTGAGGATTAGCGGCCAGTCCTGCCCAATTTTGCTTGACATAGAAAGCATGACTGCTGTTTTTTTTTCTTGCATGTTCTGCAATAATCTGTGATCCAGACTTCAAAGCAGAGGTACAAAAAGTCCACGCACGAACTGTGGGTAGAATTCAATGACACTTCCAAGCTCATTTCTATTCTGATAAGGCTTTTTTACGTATTTACTGACTGAACGTTCACCGTGAACCCACAGGCACCCCCCTCACAAGTTCACGGTTGAATTCTTCGCACTCCTGATGTTCTAAAAATACCTTTTTAACGTCACAACTGCTCAGATTCATCATCGCATCTTCTCCTCTCACGTGAGATATTTCTGTCACTAAATTAAAAATACCCCTGCTGTGGCAGGCTTTTGACAGAGGGCATGTACTCCAGCTGATTCTTATCTAATTTGGTTTTTACTTTGGGCCTTTGTCAGATGTCTGCCCTCTGTAGATGAGAGCAGCCTGCACTTTCATCTCCACTTTAGTTGTTCTTCCATCTGTTATTTTAAGAAAGTGTGCAATGGATTAGTTCACCCCCCTGAAAAGCCTTTGGATTAAGAGGTGTGGAGGATGATGGAGAAGATGATGAAGGGTGGAGAGTCAGAAGGGGAATGAGAAAGAGGAAGTGGTGTAAAGAAAAAGGGAAAACATTAACAGCGCAAAGACATCTTTCCTGTTGGTGTTGGGTAGTCAACATCTGTGAAGCTTCAGGTGCAACAGTTTGTGTTGTGTGCTGTTACGTGTTGTTTGTCATATTTCTGCTGGCTCCTCTGGAAAACGCTAAAACTGACTCGCTGTTGCTATGCGACTGTTTAAAACTGTTTCAAGCCAGTTTTGAACCCCAGCGATCCTTGCTGGAAAAATTCAATGCTGAAATCTTCAAAACCATCAGTACCCTGCATGCTGAGGCTGAATGTTAAATGTGTGAATACCAAATAGTGCTGTCAAGATACTTTGACTTTCTATTACAAACAAAGAAGAAAGAAAATTACCAGCTTTTTAGTGCAGGGTCATTCCATATACAGTCAATCCAATCTAGAAAAAGTTCCCACATCTTCAAAATCAGCTGGGGATTTTGGTACAATAACTTTTGGACATTTAATGAAGCCATGTGAAATTTACTTTCATATAACGAATGAAAAAATGGTTTCAAACCCAAATATAAAATGCAGAACTTGTGAACACGACTTTCCCTTCCATAAGCTACATTAAATGCAGCATGACAGAGAAAACCACACAACCTCTCCAAACATTCATCACCAAACCTTTCACAATTCAATGATATTTCCATTTAATTTTACAGGGGCAATGTAATATTTCCAGTACAGAGAATCAGGTTTGTGTATCATTTTTAGGCCTAGACTATGTTAAAACAAAATACACACACAATACTGGATTGGTCCAATAATTTACACTAGGGCTGCAGCTATTGATTATTTTAGTAACTGAGTAAGCTATTGATTATTCCATCAATTGTTTAAATATTCAGATAGGAAATACTTTTGTCTTATTAATGAATGAAGAATGAACTGGTTCTAATTTTCGCAATGTTTTAAAGTTTAACTTCACATCTGTCAGAATAAACCTAAACCCTTTGTGTGTATATTGAAATTACCTGAAATTACCTTTAAAGAAAACACTTTCTCAAATGCAAAAATATATCAATAATCTCAAGTACAGTAAAAGGTCAAATCAGATTAGATAAGATATACATATAATCTAAATAAGGCATAAAAAATGTATCTTTACTCTGTCTTTATGGGAGGCTTTGTGATTTAATAGGAGACAGGTTTTTGGCGTAGACATTAATGTTAATATTAATAATAATTCACAACCCTCAGGTTAGTGGCTAATAGTTTGATGGCCCATGTACATTCTTGTTGGCTTTTGAAATTAATGTGGTCTAGCACATCCCGTGCCCCCCTTTAGACTCACCCCTGTTTGCTGCAGGTATTGCTTCCATGTAAAATACACCTGACCCATCCTTCACATTTGGGGAAATGAAGGATGCATTTGTCGGCTGCATTTGGAGCAGCCTTTGAAGTGGGACAGCCTTCGTCGCCTGGCTGTGACGTAATCGGCCTTCAAATGTGGCCTCAGAATTGGGACACAGCTAGTGTTCATCAGTTAACTGGAAAAAGGTATTGCTACAGTTAGCTACAAATCTCTCCTTTACTGGTATGCTATAAAATGACAACAGGTTGATTTCAGTGACAATGCTAAGCTGGCTGGTTCTGATATATTAATCCCAATAACTATTTAAAATATGGTTTTACAGTCACTGGTTAACGCTACATCTGCTAGTTTCGACATTCCTCGATCCAGCTAGCTATGCTAACAAGACAACTGCCCCAACTCTGACTTCAGGTTCGATCACCTGACAGCAAACACAACTGGACAAGCTAGGACAACTAAGTTAACTAATTTTAAATATTACAATAAACTCTATGAAATATGATTCCAGTAGAAGTTATGTAATTTAAGTTTTTTTGTGATAGTCCAAGCAATAAAAGAAGGTCAGGCACAGGTTACAGTCCAAAAAAAGGTTTTTTATTTCACCCAAATACAAACTTGGTTAAATTATACAAAAAAATCTCAACCTTGGGCCCATAAAGGAGGTCAAAGCAACCAAACTCTAGTTAAAAGCTAGCACAAAACAATACTACTACTACTAACTCTAACAAACTGATGTATCTAAAGGGGAAATTTAAATAGTAGCTGATTAGTCCACAAAGTCGTAAAAAAAGGGGTAGAACACACAAAAACCGGACTGAAACTAACATAACAAATTACATTCCCCCCATGATCCAGAGTTGTGGTATGACCCAATTAGCAGGTCTCCATATAGGCTTGCTCCGCCCTTTTTCCCACTTCTTAGCTCATCAACCAAAGGACCTGGAGCAGCTGCCACTGAGGTAACTCCGAAAACAAAGAAAGATTAAATCATACGCCCAACTGTGTAAACTAAAATGTCCGTACTTATTTTAGAATACAGTATAATATGATTGTATAAGTAAATTAAATCTAAACCGAAACCAACCCTTTCTTACTCTGTAAATTAAATACTATATTTAAAGAAAGATAAATCTAAGTGTAGTGTTATGTGTAAGTAGCACTGAGATGTTTGATAGATATTACCCAATATGTGTGGCTGTAACTGCAGCCATCACAGTCTCTCCCAATTAAGGCCAAACTAACAGCACTGATCTATTTGGTGTTAAATTTAATAATAATTATTAGGGATGGGTATCGTTTAGGTTTTATCCGATGCCGGTGCCAAACCGGTACTTTTGAAACGGTGCCGGTGCTTAAACGGTGCTCAAACCGGTGCTTAAAGAATGGAGAACACAAAATTGGTCCAAAACCCTCTCATGTTCAGCTGTTTTTTTTTTTTGTAAAAAGATAACAATGTTAGCTTTTTCTGCAGCTATAGGGGATTTATGGCATCACTCTTGGCTGGAAGCAGTGCTTAAACAATGGAAAAGATAACAAAAGCATTTGTGAAGATTCGATGTTTTCAGTTTCGTTGCAACTGTCTTAAATTCAGTTGTGTAACTGTTAGATGCTGCTGCCTCTGCCAAAACAAGGTTTATACTTCTAAACAGGGTTCAACGAATCTCAGAATTACACCCTTGACTATAGAAAGATTTACTGCCCTTTGATCACCTACTACTGTTGTGTTAGTTTTAGAGAGATGAAGAAAATCTCAAGCAAAAGGCCTGGGTAAGCTCAGATGAGCCAGTGTGTATGATGTGCTGTCCAACCACTTCTAGAGATAAGTGTTCATACTTTCTCACAGTGGTTACTCTTTAAGATGGAGCAAAAAGTCCGGGATCACAAGGAGCGGTGTGATTGAATTGTACAAATGGTGCACATGTTTAGGCAAGCTCTTCACAAAGCTATTTATGTTGCAGTCAGTAGTTCTAACAAAATATGATCAAAGATGGTGTGCGCAGAATGAGAAAAGAGAGCTCTGAAGAAAAGTTCCGACCCTTCACATCGCAGCACACAAGGCCCACTGGTGCATTGAAGGGATGGAGAAAGTTTTTGGATATTAAAGGAAGTCCTGAGAAGGAAGAAGTCTTCACGAGGAGAGAGTGTGTGCGCGTGTTTGCTTGCATGTGTGTTAGCGAGTCTGGATTCAACAGTATGATGATTTTAGTGGCTGCAGTGTGTGGTGTCGTTGAATTGCAGTGCTGACTGGTCTTTTTATTATTGTGGAGGCTTATTTTCACATTCGTAGTCAAAGTCGCTGCATTGAACTTATTCTGGGTGAGATGGGCAAGTAGTGGTGGTTGTAGCTAGGGAAGTAGTACAGGTCATCTGCTAATCAGGAGGTTGGAGGGTTGATCCCTGCCTGCTCCAGTCTCCAGTTTGGATGCATAAGTATCCTTGGGCAAGTGATACCCAAGTAGCCCTCCAGTGCATTGATCGGAGTATGAATGGGTGAATGATACATGTTGCATAAAGCACTTTAAGTGCTTAGAGTATGAAAAAAGCTAATCTAAGAACCAGTTCATTTACTAAAACAGAACTATTGAATCTAACGCGTTGTTTGCCAAACTTATAGTTTCTAAATGATCTAACTCTTATTAAATTATTTTAGGTGTCATGCACAATTCCGAGGTGTTCTATGGTTCTACTACACCTATTGAGAACACAATATTAGACACTCTAAGCTGAGGCTTAAAACCTGCCATCAAAGACGGCAGACAGAAAAGTTCTAATCTACATGACAGTAAACGCAGCATTTCATAAAAATCGCATGCTTTGCTGTGACACCAGAATGCTTCTTTCTTCTTAAATCTGATATTAAATCTATATTTAGAAAGTGCAGGTGATGGCGGGGAGTAGTGTAGTGATATTCTATGTGGGTCACCTTTTAAGGTCACTCATGCACACCGCCCAACAGCAAAGTCTTAGATGACGTGGGAGTTTCTGTTCTGCTGAAAACCAAGATACTCTTCGACACTATCCTCCATACTTGATAACACAGAGCTGCACTGGAAATGCATGAAATTTTTCTGCATGCTTTGTTTTACTACACACAGAATAATGAAACTCTAAAGCCCGACTGATGATGGGATTTGTTTGTTTTTTTTAATTTACATTATTTGCAGTTATTCTGTTGACCTGTGAGCTGCATGGGTTTCCCTTATGTGTTTTGCTTTGCCTGTCTCTTTGCAGAATTGTTTGTTTATTTGAAAAGATTCAGGGAGGACAAACTGCTTTTCAACAGAAGAGAAGCATGAAATTAGCTGGTACCGTACATAACCAGGGAGGGCATTAACAGTTGGTGAGAAGTGCTGGCTAATGCAGGACTGTTGCTATTTATATCAGAATGTGGAAGAAGCTTTGGATGGAAGCTGGCTGAGCAAGACAAGTTTATAGGCACTATCTATATGTCTTCATTAATTTTGAATGCAGAAAAGTATGGATGGGAAAACTTCATTTGAAACACTGAATACTTTATCATGTGGGTTTTTTCTTATTTTCTGTATGCTGCATGGCCAAGACTGCTACTACAGAAATTAGGCTTTGATATTGTTAGAGCTGAATGAAAGCAAAGGGTAGAGACGCAGACTAATTGCGGGATGCTGATAACAGCATAAGATGTATTTTCTTTGAGCATTCCCTTTGGTAAAAATGCTCCTTTGAGCAGAGTGAAGGAGCCCAACTCTTTAGTCACCATACAAATCTACAACAGAATCGTCTTTTCTCCTCCTCTCTTGCTCTAACACGCAGACAAACACATGGTATAGTGTCAAATTAAAGGACCAACCCTTGACCTTACGGTGATGAGATCTACTCTAAGGGAGCATTTTGCTGGGTTTGCCCCTTCAGAGATCAGGATCACTTGCAAATCAATGCAAAATAGTTGTGAGTGATCACCTTTACCCTACGATGAAACATTTCTATCTCGATGTTTTCTTCCGGGATGATGGTGCTACCCACCTAAAGAGCATGAATGGTAACAGTGTGGTTTGCTGACTAGTAAAAGTCATTATGTTTCAACACACATGAGAGCTGTGAGGAAGCCAGAAAAAAAAGAAAAAAAAAACTGGATGAGGGAATCCTTTGGAAGTGTGGTGTTCCTTCCTTCCAGTTCGAAAGACTTGCAGAATTGGTGTCAAGGTAGATTTAAGCATTTATGACGGCACCCAGTGGCCCAGAACCTTACTGAAACTCTTAATGCTGGGTTTTTCTGGAACTTGTCACTCCTTTGCATCTCATCAGGACACCTGCTGTCTCAGATCTTTCATATCCACCACTTTCTTCACTTTTTCTCTCCTTTCCAGCAACATTATTCTCACTGCAATAACAGAACTGAAGGTCATGGTTCTTTCACTCCCTAGTCTGGCTTTTGGTGACCTCCTTGGATCAAAGGGTGGAACATTAGTTGATGTCAGATACAGATATATATGTATTCAATAGTTCTCTCAGTTGGCAACTACCATGTGATGTGTGTGTTTGTGGTATAGATTCTGCCCCGTGTGTCATAACAGGCTTAAAGCTACAACCTTTTTGAAATGTGTAAAGGATCAAACGCCTGTTTAAAGTGCTCCTAATGACAAGCCCTCTAAGAATTATAGCCAGCTCTGCAGTTTCTTTCGGCTCTGCAGATTCATTTAACATTTTCCACTGTTTTGGATTTGCTGCCAGCAGCTTTAGGCTACTATTTTGGTTCACTCTCCTGGTGCTCATCAGCATAATTCCCAGATGCACTGGCAGCTGTCTTCCAATAAACAAGCTCTGTCAAATGACACACTACCTGCACAGTAACAAACAGCCACAAAGTGAAGCATCCGGTTAAAAGGAGACTGCTTCTCTCTGGGGTTTGTACTGTAAATTACAGGCTGGGCTGAGATAAAGCTAAAAGTGCTGAATTTTTCATTTAACATGAACCAGAGCTCTCAGGGGAATGCTTGTTGCCCCTTGCCTGCTGAATGTGTAAACTGTCTGGGCACCTGGCTCGCCATTTTGACATTTCGGGATAATAAGTCAAAAAATTGTGCCTGCTGTTGGCTGGGATGCTCGCAAGTGTCAAAAATAATTACTGCCAGTAATCAAAAGCAGACAAAACAATTACACGCTTTAAGTTTAACAAGCTCGATGTGCTCGTGCATGGACGCGCGCGCGCTCTATCCGTGTCAAATGCCCTTGCCTGCGTCGTGCACCTCGTTACGTTTGATCCACGGGCTCCTGCGCTTCCACACGGCACAGACGCGCAGAGCGGACAGGCAAGCGCTGCTGCTGCTCATTCTGCTGCTGATTCCACGGGGGGAGGGGGGGCTCGTCACAGTCCCCATCCAGTCACGCTGAAACGGTGTGGGATTCCTTCACTCCTCGATCAGGGATGCGCATCTGGACCGGAGAGTGTCCAGGGGACAATTACGCGTCAAAGCGCTCCACTGTACCTCTTCTTGTCATCCTGCCCCCGCAGAGGAAATAAACACGTCGTCTGAGGACAGTTTGGCTGTTTTCTTTTTCTTTTAATACAATGGCAGGCGCAAAGTGCCTTCTGAAGACGCCGAGGTAAGACGTCTTAATTATAGTAGCTTTAAAGAAAAATAACACATCGACGACCACATATTCCAAAACGAAATCTGTCTGTGCAGCAACTGATTTGAGAGCATGTTGTTCAGACTTTGTGGTGTTTTTCTTTCACTCGAGTGGAACTTTAATGGTTTTTAGGGGGGCTTCGCACAGAATTTTAATGTGATATTTTCGGATATGGTGTTTTAGGTAGTTTAAGTCTACCTACAACATGTGCCAGTGCGGCGTGTAATTTGTTGTATAGGCTCCAGGTGTACAACGTGGGGATTTCAGTGCTGTGCAGAGTGCTTGTTTACTGTGAGGGGGAAAAACGCACTAAATCCATGCAGTGTGACACCAGAGCTGCTTTCAGAGAAGGCTATTGGCTATTGCCAGTGCTCTGCCGTTAATAAGATGTTTTACCCAGCCTGGCTTAGTTGATAGAAATGTCTGACAGTGGCAGCAGTCACGTTTCCAAATTTATTTATTTTTTTGCCCCTTCTTGGTAAGTTTTAGTCTTCTGCTTCATGTAGTCGAAGGTGAAATTGAAGGCTCGTACAGTCTATAGATCTTAATTTGCCACGCTGGTTATTTTTAGTTGTGGAATCTCAAAGATAACGTCAAAAGTTACCAGCTTGTGGACCAGTAAACTGGCCCGCTCATCCCTGAGCATGAAATCCTCAATCGTACAAGCTTTCATAGTGAATTACAGCAGCAGACCCGGGGAGGGTGACGTGTCTAAAAACCAGACATTGCGGGGGGTTAATTGTGTCCTCACTTCAGGCTGATGCCTGTTGGTTACCTCGGGCCCGGGAGCACTTGAGCGCACATAACTGTCAGTCATCACCGTGTCGTGATGGAGAGGTCGTTAGGTGCAAAGATTAGAAAGCAGGTCGCGCGTGACAAATCATTTCCCCTCGTCTTCAGTTTTCTGTGATAAACGCTCATCGTGTGCATGAAAACCACCAACAAACCGCTTTATGGCGTTTTTCCATTTTCGTTTCTTTCCCTTTAAAAGCGTTTTCCCGCGTCCATTTTTCACCCTGCATCCATCTAGTTTTGTGCAAGCATCCGACAAATTCACCGCAGAATCATTGTGTGTGTGTGTGTGTGTGTGTGTGTGTGTGTGTGTGTGTGTGTAATGGGTGTTTTGATGTGCGCCTTGCCGACACAGCAGCCTATTTAAAGCACGTCATATCCACTTATCTCCAGTACATTATTTTTTATCTTATTTTGTTTTTTTCCTAGTGGTTCAGGACATTCACAGCAAACTCATTTTTCTGGTGACAGTTTATTTACATCAGACATGTTCATTAACTGCAAACGGATACAGTTGTGTGATTCCCCCGGGAAGGGGGGGGGGGACTTTGGAAACAGAATGCTTTTAATTTGCTTTGAAATATGTGGATTATAGAAAAAAACAGCTGTTCCTATTTAAATATGCACCCCCAGCCTCTTCATTTTCCAAATTGATCCTCATAAATGCCATTCCGGATAAGCTTCGATTTGGCTTATCTCAGTGAAAGCATGCATAGAGGATAATGACGCCTTTCTGAGATTTTGGAGTTTGCGGTGTTTCGTCTCGTTGTGCACTCTGACAGGTACGCCCGTCACTACAGTTTGTCCAATAATTTTGTCCTGCGCTCCAAATAAAGGTCACATGTTGTGATCCTTTCCTGCTGCTGCTTTCCAAGTCAAATTTTTGGATCTGGCACAGAAGCTCTGATGTTTGGACGGTGCACTGCCATTGCTCCATGCTTGTTTGATATTAGTTTATTTCAGATAATGGAAACCACTTTAGAGTCTTGTGAATACCATGAAAGCCTCCTGCTAAAAGCAACAAAGGTTTGGCTTTACATTTATGCAGAATGTATTTGTATATCTCATTCTGGGGGAGAAGACCACTTTTTTTTTTTTTACTTAACAAATGATGCGATAAAAGGGTCTTGACATCCACAGACAATAAATAAATAATAAATCAACTTCAGTTATTCATTAGAAATGTCACTTTGGTTGGATATAAACTGTTACATTTTCTTGACTGTAGGATCAGGGCTCAGGCATGGGTAATGGCTTTGATCCTGTCTCGTTGGGTTATGAAGGGTCGAGCTGAAGTGAATGAAGTATTCGGTGCAGAATATTGAAATGCATCTCCCGTCTGACAATAACTGTTTGCTTAATTCAACAGATGAGTGTCCCAGCTTTACAGTTTGAGCAAATGTGACAGTCAATGGGCCGCTCCAGTAAGCCCAGATAACCGCTCTTTACCGATTCCAGATTTTTTTTTTAAAAAAGGGAAGTCTTTGACGAGAACTCGCTCTGACAAAGTCAACTCTGTGCCCTTTTGCCTTGCAGTAACTTCCAGTCGTCTGCCATGTTTGAAGGCTCAGAGTCTATCGAGGTGGAGGGAGGCAGCACAGAGAGCGGAGTGCCATCGTCCATCAGCGCCTGTAAGAAGGTAAGACTGGGTGTTCAAAACCTGTCTTGGTCATAGCATCTTGGATATAACAGGATGGGGGGGGTTGCTTGTTTCTCAGCTCATGTTTCTGTGCACCTGTCTGTCATATTTGCCTTTCCATCAGTCTATATGTTTCTAGCAGTGCCAGAAATGTTCATTTCCTCCTCCTGGGTGCCAGTGACGCTCAGGGGTTGTGTAATAAGAGGAACAGTCAGGCCCCCCGGGTCAGCCCAGTAGATTTATCACATCCCAGTGCCACAGAGACAGGACGAGAAATAATACAGATCAGTGGGCTGAGGTGGTGGCTTAGATTGAATTTCCTTTCAAAGTGTGTGTACCGTAGATCTTTTGGGTGTGTGTGCCTGACTGTACATTATGTATGTGTGCTGGTGGAGTCTAATTAGCCTACTGCTCATGTTCTTAACTGACTTCCACCAAAGTGTCCTGTACAGACAGAAGGTGATATCTATCTTATAATTGGGCCTCTGGCTCCGCTGACCTGTGGCAGCAGCCTTCGATATTATCGCTCTCGGTGAGATCAGCTGACCCTGCGTCACTTTTACCTGGCTGAAGGCCTGCACAGATGGCCTGTTCCAGAGGGTGCAAGCATGGGGGGACATGGTTTGTCACTAAAAATACATAGTGAGAATGAACAACGCAGTCACGTGTCACAATAATTGCACAAGAATGCTATTAATGGATAAAATGTGATTTTAACCTTTTATCTGCTGCACTTGAGTAGTACAAAACAATCTTCTTTTACAAATGAAAGATCACAGATGCATTTAATGAGGTCAATACCAATTACTGTCATAAGAGGATCACTGATTTTTGCAACTGAGAGGTTATTAAAACAGCTTGGCCAGCAGTTACAACACACTAGATTATTACGGAGAA
Organism: Mchenga conophoros; assembly: GCF_057382185.1. Lineage (NCBI taxonomy): Eukaryota > Metazoa > Chordata > Actinopteri > Cichliformes > Cichlidae > Mchenga > Mchenga conophoros. The sequence goes on from NC_140539.1 coordinate 13,638,742, forward strand.
GAACATTATAAATAACCAGCTGCGTGATTTTTACGTTTCATCCTAGGGTTTCATGAAAATATCACCTAAGGGAGGACACTATCTGTGACTGCTTAGTTGACAGATTTCTGATGCCTAGCTGCGGACACTTAAACTGAAATAAATGTCCTAGAGAAAGGTCAATTGATCCCATCCTCCTGAAGGGAAAGCAGAGTGGCAGATGAAAGTGGATGGGTGACTCAAAGTGTGTGTGTGGTGGTGGGGGGGTGGGTGTCATTCGCTGTGTGCGTTGGTGCATCTGAGTAGAGTTCATCTGTGTGCTTCAGGTTCTGTGCAGTAACAGTGTGCTGGACTCATCGGAGTACTGGCTGAGGAATGAAAAGGCTCTGTGCAGACTGGGCCTGCTGGATGACGACATGGAGGGCGGCTGCACCATGGTGAGTAGCATACGCGTTGGCAACAAAGTCTGACCACATCGGCTCTAGTGTTCAGTCTTTATGTTCAGCGATGGAAAGGAAACGGTTTGAAATTTAAGGCAGGAACGATGTGAAGGCCCATCTTCAGTCTGCTTCCACTGAGCGTGTCTTTAAAAACAGATATTTTACAGCAGGCTCGTGGTAGCTTCTTGTTGCTATTTAACTGAAAGGTTTTGCTCATAATCTACTCAGAAACTTTGAGTAGATACAAACTGCAGCTCTATTCTGCTTTCTGCTTTTGAAAGCTCACTTTAACGAGCAGGGTCTTTGATAATCATTTATCACTTTCAGTGACGTTACGTCTGTCGCGTGAACACTTTTCGCACGTCATTTCAATTTGCTGTTTTGTTCACTTTGTGAAATTGTAAATTAACAGAGTGCAAACACTGAGTGGAAGCCTTTTATTTTCCTTAGCGTCACTCTGTCTTATGAATTGTAAATTCAGTATGAATTACATTCAGGATTTGCATCTGTCAGGGGCTAAAAGGCACTTGGTTCTTGTTCGGGAATGGCCGGTGTTTGATCCTTCAAGCATATCAGTTCAATTTTACACCATCGTTGAAATGTGACATAAACTAGATCAACGCTCTTAATAAAATGCTTTACCCCGGAGTCTCACAATCTTTAATGTAGGTGGGACTCATTAAGGAAAGTAGCTGAAGTACACAATCTGTTCTCTCTAATAACACCAGCTGTTTCTCAATAAGAATGGCATATTCTTTCACGCTGTCACAGCCTAATAATAAGTCTACATTCAAGCCCCTCCGGGATAAAATTAAATTTCTTACCTTCAGCTGCAGATTATCTTTTGACTCCCTCCTTCTTGACTTTTTCTTTAAAAAAAAAAAAAAAATCCCATTTATATGTAATCTACACATATTTACCAGGAGAATCCAAGCAACACTTCTAAATCACCGGTCATATCTTGCAGCCTCATCTCATTGACTGCAGGACCAGCTCTATGGACCAAAAGCTGCTTTGCTTTCCACGTCTACAAGTTCTAATGATTCTGTCAGTTTATAGCACGCAGGTCATCTGCAGCGAGTTGTCATTATGTTTTTATACATGATGCACACATTCAATGTCATTTTCTGTCTGAATGGTACTGCATCCCACAATCACATAAACAGACAGTTCCCTTGTGCAAAGTTGATGTTGGATTGCACCGATTTGTGAATAACAAAGCCAATATTTACGGGATTGACTGTCCAACATGCTCTGTCCACTGAATATTTCCAGTAGTTTTTGAAGTGGAATTTAATTTCCTGAAGTGCATTTTCTGATGTGAGGAAGGGCAGTCGTAGAAAATATCCCAAACTGATTCTCCCCAAATCATCCAGATTGTAGGTGTAAATGTTCTTAATGGTTAACATGATAAGCACTACATCACCATGTTAGAATCACTGATAATTATTATTATTATTTTATTATCGCCATGCTAAACTGCAGTGTCACAGACCTGCCGTGGATTTTTATTGTTTTATTGCTACTTCTGTTGCTCTCAGTTCACAGCACATTTTTGAGGTTAGCGTTGGGGGTTAAAGTGGGATTTGACAGGTGTGTCTGCAGTGAAACACAACAAACAGTAACAGGGTTTTCAAGCCTTAGCTAACCAGTGCCATTGAACTTACTGCAGTTTATCCTCGCTACTGAATCAATACACGAGCAAGAGTTACTTTTAATTTCTATAATTATCTCTGTCACAGGCTAAGATGGTCAGTTTTATGTAGCTAATGTAAGTGGCAGTAATACACCACTTAATAAGCAATAAAGTGCTTGCACATTGTTTTCCCCCATCCATAAAAGATGCCTCGAGTGCTTGGTAATCATTACCAAGGTAACAGGAATAGCAGTAATTTAGCAAAGAGCACCGTTCTCACACTCATGTCACACTTCGTAAGTGTGAGCAGCTGCATGCTGAATTGAATGTTCCTGCAACCACCCGACATGAGCGGCATTCTTGTAGATGATGTGCACAAGCTTCGAACAACTGTGTTTTGTCAGTTTTCTATTTCACCGAGATCCCAACATTCCTGTGTTTCACATACTGATCCTGCATTTTTCATCAAAGCTGTTTAAGGTCGCCATCAATTTAAGCCAACTTGCTTCAGTTTGGTTGTCTTTCACAAACAAAACATTTGAACAGCAGTTGGTTAGGGTTTCAGAGCTGTGTCTCTGAGATGATCCTATTATCTACTGGGGTTTTTGAGTGTTTGCCTTATAGGAATTACTTAGACATACACTGACCCTTTTTTTTTTTTTTTTTTTTTTATTATTATCTTTGAGCATGTTTAATAATAAAAATAATCCAAAGTAACAGAGTTGCAAGATTACATAGGAAAAGAAAAAAGGACGAGATGAAAACATGTCTACTTTAAGTTTAATAGATTTATAGAGGGCTGATGATCTGTACATCGCTCAAAATGCACCTGTTATCCACTGGTTGCGCAACCATGAAAAAATAAGTACATGCATACAGTTTTCATAGGAGTTAAAAGGACAAGTGGCAGCCACTTTCTGCTAATCAGATGCACTTGAATCATCAGCAAGTGTGCGCACCTCTATCAAATCAGAAAGATTGGCAGTTTCTTGGTCTGTAGCATCAATCCAGACACAAACTGCAACACAAGACAATCCAGGGGTGGATGTCGCAGCAAATTCACCTTAAGGTCAGACGGTGTAATGCTCAGAGCAAGTGTAAAAAAACCCAAATGTGTTAAATATTAAAGTTCAAGACAGTACAATTAGAAAAAGACTGAACAAGAACGGCTTGTGCGGGAGGGTTGCCAGGAGAAAGTCTCTTCCTCTCCTAAAAGAAGATGGCAGCACAGCTTAGGTTTGCAAAGTCACATGTAAACTAAAGACCTCAGGAACAGTGTCTATTGGACAAACAAGATCAAAGTGGAAATGTTTGACCATAATGCAGAGCGCCATGCTTGGCAAAAACCAACCACAGCATATCATCACAAACATCTCATACCAGCTGTTAAGGTGGAGGGCTGATTATATTTTGCTGCCAAAGGATCTGGATACCGCAAAATTACTGACCCAACCATGAACTTTGTACAGCAGATATGTCTCTGCTAAGGTTCTGAGTCATCCAGGTCATTTTAGTCTAAGGAGGTTGGAAAGAAAAGCATCTGGACTTAAGAGCTGAAAGGTCTTCAAGGAAACTTATCCAAGAAGCTTCTTCAGTTCTAAGAGCGATTGGTGGAGAGTCCCAGATTTTAAGCCCTATGGGAGTGTACCCAAGTGGGTCCCAAGAGGACCCCCTAATGATCCTCTACCTAGTCACACGAGCCAAGGTGTGAAAACGGGCGTGGGTCACAATCAGCCAAGGTTTCAGGTGAAACCTGGCCCCACCCTATCATGTGATTTTCTGAGGTCAAATGGCCCAAGTTGTGAGTGGGTGCTGAGGCTTCTGGGAAGGGATCTCAAAACTGGATTATAGATGGCAGACAGTTGGTGTCATAAGACACAGGCCTCTGTTCAAAGATGGTCATTCGCAGTGGACATAGATGGCTTCTTTCACTCTTCTCAGATGATTTGAAAGAGGAGTCTGGGAGCATCTGGGAAGTCCAGATGCATTTCTTTCCAAGCTCCTTAGACTTTGCAGAGCAAAGTATTCAAATGCGAGGCTGTCTTTCTGACAGCTAAAACCTGGCCATAACTGGATCGTGCAACAGGACAATGAATCCAAGAACACCAGCAAATGGAGAAAAACAAGAATCAAGTTGCTGCAGTGGCCCAGTCAAAGTCCAAACCTCAACCTGATTGAAATGTGAAGAAAGCTTATATATGCATAAATGCCTGTAAATGATGTGAGGGACGGAGGGACTTTTTTGCTTTCCATGAAAAGCTGTGTGTGACCAGTGCCAACATGAAAATAAAGACGACTCTGCAGAAGACTATTCTCAAGCTCCTACCTGAGTTTATGCAGACAGTGTTAATTTTTCTTCCATATAACGTAAGCCCTAGCATCTTAATCTTCAGGTTTTGTATAAATAATACAATGGCCATTTGTTTTCTTTACTCTACTGTTTTCTATGAATCAGAGGAAAACGTTAATACGACTGCAAACAGATGAGACCCATCCCCTTGGAGCAACGCTCTCGGACTGCAACATGACAAATCGCTCTCGTGACTCTCAATTCACCGTTCAGCTTTTCTGCAGCTTGCACAGAGAATCAGTCAAACTGGAATTTACAGTTAATGCCATCATAAAAGAAGCACAGGGATGAAAATGTACTTTTATATACAAATATGTACAGTTTAAACCTTGATATCCAAAGGCCAACAAGTCTATGAGGTTAAGTTTTCTAAGGAATGATCGCTTGAGTGAGGGAAAGGGGGAAAAGCATCAGTGTTTGTGTGTTTAGGAACAGGAGTAGTCTAAAATGAGTGTGGAAGGCCAAAAACTGTGAGCTAAATAAAAGATAAAAGCTCTGGATTTTCTGTGTTTCGCTCCATAATCCACCTCTGGCTGCATCGCGTTGTCACCTTTGATCATTCACTCATGTTTTAATGCATGAAGTCACAGAGAAGTGTCATGTTGCTGCGATAGTCACACTGAATTTCATCACACCCCTGAGTGCTCTGACAAGATGAGCGTTTTGAAGAGAAATGCAGCACCTAATTTTTTTCTCATTTGCGAGGCAAATTGTTGCTTAACCTCTGCGAATGTCTATTGTTCTATCTGCTACTTGCATTTATTTACCAACATGATTTAAAACTAAGCTGTTCATAAAACTCCAGCAATAAAAGAAGAATTAGAGAGAGCAGAAGTCCATATATTTAAACTATTGTCGGCACTTTTCACATGCAGGAAATGTTTCCCAAACTGACACGAGAAGTTTAGGTTAGCCTTCAGAGCCTCTGCCGAACACTTTCCATTCCTCTCTCCATCCATCTTCCCCTTTGAACTGCAGTCCATGTAGGAAAATGACCTATTCATCACGAGACTCAAACACTTCTCACTTGGGTAGTGTGTCGTGTCCTGACCTTTCCCTTCCTGACAGAGAGAGAAGGGGGGGACAGAATAAATATGCCATCGGCCACGGCAGCAGCGCTGACTTAAAGCAGGATCGGAGCAGGAAACAAAACCTCCTTCATCCAAGACTTAAACCACTTCTCGCAGTTTCTTCTTTAGACTGTCTGTCTTTTTTGACAGATTTTTGCTTATGGTGCAAAGCTGTGGTCTAAAGTCCTCCTATTTTTTTGTCTTTATATTAGATTGTGTGTCACTAAGTCTGAATATTTATAGTTGAGGCGAAGATGAATTTGTCTGCTCAGGGGCAACAGTGCAGAGGCATCCAAGATTTATTTCCCTCCCTCTTCCCAAATTGTTTTGAGAGACACTGTATTTCCAAAAGTATCTGCTCACCTGCCTTCAAATGCACATAAACTAGAGCGACATACCATTCTTAATCCATAGTGTGTTGGAAATCTAGTTTTTAGTGCATGTTTATTTAATATTGATCGTATAGTCTTAGTTCAACGTGTAGCTTGGACGGGGTCTTGTTTAGGTGATGTGTAGCTGTCTCTGGAGCTGGAAGCCAGCCTAATGTGCAGTAACACATTTGGGAGGTGTGTAATTTTATGCACTGGCTTAATATCGTGCGTTGGCTTTAGCACAGTGACTTCACAAATTTAAAACAATGCATTTTGAACGTGGACGCACACGTTTCTCTTAGCCTAGCAAGGTGACAATAGAGATAGTAAAAGCAGTGGAGGAGGAAAAAAAATATGAAAATGATGGCTAATAATGAAATTGCTTCAAAGCACTTATATTTACTGTAATGTCTTATTTAACAGATTTAATATTAGTATGACTACTGTGTTTCTGTGGCTGCGTACCAGAAGGGATTTGGGGTTGGTGATAATAGGATTACATTTCTGGAGAGAGGAAATGGGAGTGTAACTGTACAACAGATGTAAATAGAAATAGCATTGATTAACTTCCTACGCACTCTCATCCAGTGATAAAGCCAAATCATTCTTTGCATTGCAAACTTTGTGATAAACTGTATTGTTAGCTCATCTCAGCACTTCTCCAAATGTGTAGACACAATTGAATGTATGCGTTTCAAAAACTGAAGCATCACCTACCCGGGGCCTTCAGAGACCTGTAACCTACTCTTAGTCATTTTCACCTCAGTCCTTTAAGGTTTGAGATCACTTAAAAGATCCTACTGACATGTTTCCACCTGTATTTACTGAAAAATATGACCCTTTGGTGAATGTATACATCTGTCAACCCAACTGACATATATAGTAAGAAGAATCAGAAGACGACAGCTGTATTTGTCGCCTTTCTGATTTCTTAGTTTTTTTGCGTCACACTTAAATGTTTCAGATCATCAAACAGATTTTGACAAAGCTACTCAAACCTACCTGCCCTGTGTAAAAGAGGATTGTCCTGCCCTTGTCCTCTAAACCTAATGACTGGTTCTGCCAATCTTGGCAGCAAGAACTGCAGTCAAGACATTTTGTGTTAACTGGCAATGGTTTTAATTCAGTCACATTGGAGGGTTTCCCCATTTTCTGGTAGCGAGCAGAATTCATGGTTCCATGAATTACAGCCCAGGTCTTAAAGCAGCAAAGCAACCCCAGAACCATGTTTGCCTGTTGGTATGATGATCTGTTTATGAAATGCTGTGTTAGTTTTACAGCAGATGTAACAGGACTCAGGCGTTCCAAATACTTTAGGGGTTGCCTTGTCAGTCTTAGGATCATCATTGACGGGTCTTTGTTTTTCTCATTGGGACTCTCCGTTGGAAGCCATTTTTGCTCAGTGTCCTTTTTTTATTGTTGAAACACAGACTTTGACCTTAACTGTGACACGTGAGTCCTGCAGTTCTGTAATGTTGTTCTGGCTTCTTTTGTGACCTCCTGGATGAATTATCAATGCACTCCTGGAGTAATTTTGGTGGACCGCCCACTCCTGGGAAAGTTCACCACCTTTCCAAGTTTTCTCCATTTAAGGATAATGGCTCTCACTGTAGTTCAGTGGAGTCCCAAAGCCTCCAGATAACTTTTTCCAGACTGATCGATGTCAGCTTTGTTTTTCCATCTGTTTCTTTAGATCATGCCTTTTGAGATTTTTGAGTCTATTCACTTTGTCAGGTTCTATTTAAAGAATTTCATGATTCAACAGGTCTGGCAGTAATCAGGCCTGGGTGTGGAAAGCTAGCAGCTACCTTTTCATACAGTGTTTGTTTTTGTTTTTTCCTCTCAATAAATGAAATCATAATTTAAAAACTGAATTTTATATTTACTCAAGTTATTACTCAAGTAAACTTGTTTGTGCTGAAACATGTAAGTGGCAAGCGAACAAATACTTTTTCACAACATTGTATGTAGCATTCTTTTAGCCTGGGGCGCTAAATTCAGCAGCTCACTGCCAAGCAGTGATCGTATAACACTGCGTGATTCAACAATAGAAAGGCACAGCTGTTTAAAATTAACCTCTTTTTCACGTCTGGATTTGAGAATAGTACATGTTGTTGCTTTGTTGTTTGTTTTTTATTTTAAAGCTATATCTGATCACGCATATCAAATAGGAAGCGACTAAGCCTGGCCAGTCTCGGTGTGCAGCATGTGTTCTTTTCCTTTATGGCCTCGTGGACAGCTGATGTTATGCATTTTATAGGCAGGTACTTAAATGTACGACCACAATTTCAGGCTGTTTATAATCATCAGTCTGTGTGAACAGCATGCCTGTCTGGTCTCAACACCAGCACAGTGTAGCTTGCAAAATTAATATGGCAGAGCCACTGAGCCTTGATGTTCTCCCCCCTCCCCCTCCCTCAAAAACGTAGTTTGCATTCACCTACACTTAAAATGGATTATAATTAAAGTTGCCAGCTACCGAGATAAGTCAAAACGCATTACAAGAAAGAAATAAAGGAAGCTTGGGACCATGTCCATGTGTTTCCTTTTTTTTTTCTTTTTTTTTTCTTTTTTTTAATTACACCACCAGTGGAAACGAAGGACATGCAAAATATACCTGCAGGACAACTGCATAAAAAGACCAAAGTAAATGTTTGACAAGTACTACTATTTATGTAGTATTATTTCAGTAATTAGTTCACGTTTGTGGAATTTATTGTTAGTTTTTTGGGGGGAAAGATGAGGAGAAAGCGTAAATAGGGTTGTTCAGGATATATGTATTTTAAGGCACGAGGAAAAAAAAGAGCCACTCTTAAAAGAGAAAGAGGAGACAGCAGAACCAAGAGCAGCAGCAGCTGTGTGTAGGAGGATCAGAGTAGGGAGTAGAGAGGGGGGCTGCTTTGGAGGAACGAGGCTTTGATGGACAAAGGACGCAGAATGTTTGTAATGATTTCTTATATTGACCATGTCTGTGCACATAATGTTGTCTTGAAACTCTATCTGTAAAGTGTGTGTGTGTGTGTGTGTGTGTGTGTGTGCGTGCACTAGTACAAAGAAAGAAATGTGCTTGCTTGACAGTTTGGCTAAATAGGATTTTATGCATAAATAAGTCAGGACAATTGTACCCCTGTGCAGGATGTGTGCATGCCTGCAGAGTTGGGGTCATAGATGGACACTCACTATAAATCTAACTGTATCATACAGAAGCTAAAACTGTACAACTGCCCTGTGGACAATTTCAGCATGTTGACAAGTATTCTGTGTTTAACATTTATTTTGTCTGTATCAGGCAATCCTCCGCACATTCACACACTACATTCCTATAGGCTCAAAATGGAGGGGTGATATGTTATGCTAGTGTTCATCAAACAATTCTCTGTAAATGAGAAATGTACCTGTATAAAGGTTAAATCAAAGAAAAATGTAATCTCTGATCAGCTACACCATAAAAAGGCCCCCAAAAATAGCCAATGGTCCGCTTGTTTAAGCAGTATCAAACATTTCACAAGGTTAATTCCAAAAATAAATGTGCAATTTAACACATGTTTGGCTTCAAAGTTCAGTATGTGACTTGTTTTTCCTTAAAGTCTGTTAAAACAATGGCGAGGACATCTAGCACCTAAGCTCGCTGGTAAAACTGAAATTTGTTTTCCTTCTCTAGTAAAGGTCATCTCTGACCGTTTTGGTGGTCTGTCAGCACAGGTGGTCAGAGTCACCCCGAGTTCCCACACTGACCACCTGGGCTGAAGCCGAGCACAGCTGTAAATTTTCACGGGTTGAGCACCTAGTGAAGCACGAACGCGTGGGGAGACGCTCAACAGCAGGTCTTAGCCAGAGTTCTGACACGAACACGAGCCTGCGTGTAGACGTGCACACCCTTAAAAAAATTTACAATTTATTTTCACAATACTCTTAAATCACACCGTTACTTTCTGTGAAACAGCTGTTTGATAGAAATGAACCCTTTTGGCTTTTTCTTTTCTGAACGCTCTCGTTGCTTTCACTGTTGCTCCTGGTTCAGTTTGGTAAGGCAAGGCAAGTTTATTTGTATAGCACAATTCAACAACAAGGTGATTCAAAGTGCTTTACAGAGACATTAGAAACAAGAACAAATAAAAAGCATGATTTAAAATTGAATAAAACAAGCAAATAAACTAACTAATTAACAAACAAACAAACAAACAACAGTATATAAAATCAAAACAGATAAAATCAGAACAGTAGATAAAATCAGTAGTTAAATGTAAGTTTTGAAATTTAAGCTTAAAGTGTGGATTTGGTGCTTTATTCAAATGCAGCTGAGAACAGGTGAGTCTTCAACCTGGATTTAAATAAACTGAGTGTTTCAGCTGATCTGAGGCTTTCTGGGAGTTTGTTCCAGATATAAGGAGCATAAAAGCTGAATGCAGCTTCTCCGTGTCTGGTTCTGACTCTGGGAACTGATAAAAGACCGGATCCAGATGACCTGAGGGATCTGGATGGTTCATACTGGGTCAGGAGGTCATTGATGTATTTTGGTCCTAAACCATTCAGAGCTTTATAGGCCAGCATCAGAATTTTAAAGTCTATCCTCTGACGGACAGGCAGCCAGTGTAAGGACCTCAGAGCTGGACTGATGTGGTCCACTTTTTTGGTCTTAGTGAGGACTCGAGCAGCAGAGTTCTGAATGAGCTGTAGTTGTCTGACTGATTTTTTTTTTAGGTAGACCTGTAAAGATGCTGTTACAGTAATCAAGCCTACTAAAGATGAATGCATGGACTAGTTTTTCCAGGTCCTGTTGAGACATCAGATCTTTTATCCTTGATATATTCTTGAGGTGATAGTAAGCTGACTTTGTTATTGTCTTAATGTGTTTTTCTAAGTTTAGGTCTGCATCCATCACTACACCCAAATTTCTCGCCTGGTTTGTGGTTTTTAGATGTATAGATTGAAGTTCTCTGGTGACCTGTAATCGTTTTTCTTTGGCGCCAAAGACTATTACCTCAGTTTTGTTTTTGTTTAGCTGGAGAAAATTGTGGCACAACCAGTCATTGATTTCCTCAATGCATTTACCAAGAGCCTGTACAGGGCCTCGGTCTCCTGGTGACATTGTGATATATATTTGTGTGTCATCTGCATAGCTGTGATAGTTTATTTTGTTGTTGTTTATAATCTGTGCCAGTGGGAGCATGTAGATGTTAAACAGAAGGGGTCCCAAGATGGAACCTTGGGGAACTCCACATGTGATGCTTGTCTGCTCAGATGTGAAGTTACCTATTGATACAAAGTATTTCCTGTTTTCTACGTATGTTTTGAACCAGTTTAGTACAGTTCCTGAAAGACCTGTCCAGTTCTCCAGTCGTTTGAGTAATATGTTGTGGTCAACTGTATCAAATGCTGCACTGAGATCCAGTAAAACTAGGACTGACATTTTTCCACTGTCTGTATTCAGACATATGTCATTAAACACTTTGGTCAGAGCGGTTTCAGTGCTGTGGTTCTGTCTAAAACCTGACTGGAAGGCATCGTAGCAATTATTCTGTTTTAAGGTAGGTAGCAATCAGCTGGTGAAAGCAGCAGTCAAATCTCAGACGGAGAGGGAGTATTGATCTAAGACTCATGAGGTGGTCAGACACTCCAAATGAGTGTTAGTATGCTCTGCGGCTGCTCAGCGGGCTCAATAAACCACCTCGAAGGTGATTATTGTAAATGTCAGCATGTCCAAGGTTTGTTACTCCATCAGTTAGTGGAACTTTAACCATGAACTTCACTTAGAAAATGAATATAATTAGTGATAAGCTACCTTTATCCGTTAATCAGCTTCACTGCATATTTGAGTCAAGAGATTTGTACACGTCGTTCCTGATGCAACCCCAAATAGGTTTGTATCTCCTTTCTGACTTTCTAAGCAACCGTCTAAACCACTACACTATGAAGCCATAATGTAACTACTGATATAAAATATAAGTCAAAGCTAATAACCTCTTACTACTGGCTGTTGCTCAAAACTGGAGCCCATTATTCTTCATCACGTTCTAACATCAAACCATTTCTTTGTCCTCTTTATCTCACCCACCTGGTCGGTCCTTCAGAGACGGGCTGATGCACCTGCGTGTTGTCCACTATGTCTGATAGAATCAGAGCATGTCCCTGCGCTTGCGTCACCATGAGACGGCTGAATGGTCCTCTCCTTTCCCAAATGTAGAACAACCTCCTCTCGACTCTCGCCGTCTGATAGTGTTAAATTGCTTCAGTCCCCTCTCAAGGTCACGGGTCTGGATCGCTCGATTTGTTCTGCCTGTGGGTTGTGCGCAGGCGACGTGTTGGTAGACGGGTGGGAGATGTCGTGGTGGCTTTCTCTGGGAACATTTCCAAATAATCAGCACAAGCGAATACTGCTGAGACATTCATAAGCTAGGGAACGGAACCGGCTGTTCATCCCGTGATGAGCAAGTGGACAGGAAGTGAAAAACTGCAGACACAAAACCAAACACAGTGAAAGAAGTTAAAAAAATCAATTATCAGCCTCCTTTTTGGATCAGATTAGGTTCAGCATGTGGAAATATTTTTATACTGGTGTGTAATCTAATGCCTGATGTGCATCTCACTGGCATTTAACGGCAATTGTGACAACAGAAAAGGTCGTCATCACGCCCTGTAAACTGATCTGAAAAGACGAGCAAAACGGCAAACTGCTTTCACTCCTCGCTGAGTAGATTGCTCTGAATATTTTGATGGTGAGTCAGCAAAGGAGAATGTTATAGGTGACACATGCGGCCCGTGAAGGGCACCAGACAAACATAAATGAATGACTAAATATCCATCCATCCATAGTTAAATAAAAATCCACCATCCTCATCAGGGTGCGACTGGAGAGACTTTTCATAGATTCTGTCATTGTCAGCTGCCATTAACTTCACATCTTTTCTGTTTGGCTGAATCTGTTTTCGAGCAGCATTTTTCATCCTATTAGCCTTCATAGTTTAGAAATCATTGTTTGACTGGAAGATAGCAGATTGAAGGTGAGGGGGAAATTGGCCTTTCTGAATGTGTCACATTATGCTTTTGGCTGAAGGATATTTTGACTGCTTCCATCTGACTTTGCAGACAGGTTTTTTGTTTTTTGTCACTGCCCTTTCTTTGAAAGTTATCAGTCTTTTGTTTCTTTTAACTCTACCATTTTCTTTGATGAAGAAGCCCTGACTGTGTTTTAAAGATGGCAAAAACAGCAGAAGCAAATCCTCATGTTGGAATATAAACTCATGAGTACATTGGCCTATTTATCGCAGCAGTTGTTGCTTCACTTTAACATCTGCAGCTAGAAAATGTGACATTATTTCCCCCCAAAATTACCCAAAAAAATACATGTGGATCTGTTGTGGCTTCTATACTTTGACACTGCTTTCTGGGACTAGATCTTCTTTAAGCAAACACAGATAAATGAGGAAAAGATGAAAGTCGTGAGGTATGTGTGCCGTCTCACAACTGCTGCTTAAAAGCCTAGCAGCAAACGCCAGGCACACCTCAGGAGGTTCAGGGGAAATTATTTCAAACTGTGATGGGCGTCAAAATGTGGTTATTTGAATCTATATTGTTTTTGCAGGTTAGAATGGGGTTAGATATCAGCAGGTAGAGCAGACGTGGAGGTGGCGGCAGTGAAAGGGAGAGCTAGCAGTATTCTCTCCCCCCCACCCCCAAGTTCACTGAGAGAAGAGAAGATACCACAGTAACTAAGAATGACTAAATTAATGAGCAACCAACAGATGGTTAGATGTTAGACACTGTGACCTTTCATGATCCTAAAAAAATCAACAAGAGCCAATTTTTTTTTTTTTTTTTTTTAAATGAAAACAAACTAGATTTGGTTATTCGTTTTTCTGTTATCTACAATCCCACAGGGATTTGTGAGGACACAAAATATGCAAACCTTAGGTGGAACCAAATACTGAACATAATCCAACAATAGGTGCAACTGAATATGTCCAGTAACTGTGGATCAGTCCTTTGTTGGAGTTTTTGGCTTGTTCTCTGTATAAAACAGCTCACTGTACAGCTTCAGCTCTAGGATGTTGGTAGATTTCCTCACTCGAACTGCTTCCCTCAGGTCCTTTTATGTAATTTCTGTTTGATTACGGTCACGTTACAAAACGTTAACTTTATGCCCCTTATCTATCTTCTATAAAACCACTCGCATCCTCAGGGTGGCTGTTTGCCGCATGACCCACTTTCTCTATTGCTTCAATTCATATCCTGACATTTTCATTTGGAGTTTGCTGCTACGATTCAGAATTCATTGTTCCATCCATCGTGGCGAGCAGCCCTGACCAAGATGTAGCTCAGTCAGCCCAACGCATGGCACGGACATAACCGGGTTTCCCCTTCTCCAAACATAAACTGTTTGGAGGATTTTTTTTTTTATTTATTTTTTTTGTCACATCCATACACAAGACATTCTTTAACAACCCTCTGGCTTGCCACCATGACCTTTAAATGCAAACTGCAGACAGGCTGGACGATTCTGTCAGGAGAGCAGCATGTTCTCCATGCAGGGCTGCAAGGAGTACATACAGAGCAGGAGTCAACAAGTTGCTTCCCTGGATTCCTTTGTGACCTCCCAGACTATTACACACCTTTTTCTTCTAGTGGCTTTTGTCGATCAAGCGCGGGGTCACCCTCCTCTTGAATTTCCTTCATTGTATTTCTCTGAAATTGCCTTTGTATTATAGTTATTACAGTAATGCTCTCATATATGCCCATCTGTTAAACAGAAACGGAACAGCCAATCACATCAGGCCAATAACTGAAAACTACTGGTTCTAATTTTACCTTGCTAATCCTGAATGTTTTCATACTTTCCATTAACAATGACAGATATGTAATACTCTCTGAGTATCTATAATTTCCTTCTCTTAAATTATGAAATCGTGATTGCATTGCAAACATATCGCTCTGCCCAAGGCACTTCGAAGCACCCTGCACATTCATATTGAGTAGGGGTGCTACTCAAGGTGAACTGCACTCCCCTTCCAATGCTGTTGCAGCTGAGCTGTATTCATTTAGCCACACAGGACAAACTTGGCTGCGCCAACTTAGAGCAGAGGTTGTATGCTGCAGAATCAAACAGCAGCTATTGGACAGTCCCAGGGTCCCAGTACTGACATGAGAACTCCATCACATTAAACCTGCAGTCAGAGCCGAGGGAACGCGAGACCGGCAGGGAATGAAAGACGGGGACTATGACAGGCACGCTGTGAAAGCGTGGAGACAGCTGAAGAGGAAAAGCAAAAGAGGAGACATGGGGAAAGAAAATCATTTCTGGTTTACACCTGCTCCTACCAGCCCCTCTGAGACAAGAACATCTCCTTAGAAAGGCCTCTGTCAATATGACAATGTGGTGGCCTGAACAGACGGCTTCTGTAGTGTAGCTGATGGACAGGCAGTGCAGAAACTTCAAAATTACTGTAAAATCCCGTCATCCTGACGCCCTCTTTTTCTTCACTCTCAGGTCTGTTTTGTAAATCTGGACCCACAGAAAACTGACTGTCGTGATGACAAAAGCGTCAAGGTGAGCAGATTTCTCCTCCACCCTCATTTGTTCTCTCCTTGCACCCCTTCCCCCCCCCCTCCTTCCTTCCCACTTTTCATCTCTCAGGAACTCTGGTCCTTGTATTTCACATACGATACATACATTGGCTCAGTTGCCATGGATTCAAGATCATTACCCAGAATTAGAGGGATGATTTGTGTAGAAAATATGCAGATTTTGCAGTCTTTTGCAGCTGGCGGTGGTGGGCGATCAATGATCATTCCACATGGTTCAAGTCTTCTCACAGGAAGAATTTTATAATTATGTGTCTCTGACTTGGAACCGCAGAGAGCACATTATGTTCAGCTTTGAAGTGACTTGACTAAACGCTTTGTTGTTATCATCTAGTATTGTCTCTGTGCTTGGATTGTGTCTTGCAGAAATTGGCATCTGTGTCTCCAGATCTGCCAAAGCTTGTTGAGTTACTGACCGTCCACCAGCCGAAAGAAAATGAGATCCTACTGCTGGGTGGATTAGAAGCCACAGAAGCTTGCCAAGCGCACCCACACCCCTCAGCTCAGGTAAGTTTGTAGTGGTTTTCTATTCGTTACACGTATTTCCAGCCTTTGGATTGACTGGCCAAGAGCACAAGCTGTTCCCGTACAGCAGCGCTGTGCGATTAGATGTGAACCTTTTGTGCTGGGAAAAAGACCCCACATGAGGGAGTCCATTCGTTTTATGGAGCAATTCTTCCATTTTTAGTCTAGTAAAAGCATGTCCTCATCTTTTGAGGCACACTGCTATCTTGGCAAACACCAACTTCAGGTTTGACTTTTATTTTTGTGCAAAAAAAGCGATGCGTGTGTTCCAAATATAGTCATGTGAAAACTGGGCCGGTAACAGACAACTGGATTCAAAGTATGTCTGAATACAAAGCAGCAAACATCAAGAGTAAAACATTTCCATAAAAAAAAAGTCTGATAAAAAGACATTTGGTTTGAACTTTTTCGATGCAAAGGATGCGTTCACACTTAATTCATCCAGACGCTACCGCAAATATGACTTTGTTCAGCAGGTGCGTGTAAAGAAAACACACCTGCAGGTACCGAGCAAAAAGTCGCTTTTTAATTCCATACTCTGAATTTTTAAACGGCAATAAAAATTACATACAGACACGTAGCTAACTAATAAGCCTTTCTGTTGGTGTATTTGTCATTAAATAAAAAATCCCCTGTTGCGGTTGCTTTTTTGAAGCTCATCCAATAAATAAATGTTTAAAACTGCTGTGAGAATCAATAAACAGCCCTATAGGAGCCTACACAGCCTATTAAACTTTCATTAGCAGGTCCGAAGCAATTAATAGTATATCAAATATATGGAAGAAAAACAGGCAATAGAGCTGTATAATGTTTTAAGAGATTTATAGTAAAGTTTGTGACTGTGTTAACTGTGCTTACCTATGTGTTGTCTGTAGTGGGTTTTTTAATACTTTAAGACCTTTGGACACATTATATATTGAGTATGTGTGAGTGTACATGAAAGTTGTCCGTGCTTCGTTCAGGGTGGGCAGAGATGCACAGGTGTGTGCCTGCTTCAGTGTTCAGGAAAGAGCCAGCCTGGTAGCATCATCTTTGAGATCAACAAGTTCCTGATCGGCCTGCAGTGGGGAAAAGAGCGACAGTGTCAGCAGGGCAAAGCGGCTGGACAGCGCCTCGATG
Source organism: Mchenga conophoros (assembly GCF_057382185.1). Lineage (NCBI taxonomy): Eukaryota > Metazoa > Chordata > Actinopteri > Cichliformes > Cichlidae > Mchenga > Mchenga conophoros. The sequence goes on from NC_140539.1 coordinate 13,655,811, forward strand.
ATGACACCAATCGCTCTATCTCGTCCATAGAGGAAGACTTCCTGACGGCCTCAGAACACTTGGGAGATGACAGCGAGGACGACGGCTTCAGAAATGGTGAGTACAGCAGGGTTTGTTTTCAGCTGGGTAAAGATTATAATTATTGTTGTTGCACTCAGAAATGTATTTTCTCTAAGGGAAATTTTAATTTGACACAGAGTCAGTGGAGGGCAAATCGGGATAATATTCTACTGTTGATGTGACATTTTGGAAACCGGTGGCGCTGCTTCCTAATCAGTGTAGACGTTTGTCATTCTCTCTTCCCACGGCTTTTATTTTTTCCCTGTCTGTTCAGAGCCAGAGAGCGGTGACCTGGGAGAGAGCGTGCCAGAAGCTGCACAGAAACACTGTGTCAGACTTGCAAGTCATCGGGGACAGCTGGCACGTCATCAGCAAAGGGAGGATGCCGAGGTGAAAAAGGAAGGGCATCAGCGAGCAAGCATCCAGACTAAAGAGTCAGCGGGGTACTACGCCACCAATCTGGCTGAGTCGGTACTGCAGGATGCCTTCATACGGCTCTCTCAAGATGAAACCTCCTTTGCCTCAGAGGCAGCCATCAGTGTGTCCCTCTCTAGTTGCCCTCCCAACTTCAAGAGCCCTTCAAAGACTAAACAGCCTTCCCAACAGCGCACCTGCTCTTTTGAACTCCCTAAAATTGTCATTGTTCAGAGCCCAGACAGTTCTGACGGGGCTGCAGAATGGCCGGAGAACCAGGTGCCTCACGTGCCCGATCACGCTACCAAAACTGGAGAAAAGCAACAGAATGAGACGCAGGCTCACAATCCCCATGACAATGGCGGACACGTATCCAAACATGTAGAGGTGGCTTTGGCCTGTGCTGCCAATGTTATTGGCACTATTACTACCCCGCAGCTAACAGAACAGCTCGCCATGGAATCTGCTTCGGAAGAGGACGTCAATGAGGAGCTGCAGGAACCAGAAGATAAAGAAGAGTACTCCTTCTCCTCAGCTATGTGTGGCATGGCTCAGGTAGCCGGCGCTGTCGCAGCTGTGGACTTAATGGAGGAGCCCGGAGACGGCGGCGATTCGGACACGGATCCCGCTGAAATTTACACGGCGTCCCGCGGTCTGATGTCTGCTGCCGAGGCCTCCGCAGCCTTCACGCTGCACTGCAGCGTGGCAGAGGGAACCAGCGTTGAAGCATTTCGTGCCAACATTGCTGAAGTCCTGCATCGGGAAGCAGCTGAGGTGCTGACTCAGCCACAAGGCTACAGGAGTGTAGCCCATCTGCTGGAAACCACGCATAACAAGATAGTAGATGGCATTACGTTTTCCAAAAAAAGCTACACAGATGAAAGGGAGGTGGATGAATTAATAAATGAAGTGGCAGACAGTCTATTCAAGCACGCTTTAGAGAAGGCAAAAAAGAAAAAGGAACTGGAGGGTACCGGGAAGGAGGCGCCAAGCTTTCAGGTATTTCTGCAAGACAGTGTCAACAATCTGCTGTTTGATATTCTCTGCCTGACACAGAAAAAGATCAGCCACATCTCCACGTGTGACCAAGGGTCATGCGACACACGAGAGGGTGATGCTTGTGTTAAGGAACCTGCTAACATCAAGGAGGATGCCAAGGATCCATTAAGCCAATTACAGTGCTTATTTGGGCATAATGAGAATCTAAGCGGCGTGCTGCACTGCACAGATAAGTTATCCACAGTTGCAGGGCTGAAGGAGAAATATGCGCTTGAGGAAGGTGATGTCATTGCATCGTCCTCGGCAGCAAACATCAAAGAACAACAGCAGCAGTCATTGTGCAGGCAAACTCAGTCTAAACCCACTTCCTTGCCAGCCAAAGACTTTTCTGACAGCCAGCAGGGCAGTGGTGCAATCAGAGAGCCTTTAAGTGAAATCCCAGTTCAGGTCACAGAGAGGAGAGGACGACTGGGGACAGGCAGTGACAGCAGACAGGCCTCTCTGACACCTCAGTCCTCCCTGAACTCTTTCAGAATAGACTCAGAGTCCAGGACACCAATTACTTGCTATGCTGATGATTTGGCTTCCACGGTGGTGTCTATGGCCACAGAACTTGCAGCAATCTGTCTAGAAAACTCCACTGGGAAACAGCCCTGGTTCTGTGCCCTTAAAGGGTCCTCTGCTGAAGTCCCCGAGGGTTATTTGATCCCTGCTTGCCGCACAGTACTGAGGAGAAAAGAGGGTCAGAACAGCAATTCAGCTTCCAGAAAACATCGGGCGCCCCGCCTAAGTGAAATTAAAAGGAAAACTGAGGAGCAGCCAGAGCTAATGGAGCGGCTGGTCAACCGGGTGGTAGACGAGTCTGTAAACCCTGACGAACCGCAGGACCCATTTGCCCTCTTTGCCTCTGAGGTCACGGCTAGGATCCTGAACTGCCCTGAACTCAATGTGGTGGATACCTCCAAGACAGGCCAGCAGCGCAGCAGACTGCAGTGTGAGAGGTGGAGCCGTGGGAAGGCATCCAGTTATGAGAGCATTCCAGAAGAAGACACAGACCCATCCGGCACACCCAACACTCTGGGCCCGGGCAGCCGGTTAGGTCAGAACTTGAGTCGCGGCAGCTCGATTTCTAAGCAGTCCAGCTGCGAGAGCATCACAGATGAGTTTTCTCGGTTCATGGTTAACCAGATGGAGACAGAGGGCAGAGGCTTTGACCTTCTGTTGGACTACTATGCAGGGAAGAATGCCAGCAGCATCCTGGCTGCTGCTGTACAGCAGGCTGCATCAAAGAAAAACGGCCACCTTAATGTCAGGGCGTCATCGTGCCTGTCTAAACAGTCGAGCACCGAGAGCATCACAGAGGAGTTCTACAGGTTTATGCTTCGGGATATGGATAAGGAAAACAAAGAATATGGCATTGCAAAGACTAAAGAGTGGAGCAACAGCCTGTTCCCACCTCCTCTAAGAACACCCTTCTGTATACGTCAGTCTTCGGTGCCAGACCGGCGCTCCTCAGACTCGCGGCTGACTGTCAACTCGCCCATAAAAGCGAACTCTTTTGATGGATTTGCGCGGAATGTGCACGGGGACACATTAAATATCTTCCCCACCAACTCTGTGTCAGCCACAGGACTGTGCAAGTCAGACTCATGCCTCTATCAGAGGGGTAAGACTGACCAGATTACTGATATGCTAATTCATGAGACCTGGTCAAGCTCTATCGAGTCCTTGATGAGAAAGAACAAGATCATCGCTGATCCTGAAGACAGTATTGATTTGGAAGCTGCAGGAGACTCGCAGCCCCATGTGCAGCAGTTTGCCAATCGCCTGGCAGCTGACATAGTGGATATTGGCAAATCTGCGCTGGGGGGACAGCAAGATGTAGGTGGAGGCACACCTGGGTCACATCCACAGGCGCACATGCCTGTTGGTGAAAGGAGGAGGGGGTTCAAGCAATCCCATCTACGCTGTAGCCGAAGTAGGTCGAGCCAGGAGCAAGCTGGCAGCATCGGGGGAAGTGACAGCGGTTCAGCCTGCATAAGGGGCCCCAGAAATGTGCCGCTGATCCACATCGAAGGAGATCAGCGAGATGAAGAAACAGTCTCAAACCCTGAAAGAACAGGGGGACATCAAGAAGTGTCATCAGACACGCCGGCTACCAAGCATACGGAGAGAGCTCCCACCAACAGCAGCAGGTATTACACTGCTCACAGGCTTTTGTGTGAGTCCGACCCCTCCTTCTTCAGGCAGAGTTTTCTTTAATAACCCTGCAGCAGAATAGTCATCTACTGGATGTGAAACGTAGAGATTGATCTCTCTGACAAGAGTAAGGGAGAGAAATAAAAAAAGTGCTCGACTATTTTTAAACAAAGTATGAAAATCTGGACTAAACACATAAAATGCAGGTGTACAGTGCTATTTATAGAGTTTGATCAAAGCTTAGTCGGCACGCAGAGGATCTATTTACTGGGTGAACTAATCTATTTTAGCAGGTTTGGCTAGGCTGTGACTCACATTGTCTGGGTGATGTACTGTGTGTGCAGAAAGCTTTTAGCAGCTTCATCCTTTATCCACAGAGTGGCCGCTGAAGTCCCCTTTATCAGTACAAGCTGCACTCACACTAGGATAACAAACCACAAAACACTCGCTGATATTGAAATAGATAGAATCGGAACTGAGATTCTACTGAGACAGCCGAAATGACAAAGAATTTGGGGGCTGCATTGTCAGATACACGAGTAATTGAAACCAGACTGACGTTTTAGCAAGACAGGGACTCGGCATGGTGGTGAGATTTATTCTAATGCTGTAAATGTCTTGAGGGGCTTTCACGGGAGACAGCAGATTGTAGGACTGTCAAGGAGAACATTTTTAGTTCACATTTCTGGGGTAACAAAGACTGCATGTTTCCATTTGGACTGTAATGACACCACTAAAGTGTATGAGCAGCATCACTAATGTGCAAGAGAAGCCGATAAGTGGAATGTATGAAAGCTCAACGTAGAGTTTTATTGTGTTTTTTTTTTTTTTTTTTTTTTTTTTGTAACGCTTGATAAAACGTGTAATCCAGAAACAAGTGGAGTGCATGTGTTTGTCCCTTGTGTGCGAGTGCAAGTCAGTCACTCGCCGATTCAATAAAACCTGATTTCCCTGCAGAATTGAGGATGGCAGCTCTCAATCATCTGATTATGACTTAATTTAATCAGTGTCCTGGAAAAAAAAAAAGCTGAAAATCCAACAGTGCCCATGGGAAATGCAGTGTGCTGGTGCATTAAAGATATTCAAAGGAATTGGCTTTCTTTTTAATAATCATTTCACACTCCAAAGACATTTGTCATTTGTAGAAAGTTACTGTTTACAGTAAGACATGATCCCGATATGGGCTTATAGAAAGGAGGTTAGTAGTAACAAATCTGGGTGTCTGCGTAACAATAGTAGTGCATAGAGGAGCAGGAACAGTAGCCAAAGTGACCAAAGCATTGCTGCCGACATTGTGGACATCTTGCGGTTTGCTCTCTCCAGCAGTGACAGGGACAGGACAGCCGTGGCTGCAGTAGTGAAGAGAGACAAGCGTTCTATGAGTGCTAGCAGTGAAGAGAGCATGGGGAGCTGGTCTCACATAACCCCCGAAGATGACCCCCACGAGGAGACCAGTAGTTTTATCCACCTGAGCGAGGGGTCAGTAACCGCTGCTCTTTTGATACTGCTCCAAACGCTGCTGCTCACACCCTCACCCCGCTCTCATTGGCCCATTGCTACTAACTGTGTTCTCCTGTGCCAATGCCAATTTACTCCCTGCCACTCCAGTATCCACACCTGCTAATGCAGTGTATGGCAAGAGAGCTCGCTCTGCAAAGCCAGTGGTGCAAGAGCTCTTATATCATGGATCAAAAGGCCAGCTCATAACATCCACTAAACCATTCTCTGCTTCATCAAATTCTCATTTATTTACCCAACTAATCACCTATTAAAATAAGTTTATGGTGTAAGATCCCCTTTTTCCTTAAAACAAAAAGAAGAGATGTATACCATAATGATTAAACTCATTTAATTTCTCAAACTGGACAATCAATGATCTGGGCAGTTCTGAGAGTTAATAGGAAGTAGCAAGGTACTGTGTTTAGAGCAAGAGTAGTTGTGCGCACCACCATAACACTGCAACCTCTCCATCTACCTGCTTACTTTAACTCTGCCTCATCCCTGATCTATGTTGTGACACAAGGGCACGGCTGCCGGCCTTGCCTGTCCACCCTCCCCACCTAACTGCCTCCAAATATGCCTCATCCCCATTTCCAGACGGACCAGCTGCCAGGCAAAAAAATACGAATCACCAGCTCTCCCAGCTTCAGTGCCCAGTTCTGCTGCAGCTGCTATTTATATGTTAATCACCAGCTAATAACATGACCTGCATCCCTGCGCTTGGACATTGTTCTCTTCACAAGTGAACGATCGTGTTGGATGTCTCGAGACATCATTTAAATGACACTTTTGCTGTTTTTTGGTTTTTTTTGTTTGTTTTTCCTTCCTAGGAATGGGACCAGCAGCACGTCTAGCTTAGGCCTGGTAGACCTGGATTCTTTTTCTGATGTTCCCTCTCAAAGCACAGTAATCCAGTATGTTTCTGCTATCACTGTATTTCTCATTATGTCTCTGGTGTGTCAACAGTGACATTTTTAATACACACAAACCTTGCAGGTATTATTTTCTCTCACACATGCTAGACAAGGATATTAAGTGTCATTCCAGAACAAATAACAATTTTCTGTTTAACAGACAAAAGCCTTTTGAATTTTCTGCTTTTATTCTGTTCTTTTTCATTTGTCTAAACGGTAAATAATCAGGTTAACAGTGCAGATTTTTTTTAAAATATCCAAAAAGGTTCGTAATTTAGTGAACTATTAAAAAAATCGTATTTTAAAACCCTGATTCCACAAATGTTTGCATGCTTCATAAAATAAGAGAATTCTGTGATTTTCGAATGTTAAAAACCCACATTTTGCTCACAACAGAACATAGAAAACATATCCAATGTTTAAACTGAGGAAATGTTGCATTTTTTTTAAAAAGAAAAAGGGTCACTTTGATGGTCGAAGATGCCCCCCCCCCCACACACACACACACACACACACACACACACACACACACACACACACACACACACACTAATGGTCATGGTTGCCACTGTGCAGCCTCTCCTCTTTTAACAGCAGTCTGTAAACATCTGGGAACTGAAGAGACCAGCTGCTGGATGGAGGATTCTAGCTGTTCAGCAGTCCTGAGTTGTCTTTCTTCATATTGTTTCATCATGCCCCAGATGTTTTCAGCTGGCAAAAACTCTGGTCTGGACTCCTCTTGCTGAAATATGCAAGGCCTTCCCTGAAAACGTTGTCATCTGGATGTTGCTCTAAAGACTGTGTATACCTTTCAGCACTTTCTAGATTATGTCACACGTCTTCTTCTGCGCATGGTAGATTTAACCTGCATTTGCGGATGGCACGGTGAACTAACAGACAGCGATATCTGGAAGTGTTTCTGAGTCTATTCAGTGATTTCCACACAGCATCCTGTTTTTAATGTAGAGGGCCTGAAGATCGCAGGCATCCAATATTGATTTTCAGCCTTGGTCCTTGTGCACAAATTTCTCTAGATTCTTTGAATCTTTCGATGAAATTATGCGCTGTCAGTGATGAGGTGCTCTAAGTCTGTATTCAAAGGAACAGTATTATAAAACTCTTCCACAATTTGTGAAATTGACCTAATTCGTTGCAAAATGTTCATCCAGCTGGGTTTTTTTTTTTTTTTTTAGCTAATCGTTTTCATTAACTTGTCAAATTTCCCAGTTCAAACATTTATGTTCTGTTGTGAATAAAATTGGGTTTATGAGATTCTAATATTACTGCATTCTGCTTTCATTTACATTTTACAACATCCCAACTTTGGATTTGGGGTTATATTTTAATTACATGAAAATAAATACTGTTGCATTGCTTTTAGGTTACCAGAACATGTGCAACTTTGTAATTAGCGAGCTTTCAAGATGTGCTTGTATCCAGATTTTGCTACCTTTGGAGAGCCAGGCTTGATGCTTTTCCTTGCTGTAGCATTGCAAGTTGGTTATTTCCCATTTAAGCATTAATGATACTGCTTTTCCCAAAATTTCAAACTGCTTCATTAATGTATGTCAACATATGTGAAACTTTTAGTCTCCATTATTTTCTTTCTTTATAGCGAGGAGACTGAGAGATGCCACCTGGCAGGAGCCAAAGAGACTGTATTTGGTGAGTGTAGTTTCAAATTCGTAGTCATCAATGGTGTTATTTAGAGACTGGCTAATTTAGCGGATATTAGCTATTTATCAATTTGCTGGTATTATTTATTAACTGTTAAAAAAAATCAAATGGTAGAGAAACAGCATTTAATGAAATTATGAGTGTTGATGTCGCATAGTTTGTCCTCTGGTGGACAATCTGCAACTTCCCTACTGGCAACACAGCACAATCTCAATTCAGCTCAATTAACAGTCGCCTCAAGGTGCTTTATATTGAAATGTAAAGACCCTGCAATAATAGAGAGAAAACCCCAACGATCATATAACCCATTATGAGCAAGCACTTGGTGATAGTGGAAAGGAAAAACGTCCTTTTAACAGGTAGAAACCTATTAGTTGATCAGCCAGAGATTTAATAACGAAAAACGATTTAATGCAAAGTGGTGTATAACCACATAGTGATAAGAGGTGACGGAAGAAGAAATGCATCTAGGGAAGGCCCTAGCAGCCTAGGCCTATTGCAGTGTAACTAAGGGATCAACAACCAGCTGATCTGAGCAGACTTGGGTGAGTAAATGAATAAAAACATGCAACAAATGTTGCATCTAGTTCATATTCTCGTGCGTGTGTAAGAAAAAAACAAAACACTGACCGATATATTGGAATGTTGGATTTTTGAATCGCCAAATAATTGCTCTTAAAGTCTTATAGTGTTATATCCACTTGTGAATTATACACCTTCCTCAGTTTAAACATCTTATTACTCATCAGAAACTCTTGAGGGATTCAAGGCAGAGTGCTGTGATTAAGCCTCAAAAATTACGCACGCACGCACGCACGCACGCACGCACGCACGCACGCACGCACGCGCACACACACACACACACGTGTGTGTGTGTGCGCATAAAATCTTAAAGGTCCATTGTTCCAGAAGTGTTTTATCTCAAAGATCATCATTGTTTAAAGACGAAGCAAAACTGAGCCCAGGAGAGCTGAACACGCTGCGTGACTACATGCTTTTTCTTTTGATGTTTCAGTGAGTTTAGAACAGGCTGAATTGTCTGTGCGCCCCAACACTGCTTTGTTAGTGAGGACAGTATAGCTATCATCAAGGTGTTATTCAGTGCTGACTCGTACTACGTTATGCCATATTATATTTGATCTGTTAGAGAGCAGTTCAGCAAGAACAGCAGGTGACAGAAGCATCAGGGAGCTGTTGGTGGTAAACTGTGACCTCGAGCCAGAGTGCATGGACCTGGAGCTGAGAGTGGCTCTACAGTGGATCGCTGCCTCGGAGCTAGGCCTTCCTGCTCTCTACTTCAGGAAGTCCAAAGAGAAGAGAGTTGCAAAGGTAGGCAAAGCTGCTGGCTTGTCAAATAATACATTTATAAGCAGATCATGTTACTGATGTATTGTTTTTGCTTTTTGTTCTGGTCATTTTCTTACCTGATTTAACTGGGGGGGGGGGGGGAATCTACAGCTCATGAGACTGTACCTTTTTTTTTTTTTTTTTTTGTCCCAGTTCCTGAGGGTGGTCCACCTGATGTCTCAGAAGGCGTGGAGGATTGCAGACTTGTTTGACGCTGTGGTTCAGTTCTGTAAGATGCACGAGAAAGCGGAAGAAGCGGGCAAGTCTCTCCAGTCAAGCCTGTTCGATTGGCTTCTGGAGACACTTTAGGACACTTGCCGCCTCTAATCGCAAACAGTAACAATACAAGCTCACTCATTCGCTCACATTTGTAACATGTTCCTGTTTGCGCGTGTATAGTCTCATCACACCAAGTGTCTCCTACCGAGAGCTGAAAGCACGACGCAATCGGCATACTTGAGAAATTCATACCTCTCACCCTTGTCCAGTTGGACCGATCTCCCTTTAACGAGAGGATGTTCTTGTTTCCAGAGTTACCTCTCTAGCGTCATGCACGCAAACACACGGCAAACTGTAGGTACACGGGTTGGACGTTCCTGATGGGAATGAATCAGCCCTCCAGTGATCATAGTTAGCAGGTTCTAACTGCTCCAGATTATATAGAAAATACATATTTACAAATTCACACAGTCGAATCATGGCTTTATTTATTTATTCACTCAGAGAAAGGCACCTATAGGACATACTGTAGGAAAATCAGGTTGTAGCCTTCCCACAGCTCAACATGCTCAAACCTTTTGTATTAAAACTACTTTTAAAAGAGGCTCTTTAAATCTAAGCCCAAAAAAGCCCTGACACTTTCTTCTGATGGTCACATTGAAGTGCACATTTACTTAATGTAAGTAAAAGGTCCAGATTTTTGTTGTCCATTGGCTAACGTACCACCTCTGTTGTGACTTTGAAACTCAGTACGTATGATATTTTATTCATGTTACTTAAGGGATTATTTTGGATAGCTGTACTGTATATACTGTAGATTTTGAACTGCTGCACCTTGGAGTAGTGGACCGCTCCTTTAGCTTTTGCTATGTCTAAAAAGACAGAGTAAGGTTTGTAATGTTGAATTTGTATGTGGATTTGGTCAGTATATTTCTCTACTTAGTGGTAATCTTGTGTTACAACAGCATCGCGGGGGGAAAAGCACATGACACAGCTGTAAACTTGGTCACAGTAGAAATGAATGTATTTATCTTTTGACATCAATAAATTTCTGTGATGTGAAATAAGAGCAAGTGTTGTGTCATTTGTAAACCAGGGAAAATAAAATCTCAATATTCAGGGGTGCATTTATGCACACTATTACACTCCACTGAACTGTTTCCCCAAAAAGAGAGAGAATTAAAACTACTAAACACAACCATACTGATAGGTTTATTATTGTAGTTTGCATTCAGGAACGGTGCTGTATACAACTGATGCATACAACTGTATAACGCCAATTCAAAACAGCAGTCTCCTGCAATATTAGAAACCCCAAGAAACACACAAACCCCTGTGAGCAAGCTCTCTGTGACAGTGGGAAAGAGAAACTCCCTTTTAACAGGAAGAAACCTTTGGTAGACAGAACCTGGCTCAATGAGTGGCAGCCATCTGCTGTGACTGGTTGGGGGTGAGGGGAAAGAGAAGGTAGTATGAACAAAAAATATTGGCTGACTGTTTCAGTGGTGGTGTCCTATTACAGTCCCGCATTTTAATTGAATGAGCTCTTTAGAAAGAGACATTTTCTCACAAAGGCAGACTGCGTGGCTAGGTGCTTGATTTTATACACTTAATACATTTGAATTTAAAGATTTAGTACTGTGGCCCTACAGCTCTGTTCATGTATGTAGGTCTAGCACAAATCTATAAAAAGGTATAAAGGTTTTATAATAATCTAAATCTCCTTATCATAAAAAAATCCATAAAACCATATTTCAACACAGAGCTTTAAAGTAGCAATTTGAGAATTCCCAAACGTCATAGTTTTTAGTTGTGTGATAATACGGGGACTTGGCGAGAAAAACACTGTTCTAACATGCCAGCTATGACAGACACTTTATAGAGCTGCCTGCCAATTTTCCATCAGTTTCAAACCACCAGCTTTTTCATGAGCTCTCGAAAGAAGATAAAGATATCTGATCGAACATCATGTTTGGGAGATTTAAAATCCATATGTCAATACAGAGAATTTCAGTCACAGACTGCAAAAGGATAGTCAATGTATTTTCAGTCTGGGTTGGACAATAAATCTGCAGTTTGAGTGATGAAGAACAAGAAATTCTTTATTGTCAAAGCAAAGGTGAGTGCTAATTAACTAATGGTAGGCAGCTACCCAACAGTATTTAGAGGTTTCAGGGTCACTACAGTCAACACTGTGGGGCAGTATTTGACAGGTTAGTAATATGTTAGTTGGGTGTACACAATGTAACATGACATAAATCTAATCAGAGCTTTTTTCCAATGTCAGTTTAAATTACCCATGACTAACAACCTTAGTGTGGACAAGGAGGAATGTATGTGATTTTTACGTTGCACTTGTATGGAAGGGACTTTGCAAGCGTTGCTGTGTGATTTGTTTGTCACTGTGAACCGAGTCACAGACTCATTCAGCATGTTGTATAGCAAAAAATAGTGGTGGGAAGCAAAGGAAAGCCTGTGTTTTCTCATCAGGTGGGCACTCCTACAATGATGTGAAGTTACCTGAAACCCTGGTACTATATGATGTACAGTTAATCCATCTATTTCCTATAACGTCAATTATTGCTTGAACAAAACAAACAGCTTTTGAAATTGAAGAATTCGACTCCTTTTGATGACATCTTCTGAGCAGAGATTCCAAGCTGCTGTTGATTTCTAGGACCACATTAACTTCACACAGAAGTCAAAGTTTAAACTGAGCAGGAGTTTGTGATTTTTTTGTGTTTTTCTTTTACAGTAGTCCACAATCGAGCAGACACAAAGTGGGCAATATTTGGCAAACACAATTTGATTGTTGTGTTCATGTAAATGCCCTCCTGAGCCTCAGGTAATGTTCAGTACCAGATCCGGCATGTGTTATCCTTGCTGCCTGCAGGGAAGCACAAATACAAATGGATAGCTGCACAGAAGGACACAGCTGCACGCTTTTCATCTAAAAACTGCAATTAAGCATTTGTGACGGTTGTGATGAAGAGTACATTTGCCTCCTACAGCTACATTTTAACAGTGTACGATGGTCAGATGGGGTTTATGTGTGTTTTCTGTGTCAGTTCTATGTACCTGTAATGATTGTGTCACCCTCGTAGTTGAAGACGCAGGAAAAGATCTCGTCTGTGTGCCCCTCCAGGACTTGTAAGCAGACTCCAGAGTGAGCATCCCAGAGCCGAGCTGTCTTGTCTGAGCTGGCAGTCAGGACTCTGGTGCCCTGAGGGCTGAAACAGATCTACCAAGAGAGGCAGAGCCAGGACAGTTAGCCTTTTTTCGAGGGTTGTGGTACATTTGCAACAAAGTTGCTGAATAAGAGATTATGCCAGAGAAAGTAGAAATGACATGAGGGGTGGAAATGGGTGAGTCTAGACCAATTTTACCATATCAGTAGCATTATTCCATTGAGGTCATTCAACTTAAAATGCTTAAGGAGGATAAAGGCACCAGTGGAACTACTCTGAGATGATAGAGGAGCGTTATGAAAATCATGGCTGAAACTGATTGTATTATAGTCTGGGTTTATCATTCCCTGAGTGGTTTTATATCCTAACAGTGAGGTAAAGGAAGGGATGATTAAATGAAGTTGGCCCTAGATGGCCATGAAAGTAAAGTATGTTTTTTTATTAAAATTCTAAACTCAGTGCCAACGAGAGACCCCCAGACAGGAAATGGAAACTGTCTAGAGAAGAAGCTGGCAAGGATAGAAGATTGAGGTGTGGGTGGGGTGTGTGTGTGGGTGGAAGCTATGACAGGTGCCAAAATGGAAGGTTGATGTTTTAAAATGGACAGCGAAGAGAAAAAGATCAAAAAGAGTAAAGGAATCAGATAAAAAATAAACAAAGCTGATGAGTGTCTCAGTTGCATACTGCATATTAAAGTGGACATGAAACACTATGTGTAGAAAGGCTAAATTACATCATGGAGCACTAGTCCAATGTCACTGTCTGAGAAGCTGGATTTAAGAAATAAGTGTTTTTAAGGTCATATGTTGTGTCAGTACACAACAAGACGTCACAGGGTTGTTTTTTTGGTTGCTGCCTTACATTAGTTTATGTTAGCTAACTAGCGATAGAACCAATACCTCAAGGATAAAAATACTAAGTAGCTAGACTGATCACTTAGGTTTGAGGGCATTCATTCATGTGTACAGCTCTCTTAAGCTCCAGTCACAGCATTTTAATCAGTTTGAGTTCTCGACTTAAACCGGGCAATTGCAACACCCTGACTCTTTACCTTTTCAGCCATTCTGTTGTAGATTTGCTGGTCTGTTTAGAAGCACTGTCCCACTTCATTACATAACTTAGTCCAAGCCTCGTATTTGGCTCTAGAATATTTTGGTATACAGAAAACGTCACAGACACCTCAGTGACTCCAACTTGCCCCGGACCTGCAGCTGCAAACTAAGACTAAACCATCACCCCTCTACCGCTGTGCTTGACAGTTTGTATGAGGTGTTTGTGTCGATATACATTTTCTATTTCGCAGTTTTGGAAATATCCTCATAAACACTGCATTGTGGACAAACATCTCCACTGTGGTCTTGTCTGTTAAAAGGATATTGCTTTCTCCAGGCACCTTCACAAACAAGCCAAACTTGTTCAGTCTGTTTCTCTTTATGCCATTATGAACTTTAACATTTAGCATGCTAACTGATGCTGATGATCAATAAATACATTTGATTTGCAACAGTTAGCAGTTACTTGTCCTCTTAACCCCTATGGAAGCAACAAGGACAGGGGTGCCCAATCCCGGTCCTCGAGAGCTACCGTCCTGCAGCTTTTAGATGCATCCTTGTTCCCACACACCCGAATCAAATGAATGGCTTGTTATCAGGCCTTTGCCAAACACGATGGCATGCTGAAGAGGTAATCAAACCATTTGATTCAGCTGTGTTGGAGTAGGGATGCATCTAAAAGCTGCAGGATAGTAGCTCTCGAGGACTGGGATTGGGCAGCCCTGAACAAGGGTGTTCTTAGCCAACTCCAGGCCTCGAGGGCAGGTGTCCTGCAGGTTTTAGATCTCACCCTGAGTCTACACACCTGAATGAAATGATTAGTTCATTACCAGGCCTCTGGAGAACTTCAAGAGATGTTGAGGAGGTAATTTAGCCATTTAACTCAGCTGTGTTGGAACAAGGACACATCTAAAACCTCAAGGCCTGGGTTTGGACACCACTGTGTTAAATAAATAATGACACCATATAATACGTCATGTGTTCTTGTTAATCTGAGATTATTTTTACCAGACTGGAAGCAAGTGAACTTTCCTTTTTATATAACTGTATATATAAAATGGAGGAAGGATTAACAAGGCTAAAGCATTTGTTTAATCTGGCATTACTCAATATCGTCTCTCTTGCATGGTCACTAGGTTACATTGGCCTAACCAATCACATCTTGTTTGTAGCGTAAGAATGACTCAAAACTACGAGAACCATTTTTGTTGGTTAGATGTAGAGGCTAACTTTAAGGTAAAAGTTAATTTTAAAACGCATTTCAACAAGGACCTGCAAAAATGCGACTTCCTACACCATATGGATTTTTTCAATGAAAGTTTGGAGCATGCTGTAAATGGGCTCTACAAATTTAATCAAACACTGATTTTTTCCATTAGATTGTCATTTTGATTTGAATTAAGGGCAAGAATAAAGCAAATGGAACATCCAGAATAGGAAAGAGTCCTCTTAATGCTTAGTTTGAAAACACAGTTATGAGAAGCTATCTATACCAGCGGTCCCCAACCCCTCGGGTCCATGAGTCGTTTGGTACCAGGCCGCGAGAGTTGAGGCTTGAGTGTGAAAGTTATGGTTTTCAGGATTTTTATCGTTATTTTTTTTATCGTTTTTCTCATTAACTCGGTTTCCCTGGGTCTATTCCCGTGTTGTGGATAAATCTTCTTTTTTTTTTGCTACCGATACTGGTTTTATTTTTAAAGGCCGGTCCGTGAAAATATTGTTGGACATAAACCGGTCCATGGCGCAAAAAAGGTTGGGGAATGCTGATTTATACCATCTTCCACACAGAAGAAAATATCTTTAGACCTTTAGAACTAGTCATTTAATTAGCATTCCATCATTTATAATATATTATCATTCACAAACAAAAGGGTAGCAAAGTGAATTTACTACAGCAGTGACCGAGATGTAATAAAAATTAAATTAAAAGCTTACTGAGTGAGATACTGAAATAGAAGGAAAAAAACATGGGGAAGAAAATGGTTAAGAAGCATGGACAGGAGGATGGCTGGTGTCCTGTTAGGGAGAGATTAGTGTCATAATCCCCTGGAATCGTCTTCCATCCAGCCTGTTTATTACTGGCTGTCTAATGTGTTTTAGTAAATGCACACAGAGAAGCCCTCTGAGCCAGAACCTGTGGAAAACCCACACTCGTGCAGAGCATCGCACTTGACAAATATTAAATGGGTGATATCGCTCCAAATAAAGAACAAGGTCAGTGCAGGGTCAGACAGCAGTGCCCCATGCCAGAGTACTCGCATGTATGTGCTTGCGTTACTACTAGTAGGCCATGTTAATCAGGTTTAGAACTGTGCTCACAGATTTCTGGCGATAACTCAAAACATCCTGAAGCTTCGAGTCCTGTCCCTCCATTTCAGCATCAAACTCTGTCACATGTTAGCTAGGTAATTTTAAAAAATGACCTATTTAAAGCACTGGCGAGGAAAACTGTGGTCTGAGTCAATATTACACAAAAATCACAAGTTTATTCACAGCTGCTAGCTGCATGACGCATGCCCAAAGTTGTGGCTGTGGCCCTGGTTATAGAATACTTAATAATTTGTTCTTATTTTTATTACTACATTTGCCATACGGATACTGAGATCATTTTCTGAATGGTTTCAAACATAAGACTCACAAATGGGTAAAAGTTTGCTATGAAATCAGTAACTTAAAAAAAATAACAGTCTCACATCTGTGCTCTTTAACTATAATAGCTACAAAGAAGTAATCGCCCAATCACACGGCATCACAGCAGTGCATTTAGGCACCCATTAGGCACATAGACATGGTTGAAAAGACCTCAAATTGAGAATCAGAATTAGGAAGAAAGATGATTTTTAGTGTCGCTGAGCATGGAATGTTTGTTGGTGTCAGATGGGCCAGTGTAACTACTGTCTAGAGATGGCACGATACCACTTTTTTATGTCCGATACCGATACCGATATCATAAATTTGGATATCTGCCGATACCGATATGAATCCGATATAGTGTTTTTTAATCAACAAAACTGTTTTTTTAAATATCTTGCTGCATTTTGTATAAGTTCATACTCAAGTTTAAAACAACAACTACACTAAAGCTATTCTGTTATACCTGTATGCAAAAAAAAATATTTCATGGTTCAGCAATACTGATCAATCTAATAAACTTAAACCTACACCATCCTCCCTATTCTGGTATTTTAAAGAGTACTTAGCATAAATATTAAGCAACCTAACTAATAGGGTTCCAACTCCCAGCAACAACAAAAATAAATTAAAAATGGGGAACCACCCCTCACGCTCCACCTCATGATGCTTAATCGACGTAATCAACCTTAATTTGATGCAGTGTGAAAAAAAATGCACAGAAATCAATTATTTTTCAAGAAATATTAAATAGATTCAACATCTTTCTTCAACAAAATTGCAGACTGCACAGATGGTACCTTCCCAAAGGAAAAAGTACTATAGCTTACTAGGGTAAATATATTAGACTTAATAGTTACTATATACAGTAATTGACTTCTATTCATTTTACATCAAATTAAAACTTTGGGTGTCAGATAATTATTTATTAAAAGCTAGACATTTTAAATGAGAATAAGAAAGAAAAGTATGTCTTTGTGCCCCCTTTTCCCTGTTAATGCCCTATCGGCCCCCCTGGCTAAACTTTGCTAGATCCGCCCCTGCACAGTTACCAGCCGTCAGCTGCGTAGAAAAGGATCGTGGTGTAGAAAGTAATATTAAATAAATTCTAACAACAGCTTATCAAGCTTAAACGTGCTGCTGTTGTTCAGCCGCTGGTTTCCTCTTTCTGGCGCGACAGAAAAGCCGATCAGCTGATCATTAAGCAGTTTCATGATTGAAGTAGCAGCAAGAAGAGGCAGTCGCTTGTTAAGCTTAATGCAGGAATGCTTTACAAACATTCAGAGATGGACTTACACACTTGCTTTACTTCTCTCGGGGATAACTTTGTCGGAGATGAAATGCCGGGTTGCTAGCGAAGCTCCAAATGCTATCCAGACCACCGACAGGTCCCGCATGCCACAGCCGCTCTATCACGTGATGCATACTGCTCCGACGTGCTAACGTTCTGAGGTGAGTTACGGCGTGTTGCAAGTTTTGTGAGGTGCTTTCGTGATATTTAATGGATCGGATTACATTTTTTATTTTTCTCCGATATCCGATCCAGTAATTTAGGTCAGTATCGGACCGATACCGATACGTAATATCGGATCAGTCCATCTCTACTACTGTCTACTGAAATTTACCTACAACCATAGGGTGGACTAAAAAGAGAAAATATCCAGTGATCGACAGTTCTCTGGGTGAAAATACTTGAGTCTCAATTTCTGCTGCAACGTTTAGATGGTACGGTCAGAATTTGGTGAAAACAACATGAAAGCAGCCTGACCCCTGAATCAAAGGTTCAGGCTGCTGGTGGTATAATGGTATGGGGTATGGCAAACTTCGGCATCCTTAGTAACGATTAAGCATTATTTAAAATGCCAAAACATGTCTAAACTCACCTTAACCCAGCTTTTTCAACAGCAAAAACCTGATATACGTAAGGTGTACCAAGGGGCAGGGTTACGCTTTACAAGTTAAAATAATAGTTAATACTCACAAAGTTGAGAAGAGTGATAAAATGCTGAAAAAGCTTGAGCAACACAGTTATGCTTTTTCATTTAATTACAGATAAATAGATGACAAAAAATAGCCATAACTTAAATTGTTCTTTTAGAACAGACAGTTTGGCTTCATCAACTTACCTTGGAGATATCGCCATCGTGGCCTTCTAAGGTTGCAAGACACTGATGTGTTGCTGTACTGAACACTCTTGCTGTCCCTGAGAGTTTCAGGAAGAGAGAGAGTTTTCAGCACACAGGCACAGCTTACAAAATTATAAAAATGTTGCTTTTGTTGTGGAAAATCCAAATTTATACAACCAATAAAGCTTAGGTATTTGTAGAAATCTTTAAATGCAGAATCTTAAATTCTGCACAAGTAGTATATTTAGGGTACGTTTGTAATACCGTGCTAGTACAGTTTTACTCGGAATGTAATCTTTTGACTGAAGTGTTGTCTCACCATCAGCTGAGGCAGTAGCAATGAGTTGACCACTTAAATCAAAACACACATCCAACACCTCTTCTTTGTGTCCAGTGAGGGTGGCAACACACTTCCCACTGACAGTCTCCCAAACCTGCGAACACATTTACACATGTCAAAAAACAGAATTATACATGCACACAGGAGCGAACTACATAACTGGAGCATGCATTCATCATGGAGCATGGAAACACCAAACTCATGAAGTATGCATTTGTGAATGTAGCATTAAACTCTGAAGTGGCTTTATTATGGCCATCTCCCTCAGAGGAATGCAGCGAGGTGGATAATTCTCACTTGTGAGCGTGACTCATCTTGGTGTAATTAAGGAATTAGGATTTAATTTTTCTCCACAGACCTTAGACACAGGAGTTTGCGAGAGAGTGGGAAATTGAAGACGGTAAATACAAACAGACATGTTTTCAGCCTCTGACAAGAGATTTTGGGAACAAAAAAAAGATATTTGGGCTTAATGATAGCTTACTTTGCAGGTTTTATCCATGGAACCAGTAACAATCAAGGAGCAATCCCAGTTAAACTGAGTATTGCTTATTTCTCCCATGTGACCAATGAGTGTGTGGACCCGTCTAGGGGAAAAAACAAGGAATTGAACAGCAATTAATCAGTCTCACAGCTTTGTAAGGCAGAATCGATAAGTGTTACATTCTCTGTGAAGTATAAATGATGACACATGCACAAATGGATGCATAATATTGATAACTTCTGACCTTCCTGAAGCAACATCCCATATAGTGACTGTGTGGTCGAAGGAACCGGTGACAAGTTGACTACCCACTGTGTTAAAGCACAGCGAGAGGACCTCTGCGGTGTGACCCTGAAAGGAGATGGCATTATCTCTCACTGTCTTATTTCGTTTCTCCCTCACAGCCACTCACATTATGGATGAAAAAGTGCATCATAAAATGCAAATATTTACCAACCACAACAGTGTGGCTTATACAGCTGATTATTTTCACCTTGTGTGTGTGTGTGTGTGTGTGTGTGTGTGTGTGTGTGTGTGTGTGTGTGTGTGTCCCTGCAGAAAAGTGGGGCTGTTGTCCTAGAAGGAACTACATCAAAGGCAGCTTTAAGAACTTTGGCAGGTGTTTATGTCTTACTGTCCTTGGATGGATTTGTCCCAACAGTGCAAAGTACAGCCTCCAAACTTTAGAAGTGTGTATTTAAGATCAGAATGAGTTTGAAGGTAAGTGTGGTGCAATTCATAAGTGGTGGCTCGCACCCACTTTGATCACCTGTCCCTCATTTATTTTACTTTTTAGGGCTCATTTGAGGTATTTTGTGCATAATGTTTAATGTTTTCAAAGGCGTGTGCAGTCTGGCAACTAAATGGTGTCATAGCTAGTGTGAGCCCCCCACATTATAGTCTCCTGAATTTGTTAACATAAATACACAGGTTAGCCTTACCGGTAGATTTATAAAATTGAAGTTAACTTAAAAAAAAAAGAACAGATTAAAGAATCTGCACTCAGTTGACTGCATTACTGATTCTTCATGGTGTGAGAAGCTAAGTGAATTGAGAGGGGCAGAGAGTTGCTCCTTGCTGACACAGATTCAGCAAGTCACACTATAAACCCACGTGCAGTCTGCACATTAAAGAGGTCTCACTACTCCCCTTAGAGAGGGCTATCAGTGCCTTCTTAAAGAGTTTGTCACATTCCTATCAAATGTTGGTCATCAAGAGCACTTGACAGCATTCATGTCACTTTCACAAGTGACTAAAAAGTTAATGAATCATCATTAATGAATGAATGTGGGTCACAACACCAGGATAAGAAGAGCAAGAAAAGCAATGGGACAGAGTTTGAGGAAAGGGTATCTCACAGTCAGTGTGGCCACTTCCTCCCCACTCTCCACATCCCACAGCTTGGCAGTGGTGTCCATACTGCTTGTGGCCACCAGCGTACTCTGGGGGTTGAATGCAAGACACACCTACAAAATTTTTTTACTTAGGTTGTATTGTATTCTGTAGCAAAGCTGAATAGTATATGGCATATGAACTGCTCTAAACTCTCGATTTGAAACAGTTGTTTCTATTCTTGGCTTGATATGGCAATTTACTGAATATGGTCATCTCACCCATATGCTTACAGCAGCCCAACCCAACCTCTTGTTTGTGAGTCAATCACAGCCAATCAGAAAAAAAAAGCTCATTTAGAGAGCAGATGGACTTAATGGGAGTAAAATATCTTGCCTCAGACAGAAGATGAAACAAGCTGCCCAAGGCTCAGTCTTAGATAAATGGAGATTACTTGTAAATCATGCAAAGCTACTATGAGTCCAAGAATAAAAATGTAGACAGTAAATAAAATTATAGGTCCTGTTAAAGTACTAAACACAATACCATAGCAGAACCTTGTAGTTTAAATGCTCACATAGCTTAAATACTGACTTGTGTTTCAAATATGAATCAGCAATCAACCAAAAACTAACACAAATGAAATTCATTTAAAACAAATCATTATACATACTATTTCTCCCATGTGTCCCCGATAAGTATGAAAACATTTGCCAGTCTCGGCACACCACAGTTTGCAGGTCTTATCAAAAGAGCCAGTCGCAATCTTGTCTCTAAGTTTAATAGAGAGAAAATAAAGCAATGAAACATTCATTTTTAAGATGAAACACTGATGTGAATCTTCAATTGAGCAATGCGACCCTCCCATGTTATAAAGGTTTTCCTAAAACAGCTCATTACCCATAAGGGTTGTTGAACGCAATTGCATACACCACGTTTCTGTGACCCTCTAGCACGTGCAGCTCTGTGCCTGAGGCTGTGTCCCAGACTCTACATGTCCTGTCGTAACTCCCAGTTATAAACCTGCAGTGTGAGAGAAAAGGGGGAATTGCACAAACTGTAATTTCTCCTAAACAACAAAGTGGCAGGTTACTCAGTGTTAAAAACTCACCTTGACCCAGATTTGTCAAAGGCAACATTTGTCAGTGGCAATATGTGTGCCTTGAGCTCCTGGAAAAAAAATTGAAACTGGTCTGAAAAATCCAATTTAGTTATTGACTACATTCATCTACATTCATCTTTAAAATTACCCATGTAACTTCTGTATGTATAATTCATTTGACTATAATGTAATGTGAAGGCTTCTTCCTCCTGGCCCACCACTGGTGGAATAACTTTCTGCTCTCATTAAGAACAGAAAGATCTCCCAATTTTTAGATGCAGGCAAAATAAATTCAGTAACCTCTGATCTCCAGCAATGCAACTGACCCTGACTTCCATTTAACTCCCCTAATACATGCGCATGAAGCACTAGCGACTTAGTAACCCGATCACTGCTGCTTTCTAGTGCCTCTCTAAAACAGTAGTTACTAATTTCACAAATCACATTCCACATATGTAAATAGCATCTGCTAATCGCCGAGCTAATGGATTGTGCCCGTTTATTCATGCTGCAAAAATGTTACTGTTCCAACAGTCTGTGTGGAATAAAAGCATTAATATCATAACTCAATAAGCAACACGTGTGCCATGTTTCACAGACAAAATAAACTTTAGTTCATAAAACCATTCTTTCATTAAAATCAAGGTTACAAGGAGCACCAAATAACTTTCAACAATGTGAGGGAAATAGATAAATGTCTTCACTAGCAGGAATTCCTTGTAAGCGTCATGTCTACGTGTTGATTTATTTACTGCTGTTTTGTGTCTGACCTTGGAGAAACAGAACCTGTGATGGTCCTGCTGGGTCTGTTTCTTCTGAAGTCGAATAACCAGCTGTTTGACCTGATCAGCCTGAGCCTTTGTGACCAGAGGCTCTGATTGTCTGATTTCTTCCACCAACTCATCTGGATTTGTTCTACAATTTTAAAACATAAAATGTGATAAGTCTTTTTGTAATTTTAGGTAGCTTGATGGCAAAAGAGAGAAAAAAAATGTAAAAAAAACAAAAAACAAAAACAAACCAAAAAAAACCAAGACATTAGGAACAGAAAAGGGAAAGAAAATGGAAACAGAAAGGGGGTTTAGGATAACAAATACAGCTTAACAAAGATTACATTTACTCTACAATTTCACCAAAGTATGTTTAATGTGTGTTAAAATATCACTCCCCGTGTTGTCAGATTTACACCCTTGTGACTGCCAGTAAGAGCTGAAATGAGTAATGTTGGTATTCCTAAAGTAAATGGGTCATTTAAAAGAAATCTCTAGTCTAATGTAATGCCACATTAAGGAATTGCAACTCCTCCACAGTCCAACTTCATAATAAATGCAACATGGTTACAAAGTGTTTTTAAATAGGGTTTTAGTCTGCAGAAAGTCGTTTTTTAGTGGTAATGTAACCGTAGGTTGTAACAGTTTGTTATTGACATTATCTTCAGTGCTGAGATCACACACACACACACACACACACACACACACACACACACACACACACACACGCAGAGAGAGAGAGAGAGATCCTAACAGGTACAACTCACGCACTCTGGAGTCAAATCCAAAAGATCTATTGATTTGGTCCTCAGAAATCCTCCTTTCTCGTATTCAAGGATTATACCTGACAGCATAAAAAAATGAAAAATAAAAGAATTAAAGAGAGGCTGACATTACAACACCTGGGTTCTAGTTAACTTAACCTGTTATGTCTTATAATGACAAACTATCTAACCCTTCTGCCGATTTGAGTTTGAAAAGCGTTAGCTAACTAGCTAATGTCAGACAAACTTTAGGCCATAACGATTTAATATGAAGGTTAGGCACAGTCATATGACCTCCATGAGAAGCAACATTTTAGATAGGACTACAAACATAACTTGTATTACCTGGCGGATAATATCTGAGGAGAAACCGCTTGAGTTTCATTATGACTTCTAATAAGGTCCTATCACATCACATAGAAACAAACCGTTGTTATGGCGACCGGACTCGCGTCCGTTGTATTAGGCATGCTACCGCGCATGCCTAATACAAGCCTTAAAGGACCGGCGTTGCACCAAAAAGTGCTGGTCTGCCAAAAAGTGATTTCAAGTTTCTATGTGTGTTTTTTGTTTTTTTTAAATTATGTGTAATGTCTTTACATATATTGATAAATAGACTTTAGACTATATATAAAATAATTACCAGTTTTGCAAGTATCTTTATGACCCGGTCCTTTTTGGCCAGTTAAAATATCTATATTGTCATGCTGCTGCTGTCTTTGCCAGATCGCTCTTAAAAAATAAAATTTTAATGCCAGTGAGACTTTTTTAACGGGATACATAGGCTAAAGGATATATAACAGTCACTTCTAAAATTCTACCTTGTGACAGGAATGTTGTGTGTAGCTCAAGATGAGTTGATATCATTCATGAAGATTACTTTTGACATATATTTCAAATATTATAGGCCAGCAAGTCATGTACAGCAGTTTAAACACGGGCAGTCACTTTTTGGCAGACGATCACTTTTTTTCAATGTCTAATATATTTGCTCTAATAGATTTTAGTAAACTAGATTTACGAAAGGGTTGTATATAAAATAAAAAAATAACCTGTTTTTCAAATAACAGTTTTTCAAGGCTCTGCGTTATTAGTCCTACTTTATAATAAATTAAGTCCTTTTTTAAGCATAAATGATGTGTACATAACTGTGATGCAAGGTTTTTATAGTTAATTAAAGCTAAAAAATTGTAGCTTTTACCTTGTCACAAGAATGCTCTTTCCTGCTCAAAATGACTTATCACTACTAAGACATATGTTTGCGGTATGTTTGCCAGATCAGGAGCTAACAAGTCATTTACGACACCAACAATCAGTTTTTGGTGAATGCTGTAAAACACCTTTTTGGGAGAATCCCTTGTTTTTTTCATTTACTGAATTCATAAATAAATAAATACGCAAAATTTCCCAATTTTCCAAACTGATTGATGAGTAATGAGTTTCAAAGTTTATTATACACTGTAGTTTGTTCATGAACTGTGGTGCATACCAGAAAGCAGCTCTCTGCTCTCTGTAACTCATTGACAGTTATCACAAACACTTGATTGCAGTTGTTGCTGCTAAGGGTGGCCCAACCAGTTATTAGGCGTAGGGTGCAATCACTTTTTCACACAGGGGCCATGTAGGTTTTGATTTTTTTTCCCCCTTAATAATAAACACCTTTATTTCGAAACAGCATTTTGTGTTTAAATGTATTTCTGGTGGCATTCATATGTAAATTTGTGTGATGGTCTGAATGATTTCAGTGTAATAAACATAAAAAAAACGGAAATAAGGAAGGAGGCAAACACTTTTTCACCCCACTGTATGCGGATGCCTTCATTTTGCCTGCAATCTCTAGCCAATCTTTTCATATAACTCAGTGCAGTGAGTGCAGTCATTTGTAGTAATAAATTGTTTGAAAACATCCAAATATTTCATGTTTTGTTTTATTAGCAGCTCTGTCTTTATACTCTGGGAGGGAATAGTCACTTGTATATTCCCAATATCAGTATGCCTAGTGTGAGTCACTCCAATCCCACAATAAATGACTGTACTTATTTCCTCACCGTTCTTCTTGTCTGTTGCTCCCTGACAGGTCAAAGTCTGAATAAGGCATGTGTAGATGATTAAGTGTTTATATTCTAGCTACTTACAAGGTAACCTGACGAAAGCTCAAAGTGCTTTGGTATTAAACCAGATAGTGTTTTTTTAAATCAAGACTGAAGTGCAACTAAAAACAAAAGGAAACAGCAGGGAAGTCTCGCTGAGATACTAACATGGGGTGCTGGGCCAAGTTGAAGTCATCTGGATGGGTTTACCCCACAGCCATCCTGTCACTCTATGGATTTTTTGCAAACTGTAGGGTTGCAGAACCTTTCCTGACACCATACCTTATTGGACCACGCAAGAACATTTCTGAAGAAGTGGTAAGGACTACGGACACACTTTCTGTCTTTTATTAAAAGGCAAGGCAAGTCAAGGCAAGTTTATTTATATACCACAATTCAACAACAAGGTGAATCAGTAGTTAAAATATAAGTTTTGAAATTTAAGCTTAAAAGTGTAGATTTGGTGTTTTATTCAAATGCAGCTGAGAATAGGTGAGTCTTGGATTTACCTGGATTTAAATAAACTGAGTGTTTCAGCTGATCTGAGGCTTTCTGGGAGTTTGTTCCAGATATATGGAGCATAAAAGCTGAATGCAGCTTCTCCGTGTCTGGTTCTGACTCTGAGAACTGATAAAAAACCGGATCCAGATGACCTGAGGGATCTGGAAGGTTCATACTGGGTCAGGAGGTCACTGATGTATTTTGGTCCTAAACCATTCAGAGCTTTATAGACCAGCATCAGAACTTTAAAGTCTATCCTCTGACGGACAGGCAGCCAGTGTAAAGACCTCAGAGCTGGACTGATGTGGTCCACTTTTTTGGTCTTAGTGAGGACTCGAGCAGCAGAGTTCTGAATGAGCTGTAGTTGTCTGACTGATTTTTTAGGTAGACCTGTAAAGATGCTGTTACAGTAATCAAGCCTACTAAAGATGAATGCATGGACTAGTTTTTCCAGGTCCTGTTGAGACATCAGATCTTTTATCCTTGAAATATTCTTGAGGTGATAGTAAGCTGACTTTGTTATTGTCTTAATGTGTTTTTCTAAGTTTAGGTCTGCATCATCACTACACCCAAATTTCTCGCCTGGTTTGTGGTTTTTTGGTGTTATAGATTGAAGTTCTCTGGTGACCTGTAATCGTTTTTCTTTGGCACCAAAGACTATTACCTCAGTTTTGTTTTTGTTTAGCTGGAGAAAATTGTGGCACAACCAGTCATTGATTTCCTCAATGCATTTACCAAGAGCCTGTACAGGGCCTCGGTCTCCTGGTGACATTGTGATATATATTTGTGTGTCATCTGCATAGCTATGATAGTTTATTTTGTTGTTCTTTATAATCTGTGCCAGTGGGAGCATGTAAATGTTAAACAGAGGGGGTCCCAAGATGGAACCTTGGGGAACTCCACATGTGATACTTGTCTGCTCAGATGTGAAGTTACCTATTGATACAAAGTATTCCCTGTTTTCTTAGTATGTTTTGAACCAGTTTAGTACAGTTCCTGAAAGACCTGCCCAGTTCTCCAGTCGTTTGAGTAATATGTTGTGGTCAACTGTATCAAATGCTGCACTGAGATCCAGTAAAACTAAGACTGACATTTTTCCACTGTCTGTATTCAGACATATGTCATTAAACACTTTGGTCAGAGCGGTTTCAGTGCTGTGGTTCTGTCTAAAACCTGACTGGAAGGCATCATTAGATTAGATTAGATTAGATTAGATTAGATTAGATTAGATTAGATTAGATGAAACTTTATTAATCTCTCGGGTGGGTTCCTCTGGGAAATTCAGTTATACAACAGTTCATAGCAGTTATTTTGTTTTAAGAAGTAATTGAGCTGTTGAGAAACTGCTTTTTAAATGATCTTACTTAAAAATGGGAGATTTGAGATCGGCCTGTAGTTGTTCACTACTAAATCTCCATTTGCACTATTTGCCTATTTGCACTACTCTGCCTGGTTTACACTCAATGTCACTTACCCATTATATTGTATATTATATAGCTTTCTTGTTATATGTAAAATTGTATTTATTTAAATTTTTACTTTTTAATTATTTTACTTGCATTTTTTTAATCACTTTTATATTTAAATATATTTAAATGTTCATTTGCTATTTATCTAGGGATTGAAGAGTAACGCAATTTCTATTCTCCGCATGTCCTGTACATGTGGCAGAATCGACAAATAAAGTTGACTTTGACTTGACTTTGACTTCATTTGTGTCATGTCAAGATTGTCGTTTTTCAGTATAGGTTTAATTACAGCAGTTTTTAGTGGTTCTGGAAACACGCCTGATATTAAAGAAAAGTTGACGATCTGTAACAGGTCTGACTCGAAGACTTTGAGACCTTTTTGAAAAAACTTGTTGGCAGGCCATCTAAACAGCAAGAGGAGGAGTTCAGTTGACATAAGATGTCCCCCGGGTCTTTGCTGTTAATCGGGTGAAACTGTTTCATGGTGTTTAAACAGTTTTTCAGTGGACACGGTACATATCCTGAATATGCTGTTGATGTACCAATTGCTTGTCTAATCTTTTGGATTTTTTTCTGTGAAGAATTTGGCAAAGTCATTGCAGGCCATGGTCGAATGAAGTTCAGCTGCCACTGACACAGGAGGGTTTGTTAGCCTGTCAACTGTAGAAAATAAGACCCGAGCATTATGGCTGTTTTTAGTGATGATGTCAGAGAAGTAGGACCTCCTTGCACTCCTCAGTTGTAAATTATAATTGTGAAGTTTTTCTTTATAGATGTCATAGTGAACCTGGAGGTTTGTTTTTCTCCATCTGTGCTCATCTTTCCTACACTCTCTTTTTTCATTTTTCACCAGTGTGGAGTTTCTCCGTGGAGACTTTTTCCTTCCAGAGATAACCTTCACCTTAATGGGAGCAATAGTGTCCATTACATTTAACATTTTAGCATTGAAGCTATTGACGAGCTCATTGACTGAACCTCTGGACAGGCCAGGTGTTAAGGGGAAGACCTGGTTAAATATCTCACTACTGTGTTCTGTTATACACCGTTTTGTGATCACTGCTGTTGATATATTTGTGTGGGCTGAAATTTTACTTTCAAAGAAAACACAGTAATGATCAGACAGGCCCACATCAGACACAGTAACGTTTGAAATGCTCAGGCCCTTGGAGATCAGTAGGTCAAGAGTGTGTCCTCTATTATGTGTGGCCTCTGTTACATGCTGAGTCAGCCCAAAGTTGCCCAAAGTGTTACTCAGGTCTTTAGTCCCTTTGTCCTGAGGGTTGTCCACATGGATCAGATCACAGACAGCAGTTCACTGAGGTCATTAAAAAAGTCTGTGCAGTATTTGGGAGGCCTGTAAACATTAAGAAACACAACTTTGGATGGGGCCTTCAGCTGTAAAGATTCAAAAGACTGAAAACTTCCAGGAGACAGCTGCTTACATTGAAATGATTCATTAAATAAGACAGCAACCCCTCCTCCTCTCCTGCTCACCCTGGCCTCACTGATAAAACTGTAGTTAGGAGGGGTCGTCTCGATGAGAACAGCTCCACTGTTACTTTGGTCCAACCAAGTTTCAGTTAAAAACATAAAATCAAGGCTGTGCTCAGTGATTAAATCATTAATTAAAAATGTTTTCCCAGCTAGAGATCTAATGTTTAATAAAGCCAGCTTAAGTGTTTTAGAGGTATTATTTGCCCCCTTGTGTTTGGGAGCAGTCTGTGGCACACAAGGTATGTTTACTATATTTAAAGATCTTTTAGAGTGCAGCTCTCTGTGTTTTGACCAGGCCACATGTCTCCTTCTGTCACCTAAAAGTACAGAAATTTTAAAACCTTCTAGTAAACAGGGACCCAGCTTCTCCTGGGAAAAGTCACCACTAGGGCTGGGCGATATATCGAGTTTTTTAAAAATATCAATATATTTTCATACGAGATATAAGATGTGACAATATCGTTTATATCGATATAGTCTATGTTACGTTATAATTATACTTGTGGAGCCGCAGGTTTGCCTCTCTTTCGTCCACTTATGTCTCTACGCAACGTTACTCGGCCTCGCCTCTCCTTCACTGAACACAACTCCCCCTCCCCCATAGCTTCACCTGCAGGCAATGACAAGATGAAAGAGGAAAATCTCCGCTAGCGAGTTACCTCGGATCGCCCCGTGCGTGGGGCTGGACGGTGTCAACGTGTTAGCGAGCTAACCGCGCTAACGAGCTAACCGCGCTAACGACATGCAGCCAGGAGGGGCTGCACGGCCTAAAATCCTTTCATTTTCTCAAAAATCGACAGTGCACCTTATGTATGAATTCTGGTTGTGCTTACTGACCGCGAACCGATTTTATGTGGTACACAGCGCTCAGCAATCTGTCAAAAATGACTTTGCTAAGCTACGGAGCTGCACCGCTTGATGGAGCCGCCTCGCGGAGTGATAGTACTGTGCTTCAACGTAATATTACCGTACTGTGTGTGTATAAGGACCACAAATGGCACCTGTTCAGAGACGTGGTGCAGCTGTGAAATCTGTCTCTTTGTTATTACGCTCAGCGTCTATTAGTTTACATTTTGACTGCACAATTGTGAGCTTTTCGTTATGCACAAAAACAACATTGTTTTCTTTTATTTATGGACCATGATTATTTAATAAATGCTGATAATTTATTTTTGAGTAATTTCTTCATGTACATCTACGCTGTATGTAAAGAAAATGCCCATTTGACATCTGGGACACAGTGTGACTAAGAACTCTCTTTTTGTTCTTAACTTATGGCTTAAAAAAAAAAAAACGAGATATATATCTTATATCGCCATCCAGCTAAAAAATATCGAGATATGAATTTTGGGTAATATCGCCCAGCCCTAGTCACCACTGCCATAATCCTCGCAGCCCGGACCCTCCACACATCACACATCAGACTGCGGAGACAGAGCATGAAGGTGGTAAGGAGGAGCTAAGGGGGACGAGGCTGGGCAATGTAACTTCGATTACTCTGTTGAGGGCGGGGCTCGATGGCGAACCTTTGGCTGCTCTGGTGGGGGGTTATGGGGGACAAAAAGGGATTTGGCTGGGGGGTAGATCTGAGCCCAGCATTGACCTGCTCTATCATCTCCTCAGTGAATTTCAGGTGTGGCGAGGAGGGAGAAAGGGAGGGGGAGGAGGGTGATGGCCTGTCAGGGGTTTGGGGGACTGGGGAAGGTTGTGGTCCTTGGTCCTGGTCGTTGGTGT
The DNA here is from genome assembly GCF_057382185.1 of Mchenga conophoros. Taxonomy (NCBI): domain Eukaryota; kingdom Metazoa; phylum Chordata; class Actinopteri; order Cichliformes; family Cichlidae; genus Mchenga; species Mchenga conophoros. Next base: position 13,686,217 of record NC_140539.1, read on the forward strand.
TGTTGAGAGAGTTGGAGGCAAATAGGGACCCCTCTTCTCGCCTCTGATGTCTCTCCTTTCTGCAGCTCATCCCAGGTGGGGGCAGATGAGGCTCCTCCTCAAGGTTTCTGCTGGGCTTTGTCTGTTCTTGCAGTACTGTTTGTTCCTCTTTATGAGATAGCTCCTCGTTTATCTCAGCCTTGGTGCTTGGTGCCAAGCACAGATGGATGATGTATGGAATAAAACAAGTTGGCGGTGAACAGTTTCACCCCTGACTTGTTAAAATTAAATCCATTTGCTTTAAACAGATGCCTGCGTTCCCAAAAAATATTAAAATTATCAATAAAATGCACTGAGTGGTCAGTACATGCTGATATAAGCCATTTATTCAGTGCAAACAACCTGCTGAATCTCTCATCTCCTCCTCTGACAGGCGGTACAGGTCCACTGATGAATACAGCTGCATTCAGAGAGTTTACAGTATTTAATAATCCAGTAAAGTCCCGTTTCAGAACCTCCGACTGTTGTTTGGACACATCGTTTGACCCTGTATGCAGAACAATGTTTGTCACAGTTGGATATTCATCTGCAATTTGAAGAATTCTCTCAATCAGGTTGTTTGACCATATCCTTAGGAAACAGAGGACTTTAGTGTTCTTACCGCACATCCTTTGTACATCCTTTACAGCAGAGTCAGCCACAATCAGAGTTTCAGGCCTAGCCTTTAGCTTTCCCTGTGGCCTTTTACTTTTCAACAGATTTTCAGACCTTACTTCACTGCTTTTAGATGGATGGTTGTCCGATATAGATCCAAGGTCCTTTGATAGTGGAGCAAATCTGTTCTGCAGTTTCACATTCAGCACTTATATGAAAGCAAAACAAAACAAATAAACATGCATCAGTTTTCATAAGCAGTGCGATATGCATGTCATGAAAAAGAAGTACAAATGGGATCATCAGTACTGTTTTGTTGTGCTTGTGGTTTCCAGCTGACCAACTACCTGTTTCCTATCTGGACGTATTCCTACCTGGCCTTTCTTTTCCCCGTCTTCCTCCTGACTGACTTCCTGAGGTACAAACCCCTTATTATAGTACAGGGGTTCTTTCTCATCACCAACTATATTCTACTGTGCTTTGTCCCAGGTCTTCCTGCTATGACTTTCCTTCAGGTCAGTTAAAACTTCTTGTTGTTGTTTCAAGAATGAAGAGTGAAAGGTGCTGTGAAAAAAAATACTTTGCCACTTCCTGATTTCTTACTATTTTGCATACTTGACACACTTACATCCTTCGGATCATCAAACAATTTTTACTGTTAAATGTAGCTAGTCACAATCTTTTTCACACAGGGCCGGGCAGGTTTGGATCGCTTTCTTACCCTTGAAGAAATCTTTTAAAAGCTTTTGTATTTATTCCGGTTATCACAACTTAAATCATACCGTTGTTAATGCATTTAATAGAGTTTATCATGATCTACTGCCTCTTTACAACTGCTCTATTCCATCAACAGGTCAACTATGCTGTAGTGACTTCCACGGAGGTTGCCTACTTTTCCTATATTTACAGTGTAATTCCAGTAGAGAATTACCAAAGAGCTACTGGTTACCTGCGCAGTGCAATGTTGGCTGGATATACATTTGGCGCCACCCTTGGCCAAATGCTTGTCTCCCTTGCTGGTATGGGCTCGTAGTATTTGATCACAATAATATGAAAAATAACATTTGATGCATGACAAGAAAGAAAATTATGAACTGAACTTTAAACAAGCACTAATGAATGATCAATTGTAACCAACAGGCCTGGACTACTTCTATATCAATACTATTACCCTGGGAATTGTGAGCGTGGCATTTCTCGTCTCATTCTGGTTGCCCATGCCCCAGACAAGCATGTTCTTCAAAGGGAAGAAGGCTGCAGCAGTAGACTGCCAGCAAGAGGGGCCACAGGGAGAGAAGGAGTCAGTGACGGATAAGGATGGAGAAGGCTCGGGGAAAGGGAAGATGGAATATAATGGCAGTGCTGGCTACTGCAGCAGAGAAAACGTGGCCGCTGCAGTTCATCTGCTTTGGCAAAGCTTCAGGGAGTCCTACTCTTCCAGGCATTTCTTTTCTTTCAATATTTTTTTTAAATCACTAAGATGCTTTGAGTGCCCACTTGCATTTAATTAACACCTGGGATTACTACTAATTGGTCCAAATTTTTATAATGTATTCATAGGGTACTTCTTTTAAACAGTAGAAGTAGCTGTACAGTCATCATCATAATCTCTTGTCATAATTATCACCATTCAGACATTTAATCTACTGGTCCCTGTGGTGGGCTCTGGCCACAGCTGGTTACGTGCAGGTCTTCAACTACATCCAGCTTATGTGGGACCATATAGAGCCATCTGCCACATCATCCATCTACAACGGAGGAGTGGAGGCTGCGTGCTCTCTTGTAGGTAAGATTGGTGTTAGAGCGGGTTATTTTAGATTAAAAATAATAATTACAAGATGTTCCAGTCAAACGACTGTAACAGCGTGAATGTGTCTACATCAGTCAGGGTGAGATACATATTGTTTGTTTTGGTCTGACCTCATTTATTATATATAATATATATGCTCTTAATAAATGACATATGAGATAAATTGAGATAACTTTACTTTTCAACTTACTTTTATATCAGAGTAGAGGAAAAATGATGTAAGAGGGGGTCCACTCATTTGTACTGCAGTGAGCTGGAAGCAGGACTCTAATCAGAGTTCTCTGTCTCTGCTTCAATTAGAAAAGGCGAGAAGACTGCAGCACAACCACATCATGTAGCAAAATAACATTTAACAATGTCATTACAGGCTGCCATTTCTGAATGCACATAGATCTATAAAAACCTGCAATTAAAGGGAATCAGCTGTGCCATATCTGTGGTAACTGATTACACAGACAATGTGTATTGATTTTGAACGGGAATAGCAGCACCCTGGTCCTTTTGGTTTAAGCTCGGCCCGCCTCAGTGCGAGAAGAAGAAGAGTAATTGCTTCTATTAAGGAGATAGAGTTAAAAGGTAATGGATTCTTTGATTATTACTGATAGTTGTTTCCAGGAGTTGGGTGAAACTGGTTCATCATAATAAGCAAGCGTTGTGGAGGCCAGGAAATGCATGAGTGTGCATGAGGCCACCGCGGCCTTTATTCTCCCGTTAAAGGGAGGTTAGAAGTAATGGACGAATCAGGGAATGACAATGGGAAGGATGCAAATGTGCAGTGGAGGCGCCGTCCGCTGGGATGTCAGACTAATTGCTTTATTTTTCTTCTTCATGGGCCAGGTGCTGCAGCAGCCTTCTCTGTGGGCTACATCAAGGTGACCTGGGTTGTGTGGGGAGAGCTGGCTTTGGGGATGTTCTCAGCTGTAGGGTCAGGTGCTGTGTTTCTGATGGCATTCACGAGCAGCATCTGGGTATGCTACGTCGGTTATGCCATATTTAAATCCTGTTACATGCTCCTCATCACCATCACAACGTAAGTGCATGATAGAATTTCTCCACGCTGCTCCTCTAAATGTGTTTTAAAAGTGACAAGAACAACTTAAAGAATTCATTCAAACGGACTGTTTTGTCAGTTCAATACAGAGGAAAGGATGACAATATTAGTTTAGAGTCAGCTTACTGGTTGCAGTGCCATACAAATCTATTGCAGTCTTAGAGTATGTGCTGAATCTCTCATAATTATAAGGACTTTGTCACCGCAGGTTTCAGATCGCCTCTAACCTCTCCATGGAGTGCTATGCTCTGACTTTTGGGATCAACACTTTTGTAGCCCTCTCACTGCAGACCATCATTACAGTCACAGTTGTTGATGAAGCTGCACTGGGGCTGGACATCGTGACGCAGGTACGTGTACAGGCTGTAATTATACTACTGCGTATTTGAATGGCAGCACACGGGGATTTAACAACAACTCAAAGTCAAGAACCCGATGGCCCCTTCAGCGTTCTGCTGCTTAACTGAAGCACTGAAATGTGAGGACAGAGTGACACCTGGTGGTTATCATTAGCTGTTGCACGCAGGTCTATTTGATGCAGGTGGTTCACTGCCATAGCATAGATAAAATAATTCTAATAATGCTTAGGATTATGTGTCGTCTCTCTGCTCTGCAGTTTATCATCTACGGCAGCTACTATGCTGTCATATCGCTGCTCTTTTTGATCCGAGGAACCTACACCGCCTGTGTGAACAAACCCTGTCTCCGGCACACGGAAGCCAAGGAACCTGAGTGTGTGGAGGAGGTGATTGCTGCAGAGCGTCTCTGACCTGTGTCAGTGCCCAACAGGTTTTTGGAAGATTGGAACTAATTTACCTTAAACAGCTGCAAATTAACTAACGAGAGCTTGTAAATATGCTTTTCTTAAACACTACAAACTGTAACATTAAACGTTTATACACTGAAAAGCAAACATTTATGTGTTGTGTATTTTTGCTATCTGCAACCCAGACAGGAAGACAAACAACACAATAAAACAGTTACTTCTGATTGGTATTAAAGTCCAGAGTTTTGGGCGCTTACCTGTTTAATTTATCAAAGTTTTATCTCAGCTTGTGCTCGAGTGTCACCAAGATTGTGTTGCTCTTTGACCAGGTTGCTGATTAACAAAATGCCTAGAGAGTTGTGAGGTATTTTTCCCCCATCACACACTTACACATGAAACAGGAAAGCCAACATGGAGGCAGTGAAGAAGTGGAGATCAGACTGGAAGTATCCCACTATTCTGCTTTGCATTTATGGATTCTTCAGCACAGTTAGACCACTGGAGCCTTTTCTCATCCCATATTTGACAGGACCGGATAAGAATCTGACAAGTGAGCAGGTATATATGACATATGCTAGAAAGGCTATAGTGTAATTCAATCAAAACAGACTTAGAAAAGAAATGATTTTCAGTTTTTCGGTCCTTATGGTGAAAAAGTTGGTAACTTTCTCTTTTGTACATGCTGCAATTACAAATAATCACACACACATGCACACACAAGCTGGTGATTCATAGCAGAGAGATAACCGGCATCTTTAAAAAGATAAAAATAAAAAATCTAAGTGATAGAAATCCAATCAAGATTCTGAAACCTTTAATCATTTGCTATAAAGTCATGCATTTCCTGCCTTTGATGAGTTTTTCCCTGACAGGTCAACAATCAAATTTTCCCAGTGTGGACATACTCCTATCTGTCCGTACTAGTGCCGGTGTTCCTTCTCACTGACTGGCTGCGTTACATGCCTGTAGTGGTGTTTCAATGTGTTATGATCTTCATCACCCAAGCACTGCTGCTGTGGACAGCAAGTGTGCCAGCCATGCAGGCTATGCAGTTCTTTTGCGGAGTTGCGACAGCCAGCGACGTGGCCTACTTCTCCTACATTTACAGGTCATGTAGTACATCTCACAGATTTGGATTTTTAGCATTGCTCATGGGAGACTTGACATTTTGAATATGCTCTTTATTACAGTGTAATAGATTTGAAGAGATACCGGAAGGCCACCTCTTACAGCCGCAGTGTCCAGCTCCTGGGGTATACAGTGGGCTCCGTGTTGGGTCAGCTGCTTGTCAGCTTCGACCTCATGTCATACAACAACATCCTGGTGTTCACTCTGGTTCTCACTGCCATCGCTCTCCTCACTTCCTTCTTCTTGCCAGTGCCACAGAAGAGCATGTTCTTTCATCAAAGACGTGGGAGACAGACTGCAGCAGAACAGTCAAACGCAATAAATGCATCACTGGAAGATGGAGGAGGTGAAATGGTGGAGAGTGGAGAAGGAGAGCCTGATACTGAGAAGCTTGAATCTATCATTACGCAGAGTTGCGGCCAAGTCCTCCTCCAGCTGTGGAGGGATTTCCGCCACTGCTATTCCTCTAGACAGCTGCTCTACTGGTCTGTGTGGTGGGCAATGGCTACCTGTGGGTATAACCAGACTGTCAACTATGTGCAGGTCAGTTATGAACAGTGTTGGGTAAGTTACTTTAAATTAGTAACTTAGTTACATTACTAGTTACTTCTATCAAAAGTAACCCAGTTACTTCAAGTTACTCGTTACTTTCAGAGTAACTAGTTACTAGGGAAAGTAACTTTGGTTTTACTCAGAATTCTCTTGTTTATGTGTTGCTTCCGTAACTGGATACCCAGCAAGATTGGCAGTCTTCTAGCTTGCTTACTTGCCACAAGTGCACTGTGCCACCTACCAATAGAAAGGAAAAGATAATGTGCACATTTCCACGAGAGAAATCCCACGCCTGATTCTATTTAGCCTGCTTTTTACATCCAACACAAAAACTGCAGTCGTGGTGCTTTCGATTGTACTCAGAACTCGGAAATTCTGCCTTCTGAATAGGAAGATGTAGGTAACACCAGACTGCAGCTGAGCTGCATACAGGGCTGGACTGGGACAAAAAAATCATCCCGGGCATTTTGACTAGAGACCGGCCCACCATTATAGGAAAAATCATAAAGCCTTTGAATGAAAATAAACACTGTTGTGACAGTGATGTACACTATTCTGATGGTATATATGCATCAATCTATCAATCGTTTGTTGCAAGACTCAGATAATTTTTTTTTTAAAGTGAGACATTTTAAATGAGAATAAGAAAGTATTTCCTTGTGCCCCCATTTCCCTTTTAATGCCCTACATGGACCCCTGGCAACACTTTGCTAGACCCGCCCCTGCACAGTTACCAGCTGTCAGCTACTTAAAAAAGGATCCTGGTGTTATTTGTCTCTCAGAAACAGTTCATAACTTCCCTTCAACTCATTCATGTGACCTAAAAGGTAAACCTGTTTCTCCATCACCTGTTCAGCTCTGATGATCCAGTAAGGACATCTCCTGGTTTCATCTTCATGTTTCTCTCTCACCAGATAACCAAACCGATATCATGACCAGCAGCTTTACAGCTGTGGCTCCAGCAAACATCAGCTGATACTAGAAATTAATATTAAATAAATTCTAACAACAGCTGATCAAGCTTAAAAGTGCTGCTGTTGTTTAACGCGACATCCGCTGGTTTCCTCTTTCTGGCACAAAGTGGGCGATAAATAAACAAGAGAGAAAAGCCGATCAGCTGATCATTGATCAGTTTCATGATTGAAGTAGAAACAGGAGAGAGAGGGGAGAGAATGAGAGGAGAAGAGGCAGCTGTGCAGCATAAACACAGAATAACTCCAGCTTTGTGTCTTTTTCATTGTAGCTGAAGTCCGGGACAAACTGTGTTCCTTTTCACCTCAATACGAAACGCATAATATTTTCTCTGAATACGAAACGATTCCGTTTTTTACGGGACGGTTGACAACTCTAATAATTAACCTTATGAACAAAATAAAGTTCAACATCAGTAACATAGCACCACCCAGCTGTATAGAAACTCCATCATGCTAGCTAGTACAGTACGAAAAAGTCAGCATAACGAAAATAAACTCCACCTAAACTTGGTTCATATCTGACCCAGATGGACTGCAGGTTATAACTTCTTACCTGAAGTTCAATCACCTGAAACTCGGACCAGCGGCAGCTTCGGGTCTCTCCTCTTGCCTCCCTTTTCCTTCATCCACCTGCTGGCTTCCACCACTTGCTAATGTTATTGAATCTGTGGAAGCTCCGCGATGCCACCACACGAAGTAACGAATAACGAGCCTATCTAAATCCCAGTAACGAGTAACGCGTTCCCGGTTTTGGCATAATAACTAGTGTCAAGGATATCAACAATTATCAAACACTCAGGTGAAGAAACAACACTTAGACACTTGGAGAGATTTTTTTTTTAACTCTTTATTTTGTACTTTTTCCTTTGTATTACATACGGACAAGACAATAATAATAATAACACAACAACAAACACACAAAAAAAAAAAAAAAAAAAAAAAAAAAAAAAAAAAACTTGGAGAGATTTTTAACGTGCACGGGTGAGCGCTCAACAAAGAGACTCACACTCAGCTGCAGGCGTTTCCTTTATTTAAAGCATAGATAGCAGTTCCTGTTTTTCATGTTCGTGTGTATGTGTGTGTGCAGCAAGTCAGTTTCTAAGAATAATAAAGATAATGCGAGTCAACTTCTGCGGACGTGTGGGTGCGGTGAAGCTCCTATCAGCTTCTGAAGATGTGTATTTTTGTGCTGATCTTGTGGCCTTATCACATGGCACACGCGGCTTGCAGTTTCACGTTTATCAAGCTGAGCTGCACAGTGAAAATATGAACATTATCAGTATTGAAGCAAAGCATAAAAACATTTAAACATTATTCTTTGACATTCCCTCCTGTTGTTAATGTTTTCACTCATCACAATACATTGTTCGTCAGTTAGCGGCCACTTGTAGAAACATTTTCGGTCGTAACTTCCTTGTGCATGTGAACTGTGACGAAACATTCTGGAGCTGTAACGTAAAGCAGTTAGGTTTAGACATTACTTTCACAGTCTTCTTGAGGGATTCCGACGTATGCAATAATGAATGTGTTCACCATGTATAGAATCATCGATCTGATACATGGCAGGATACATGTGGAAAACATACACAGTAACAAAAGCAATACTCCTATGATAACCAGTCCTTTCATTAATAGAGTCTTCCAGCTGCCACTCAATAGCCATGTTAGCCAGTCTTCAGAGCTAGGCATATAGTCCTCAAATTGGGCTCTTTGAAGCTTTTTCAAAGTGTTCAAAGCATCCGTCATGTTCTGAGAGTGCATGTTGTCTGGTATGTAGGTGCAACAAGTGGTGTTGAATAGGACACAGAGCCCTCCTCTTTTTGCAAGTATCATGTCCAGGGCGACTCTGTGTTGCATGACCACTATTCTTATTGCGTCAATTTCCTCGTTTTGTGCCTTGTTGATTTTTGTTGAGCTGTTCAGGAATAGTCCGAATCTGTAGTCCAAAGTCTCAATCCTCAGCATGTTTTTTCCGTTTCCCACCCATGGGAACAGTGAGTGCAGGACTTTCTGTCCAGTAGTCCATAACTTGAACTCTTGTGGTACGTTACTGCCCCATATTGAGTCGTGGGGTCGGACGTCGCTTGCTTCTCGCTTGTGTCGTTTAGTTGATGAAGTTGATCCAGGGGTAATTTTGAATGTGTGGTCTGACACCAGAACTGGGGCACAATTCCGGCACTATGTTGAATAAATGTTTTAATCAAGAACCTCTACTAAGAGCTTAGTAAAAGAATATAAAAGTATAACAGACAATTTGAATGACCTAGTAATTCAAATAGCCTCGTCTAACCTGCTCCTCAGAATAACTTAGACTCTGCTTTCACTTCTGCAAACTCTCTGCAACTTCCTGTCAACTGCAACTTAGTCTTTCTGAAAGACACACACACTGTTTAAACCTCTGAATACAATATCAATGCTGCAGATTATATATGGATATAATGCAATAGTAATAATGATGATTATTTACCAATAGCAGTAAAATAATTTCCCTGCTCCACACTCCCTCTCCCGACCTCTGGAACACCAGAGGTCGCAATACATTGTGTCCTCGCTCTGACCCTCTCTAGCTGTCCTCTGGCTCAGCAAATCAGACAACCTCATGTCAGCCAATTGGTCCAGTAATAAACACCAGCTCCCACTCGAGAATACTCCATGCGTAAGATTAGGTTTTCTCAGTCCCTCTCTTGTGGTCCAGAGATCTTCTGCAAAGGAAACAAAACACCTTTTCCTGCACCTCCCTAACTTATCATAATTGGGACTCTTTAATCAAAAGCCTTATCCTAATTATCTTCTTAACTTATTGACTTGTATTTATATATATTCTTCAACGTTACTCGTTACACGTCCGGTTGCACACTCTATTTTCCCTTATCTGATCATCACATCCTGTACACAAACCGTCGCTGCTGCAAATTCCTCTATTCTAATCTAAAGTCACCTTTTTAACAAGAAAATCATTATAAACGCCTATTCTACTAAAAGCTCCAAAAGAAAACAACCACTTTAATCAATTAAGTTTAAGCATATAAGCAATTACTCCTGCATACATTTCATCATAGCTAAATGCTGCCTAGAAACAACTCCTGTTTGTTAATACTAACTTCATCTTAAAACCTCACATTTCCTATGTTATAACCTGTTTTTGGTATAGCCTTTTTATTTCATTTTGATCATTTTAATGTAACAATACCTTCTAATTCTAATTTATCAAACTTAACCAAAATATATGCTTTCCTTCCTTTGGTCCGTCTTTAACCCTCCTGCCTTCTTTTAATAAACTCACACCCTTCCCCCTAGGGACCGTTTTGTGCCACGCCCCAAAAAATGCAATAAAAACCTTATGTATTCATATTTTTTTCCACTTTAAATTAGCCAATCTTTTAAAACTACTTCTCCCTGAAATATTCATATAAAGTTTTAATTATATTTCGGGGGTTTTAACCCTTTTAATCGCAGTTTAATTACATGAGCGCACCGTTTTTTTAGCCCCAAAAAACAAAAAAACTAAATATTTTCCAAAAAAAAATTTGAAGTAATATTTGATTGTTATTATAATTAGGCCTTTAGATGGGTCAAAGATTCGAACCAACATTCATTTTGATCCAGCATTATTTTTAATGCAGGGGCAAATTTAAAAAAAAACCTCACACCCTTCCCCCTAGTGACCGTTTTGTGCCACGCCCGAAAAAATGCTATAAAAAGATTATATATTCATATTTTTTTTCCACTTTAAATTAGCCAATCTTTTAAAACTACTTCTCCCTGAAATATTCATATAAAGTTTTAATTATATTTCGGGGGTTTTAACCCTTTTAATCGCAGTTTAATTACATGAGCGCACCATTTTTTTTAACCCCAAAAAACAAAAAAACTAAATATTTTCCAAAAAAAAAATTTGAAGTAATATTTGATTGTTATTATAATTAGGCCTTTAGATGGGTCAAAGATTCGAACCAACATTCATTTTGATCCAGCATTATTTTTAATGCAGGGGCAAATTTAAAAAAAAACCTCACACCCTTCCCCCTAGTGACCGTTTTGTGCCACGCCCGAAAAAATGCTATAAAAAGATTATATATTCATATTTTTTTTCCACTTTAAATTAGCCAATCTTTTAAAACTACTTCTCCCTGAAATATTCATATAAAGTTTTAATTATATTTCGGGGGTTTTAACCCTTTTAATCGCAGTTTAATTACATGAGCGCACCATTTTTTTTAGCCCCAAAAAACAAAAAAAACTAAATATTTTCCAAAAAAAAAAATTGAAGTAATATTTGATTGTTATTATAATTAGGCCTTTAGATGGGTCAAAGATTCGCACCAACGTTCGTTTTGATCCAGCATTATTTTTAATGCAGGGGCAGAGGAAATTCAATATAATGGTATATTATGGTTTTTCACTTTTTCCCCAATAAATGCTTTTTTTCCTTGTTGTGTTCTAAAATAAAATGAAAAAAATATGTAAATGAAAATACAAGATCAGTTTGAACCAGAAAAACTTTTATTTTGAACAATGAACATCAACATTTATGTTTTTGGGAACGGGAAAGATATAAGTAAGAAAGAGCAAGGGAGGGGGGGAGAGCATATGTGGAGGTGTGGTGTGTATGTGGAGGTGTGTCAGAGTCCTCAGCTGACACAGTGGCTGCAAATGATCAGAATGTGGTCCTTGCATATGGACTTCCCGCATTTGCAGCAGGTGCCGACAACGCGTCTCCTTTTCTCGGCGCAGAACTCGCACTGTCTCCTGCCCTTGGAAGTAGGGATCAGGGCGGGGCCTGCAGCAGCACTCTGCGCACTCGTCACGATGGCTGCAGCACCTGATGAGCGGGGAAGGCGTCCTCGCTTCAGTATGTGTGGGTGTACTAAAGCTTCACCCACTTCTTCAACATACAGCCTCCGTTTGTAATATTTCTGCTCATTCCAGGATGGGTTGACAGCTGTCCACAGCACGTAGGAGTTGAACAGTGACACGTCCAGCAGGTTGTGGAAGAGTGCCACTGGCCAGCGCTTTGTTATCCTCCGACAGGAATAGGTGCCAACAACCTAAAAACACACACACACACACACACACACACACACACACACACACAAAAACAGAAAATTTCAAACCTATGTATATTTTACACAAGAATATATGAGCAAGGAATAAATCTGTGCGTAACTGATGCGTAATGACACCTACCTTGTCAAGGTTGTCAACACCACCTTTGCACCGATTGTAATCCTGGATGATTACTGGCTTTTGCTTCCCTTCCATGCTCACATCCGGAGAGCGGTGTTTTGTGCTCATCAAGAGCACATTTTTGCCACGTCGGGGAACATAGGAGACAAGAGTGTGGGTGAGCGTGAAGGCGAACGCAGACGACAGGACCGCTCTCCCTCTTGTCTGGAGCAATCGAGGCGGAAGCTCCGGCTTGTTTTTCCTAATCGTTCCAACTAGGGCCACTTTCCTCTTCAACAGCTCTTCTGCCAGGGCAAAGGACGTGAAAAAATTGTCACATGTGACCACGTTTCCCTGGAGCCCCTCTGTGAGCTCCAGGGCCACCCGCATCCCCTGGTTCACCTCCGCGCGATCACCAACTTTGCCCGTGTATATCTGGAGTCTCCAGGCGTAGGAGGTTTCCACGTCGCATACAGCCCATATTTTTAGACCGTACCTTGCTGGCTTCGTTGGTATATATTGCTTGAACTTGCATCTTCCTCGGAACGGGACGAGCTGTTCATCAACACAAACGTCTCTGCCTGGGTTGAAGAGCAGCTCCAGGCGAGTTGTCCACAAATCCCACACCTGGCGGAAGGCAGCCAGCTTGTCCTGACGGCGTCGGGGTCGGGTAAGCTTATCATCAAAACGAAGCGCCCCGCCGATTTGTTGGAAACGCTTCAGAGACATGGTGGCTCGAAAAATATCCCGTCCGCATTTATCACCCCAGAGGCTGAGAGACGATTCGTGTCTTGACCGGTAAACACCAGCTAAAATTAGCAGCCCAACATAAGCATGCAATTCATCACAGTCCATGTCATACCAGCCGGCGACTTCGCGTCTCCCGTGCAGATTAGTCATTGCCACCGTGTGCTGCACAATTTCATCCGTGAAGAGGAGTGCGAAGCTGGATCCCGGGTCCCTGATTCGGGCGACGGCGTAGTGCGTCGGTCCTGGGGTGACAATAGCTGCAGGAAAATAGCGGAGGGTCTCCGTCTGAGTGGGGGACCAAATGATTTTGCCATTTTTTGCAGTCCATCCCGAAGCTGCTTCCTCCGTCTCCCCTTCGCTCTCAGCGTCAGATGTTTCTTCGTGGGAACTGGACTCAAGCTGCTCTAGTTCCACAGATTCATCCGTTTCCTCTCCAGAATCCTCGGAGGAGGATGAGGAGCTATCCTGACACTCGGAGTCCAGGACCATTTCCAACACTTCATCTGTGCTATAATATCTTGCCATCCTGAAAATGACTACTGCCGCTGTACTACTCATTCTTATAACCTCTGCTGCATGCACCTGCATAAACAATTTGAGCCCGCAGACAAAATAAAGTCTAATTTGGTTTAGGCCCCTGCTTTTATGTTTATTTTGTTTACATTGCAGAGAGGAAAGAGAGGAAAGACTTCTAAGAGAGGAAAGACTTTTGAAGTTAGACACAGACACACTTATTTTTCTCTTTCTTTTTAATGATCAAAATGATAGCTTCCCCGAGGAATTACAGACCCTGGTTGCTGGTAAGGCAATTCTTAAGCAGAGTCGCCTGCTAACACTTGCTCCAGAGTATGATCCGGCTATTGGACTGATAAGAGTTGGGGGAAGACTCAGAAGAGCAGAAGGTCTGGACTTGGATGCCATGCACCCCATAGTCCTTGATCCGCAGCATCCGGTGACTAAACTACTGATCAGGCAATACGATGAGCAGCTGTTGCACCCTGGGCCAGAACGAGTGTTCGGGGAGATGAGGAGGAAATATTGGATTCTCCGAGGAAGGGAGGCAATCAAGCGGCACCAGCACAGCTGTGGTGAGTGTCGAAGGTGGCGAGCCAGTCCTGATATTCCTCGGATGGCAGATCTACCCCCCGCGAGGCTGCGCCTATACAAACCACCCTTTTGGTCCACTGGGGTCGACTGCTTTGGCCCTTACAACATCAAAGTGGGACGGCGCACTGAAAAGCGCTGGGGTATCATATTCAAATGCATGACTACGAGCTGTGTGCATCTTGACCTGTTGGACAGCATAGATACCGATGCCTTTCTCATGGCTCTGCGTCGGTTTATTGCACGCCGGGGCAAGCCATATGAGATCCTATCTGACTGTGGTACCAACTTCAGGGGAGGAGAGACCGAACTGCGGTCTAGTTTCTCAGCTCTTGAAGCCCCCATTAAAGAGCAGCTGGCGGAGCAGAGGATTGAGTTCCGGTTTAATCCACCAGGTTCCCCCCATTTTGGAGGTACTTGGGAACGGGAGATAAGATCTGTGAAGACAGCTCTTCAAGTGGTGTTGGGAGGCCATACGGTGACAGAGGCAGTTTTGCAAACTGTGCTGATCGAAGTGGAAGGGATCATTAATGCAAAGCCTCTTGGGTATGTCTCTTCGGATGTAGCGGATCCGGATCCAGTCACACCCAACTTATTGCTAATGGGGCGACGAGATGCATCACTCCCCCAGGTGATTTGTGCTTCGAGTGAGATGCTGGGAAGACGGCGATGGCGCCATAGTCAGATTCTGGCGGACCATTTTTGGTCCAACTTCCTGCGTCACCATCTGCCGGATCTTCAGAGGAGACAAAGATGGCAGGGGGAAACTGACAACTTGACCATGGGACAAGTGGTTATGGTGGTTGACTCACAACTACCGCGAGCGCAGTGGCCCATCGGAAAGGTGGTCAAGGCCTGTCCAGGGCCAGACAGTCGGGTGAGAGCGGCTGAGGTGACAGTCAAGGGACAGACATATCTTCGACCAGTTGCCAGATTAGTCAGACTCTCAGCCTGGGAGGATGATGAGTACTGTCAACCCAATGGTGCTTAGACTTTCGGTTGAGGAGCAAATTTATTACTTAAATTTGGGGGCGGCTCCGAAAGTCTCCTTATATTTCAATTGCATCGCTATAAGTGCAGTGTTAATTTCTGTCGATAAGTTCCACTTTGTTCTTACTGTTTGCTGCGGTGATGACGTCACATGCTTTTACGACGCTCCTGCCATATCACGAGTCCGAGGAGCACTAGCCATGTTTTTCTCCATGAGTGTGGGGGAATAGCGATCTCCAGCCGTGTGCGTTCCTGTGCAAATGTGAGTCAAAATCCCTCCAGTTCTACGAGTCCACTTATAGCACGGGTTGTACTTTGACATTGATTACAGGGGGTTTATGCTAGGAGATTTATCGAGATTGGTAGAGGCATGTGACTTACCACCGTAGCATTTGTTGCGGGTTGGATCTGTGTACTGCGGTTGTGTTATTTAGCCACTAGAGGGCACTGAAGACCATGTAATTGCGACCTTTCCTAATTTGGGGGCATTAGGTCCTTTCTGTTGTCTGAGATATGTAGGTATTCTTGTTTCCTGCCTGTTCAAATGGGATTGTGGGACTTTCTTATGTCAGAGCATTCAGCTGATTATTTGTGTTACAGTTCATTATATTGGCATGATGTTGGGAAGTGACGAGTGTTATATTTATATGTGAAAATTGTTTCTCCTTGTTTCTTGTTATTCAGAACCACACGTCTGTCCACCCCTCCCACATTCGTTAAGTATGCCTACTGCTGTACTGTTGAGCTGCTATTAACTTCCATTAAAGTATATCCGGACATCACTCTCTGTGCCCCACTCTCTGACCGGAGTTTAAGTCCTGAGGGAGCTATCATCCCAGCATCCCAGAGATAACTCTCTAACAATATCACCTCTAGTCCCTTGTATCCCCAAGCGAATGGACAGGCAGAAAAAGGAGTCCAAATAGTAAAGAGATTGTTCAAAAAAGCAAGAGACAGTAAGACCGACCCTTACCTGGCTCTGCTAAGCTACAGAGCTTCATCCCTGGAGTGTGGGGCATCACCTGCTGAGCTACTCATGCATCGCAAGCTCCGCACCACACTTCCACACATTTCCAAGGAAAATGACAATGCACATGACAACAAGCTGACCGACAAAAGGATGAAACTCAAGCACAGACAGAAAAGGAACTATGACAAAACTGCAAGCCGTCTGGAACCGCTTCAGGAAAGAGATGTTGTGAGGATTGCAGGTCCAGATTTCTGGGACAAAAAAGCAACAGTTCTCAGCGAAGTAGGGCCCAGATCGTTTGCTGTTCAGACAGAGAATGGACAAGTGTTAAGAAGAAACCGGAGAAGTCTGTTAAAGACACAGGATGTTAAACAGCAGGACACAGAGACTGGAACTGAACAACGAGGTGCTAACCCTGTTGAGCACCACAGTGAGCCTCCTTCAACTTCCCCAATGTCTGAAATACTGAGAAGGTCTACCAGACCTAAGAAACGTACAGAGAGGCTCATAGAACAAGTGTGAACTGTTGTGGTAAAGAATTGTTAAAAAATAATAATAATAAATCGCAAGTAAATAACGGATAATAATTCATTTAGAATAGTAATTGTTCACACTTAATTGAGACCTGCTGAGTTATGTGTTATTGACTGTTTAAGTTGTCAAAGGTGAAGAGTTCTAATGTGCTCGAGGGCTGTATGGGATTCATTTGGTTCATTCTGGAAGATGTAAGGTATACATTTGGATTTATTTTGTTTGACTTGTGCTACAACTTTTGGTTATAAAAAAAAAAAAAGAGAACACTACTGAATGTAGTTTGTTGCACAATTTATAACATGTTGAATATTAGACAAGAATGTTCAGATGTTACAGAGTAACAGTTCTCTTTGGAATTGTGCTTATTATAACACCAACCTGTTTGGAAAGGGGATGTAATGATAGTTGCTATTGTTGAAGCTACCCACAGGGGGCGCTCTGGAATCAATAAGATATACAGAATAGAAGAAGAAGTGATCGTGGTAGAAAGAATAATAAACAGCTAGCTGAAGCTAGCACCAGGAGCAATTCTTGATGTTTTATTCATAGAGGAATAAGAACATTACAATTATCAGTATTGAAGCAAAGCATAAAAACATTTAAACATTATTCTTTGACAACTAGTTACCGTGCTCGTTACCACAATAATAACGTAGTTACTGTAACGCGTTACTTAATAACGCGTTAGTCCCAACACTGGTTATGAAGGCAGCATAAACAAAAATGTGAGCTGTAAAAGCATCTGAATCACTGCAGCAATCCAAATTGCTACTGGGGGCTGCTTTACGATGGGTTTACCTGCAGTGAACAAGTAGTGCCTTGTAGTTGCTGAAGCCTTCTCTTGTGTTAATAAAAGGCATTTTAGATATATATTTTAAACAGAAATAATTAAACACACACACATCCTTGAACAACTTAATGATACCCACACCATACTGCGCAGGTGCTGTGGGAGCATGTGCAGCCTTCTCAGAACTTCAGCATTTACAACGGAGGCGTGGAGGCAGTCTCAAACCTCTTAAGTAAGCAACATTAGATGGCATTTCCCCCCCTCCCTAAATCAAATGGAAGTTATCAGGGACACATAAGATTTCTCAGTACCTAATCAGCTGTCCTAATTTGTCTTATCCCACGTGTACATGCTTTCCAGGTGCAGCCACTGCCTACGGGATAGGCTTTACTGAGGTAAGATGGGAGCAGTGGGGAGAGCTGGCCCTGGGTGGTTTCTCTGGACTGAGTGCAGCTTCACTGTTCCTCATGACTTTCACTGGCAACATTTGGGTCTGCTACAGCGGTTACGTCGTTTTCAAGTCACTGTACATGACGCTGATAACTATAGCAATGTAAGAGTGTCAAGTCACATCAGGGTTATACTTTACCACAGTTTAGTTTGATTTTTATTGCAGATATAAGAGCAAAAAAGCTAAAAAATAAAATAAAATAAAATAAAAATTAAAAAAACCCTCCCCAACCTTTAGATTAAGACAAATTCTATGCTTGCAGGTATCAGATTGCAGCTGATCTCTCAATGGAAAGATATGCACTAGTCTTTGGGGCAAATACCTTTGGAGCACTGGCTCTACAGACGATTATCACGTCTGTTGTAGTTGACAGTAGAGGGCTAGGCCTGGCCATCATTTCCCAGGTAAGCCATCAGATCACAAAATATGTACAGCAGCACTGTTTATTTGTCCATTAGCGTCATTAACCTTTTAAACATGTACTCTTCTTTGCAGTTCACCGTGTATTCCAGCTACTTCTTGGTTATCTCTGTTGTTTTTTTACTTCGGGGTCTATTGGTGAGCACAAAGAAGCAGAAAAGAGACAATTCCTCCAGACAAAGATGAAACTCCAGGCAGCGAAGAACACAGATTCTGAACACGTATAGAGCGTTATAGTGTATCACTTATGGTTTCCCATCCCTAAATTGACCTCACATTAGTTCATAAGTAGCAGATAAAAAGTCTTTAAATTACTTACTTCAACATGATGAATAGAAATCATTTTTTTTTTGTACAAAAACAATAAAAGAATGTTTCACACATTCATATAAATGAATGCTTTGGTCGTTTCTTTTTACTTAAAATTCATTTTAATATATATACTGTATATATTTACACCTTAACTTAAACTTTTTTAATACCCAATGCAAGTAAGTGGTTTTCAGTTCATCAGCCATTTCTTCTGACTGTCATTTGAAGTGTTGCAACTCTGTCAGCAGGGCGGAGACAACAGAGAAACGAGCCCCCCACCCCACCCATCCCTGATGTAGCATTCAGTCCTCCTCCTAACCCTAACCCCACCTTGACAACAGAATATATTCATTTCCTTAGTGAGAACAGCTTATCTAAAAGGGTCCTGCACAAATAGTTTGGTTCTTTACAAATACAGTAACTGGTAGTACCCATTAGCTTTTCAAAGCAACAGTTCTGTCTTAGCAAATTCTGTGTGTTAGATACAAATACTGATATGCACAAAGAGCTAATTTCCTAAAAGAAAAAAAAAAGTACAGAATTGCAGCATAATGAATGGGATATACTGTATGCAATAACTTAGTTTTCAACCAGTTCGATTATACATTGTGGCTGTTGCGAAATCAGTTTTACCCCCGGTGTGTCCCTCTGCAAAATCTTCACCCCTTTGTTAGTTACAGCCAGCTTTATAGAGGCGTCCCCATCATAAAACCCCCCAGGGTGTGCTGCAAACTGTGTCTGTGTCTATGTGCACGAGCACATGAATGCCTACATGTGCGCGTTCCCACGTGTCTATGTGAGTGCTCATGTGTGACTGTGTACGCATACCTGTGTGTATATGTGAGTGCACATGAGTGAGTGTGCGTGTGGATGTGTGCGTGACAGTTAAAGCACTGTGGGTGTGTGTCTCTATGTACGTGACTCCCTGCAGTCATAAAAGTCCATCTCCCTTCCAGACCACAGTTATCCAGTTACAAATGTTGAGACCCCCACCCAAACATTCTCTGGGGAATTTCCACTCAGCATTAACTCCTCTCTGTTTTACTTTCACAGTTCAAGTGGGGGAGGGGTCTCCTACAATCTACTCCTAAGTTCACAACACAGTGAGGCCTTTATTATATTGAGGGCAGTGTCAGTGTCTCTACAATAGTTCTACATTCTATGTTAACACATTTCTAAACTCTAAAATAAGCTAAACATTCCTACATGGCTCAGTAGAGGCCAGGCTAGTTCACAGGTTAAATAAAGGGGAGGGCATCGACCTCCGCCTCTGCACACACCATCACTGTTTTGTAGCCTTCGACAGTGTCAGCACGACTGTGTCGCATATTGTTCCATTTATGACAAACTGCGATAGAAAATACAAATTCTTACAAACATTGTGTTTTTAAAGCTACTAGTGAAACAAAAACAGTGCAATAGATGCAAGCGTGCCAGTTGTTGACCCTGTAGTGCAGCTGACATGATGGACCGCTATAAGAAGGGGTTTGTGGACCCGCACCCTAGAACGAAAAAGGGAAGCACGCAGTGAGACTGTGTACTAAGGTTCTTGTCCAGTGTTAACTGAGAAGAAAGTATGCTAGCTATATGGCTGTTCACCAGAGCAATGGGCTGGTTATTCAAAAAAACAAAACAAACACCTCTCCGTGAATCGCTACCTTATCATGGTGGAGTGGTTTGTGTGTCCCAGGGATCCCAGGGGCTATGTTGTCTGGGGACTTTTGCCCCCTGGTAGGGTCTCCCATGGCAAATTGATCCTGGGTGAGGCACCAGACAAAGAGCGAGACTTCAATGCTCATGTGGGTAACGACAGCAAGACCTGGAGGGGCGTGATTGGGAGGAACGGCCTCCCTGATCTGAACCCGAGCAGTGTTTTGTTATTGGACTTCTGTGCAAATCACAGTTTGGCCATAACGAACACCTTGTTCGAACATAAGAGTGTCCATAAGTGCACGTGGCACCAGGACACTCTAGGCCGCAGGTCGATGATCGATTTTGTAATCGTATCACCAGACCTGCGACCATATGTTCTGGACAATCGGGTAAAGACAGGGGGGTGGAGCTGTCAACTGATCACCACCTGGTGGTGAGTTGGATTAGGTGGCGGGGGAGGACGCTGGACAGACTCGGTGCACCTAAACGCGTAGTGAGGGTGTGCTGGGAACGTCTAGCAGAGGCCGCAGTCCGCGTGATCTTCAACGCACACCTCCGGCAGAGCTTCAACAGCATTCCGAGGGAGACTGGGGACATTGAGTCCGAATGGACCATGTTCAGTGTCTCCATTGCCGAAGCTGCTGCATTGAGCTGCGGCCGCAAGGTGGTCGGTGCCTGCCGTGGTGGTAATCCCCGAACCAAAAGGTGGACACTAGAGGTGAAGGGAGCCACCAGGCTGAAGAAGGAGTCCTATCGGGCTTGGTTAGCCTGTGGGACTCCGGAGGCAGCCGACAGGTATCAACAGGCCAAGCGGAATGCGGCTCGGACAGTGGCTGAAGCAAAAACTCGGGTGTGGGAGGAGTTTGGAGAGGCCATGGAAAAAGACTTTTGGACTGCCTCGAAGAGATTCTGGCAAACCGTCAGGCGTCTCAGGAGGGGAAAGCGGTGCTCTACCTGCACTGTGTATAGTGCTGGCGGACTGCTGCTGACGCCAACTGAGAAAATTGTCAGGCGGTGGAAGGAATACTTCGGGGACCTCCTTAATCCCACTGACACGTCTTCCGAGGAGGAGAGTCTAGGGTTGAGGGGAATGACCCGCCAATTTCCGGAGGCGAGGTCACTGAGGCAGTTAAACAACTCCTTGGTGGCAGAGCCCCTGGTGTTGATGAGGTCCGCCCCGAGTTCCTGAAGGCTCTGGACGTTGTAGGGCTGTCCTGGTTGACACGCCTCTACAATGTTGCGTGGAGATCAGGGGCAGTAGTAAGAGGGGAGACCGGAGGGTATGTTCCAACTACAGGGGGATCACACTCCTCAGCCTCCCTGGAAAGGAGAGTTCGTCCGCTAGTCAAACCTCGGATACAGGAGGAACAATGTGGTTTTCGTCCTGGTCGCGGAACACTGGACCAGCTCTTTATCCTCTCAAGGATACTTGAGGGTGCATGGGAGTTTGCCCAACCAGTCTACATGTGTTTTGTGGACTTGGAGAAGGCATTCGACCGTGTCCCTCGGGGTGTCCTGTGGGAGGTGGTGTCTGGCCCATTGCTACGGGCCATTCGATCCCTATACAACCGTTGCAAGAGCTTGGTTCGCATTGCCGGCAATAAGTGAGACTCGTTCCCGGTGGGTGATGGGCTCCGCCAGGGCTGCCCTTTGTCACCGGTTCTGTTCATAATTTTTATGGACAGGATTTCTAGGCGCAGCCAAGTGGCGGAAGGCTATCACTTTGGTGGCCTCAGAATCTCATCTCTGCTTTTTGCGGATGATGTGGTTCTGGTGGCTTCATCGGGTGAGGGCCTCCAGCTCGCACTGGAACGGTTCGCAGCCGAGTGTGAAGCAGCGGGAATGAGGATTCTCATGGGGTTCTCAGCCGGAAAAGGGTGGAGTGCCCACTCTGGGTCGGGGATGAGTTCCTGCCCCAAGCGGTGAAGTTCAAGTATCTCGGGGTCTTGTTCACGAGTGATGGGAGAGGGGAGCCGGAGATCGACAGACGGATTGGGGCTGCGGCTGCAGTGATGCGGACGCTGCACCGGTCCGTCGTGGTGAAGAGGGAGCTGAGTGTAAAAGCAAAGCTCTCAATTTATCGGACGATCTACGTCCCTACCCTCACCTATGGCCACGAGCTGTGGGTAGTGACCGAAAGAACGAGATCGCGGATACAAGCGGCAGAAATGAGCTTCCTCCGAAGGGTGGCTGGCCTCTCCCTTAGAGATAGGGTGAGAAGTTCGGCCATCCAGGAGGGGCTCACAGTAGAGCCGCTGTTGCTCCACATCGAAAGGAGCCAGTTGAGGTGGTTCGGGCATCTGACAAGGATTCCTCCTGGGCGCCTCCTGGGTGAGGTGTTCCAGGCATGTCCCACCGGGAGGAGGCCCCAGGGCAGACCCAGGATACGCTGGAGAGATTATATCTCTCGGCTGGCCTGGGAACGCCTTGGTGTTCCCCCAGATAAGCTGGAGGAGGTTGCTGGGGAGAGGGAGGTCTGGGCTTCTCTCCTTAGGCTGCTGCCCCCGCGACCCGGTGTTAAGGTTCTAACATTGAGGAAGGAGAGTACAAACAGCCATGGTCCCGAACTTGGTCAAACAATTGATATTAATGAAATAAACGCGTGGGAAGATCACTCTGTTCGCAGACAGGAATTGATCTTCGACTTAATCAAAGCATAAGCAGATATTTATACCATCAGAGTTTGACTTTAATGACGCCCCGCCAACGTCAGATACATTCCATACATAGGTCAGATCAAAACCACAATGACTTTTAACACAGTTTAAAAGAACATTATCTCTGTCTCGTCTGGAACACGAGCCCCACATCCTGCAAGAAACTGTTCCTCTTTTGCAGAGACAAACATGACTAACCTCTCACCTATAAATGAGTCTAACTAATGTGTGTGTGTGTGTGTGTGTGTGTGTGTGTGTGTGTGTGTGTGTGTGTGTGTGTGTGTGTGTGTGTGTGTGTGTGTCTGTCGACCTTACATGCTCTCTCAATTCATCCGTTGCTCTTCTGACCTTTTACCAGGACAGAGGCTCATCCTTATGTGTAATAACCTAACTGAAACTATATGTACTATGTTGAATAAATGTTATAATCAGGAACCTCTACTAAAAGCTTAATCAAAGAATATAAAAGTATAAAAGACAATTTGAATAACCTAGTTATTCACATAGCCTCGTCCAAACAGCTCCTCAGAATAACCTGCACTTAGACTTTGCTTTCGGTTTCACTTCTGTAAAAGGCACACTCTGCAAACCTGCAATTTCCTATCAGCCTGTGGCTCAGTCTTTCTGAAAGACACACTGTTTAAACATCTGAATGCAATATCAATACTGTAGATTATATTATTAATGCAATGGTAATGATGATAATTACTAACAATAGCAGTAAAATAATTTCCCTGCTCTCCACACCGGCCTCGGATAAAGCGGATGAAGATGGATGGATAGATGAACAAACAAACAAAAAAAACAAAGCCATCCCTTACAGTAAAATCTACACAAAGAACTGAAGTCTCTTTATTTATTTTTGTGTCAAACACAGATCAAAAGTGCTGTGCAAAAGTCTCGAGCCACCTCGTAGTATTTTATTCTATTGCATATAGTTTTTTATTCTTTTTATCTTCTCCTATACCTTTTTTCTTTCATTTGTGTTGTTCTAACTTTGCACTGTCTACTTTCTGAAACTTTGCACTGTCTACTTTCTGCTGTGACACAACAAATTTCCCATGTGTGGGACTAATAAAGCTTTATCTTATCTATCTTATCAACAGGTGCAGGAGGTTATTCAAATGTGAAACACTTTTCCTGCGACACACAGGAAAATACAGCATGAGTCAACAACTGTTTGTACAGGTTCTAATATACCAAAGTCAAAATTTTGTATCACCACCTTTATTCTTCAACACAGACTAAACCCTCTTTGGCAGCTCTCTAGTAATTACGTTAACTAGTCATGAGGAATAGTTCTCCAGGCTTCTTGAAGGACATTCAAAGCTCTTCTTTGGATGTTGGCTGACTTTTGTTCTGTTTTCTGTCAAGATGATTCCACACTACTTCAATAATGTTATGGCCCGGGCTCTGAGGAGGCCAATCCATGACTGATAGTGTTCCACTGCGTGGTTTTCCATTCAGATTTGCTTTTGGCAGTGTGTTTAGGATCATTGTCATGGTGACAAATATAGCAGCAAAGTGGTTCAGAAGGTCCTGAGTTCGACTCCACTATCTGTGTGGAGTTTGCATATTCTCCCCATGTTTGCATGAGTTATTGGTGTGAGTATGAATGGTTGTCTCTCCATGTTAGCCCTGTAAAAGCCTGGCTGCCTCTCACGGGTAGCTGGGGTAGGCTCCAGTCTCCACAGTGTCTTACAGATGTCTGTATACACAGTGGAACCCTCTCCTGACGTTTTTTGAACATACTGCTTCCTGAAGAATGGCTTCTTGTCGGCCACCCTTCCACTAAGACTATTTCTGATGGATCAACTGAAGCGTCAAATGATGAGGGTCAGCTCTCATGTCTTGTGTCAGCTCTTGTTGGATTTAAAAAAAAGAAAGAAAGAAAAGAAATCTATTTCTTAACAGCATGACTTTCATTATACTTTTTGTCTTATTTTTTTTGTCCTAACACATACACAAATGCCATTTTATATCTATCAAACTATGTTTTTATTGGCATTTTTCACAGATTCAACTAAATAATCTGTTCTGGTTCATTTCCAAGTTGTCTGCTATGTGTAGAAACACTGGGTCATGCATTGAGTTAGTCACCTTTTTTATACTTGAATGATTGACAGGTCAAGTGGCTTAAACAAACATCTGAAAATGTTCAGGCACAAGAACTGAACTGAAAACGCCCAGCTGCTTAGAAGCAAGATATTACAGTGGCTTGCAAAAGTATTCGGCCCCCTTGAACTTTCCCACATTTTGTCACATTACAGCCACAAACATTAATCAATTTTATTGGAATTCCACATGAAAGACCAATACAAAGTGGTGTACAAGTGAGAAGTGGAACAAAAATCATACATGATTCCAAACACTTTTTACAAATAAATAACTGCAAAGTGGGGTGTGCGTAATTATTCAGCCCCCTTTGGTCTGAGTGCAGTCAGTTGACCATAGACATTACCTGTTGAGTGCTAATGACTAAATAGAGTGCACCTGTGTGTAATCTAATGTCAGTACAAATACAGCTGCTCTGTGACAGCTAGTGATGGGCAGATGAAGCTTCATGAAGCACTGAAGCTTTTCATCCAATTGGTTCATCCCAGCGCAAAGCTTCTTGAAGCTTCATTTGCTCTAGCAGGACACCTACTGGACGTAAAAATATTAGTTGGCATGAATTTGAAGAGTGTGGCCTTTTGCACACAGCCTGTAAATGTCAACAACAAAAGGAGTGTGTAAAACATGTATATTGTAGTGATGGCAGTATACTGTGTATATTTATACTGGCAGTGTGGAAAATGATTATTTGGAAATGCTTAAAATAGAAATGATCATTTACTGTGAGGTGAGGTGTGGTTGGGGTGTAGACAGTGGTTGTGCTTTTGTAACGTTGAGGTATGGACAGCTACACACTGAGGCTTTGAGCCTCAGTCCTGCCTGTTCACATTTTATTCTGTAAAAACTAAATTTTCACTGTTTTTATGACCTTTTTAGTGGGGAGAACATAGCTAGGATTTAATGATTTAACAAATCTTTTGAATCCTTTGTCCTCCACAATGCTAAATGGCTGGGAGTCCTCAATCACCATGCTAACCAGGTCTTCATCTATTTGAGATTGTTCTCCTGAGGAAAGACAATAAAGACAAAGCACAAATATAAATATCACACACGTAACTTATAACAGTTGTATAATATTGTTATATCATTTAGTAACATTACTGCATGCTATATTATCATTGCATTTGATGGCTCACCTGGTCTTGCTCCACAATCGGTGTTCCCCTTATTCTCATGCAAAGCTCTGTAGTGCCTATGCATGGATGAGGTATTGTTGTTATATCCCATCTCCCATGGCACATAGCAAACACTTCACCTTGTACAAAACTCAAGACAGCTTAACATAAATTGTATTGCACCATCAGTATTATGAAAATACATCTTCTGTAGAAATTTACATACCTTGTTGGGAGGAATAAGATCAAAATGTTCCCACACAGGGGAGGACATCCTCCTCTTCTTAGCTGGCTCCATTCTCTCCTGACTTTCTCTCCTCACTCTCATAAACCTCCAAACTGTCTCCAAACTGTCTCCAAACTCTCACTAACCGCAACTCTCCATCAAACACCCACATTTTTGAATGAAGTCTGAGGGGTTTATATCGTTGTCATATCTCGCGGCAAAGTTCGAACCACTTCATGAACCAGTCATGTGGTACAGCCGGGCAGCGAGGCTTCAGACGTCATCATTTTCAGCTCCTCCCATAAATGAAGCAAGCCTCGATACGCGCATCGTGGAAACGCTCCCTCAATTACTCGACACAAGCTTCGAAGCCTCGATACAGAATGTCACATCACTAGTGACGGCCTCAGAGGTTGTCTAAGAGAATATTGGGAGCAACAACACCATGAAGTCCAAAGAACACAGCAGACAGGTCAGGGATAAAGTTATTGAGAAATTTAAAGCAGGCTTAGGCTACAAAAAGATTTCCCAAGCCTTGAACATCCCACGGAGCACTGTTCAAGCGATCATTCAGAAATGGAAGGAGTATGGCACAACTGTAAACCTACCAAGAAAAGGCCGTCCACCTAAACTCACAGGCCGAACAAGGAGAGCGCTGATCAGAAATGCAGCCAAGAGGCCCATGGTGACTCTGGATGAGCTGCAGAGATCTACAGCTCAGGTCGGGGAATCTGTCCATAGGACAACTATTAGTCGTGCACTGCACAAAGTTGGCCTTTATGGAAGAGTGGCAAGAAGAAAGCCATTGTTAACAGAAAACCATAAGAAGTCCCGTTTGCAGTTTGCCACAAAGCCATGTGGGGGAAACAGCAAACATGTGGAAGAAGGTGCTCTGGTCAGATGAGACCAAAATGGAACATTTTGGCCAAAATGCAAAACGCTATGTGTGACGGAAAACTAACACTGCACATCACTGTGAACACACTATCCCCACTGTCAAATATGGTGGTGGCAGCATCATGCTCTGGGGGTGCTTCTCTTCAGCAGGGACAGGGAAGCTGGTCAGAGTTGATAGGAAGATGGATGGAGCCAAATACAGGGCAATCTTGGAAGAAAACCTCTTGGAGTCTGCAAAAGACTTGAGACTGGGGCGGAGGTTCACCTTCCAGCAGGACAACGACCCTAAACATAAAGCCAGGGCAACAATGGAATGGTTTAAAACAAAACATATCCATGTGTTAGAACGGCCCAAAGTCCAGGTCTAAATCCAATCGAGAACCTCTGGCAAGATCTGAAAACTGCTGTTCACAAACGCTGTCCATCTAATCTGACTGAGCTGGAGCTGTTTTGCAAAGAAGAATGGGCAAGGATTTCAGTCTCTAGATATGCAAAGCTGGTAGAGATATACCCTAAAAGACTGGCTGATGTAATTGCAGCAAAATGTGGTTCTACAAAGTGTTGACTTAGGGGGCTGAATATTTACGCACACCCCACTTTTTAGTTATTTATTTGTAAAAAATGTTTGGAATCATGTATGATTTTTGTTCCACTTCTCACGTGTACACCACTTTGTATTGGTCTTTCATGTGGAATTCCAATAAAATTGATTCATGTTTGTGGGGGCCGAATACAAGCCACTGTAAGAAATGAAAGATGAGTTAAGATTTTTGCACAGTACTGATCCAGGAGACTATAGCACATAGCCACCAGACTAACCAGAAAAGGGTTGCTAGAGACCATAGGTCCTGCCATTGCCTGCCCAAAAGGAGTTGCAACAGACTTGGCCTGGCCGAAGGCTGGAAATCCTCCACCTGAAAGACATAATGTGATTTCAAGTGTTACATGATGGACATGGATCTCTCTCTCTCTCATTTATCTATCTAGCTTGCTCTATATTATTTTCATATAGCTATAAATATAATTAAAACAATAATAACAATAATAATAATATTACCAAATCAAATAAGACCTTTTCCGTCAGGGTTAATTGAGTGAACCAAATGTTACATGAAGAAAAATTTTATAGACGACCACTTGACAACTACAGCTCAAATCTCACCATAGCCATTATTGTCTACATGACACACACCGTTGGGTTGCTGGGGATAGGCGGGAGGCTGAGGGAAGGGAGCCTGACCAGGAAAAGGTTGCTGGAACGTTCCACTAAAGCTGGTGGGGAGGTTGAAGGCTGCAGTATTCCCAAATCCAGCTGGCATACTCATGGAGCCTGTGCCAAATGGTGCTGCAAAATAGCAGAACAGCAACATTTAGGAACCAACAAAAGCTCAACACATAATAGGCAAAATTTGGTTTGATCTATTGCTGCGATTCTGTAACCCAGTGTGACTCGTTTTGGGCAAAAACGTCTACAATTCAGTATTGTGTGTCGTGTTGGGATTGTCAGAATCTCAGTTTTGTTTCGTTTTTTATTTGGATAGTTTAAACACATGCAATAAGAGTGTCTGCACACAAGCTGTAGAAAAAAAGAAAAGAGGGAGTCAGAATCAGACGTTTAGTGGCAGTGTCTGATCTCTGGTGAACACACAGGAGCAACAGCTGGGATCAAAATGTGTCAGACAGCCAGCTAAAAACCAAGCAATTCTATCAGCGATTTAAGAAAAACAAAATAAAACATACACACACACAGTTTACAGCTGATAAAGTGATACAGGCTACAGTATTTGACCACAATAATATGAAAAATAACATTTGATGCATGACAAGAAAGAAAATTATGAACTGAACTTTAAACAAGCACTAATGAATGATCAATTGTAACCAACAGGCCTGGACTACTTCTATATCAATACTATTACCCTGGGAATTGTGAGCGTGGCATTTCTCATCTCATTCTGGTTGCCCATGCCCCAGACAAGCATGTTCTTCAAAGGGAAGAAGGCTGCAGCTGTAGACTGCCAGCAAGAGGGGCTACGGGGAGAAAAGGATTCAGTGACGGATAAGGATGGAGAAGGCTCGGGGAAAGGGAAGATGGAATATAATAGCAGTGCTGGCTACTGCAGCAGAGAAACTGTTCATCTGCTTTGGCAAAGCTTCAGGGAGTCCTACTCTTCTAGGCATTTCTTTTCTTTCAATATTTTTTTTTAAATCACTAAGATGCTTTGAGTGCCCACTTGCATTTAATTAACACCTGGGATTACAACTAATTGGTCCAAATTTTTATAATGTATTCATAGGGTACTTCTTTTAAACAGTAGAAGTAGCTGTACAGTCATCATCATAATCTCTTGTAATAATTATCACCATTCAGACATTTAATCTACTGGTCCCTGTGGTGGGCTCTGGCCACAGCTGGCTACGTGCAGGTCTTCAACTACATCCAGCTTATGTGGGACCATATAGAGCCATCTGCCACATCATCCATCTACAACGGAGGAGTGGAGGCTGCGTGCTCTCTTGTAGGTAAGATTGGTGTTAGAGCGGGTTATTTTAGATTAAAAGTAATAATTACAAGATGTTCCAGTCAAGCGACTGTAACAGCGTGAATGTGTCTACATCAGTCAGGGTGAAATACATATTGTTTGTTTTGGTCTGACCTCATTTATTAAAAGCAGACAAAGAGCGATTCAGAAGACCCTTATGAAGAGAACATCAAGGGAACAGTTTACCCTGCCGGGGATAGGGTTACCAGGGCCCCGCCCTGGAGCCAGGCCCGGGGAGGGTGCCCGAGGGCAAGCGTCTGGTGGCCGGGCCTTACGGTGTGTTCACACCGAACGCGATGGACGCGAATAGAGCGTCAGGTTTACATGTAAAGTCAATGGAAAGGCGCGATGACACACGATTGCGGGTCCTGCGAAAATTCAGAAGCAGATTTGCGTCGCGAAAACGCCAAAACGTGTGAAACGCACGTCAGTGTAGCGCGTCTGGCGCATTTGACGCGCGAATAAAACCACGCGCGTCAGTTTTTTTGTTGCATTTTGTGCATACGCGCATTTCGCGTCTACCGCTCGAGTTGGAAAAATCTGAACTCCAGCGTCAAATCGCGCCGCGACAACCAATTAGGAGCCTGGTGACGTGGCTTTGACCTAGGTCAAAGGGGCAGATCCAGCCAAAGCCTTTCATACTTCAATGGAGGGGAAGGCTAATCAATGCGGTAGCAAACAACTCGAAGCTGTACGACACCAGCTGCTTTCTGTACCGAGACAGAAATAAAAAGGACCGAGCTTGGAGGAAGATATGTGAAGAGATCGGGCAACCTGGTAAGTTCATTCATTTCTCTTTTGAAAGTTTTTACTGACCCGGGAAAGTTGCACAAAAGCTAGCAAGCCACCGCTATTTTCCCACTGAAGTACAAATACCGTTCTGCTTTTATCCATGTTGTCATTTAGGAATATATTTTATTGTTTATTAATAAACAGCACACAGTGGTCCCGCTGTTCATCCGTCAC
This sequence comes from Mchenga conophoros, assembly GCF_057382185.1. Lineage (NCBI taxonomy): Eukaryota > Metazoa > Chordata > Actinopteri > Cichliformes > Cichlidae > Mchenga > Mchenga conophoros. The sequence goes on from NC_140539.1 coordinate 13,716,790, forward strand.
TGCTTCACTTTTTCGCTGATTTTTTTTATTGCACAGTACAGCATTGCATTCTGCAGCCTGATTGACAAATCTCCTTCGTGTCGTGTCTCCTGCGCTTGCCAAATTTATCACTTTTGGTTTTGATAACCATCACGTCCAATAGAAAAAACAGCACAAAAACACCCATAACTATGACCCTCATTCGGAAATACACACCTGCACCGCGAGGGAAAAAGGCGCACGAAAGTGGCGGGCAGATGAAGACAAACCGCGGCATAATAATACTTTTACGTTTTGCAATCTACAAAGGTTTGCACTTTGAGAATCAATTGTGAGAACTGTGACCAGGGGCTAGTTATTCTGAGAACCCCTGCTGCAATAAATGAGAGACCACTGTCTACTCTACGATTATTATATTCAACCTGTTAACATTTAATACTGTATTGATAGAACCAACTGATTCTGCAGCAGAGCATCCCCAGTCCCTGAGCTCCTGCTGCTGCACCCACAGGTATGTACAGCAAGCACTGATACCTTTTCAGTCGGTGGGATTGCCTTGTGATCACCTTTACTAAATATCTACAACCAATCTGATTATATCCTGTTTTTGTTTTTTTGTTTTTTTCAATGTTGAAATTAAAATCTAGTAGCAGTCTTCTCGTTTCTTTGTGTTTTGTGCTGTTTTACAGGCCCACAGGGGAGGACGGCTCCGAGGCAGATGAGGGACGGGTCCCAGGACGGTCCATCGGTGGTGGAGCTGGCCATCCTGGTATCCCTGAAGAGTCCACACCAGTCTCCAATGGAGCATTTCCTCCTCAGCCTTGTTCCTGCTCTGGAGAGCAGCTGGTCCTTTTTATTCCTGTCTCTCTGTAAATTCTTATATTTTATATATTTATGTTTAATGTTTTTCTGTTTGAGAATTTTAATATTATTTCAAATACATTTTTATAATGACTAATGTCTCAGTTCTACTACACAGCAAATGTTGGCACACGACTTGACACATGTAGAATTTATTTCATATTATACTAATGACAAAATATACTAATACAGTGGGATGCAAAAGTTTGGGCAACCTTGTTAATAGCCATCATTTTCCTGTATAAATCGTTGGTTGTTACAATAAAAAAATGTCAGTTAAATATCATACAGGAGACACACACAGTGATATTTGAGAAGTGAAAAGAAGTTTACTGGATTTACAGAAAGTGTGCAATAATTGTTTAAACAAAATCAAGCAGGTGCATAAATTTGGGCACCACAAAAAAGAAATGAAATAAATATTTAGTGTATATCAGTGCTTTAAGTGGGCCGGTACGCGCCGGTACTCAGTACCGCCACTTCTAAATATAGCTCTTGAGAGTACCGCCACCTCTCCATGCGCCCAGAACGTGCTTTTAGCGTACCGGTACTCTCATTTGCACATCTGTTATAATCGTTTGGCTGCGCTGCCGCTTTTCAGAGCGCCCTTCACAAGCACGCTTCCTAATTCGTCCCACCGAGAGCAGAGACTACATTACCCATACACCAATGTGTTTTACAAGTGAAAAGCGCATGCGTCGCTTTTGCCGTTGTCATGTCAACTCAACGTGGTCCGGAGAGGGTGTGTAAAACGCGCAAACAGCTGCTCGGTTAAAATACAAAAACAATGAACACTTAATATGCTCTCCTGGCTTCAGACTCTGAGTAGTAAAAGAACAAGGTCAGAATCAGAGGACTCGCTGGCTGACACCCCACCAAGCCAGAATGATATCGCTGCAGGTCATACGCAAGCTAATGAAAGCTGCACTAGTGCCGCAGCCGCGGACGACGAGGACGAGAATGACACCATTTCTACCGATGACAACAGCCGCGTTAGCGAGCATGAGTGGCCAGAATGTTGGTCCCAAGCACAAGTCCGGTATTTCTCCACAAATTACAAGTGGCTGATCAGCAGAAATCAAAAGTTGGGTCGTAGTGTGTGTAGTCAAGTTTGTGCTCGCGTGGACATGCAGCAAGGGCAGAGAGTGTCGCAGGAGTGGAGTGGGTGCTTAATCTCGTCTTTTGGAAGGGACAAGGCTGCACAACAAAACTCACTACGAAAGAAAATAAAAGAGCACAGAGACTCAATTTATCACAAGAAAGCAGTTGAAATAAAAGAGAAGGCAACACAAAATACAATGCAAAAACACAATGAAGATATGAGAAAGGCTGACTACGCTTCAACTTGCAATGTGTTTAGAACAGCTTATAAGATTGGCAAGCATGGGCGTCCCTTTACAGACATGCCAATAGATGTCCAGTTGCAAGTCTTAAATGGTGTCAAGATGGGCAGAGTTTTGCACTCTAATAACGCATGTGCAAATATACTGGATCACATTGCAGCTGAAATGAAAAAGAAGGTAGTCAATGACATAGTGATGAATGAAAGAAAATTGTGTGTGCTCATTGATGAATCCACTACAATAAGTGGAAAGTCTGTGCTTGTCGTGTGCCTGCGGTCAGCTATTTCCAGTGAAAATCCAGACACAATATTTTTTGAACTGATTGAGCTGCAGGGGACCACAGCAAAGGACATCACTGAAGCACTGTTAGGATGTCTTCATAATAATGGCTTTGACCCTCACTACCTACAGGAACATTTGTTGGCATTTGCTTGTGATGGAGCCTCAGTGATGCTTGGGAGGAAAGCAGGAGTTGCTGCGCAGCTTTGTTCCAAATTCCCTTACCTGTTTGTCTGGCATTGTTCCAATCACAGACTGGAACTGGCAGTTTGTGATGTTTTGAAGGAGGTAGGAGGAATCAACCACTTTAAAATATTCTTAGATCAGCTTTACTCCCTCTGCCATGCATCACCAAAAAACCAAAGGGAGTTAACCGAGAGTGCTCACAATGTTGGACAACGTCTCCTTGTGATAGGCCGTGTTTTATCAGTGCATTGGGTTGCTTCAAGTGAGAGAACAGTGAAAGCAGTATGGGAGAACTACCAAGCTCTGCAGGTACACTTTACAAGTGCTGCTGCTGATACCAGCAGTGACTCAAGAGAGAGAGCAAAATACAAATTATTTTATAATTTATTTTATATACATTTTGTTAAAAATAAATTTCAATACCTTTTTGCACATTTTATTTATGTTCAGTAGCTCTTTCTAGCTCAAGCAAATCCGCAAACTAATAAAATGATTTATTATTTTGTATAAGGTTGTCTGTTGACTGTTGTATATAAAACCCATTCAATAGTTGTTGTTACCTCAGGGGAGGCGGAAAAAAAATAGAGTACCGGCACCTCTTTTGGGCCACTTAAAGCACTGGTGTATATCAATGTGTGTGTCTCCTATATGATATATGGGGTGCCTTTGTCTGGACGTGCTTCCCATCCAGAGCTGCACAGCACAGAGGAAAGTTCCAGCGCTCCTGGAATCCCTCTGTGATGGACCGCCAGTCTCCAGGTGAAGGCGCAGCCATGAAGTTGTCCACTAGACAGTCCCAGATGGCCATCGCTGCCTGGGGGGTGATCTGGTTCAACGTGGACACACCGACTCTGTAACTGAATGCTTGGTCGTGAAGGAGTCCCCGGTGACAAGGAACCTGGACAAAATTGTTCAAAATTAGTATTATGTGTACTGCAGTTACAAAATACATTATTCAAATTCCAAAATACTTTTGTGATGTCATTTAAATCACAAAACTTAAATCTTACATAAAACATTTTGTAATTATAAGGATAATTACAAAATGTATATTAGATAATATCTAAAACAGCTGTGTTTTGTTTTAACTTTAACATATCATAATTTGATTGGTAGCAACTTTTGCCACTACAGTGTGCCAATCACTCACAATTCCTAAACATGTCAATCAGGTAGGAATGAAGTAAGACATTAATAGAAATAAAGAGTTGTATGTTGACATGTAGCCCTTTCCTTGCTTAAATCATTAATATTTTTGAACAATTAATCTGTGATAAGACATAGCTTATCAAGATAGAACCATGTAACTAAAGATGAACCAAACTGTTCACAGTTTTATCTAACTCTGTTTTAATAAGGGCTGGTGAGCCCTGTTATAGAGTCTGACAGCTGCAGGGATTATATACAAATATTCAACTATCCCAGAATTAAACCAGTTCTAAATAAAAAGGAGTGAGTATCACTACAAAGGTTAACTCAGTGGTCCTAATGCTACAGTTTGATATCAGCAAACACCGAGCGCATACATTGATGTGACACCACAGCCATGGTATCATTGCAAACACTGATAACAGCATAAATCGAATTAAATCGGGACTTGATGAGAGCTTCTGAGTATCACTAGAAATATTATAAACAGTCGTCTCTGTACCACAGTTTGCTATCAGTAAACACCGACAGCATTCACTGTTAGCATAACACATCCATGTTAGCAGTGTATAAATGGATGGTTTAGCATATTAGCACAGGTATCAATAAAGGACTACCGTATTAAACACTTTTACTAACCTCAGGCAGACGGACAGGCGCTCTGCAGGTGGGATTGAGCGCCTGTAATTGGTGTCTAGGCGGGCGATGCTGGGACCGACGAGGGAAAGCAGTAGAGGTGGGAATCACCATACACCCCACGATACGATATTATCACAATACTTAACTCACGATACGATATTATTGAGATTTATTTATTTATTTATTTATTTTTATATATATATATTTTTGCAATATTCTGGGTATTGCAATACGATATTTTGTGATTTATCACATATTTTTTCTACTGCAGATTTTGTCCATAAAGGTAAACTTTATCAATATTCATTTTATCTAATAATAAAGTCTCACACTCAGTCTTTCTCTCATGTCAGTCAGTTTTATTGCTGACAAAGTGAATGGTTTGTATAACAGTCTAGTAACCAACTTAACTGAACGTAACTATCTGGTACAATTATAGCTTAAAACAAAATATAATTTTACATTAAATAAAAAAGTTTTAAATTTAAATAAAATAAAACATTTCTTAAATTAAAATAACTAAACTGTCCTGTTTGTTGCTGCCCTAAAAAGTTAAACACATTTGGACAGTGAAGCAATGTCAGCATTCTTGCTCAGAAAAAGGAGCTGATCAACATGCTCTGAAGTCAGAGTGCTCCGTTTTGCTGTGACGATGTCTCCAGCGGTTGAGAAGACTCTTTCAGCCGAGACACTAGTACCTGGGATACAAAGGTATCTTTTTGCCAGTGTGGCCAGGAAAGAATAGACTTCCTCATGGGATTTCCACCAGCTTAGTGGGTCTTCTGTGAGTGCCAGTGACGTGACCTCCTGGTATCTTTTCACCTCCTCCTCAGCTGTGGCAGATAATGATTTTGGTGGGGCTCCAACATCACCATAAGTCTGACCAAGCAAGTCTGTTAACCCACAAGACTTCCTCATCTTGGCTGGTATGAGAGGGGGTCTGAGATTTTGTTCAGTCTCGTCAGGTTTCTCATGATGTTCATGGGCTTCTGGCTCACAGATGGGCTGCTGCCTCTTTTCTTCCTGTAGAAAACCCACACACATACAGAGAGAGGAAGAAAATAAATATTTCATATCTTTTAGTATGCAGTAATATGTTAGCAAATTATAATTAATGTATTTAATTGTTAAATAGAATATTACCAATATGACAAAAATATCACCGATCTACTAATATTGTAAGTAAGTTATTTAAATTATAACACCAGAATGTTTGCTTACCTGAAGGGTTATAGCCTCAGCAACCACTCTGGCACAGGTTTCCTGTCTTTCCTCCAGTGACAGGAACGGCAGGGTTTTAAAGCGTGGGTCGAGAGCTGATGCTGTGTAGAGGGTGTTCCTCTCGACTGTGCTGGCATATCTCTTCTTAAGATCTTGACTGATACTTTGCTTGATGTTTCTGACCAGTGCTGTGTCACCAATGTTGTCTTGGGTGTTGTGCAACAGCTGTGCTAGCAGCCGTGCTACGAGAGACAGAGTAGGATTCTTTTCCTCAGACATCACAGTAGTCGCGACTTGCAATGACTTCAAGGCCCGGACAATTTCTTCAGTGTTCCCAATATCCGTCTCGTTTAGAGTAAAGATATCTGTGCTACTCTTTCTGACTTCGGGAGACAGCAGCACTGCACAAATCGCAGGTTGTTGTTCAAGGAAACGCTGGAGCATGTCATAAGCACTGTTCCATCTCGTGCAGATGTCAGTCTTGAGCTTGTGAGTCGGGAGCTGTAACATTTTCTGTTTTTGCTCCAGAGCGTGGTTTGCCACTGTGCTTCTATTGAAAAACCCAGTTATGCGCCGCACTCTTCCCAAGACCCTGGCTACTGCAGGCAGGTTTAAGGCTCGTTGTGATGCCAGATTGAGGGTATGGGCGAAACACTTCACATGCAGGTATTCCGCTAGCTGAGTGGCAATTGTCATATTAGAAGCATTGTCGGTGACAACCACCAGATTTTTGTCGGCAATCCCCCATTCCTGTGCTGCATTTTGCAGGAGATTTGCAATGTTCGCTCCGGTGTGACTTTCATGTAATGTTCGAGTTTGGAGAACGTAAGACAGCAGTTGCCAGTCCGCTGTGAGATAATGAGCTGTTATAGTCACATATGAATCCACAGCCCACGAGGTCCATGCGTCGCAAGTTAATGCAACCCTTTCTGCTGTGCTCAAACTTTCCTCAACTTTACGCTTCACATCTATGTAGAGATTGGGTACGGCTGTGTCCGCGAAAAAACGTCGTGATGGTATCACATACCTGGGTTCCAGCGTCTTGATCATGTAAGAAAAGCCCTCGTTTTCCACAATGTTGTAAGGACGCAGGTCTTTGCAGATGAAGTACATGATAGATTGTGTTATTTTCTTAGCTCGCTCTGAATTGGGAGATAGCTTTGCTAAGCTAAGAGTGTCCAGCGTTGGTTGATTTTTCAGTGGAGCTGATTCAGAGCTAGCTTTCCCGTCCGCGGTTAATGCTATTTTTGGATGGTGCCGTGTAAGATGGGCCCTCATGTTCGTAGTATTCCCAGAGTACTTTATTTTCATACGACACACCTTGCAAATCCCGTGTGTCATATCCATCTCATTTGTTCCATCCTTGTTAAAAAATCCAAAGTACGTCCAAACATTTGATTTAAACACAGATGGCGCTTTCCTGATCTCTTTTTCTTCCTCCATCTTTGTTTGATCTATTTTCCCATGTGCTGACCTAACCTCTGCTGACCTCACTAGAGAAAAAGCTCAACTGCACCATCTGGTGGACTGGAAGTTTTTGGAACAAAATATCGATATCTGCTGTCCCTGTATCGATACATTATTAGCAAACAAAATATCACGATACTACGCAGTATCGATTTTTTCCCCCACCTCTAGAAAGCAGGTCCTCAAACTGGCTGACGGTGATATCTCTGGAATCGGCCGTCATCCAGGCGCAGCTCCTGGAGCAAATGGTGAAACTCACCAAACTGCTCATGCCTCTGGAGGACCTGATGGACCCAGGTATGGCAAGGACGTCTTTTACGCCGCTGCTCTGCTCTCCACAGTACATAGAGAAGGGACACTCTCTCTTGAAGCGCTAGCTCGACAGCTGCCATCTTGCAAGGATACCGGTCTGGCACAACTTCCTCCCACATTCCTCCCACATTTCCGGTTCACGCACGTCAAAATATGATATTTTGACCCGCAATGGATTTGGCGTTTTGTTCGCGTCCATCGCGTGAACACACCGTTAGTCCATGGGGCCCGGCCGGGCACAGCCCGAAGAGGAGACATGGGCCTATCCTCCCACAGACCCACCACCCGCAGGAGGCGCCATAGGGGTCGGGTGCATTGTGTGCCGGGTGGCGGCCAGGAGCGGAGGCCCTGGCGGACTGATCCCCGGCTGCCAAGACTGGCAATAGGGACATGGAATGTCACCTCTCTGGTGGGGAAGGAGCCTGAGTTAGTGCGTGAGGTTGAGAGGTACCGGCTAGATATAGTCGGGCTCACCTCTACGCATGGCTTGGGCTCTGGAACCAGTGTCCTGGAGAGGGGCTGGACTCTGTCTCAGTCTGGAGTTGCCCCTGGTGAGAGGTGGCGGGCTTCTAATATCCCCTCGGCTTGCTGCCGGTACGTTGGGGTTTTTCCCGGTGGATGAGAGGGCTTGTTCCCTGCGCCTTAGGGTCGGGGAATGGGTCCTGACTGTCATCTGCGCTTATGCGCCGAATGGCAGTTCAGAGCACCCAGCCTTCTTAGAGTCCCTTCAATGCTCACGTGTGTAACGACAGCGAGACCTGGAGGGGTGTGATTGGGAGGAATGGCCTCCCTGATCTGAACCCGAGCGGTGTTTTGTTATTGGACTTCTGTGCAAATCACAGTTTGGCCATAACGAACACCTTGTTCGAACATAAGAGTGTCCATAAGTGCACGTGGCACCAGGATGCTCTAGGCCGTAGGTCGATGATCGATTTTGTAATCGTATCACCAGACCTGCGACCATATGTTCTGGACAATCGGGTAAAGACAGGGGCTGAGCTGTCAACTTATCATCACCTGGTGGTGAGTTGGACCAGGTGGCGGGGGAGGACGCTGGACAGACTCGGTGCACCTAAACGCGTAGTGAGGGTGTGCTGGGAACGTCTAGCAGAGGCCCCAGTCCGCGTGATCTTCAACGCACACCTCCGGCAGAGCTTCAACAGCATTCCGAGGGAGACTGGGGAAATTGAGTCCGAATGGACCATGTTCAGCGTCTCCATTGCCGAAGCTGCTGCATTGAGCTGGGTGGTCGGTGCCTGCCGTGGTGGTAATCCCCGAACCAAAAGGTGGACACCAGAGGTGAAGGGAGCCACCAGGCTGAAGAAGGAGTCCTATCGGGCTTGGTTAGCCTGTGGGACTCCGGAGACAGCCGACAGGTATCAACAGGCCAAGCGGAATGCGGCTCGGACAGTGGCTGAAGCAAAAACTCGGGTGTGGGAGGAGTTCGGAGAGGCCATGGAAAAAGACTTTTGGACTGCCTCGAAGAGATTCTGGCAAACCGTCAGATGTCTCAGGAGGGGAAAGCGGTGCTCTACCTGCACTGTGTATAGTGCTGGCGGAGCGCTGCTGACGTCGACTGAGAAAATTGTCAGGCGGTGGAAGGAATACTTCGAGGACCTCCTTAATCCCACTGACACGTCTTCCGAGGAGGAAGCAGAGTCTGGGGATGAGGGGAATGACCCGCCAATTTCCGGGGGCGAGGTCACTGAGGCAGTTAAGCAACTCCTTGGTGGCAGAGCCCCTGGTGTTGATGAGGTCCGCCCCGAGTTCCTGAAGGCTCTGGACGTTGTAGGGCTGTTCTGGTTGACACGCCTCTGCAATGTTGCGTGGAGATCAGGGGCAGTACCTGTGGACTGGCAGACCGGGGTGGTGGTCCCCATCTTTAAGAAAGGGGACCGGAGGGTGTGTTCCAACTACAGGGGGATCACACTCCTCAGCCTCCCTGGGAAAGTCTATGCCAGGGTGCTGGAAAGGAGAGCTGGAGGAGGTGGCTGGGGAGAGGGAGGTCTGGGCCTCTTTACTTAGGCTGCTGCCCCCACGACCCGGCCCCAGACAAAGTGGATGAAGATGGATGGATGGATGGATGGATGACTGTTTTGTCAGTTCAATACAGAGGAAAGGATGACAATATTAGTTTAGAGTCAGCTTACTGGTTCATTGCCACACAAATCTATTGCAGTCTTAGAGTATGTGCTGAATCTCTCATAATTATAAGGACTTTGTCACCGCAGGTTTCAGATCGCCTCTAACCTCTCCATGGAGTGCTATGCTCTGACTTTTGGGATCAACACTTTTGTAGCCCTCTCACTGCAGACCATCATTACAGAAGAGGTGGGTCGAGTATCCAAAAATTGTACTCAAGTAAGAGTAGCATTACTTTAAAATATTATTACTCAAGTAAAAGTGAAAAGTCCATTCATCCATCCATCATCTTCATCCGCTTTATCCGAGGCCGGGTCGCGGGGGCAGCAGCCTAAGCAAAGAGGCCCAGACCTCCCTCTCCCCAGCCACCTCCTCCAGCTTATCCGGGGGAACACCAAGGCGTTCCCAGGCCAGCCGAGAGATATAATCTCTCCAGCGTATCCTGGGTCTGCCCCAGGGCCTCCTCCCGGTGGGACATGCCTGGAACACCTCACCCAGGAGGCGCCCAGGGGGTATCCTTGTCAGATGCCCGAACCACCTCAGCTGGCTCCTTTCGATGTGGAGCAGCAGCTGCTCTACTCTGAGCCCCTCCCGGATGGCCGAACCTCTCACCCTATCTCTAAGGGAGAGGCCAGCCGCCCTTCGGAGGAAGCTCATTTCTGCCGCTTGTATCCGCGATCTCGTTCTTTCGGTCACTACCCACAGCTCGTGGCCATAGGTGAGGGTAGGGACGTAGATCGACCGGTAAATTGAGAGCTGTAATGCAGCGTGCGCATTACTGCAGCCACAGCCCCAATCCGTCTGTCGATCTCCGGCTCCCTTCTCCCATCACTCGCGAACAAGACCCCGAGATACTTGAACTCCTCCACTTGGGGCAGGAACTCATCCCCGGCCCGGAGTGGGCACTCCACCCTTTTCCGGCTGAGAACCGTGGCCTCAGATTTAGAGGTGCTGATCCTCATTCCCGCTGCTTCACACTCGGCTGCGAACCGTTCCAGTGCAAGCTGGAGGCCCTCACCCGATGAAGCCAACAGAACCACATCATCTGCAAAAAGCAGAGATGAGATTCTGAGGCCACCAAAGCGAAAGCCCTCCGCCACTTGGCTGCGCCTAGAAATCCTGTCCATAAAAATTATGAACATAACCGGAGACAAAGGGCAGCCCTGTCGGAGCCGATCACCCACCGGGAACGAGTCCGACTTATTGCCGGCAATGCGAACCAAGCTCTTGCAGCGGTTGTATAGGGATCGAATGGCCCGTAGCAATGGGCCAGACACCCCATACTCCCTCAACACCTCCCACAGGACACCCCGAGGGACACGGTCGAATGCCTTCTCCAAGTCCACAAAACACATGTAGACTGGTTGGGCAAACTCCCATGCACCCTCAAGTATCCTGGAGAGCATAAAGAGCTGGTCCAGTGTTCCGCGACCAGGACGAAAACCGCATTGTTCCTCCTGTATCTGAGGTTCGACTAGCGGACGAACTCTCCTTTCCAGCACCCTGGCATAGACTTTCCCAGGGAGGCTGAGGAGTGTGATCCCCCTGTAGTTGGAACACACCCTCCGGTCCCCCTTCTTAAAGATGGGGACCCCCATCTTGAAAAGTAGTCGTCAAAAAAGTTACTGAAGTAAGAGTAAAAAGGTGTTTGGCGAAAAGACTACTCAAGAAGCGAGTAACTGTTTAAAATGTCCGATTTATTTTATAAATAAATGCTATTAGAAAAACAAAAATAAATAAACATACAAATTTTAGTATGTTCAAAAGGAATATATGTAAAAACATCAACAAAATAAGGCACAACAATTCTAATTTCCAGATTTCAGTTTTTCACAACATAAAGCTTTTTTCACCAATATCTACAGTAAATAATATAAATATATAAACAGTGCAAACAATTTCCAGTGACAAGATATGCTGTAAACTTTATATTCATTTTTGCTCCAAATGGCACAGCAGCCTCAGAGAAAACATTAGAACGAGGCATCTTCATGTTCATACAAGGCAGCTCAGTTTTCCATAAATTGTATAAGTGTGCATTTATTTCTGCATATTTAGCAAAAATGTGCCATTTCTTCAGTCAGTGAGGTGATAGTTAAGCTTCAGCAGCAGTTTGCTCTCGAGGTTCTTTCTGTGAAGCTTTAACTGTTTAGCAGTGAATAGGAGTCCTGCATGACTAAGAAGTCCTTCACAAGCTCCAGATGCATGAAGAGCTGTATTGACTTTGATCGACAGCTTCTTGATGTGAGGAAAGCCATGCAATAGATCCACACCTCCAGTGAATGGACATGAAAGGTACCTCTCCAGCTCTCCTGCTTCTGGCTTTCCTGACCCCATGGATCCATCATCTTCGTCGAATAGGCCGCTGTTTGTGCTGGCCTCATGCAGCTCTGGGTCTAGGTGATGTCTGATGAAGTGGAGACCTGTGGAAAGATGTATGGTTTTCAAAAGAATTAGGTCTGGTCATTATAGTGCTGCATACACTGCCAAGCTGCGGATGTTTGTTTGGAGCTAGCCTCCAAAAGCTGGGCATACACTGTGCGATTTTTGGCCCATTTTGAGCCAATCTTTCAGTCGCGCAACCGTTTAGGGGATCGGCCCGAGTTTTGCCTTAATTGTGTGTCGTGCATCGTGTAGTATACATGGGGTAACGAAAAGCAGTTAAAACCTCACGACCAGCTCCCAATCATCAATCGTATGGTCACAAGATAATCAAACCTGTTTGAAATCCTGTCGCCCCTCAACGCAGCCTCTCACACTGCGCATACACAAACACAGAAATGAAAGTGAAAAGGTGGAGCAGCACGGCAGTGCAGCGTGTGATCTGGACACAAGAGATGGAGGCACAACTTGTAGAACTTTGGCAAGCTCATCTGAGCACGTAAGCGTAGAGCTGCCACCCAGGCAAAAGAAAAATAGAGCTATATCACGTTATAACGTTAAAGGTTTCTGCAATATACCTTTCACATTTGAACAATATAATATCACGTTCGTACAATATAATATTTATATTGTATGAACGTGATAATTATGTATATTGTAGTAACGTGATATTATATTGTTCAAACGTGAAAGGTATATTGTACTAACATGATAGTCTATTGTACAAACACGAAAAGTATATTGTTAGAACAATATACTTTTCATGTTATAACGTGATATAGCTCTATTTTTCTTTTGCCTGGGTGGCAGCTCTACGCTTACGTATCCGAGGCTTTTCAATGTGGCCTCACAAAATTATCACGACTACAACAACTATGAAAAGAGTTGGATGGACATTGCTGCTCAATCACAGCTGCCTGGTCAATGTTTTTCATTAGTAATTTAGCAAAGTTGATGGTGGTGGGGTGTGTGTGTGTCTGTGTGAGTGAGTGAAAGACACAAAGAGGGAGAGCGAGAGACAGATTTTGTATGATAAGCTTCATGTTATGGACGCACAGTTTGAGCACTCAGGTCACATCAGAGCATCAGGCCGTATAGTGTGAGACCCTGCATCGTGACCTATGAACTTCTAACCCCTGCGATTTAATTGTACAGTTTGAGCTGGAGCGGAATAACGTGACTGAAAAAAATTGCACAGTGTTTGCCCAGCTTAACGCAGACTGTTTAAACTAAACAAGCTGCTTGTTAATTTTGGTTGAACCAACGACTGTATAGGCGTTGGCTGAATAGCAGTGGTGTTCACCTTGGGGTGTCGGTCAGAACACACAGGACGCACAGATAAAGGTTATACCGTCTTTACTGTGATTCCTCATCTTAACAGCACAGTAGAGCAACACAGTAATGCAACCGCAGGCTTACAGAGTGGTGAGGGGTGTGGGTGTGGTCTGTGAACAAAACATATTCAGAATACTGAATGTAATAAATATCTAAGTCATGAATTATGATTCATTAGCTTTCTTCAAATCTAACCAGAACTACAAATGGGAATTCCTATATGAACATCTACATGCACAAGTTTCATACACTACTCCCAAACCCTTACAGTACATGACACTGACTGCCAATACACCCAACAACAATATATCACAAAACACCAAATGGGTTTAGCTTACAGCTAGCAAGTATGTAGCATAACAAGTACCATTAGTAGCATGAACTAGCCACATAGCGAACAGGTCAATACACATTGCACTCCTACATCCACTAAATGTCCAAATGGCATAAAAGACTAAAACTGTCCTTTCCAGGCAGGGCTCCACGTCTACTCACAGTTCTTTAGCGACGCACACGACTCACACCGTGTGTAGACATCCCCTGCTGAGTCAGTCTGCCAGGTGGCTTTTGCCCTGTGTTAGCTCAAATAAACTCTGATCACTGGAACATGTGCTCAATATTGCAGCTGTGCTCTCTCGCCACAAGGGGGCTCCCCCACACAGCTGACAGCCTTTCCAACATAGCCGCCCCCCAATTTGCGGTGCAAATTGACTCCATGGAAAGGCTGTCTATACAGACGAGGGATCCCCCACCTGGTCATCCTCATCCTTGATCGCCGGAAGCACAATCAGACATACTATAGGCCGGGTGTATGTTCTGTCACGTATCTTCACCTCTGCCGTTCGGGTGTGGCCATCAGAGCCAGTAAGAATCCTCGTAACTCTCCCAATCTGCCATGATGCTCTGGGTAGCTGTGGATCCACCAGCAGAACAACCGCTCCCTCTTTTATGTCCTCCATGGGTCTCTGCCACTTCATCCGAGTTGGGAGATTAGGCAAATAGTGTCTGATGATCGGTCGTTGTGTCCTTGGGCAAGACACTTCACCTACCGCCTACTGGTGATGGCCAGAGGGGCCGATGGCGTGATATGGCAGCCTCGCCTCTGTCAGTCTGCCCCCGGGCAGCTGTGGCTACAACTGTAGCTTGCCTTCACCAGTGTATGAATGTGAGAGTGAATGAATAGTGGTATTGTAAAGCGCTTTGAGGGTAGGGCTGCACGATTTTGCATAAAATGAGAATCACGATTTTTTGGCTTAGAATTGAGATCACGATTCTCTCACGATTTTCTTTTCCAGTATAAATATTTATTGCACTTATTAACTGCACATCAACTTCGTAACAGTTGAAACTGAACATAAAAACAATAAATAAACATAAAAACAACAAATGTCTCACGTTTTGTTGTTGCCGCAAAATGTTGTACTGCTTGAAATTCCGCCTCCACCGTTGCTCGACACTGCGTGTATAGAGCAGGTAGTGCAACAATAGAAAAATAGTTGCGGGACGGCACTGTGTAGCGTTTGTCTAGGGTGTTGATCATTTTCCTAAATCCCTCGTTTTGCACAGTGTTGATGGGAGTCATATCTTTGGTCAGGTGATAAGTAATAGCCTCTAATTTCTTTGTGCCTGCGGGAGTTCGACGTGTATAGGGAAGCGCTGTATAAGGTTCCCGTTATTGATGTTTGGGTGGTTGACCGGGACGGATTTTCTCCTGTCACTTTCTCGTCATCCCTGACGTGCTCTCCGTTGTTTTTTCCCTGCTAATTTTAGCATCACACGGCACAGCTTCTGTATCACGTAGTATAAGGCTCCGCCCTTGTCATTTGTTGAGCAGGAAGAGTGAGCGCTTGTTTTCATGCAGAGTACGTCCCGGATCAAAATGCGGTACAGTCGTCGTCGTCTTTTTTTTTTTTTTTTTATCGTTGTCATTTGGAAATGAGATCGCTCATAAGTATGAATCGAGATCGCGATTTTCTAACGATTAATCATGCAGCCCTATTTGAGGGGTCCCAAAGAGCGCTATATAAAATGCAATCCATTATTATTATTATTAATCTGTCCACCAGGATTTGCGAATGTCTCCATCTTCGCCTCCCTAGCGCTTCTTCTTCGGGATACACTACCTGAGGTAGGGAGCTGTCAGGCCGCCCCATGAGCAAGTAGTTAGGGATCACTGGATCGATGTCAGCCACATCCGCAGAAACATAACCTAGGGGTTTGGCATTCAGGATACCCTAGATTTCTGTAAGAACGGTCCTGAGTACTTCCTCACTCGTGGTCTGAGAGCCAACAGGTGTATAAGGCGTTTTTGATAGAGCGGATTTCTCTTTCCCAAGTGCTTCCAAAGTGGGGTGCTGCAGGTGGGTTGAAGCGGAAACATACCTGCTGCATAGCCAGTTTCTGCTGGAGGTCTGGACACATGCTGGAGAATGCCTGCTGGAACTCCTTTTCCCCTCCTTTGAAGTTTGTCCCCTGATCCGAGTAAACTTCTGCCGGTTTCCCTCTTCTCACGATGAACCTTCGGAAGGCCATCAAAAAGGAATCCGTGTCGACAGATGTCAGGAGGTCTATATTGTTACATCCCCTGGCTAGTCTAGGGGGTCGAAGGGACGAACATAAAGGTGGATAGAGAAGGAGGAGCCAAGATGGTAATTTTAGAAGGTTTATTTAATACTGGTGATGGGATCAGACTGAGGTATAACGTCAGGGAGAGCCAAGGCCAACATAACAAACAAAACATCCCTGATGTTGAAATAAAAGAAACTTACCTAACTCCAAAGAAACAAAATATACAACCTATAACCATAACCGACCTAACAACACATAAACAGGAGAAAACAGGGTGTCAAAACAAAAGGCAGCTCTCCCCTACAAGCAGTCTGAACATGAAACAACAATGCTCACACAAAATACAAAGGCATGTAAGCCTGCACAAGTATGGCAACCAACATGGCCAGAGGGCCCAGAAGCACAGCTCCACAGGCCTTAAATAGTGCTCTGCTGTTTACCAATTAGCCGGACTCTGCGCAACATCCAATCAGGACAGAGGAGGTGGAGCCTGGACAAAACAAAGGGTTAATAGGGAGAAGAGACATCCTCCTGGGGGATGTAACAATATGAACGGCCCGAGTAGTGAGGCACTTAAACAAAATGCCCCATTGCTTCTCCCTGTGTCTGCCTATTGTCAATGGAAAATTATACTTAGTAGTCAGTATAATCTTTTAATGATATAAGTTTGCATATGGTAGAATACTGCATGTTGACCGTTTGATGTCTTAGGCCATAGGTGTCAAACTCTGGCCCGCGGGCCAAATTTGGCCCGCAGCCTAATTACATTTGGCCCGCGAAGCCATACCAAATTACTATTAGAGCTTGCCCACTGGTATTATACAGCTAATATATATATTGTTTAGTATTAAGCTTTGCTTGTTCCATATTCAGTTTTCCAGCAAAACTTATTTGAGTCCATAAGAAAAGATTCATTCTTATATCTGGAGGAAGATTTTTTTTTTTTTCAATAAATATTAATGTTAGCCCGCGACTTTGTTCCAGTTTTGAATTTTGGCCCACTGTGTATTTAGTTTGACACCCCTGTCTTAGGCTGTTGTTCACTACAAGACTTTGTGTGCATTCCAGAGTGCTCTGGCATTCACACCCACATCCTGGGAGCATAGGAAATGGAGCCAAAACATGTCAGCCGCAGTATTGCCTTCTGTTTTAACAGTTAAAGCAGTAAAGACGAGCTGTTTGCATGTTCGTGGAACTCTTGCGTCATTAACAAGGCTAGCTGTTAGCTTATAGGCTAACCAGCGAGCAGTTAACAGGACAGCTGAAGCTGCACAAAACACCCACAAACTTGTCTCACTACAACGTAGCGCCGAAAATATGACTCGCATGACTCGACACAGCTGCTGTAACATAAGACTGACATCCAGCTAACCACAGCTAAAAAGCTATTTAGAGAAAACTTACCGTTTCCTCAGGTTTGTTTTGGCTCTCACTGAAGACACCGACAATGAAGACATAGCTGTTCTTTTGTACTCCTTTTAAGCAAAACATTCTTTGTATGTGAGGAAAATGCTGTTCATCCTCTTCAGCTCTTCTTTCCGTGTGTCTGCTACTTTGAAACGCTTGGGCCGCTCTGCCCGCCACAGTTTCAAACTGGGAAACTCCACTGGCGGCATGTTATTGTAACGTTCACAAGAACCAGACGGTTGGGGTCTCAGTTTGTCCGTTTATTCGGCACATAAGCCAGCGGGTTGTTAACTCAGGGGGAAGCGCTCTCGAACTACACCTCTCTTCAGCCTGGCACACACACAGAACAACCAGGTCCCCCCACCCCTTCCTGTACACCACCCTCACTACTTCCTGCAGCCCAACCAAACATGAATCTTAAAGGAACAACAACAGTGTGCAGAGAAAACCAACATGTCACTGTCCAGTAACACTTAACCATCGTTACACTGCCCCCCCAGCAATAAGTTCCTCGTCCCCGAGGGAACGACACAGTCTCTGAGGCGGGGCGGTAGCCTACGTTCCCTCCTTGACCTCCTGAGCCCCTGAGGAGGACGCGGAGCTTCGGGGCTTTGGGGTGAAGAGTCCGAGGGGGGGGAACGCAGCCCCGGTCGGGGGCCCCTCTGAGCAGGGTCATGGACGCTCTGTACACGTCCCTCTGGAAAGGAGGGGAGGGACTGTCCTCTGTAGGGGGCCATCCGGTCTCTGTGCAGCGCTACTATCCTCCCCCTAGGAGGCAACTGCACCCTGTAAACAACCTCCCCCACTCGCTCTAGGACGCTGCAAGGCCCCACCCAGCTGCTATCCAGTTTAGGACACCGTCCCTTCTTCCTCTTTGGGCTGTAGACCCACACCAGCTCCCCAGCACGGAAGTGCCTCCCTTTAGTGGTGATGTCGTAATTCCTCTTTTGGCGCAGGCCTGCCTTCGCCAGCTGCTCTCGGGCGTAGGAATGTGCAGAATCCAGCCGGTCCTGCAGCTTCCTTGCGTAGTCCCGGCCCGGTGGTGCCTCTGGCGCGTCCGGGGGTTTCCCAAAAGCCAACTCTGCAGGAGTTCTCAGCTCTCTCCCTAACATGAGCAGGGCAGGCGTACATTGGGTGGAGTCCTGCACTGCCGACCTGTAGGCCATGAGGGTAAGGGGAAGATGGTAATCCCAGTCCCGTTGGTGTTCTGAGGTAAGGATGGCTAGCTGCTGGGCCAGCGTCCTGTTAAACCTTTCCACCAGCCCAGCGCTTTGGGGGTGAAGTGGGGTGGTGCGGGTTTTCTTAGTCCCAAGGCGTTCACACATGGCAGCAAATACCTTGGACTCAAAGTTACGCCCCTGGTCACTGTGGAGGGTCTCTGCTGTTCCAAAGCGGCTGAACATCCCCTCCACTAATACATCAGCGACCGTCTCAGCCTCCTGATCTGGGATGGCGTATGCTTCCGGCCACTTGGTAAAATAGTCCATGGCCACAAGAACATAGCGGTTTCCTCTGTCTGTGCGAGGAAATGGGCCCATGACGTCCACAGCTACTCGCTCCATTGGGGCTCCTGCTGGTTGCTGCTGAAGCTGAGCCCGGGACTGGTCTTGTGGCCCTTTGTGTGAGGAACATGCATCACAGCTGCGGCAAAAGTCCTCCACATCCCTCCGCTGTTGATCCCAGCAATAGCCCTGGCGGAGGCGGCGAAGAGTCTTGGAGACCCCAAAGTGGCCAGAGCCAGTGCTCCCATGGCAGGCTCCCAGCACAGCTGACCTCAGCGACCTTGGCACCACAACCTGCCACCTCTCCTCCCCCGTGGCAGGATCCTTCCAGGCACGCTCCAACACCCCCTCCTTCAGCCTGAGAGCTGCAAACTTGGCCCACAGCCCCCTGGTACAGATGGAAAACCCAGTGACCTCATCCCAAAGGGGTTGCTCCCCCTTCTCCAGCCACTGCAGGACCGGCAGCAGGTCTGTGTCTTGTTCCTGCCGTGCCCTCCACTCCGCTGCATCCACCACCAGAAGAACCCTGCAGGTGAGCTGTGCTGCTCCGTCTATTGTCGTGAGTTCCCGCTCTATTTCCTCTCGCTTCTCACAGTAACGGCAGCCAGCTGCAGCACATGGGCGGCGAGAGAGGGCGTCTGCGTTAGAATGGTGCGTCCCTGCTCTGTGCTCCACGGTGAAATTGAAGGCTTGGAGCTCCTCCAGCCAGCGAGCCACCTGTCCCTCTGGCTCCCTGAAAGACATCAGCCACTGAAGGGCAGCATGATCAGTTCTGACAACAAATGCTGTGCCGCACAGGTAGTATTTAAAGTGTCTCACCCCCGCCACCACAGCCAACAGCTCTCGTCGTGTGACACAGTAGCGCCGCTCGCTCCTGTTCAGGACCCGGCTGAAGTACGCCACCACCTTCTCCCCTTCCGGTCCAACCTGCGACAACACCGCTCCCAGCCCCACATTACTTGCGTCAGTGTCCAGGACAAAAGGCAGGGCAGGGTCAGGGGGGGCAAGGACTGGGGACTCTGTCAGCGATCTGTGGAGGGTGTCGAACGCCTGCTGACAGTCCTGGGTCCAGATGAAGTCACGGTCCTTCTGCAGCAGGTGGAAGAGTGGTGCGGCTATGGAGGAAAAGCCCTTCACAAACCTCCTGTAATAAGACGCCAGTCCTAGGAAGCTTTTGAGCTGTTTCTGGTCTGCTGGTGTGGGCCACTCGGTAATGGTGTGAATTTTTTCCTCCAAAGTGCTGATGCCCTCACGACCCAGCTTGTGGCCCAGAAACTCCACCTCCCTCCTCATGAAGTGGCACTTGTCGGGATGCAGCTTCAGGCCTGCAGCCGCCACCCTCTCCAACACTTGTCTCAGGGCATCCAGGGCAGCATCAAAGGAGCTCCCGTGCACTAGAAGATCATCCAGGTAAACCAGACACCGTTGCCGTGGGACGCCAGCCAGCACACTGTCCATGAGCCTCTCGAAGGTCGCAGGAGCGTTGCAAAGGCCAAAACTCAGGACTTTGAACTGCCATAGTCCCCTGTTAGTGCAGAAGGCTGTCTTCGGTCTGGATTCCGGGGACAGTGGCACCTGCCAGTAGCCACTCCGCAGGTCCAGGGTGGAAAACCAGGAGGACCCGGCTACTAAGTCGAGGGACTCATCAATCCTGGGAAGGGGGTAAGAGTCTTTCTTCGTCACTTTGTTGAGTGGTCTGTAGTCCACACAGAAACGCATCCTAGGACTTTTTTTCTTAGGCACCATCACCACCGCGGAGGCCCACGGGCTATCAGATGGTTCTATGATGCCCGCCTTCATCATTTCACACAGCTCCCTGTCTGCAGCCTCCTGATGAGCCAGGGGCAGGCGGCGGGGGTGCACTTTAATAGGCTGGGCATCCCCGGTCTCAATGACGTGCTCTACCAAGTGTGTCAAGCCAACATCACTTTCTTTCAGGGCAAAAATGTCACTAAACTCTTTTAGTACCTGCCATAGACTCTCTTGCTGCTGTGGAGTCAGCCCCTCACAGTTCTTTGACCAGATACTCCTCACTGCTGAGAGCCTCTCCTCCTCCTCCTCCTCCGCTCGCTGTTCTGCTGGCGGGTCTGCAGGGGTCTCTGCGGTGGAGGTGGACACCGCGGCAGATGCTGTGCAGACCGGGGGAGGAATAAGCGGCACCTTCTTCCCATCAGGGAGTACGAGGAGGCCTTTGCCTAAGTCCAGTACACCACCAATGGCTCGTAAAAAATCCAGCCCAAGGATGCAGGCGTCCTGCACGTCAGCCACCCAGGCAGCATAAGACACACCGAGGTCCCCCACCTTGAACTGGAACACTCCCTTCCCTCTCATTGGGGCCAGATCACCGGTCACAGTCTTAAGTTGCACGTTAGTCGGTTGTACAGCAGCTCCGGTTGGGACAATATCGGGTCGGACCAGCGTTGCATTGGATCCCGTGTCCAGCAGGGCCGTACAGGACACCCCCGCAATCGTCACTGGAACATGGCAAAAGCCGCCAACCTGGGTCCAGCCCACAGTGATGGCCGCACCGGGTGGAGGTGGCGGTGGTGTGGGGATGTCGTTCTCCCAGGCCCGTGTACTCCCGCCTACACGGGCCCGTGGGCGTTTCCCTGAACCGCTGCAAGCTTGGGGCACTGCCTGATGAGGTGTCCGACTTGTCCACATCCCCAGCAGCTCTGAGGTCGGCGGTGTGGGCCAGCCCGAGGGGAAGGCGACTGCAGCGAAGCTGTCTGCACCAAACTGCACAGGCCCGCTGGCGTCTCCATCTGTTCCACAGGTGCTGACACAGCCCTCACCACGTGTGCGTCATCAGCGCCCCCAGAGGATCCTGCAAGCATCTCCCTCTCCAACGCTAGCTCCAGGGCTGCACTGAGTGTGGCCGGCCGAGCAAGCTGAGTTTGCATGCGGAGCTCTTTAGGGCTCAGGGCCTGCAGGAACTGGTCCCGAGCTAACTCCGCCTGCACTGATGGTGGCATGCTGTCATACGCCCTCCGGCAAAGGCACTCGACTTCATGGGCCAAAATGCGGAGGGGCTCACCTGGCAATCTGCGTCTGTTGTGGAACTCCGACCTCAGCAGCACTGGTTGGTTATACTGCCCGAAGCGCCTCTGAAGTGCTCCGACCAGAGCATTATAATCTCCCCTCTGCTCCTCGGTCAGCAGCAGCAGGCATGCAGCTGCATCCTCACACAGGCACAAAGCCAATTGGAGAGCTTTATGTTCCTCAGACCAGCCAGCTGCAACAGCTAACAGCTCGAACTGTGCGATAAACACTTCCCATGGCGTCTTGCCGCTGAACTTAGGCGTTTTTATATTCGCTGCAGCTTGCTGGGCGCCGCCATGTTTGTTTACATCACGTGACGGCGCGCCAAGCGAGGTCGACTCCTTCCCGCCGGAATCGCGGCCGCTGTGCGAACAGTTCCCGAGCCTAGTCAAACCTGGAGAAAATCCAGCCTCGGCAGACAGCCGCAGCGCCGTTTCCCTCACTCCATGGGCGGGCGAGCGCGGACGAACCTCCCTCTCCTCCGTCTCCTTCTTAATCCTGCCCGGCAACATCCTCGTCTCGTAACGGCAAGCGTCGCCGGCAACAGGGTCTCGGGCGTTCTGGGGTTCTTTTTTCTTTCTTCACTTCTGACACCAATGTAACGTTCACAAGAACCAGACGGTTGGGGTCTCAGTTTGTCCGTTTATTCGGCACATAAGCCAGCGGGTTGTTAACTCAGGGGGAAGCGCTCTCGAACTACACCTCTCTTCAGCCTGGCACACACACAGAACAACCAGGTCCCCCCACCCCTTCCTGTACACCACCCTCACTACTTCCTGCAGCCCAACCAAACATGAATCTTAAAGGAACAACAACAGTGTGCAGAGAAAACCAACATGTCACTGTCCAGTAACACTTAACCATCGTTACATTATCTAATGTGTTAAACTAATTATTTTTTTAAAAAGTAACGAGTCGAATTTTGCAAATGTAGCGGAGTAAAAGTACAGTTTCTTCTTCACAAATGTACTCAACTAAAAGTAAAAAGTATCTCACAAAAAAGGTACTTTAAAAGTACATTTTCTTTCAAAAACTTACTCAAGTAAATGTAACGGAGTAAATGTAACTCGTTACTACCCACCTCTGCATTACAGTCACAGTTGTTGATGAAGCTGTACTGGGGCTGGACATCGTGACGCAGGTACGTGTACAGGCTGTAATTATACTACTGCGTATTTGAATGGCAGCACACGGGGATTTAACAACAACTCAAAGTCAAGAACCCGATGGCCCCTTCAGCGTTCTGCTGCTTAACTGAAGCACTGAAATGTGAGGACAGAGTGACACCTGGTGGTTATCATTAGCTGTTGCACGCAGGTCTATTTGATGCAGGTGGTTCACTGCCATAGCATAGATAAAATAATTCTAATAATGCTTAGGATTATGTGTCGTCTCTCTGCTCTGCAGTTTATCATCTACGGCAGCTACTATGCTGTCATATCGCTGCTCTTTTTGATCCGAGGAACCTACACCGCCTGTGTGAACAAACCCTGTCTCCGGCACACGGAAGCCAAGGAACCTGAGTGTGTGGAGGAGGTGATTGCTGCAGAGCGTCTCTGACCTGTGTCAGTGCCCGACAGGTTTTTGGAAGATTGGAACTAATTTACCTTAAACAGCTGCAAATTAACTAACGAGAGCTTGTAAATATGCTTTTCTTAAACACTACAAACTGTAACATTAAACGTTTATACACTGAAAAGCAAACATTTATGTGTTGTGTATTTTTGCTATCTGCAACCCAGACAGGAAGACAAACAACACAATAAAACAGTTACTTCTGATTGGTATTAAAGTCCAGAGTTTTGGGCGCTTACCTGTTTAATTTATCAAAGTTTTATCTCAGCTTGTGCTCGAGTGTCACCAAGATTGTGTTGCTCTTTGACCAGGTTGCTGATTAACAAAATGCCTAGAGAGTTGTGAGGTATTTTTCCCCCATCACACACTCACACATGAAACAGGAAAGCCAACATGGAGGCAGTGAAGAAGTGGAGATCAGACTGGAAGTATCCCACTATTCTGCTTTGCATTTATGGATTCTTCAGCACAGTTAAACCACTGGAGCCTTTTCTCATCCCATATTTGACAGGACCAGATAAGAATCTGACAACTGAGCAGGTATATATGACATATGCTAGAAAGGCTATAGTGTAATTCAATCAAAACAGACTTAGAAAAGAAATGATTTTCAGTTTTTCGGTCCTTATGGTGAAAAAGTTGGTAACTTGCTCTTTTGTACATGCTGCAATTACAAATAATCACACACACATGCACACACAAGCTGGTGATTCATAGCAGAGAGATAACCGGCATCTTTAAAAAGATAAAAATAAAAAATCTAAGTGATAGAAATCCAATCAAGATTCTGAAACCTTTAATCATTTGCTATAAAGTCATGCATTTCCTGCCTTTGATGAGTTTTTCCCTGACAGGTCAACAATCAAATTTTCCCAGTGTGGACATACTCCTATCTGTCCGTACTAGTGCCGGTGTTCCTTCTCACTGACTGGCTGCGTTACATGCCTGTAGTGGTGTTTCAATGTGTTATGCTCTTCATCACCACAGCACTGCTGCTGTGGACAGCAAGTGTGCCAGCCATGCAGGCTACGCAGTTCTTTTACGGAGTCGTGACAGCCAGCGACATAGCCTACTTCTCCTACATTTACAGGTCATGTAGTACATCTCACAGATTTGGATTTTTAGCATTGCTCATGGGAGACTTGACATTTTGAATATGCTCTTTATTACAGTGTAATAGATTTGAAGAGATACCGGAAGGCCACCTCTTACAGCCGCAGTGTCCAGCTCCTGGGGTATACAGTGGGCTCCGTGTTGGGTCAGCTGCTTGTCAGCTTCGACCTCATGTCATACAACAACATCCTGGTGTTCACTCTGGTTCTCACTGCCATTGCTCTCCTCACTTCCTTCTTCTTGCCAATGCCACAGAAGAGCATGTTCTTTCATCAAAGACGTGGGAGACAGACTGCAGCAGAACAGTCAAACACAATAAATGCATCACTGGAAAATGGAGGAGGTGAAATGGAGAGTGGAGAAGGAGAGCCTGATGCTGAGAAGCTTGAGGAATCTATCGTTACGCAGAGTTGCGGCCAAGTCCTCCTCCAGCTGTGGAGGGATTTCCGCCACTGCTATTCCTCTAGACAGCTGCTCTACTGGTCTGTGTGGTGGGCAATGGCTACCTGTGGGTATAACCAGACTGTCAACTATGTGCAGGTCAGTTATGAAGGCAGCATAAACAAAAATGTGAGCTGTAAAAGCATCTGAATCACTGCAGCAATCCAAATTGCTACTGGGGGCTGCTTTACGATGGGTTTACCTGCAGTGAACAAGTAGTGCCTTGTAGTTGCTGAAGCCTTCTCTTGTGTTAATAAAAGGCATTTTAGATATATATTTTAAACAGAAATAATTAAACACACACATATCCTTGAACAACCTAATGATACCCACACCATACTGCGCAGGTGCTGTGGGAGCATGTGCAGCCTTCTCAGAACTTCAGCATTTACAACGGAGGCGTGGAGGCAGTCTCAAACCTCTTAAGTAAGCAACATTAGATGGCATTTCCCCCCCTCCCTAAATCAAATGGAAGTTATCAGGGACACATAAGATTTCTCAGTACCTAATCAGCTGTCCTAATTTGTCTTATCCCACGTGTACATGCTTTCCAGGTGCAGCCACTGCCTACGGGATAGGCTTTACTGAGGTAAGATGGGAGCAGTGGGGAGAGCTGGCCCTGGGTGGTTTCTCTGGACTGAGTGCAGCTTCACTGTTCCTCATGACTTTCACTGGCAACATTTGGGTCTGCTACAGCGGTTACGTCGTTTTCAAGTCACTGTACATGATGCTGATAACTATAGCAATGTAAGAGTGTCAAGTCACATCAGGGTTATACTTTACCACAGTTTAGTTTGATTTTTATTGCAGATATAAGAGCAAAAAAGCTAAAAAAAAAAATAAAATAAAATAAAAATTAAAAAACCCTCCCCAACCTTTAGATTAAGACAAATTCTATGCTTGCAGGTATCAGATTGCAGCTGATCTCTCAATGGAAAGATATGCACTAGTCTTTGGGGCAAATACCTTTGGAGCACTGGCTCTACAGACGATTATCACGTCTGTTGTAGTTGACAGTAGAGGGCTAGGCCTGGCCATCATTCCCCAGGTAAGCCATCAGATCACAAAATATGTACAGCAGCACTGTTTATTTGTCCATTAGCGTCATTAACCTTTTAAACATGTACTCTTCTTTGCAGTTCACCGTGTATTCCAGCTACTTCTTGGTTATCTCTGTTGTTTTTTTACTTCGGGGTCTGTTCAGTATTTGGAGAGCACAAAGAAGCAGAAAAGAGACAATTCCTCCAGACAAAGATGAAACTCCAGGCAGCGAAGAACACAGATTCTGAACACGTATAGAGCGTTATAGTGTATCACTTATGGTTTCCCATCCCTAAATTGACCTCACATTAGTTCATAAGTAGCAGAAAAAAAGTCTTTAAATTACTTACTTCAACATGATGAATAGAAATCATTTTTTTGTACAAAAACAATAAAAGAATGTTTCACACATTCATATAAATGAATGCTTTGGTCGTTTCTTTTTACTTAAAATTCATTTTAATATATATACTGTATATATTTACACCTTAACTTAAACTTTTTTAATACCCAATGCAAGTAAGTGGTTTTCAGTTCATCAGCCATTTCTTCTGACTGTCATTTGAAGTGTTGCAACTCTGTCAGCAGGGCGGAGACAACAGAGAAACGAGCCCCCCACCCCACCCATCCCTGATGTAGCATTCAGTCCTCCTCCTAACCCTAACCCCACCTTGACAACAGAATATATTCATTTCCTTAGTGAGAACAGTTTATCTAAAAGGGTCCTGCACAAATAGTTTGGTTCTTTACAAATACAGTAACTGGCAGTACCCATTAGCTTTTCAAAGCAACAGTTCTGTCTTAGCAAATTCTGTGTGTTAGATACAAATACTGATATGCACAAAGAGCTAATTTCCTAAAAGAAAAAAAATGTACAGAATTGCAGCATAATGAATGGGATATACTGTATGCAATAACTTAGTTTTCAACCAGTTCGATTATACATTGTGGCTCAGTAGAGGCCAGGCTAGTTCACAGGTTAAATAAAGGGGAGGGCATCGACCTCCCCCTCTGCACACACCATCACTGTTTTGTAGCCTTCGACAGTGTCAGCACGACTGTGTCGCATAATGTTCCATTTATGACAAACCGCGATAGAAAATACAAATTCTTACAAACATTGTGTTTTTAAAGCTACTTGTGAAACAAAAACAGTGCAATAGGTGCAAGCGTGCCAGTTGTTGACCCTGTAGTGCAGCTGACATGATGGACCGCTATAAGAAGGGGTTTGTGGAAGAGCCTCCAGCTGGATACTGCGCAGGTGGACCCGCACCCTAGAACGAAAAAGGGAAGCACGCATTTAGACTGTGTACTAAGGTTCTTGTCCAGTGTTAACTGAGAAGAAAGTATGCTAGCTATATGGCTGTTCACCAGAGCAATGGGCTGGTTATTCAAAAAACAAAAAACAAAGCCATCCCTCACAATAAAATCTACACAAAGAACTGAAGTCTCTTAATTTATTTTTGTGTTAAACACAGATCAAAAGTGCTGTGCAAAAGTCTCGAGCCACCTCGTAGTATTTTATTCTATTGCATATAGTTTTTTTTTATTCTTTTTATCTTTTCCTATACCTTTTTTCTTTCATTTGTGTTGTTCTAACTTTGCACTGTCTACTTTCTGCTGTGACACAACAAATTTCCCATGTGTGGGACTAATAAAGCTTTATCTTATCTATCTTATCAACAGGTGCAGGAGGTTATTCAAATGTGAAACACTTTTCCTGTGACACACAGGAAAATACAGCATGAGTCAACAACTGTTTGTACAGGTTCTAATATACCAAAGTCAAAATTTTGTATCACCACCTTTATTCTTCAACACAGACTAAACCCTCTTTGGCAGCTCTCTAGTAATTACGTTAACTAGTCATGAGGAATAGTTCTCCAGGCTTCTTGAAGGACATTCAAAGCTCTTCTTTGGATGTTGGCTGACTTTTGTTCTTTTTTCTGTCAAGATGATTCCACACTACTTCAATAATGTTATGGCCCGGGCTCTGAGGAGGCCAATCCATGACTGATAGTGTTCCACTGCGTGGTTTTCCATTCAGATTTGCTTTTGGCAGTGTGTTTAGGATCATTGTCATGGTGACAAATATAGCAGCAAAGTGGTTCAGAAGGTCCTGAGTTCGACTCCACTATCTGTGTGGAGTAGAGCTGGGCGATAGAACGATAACGATATGTATCGCGATATAACTTTGACTCGATAGAGAAATTAAGCTATCGCGATAGACCTCGCCGCTCTTGTCCTCAAAAAAAAAAAAAAAAAAAAAAAAAAAAAAAAAAAAAAAGGTCAGCCAATCCAAATTAAGTAGCGCAGAGCCGAACCAATCACAGCGGCAGCATCACGTCGCGTGACTTGTTACGTACAGCACAAGTGCCAAGCCGCACGTGTGTTTGTTTGGGAAGCAGCCAAGCAGCCAGCGGGTAATGGAGCCAGCGCGTAATGGAGGAAATGAGTGTGCCGACTAGAAAAATCAACCGAGCGTGACCGAAGAGAAAACAGATGATGGTTCCAATGCCGGAGAGATTGTCGAACGGAAGAGCCATAGAAGTTCCGTAGTGTGAAGGTATTTCGGCTATTTCAAGTCTGACAAAAACAGAGTCGCGTGCACTGTAAATTGTGCCGAAAGCAAGTCTGGAAATACAATGAACTGGTGCATGCGTCACACTGTGCGCCACGTTATTGTTTCGGTGAAATTAATTTCTACAAGACTGTTACTGTTAATTCTACTCTCTGCAGTGTTTAAATGCTTACATATACACAAAGTTACTGTCCCTCCACACATACGACTCGGTTCTGCTTCTATGCCCCAGCTTTGTTTACTTTTTCCCACCGAGGCTTCTAGACTTCTGATTGGCCAACATTTCTGCACGGTTAGGAATCTAGCGCCACCTGCTGCTTTGGCATGTTCATAGCAGCGTTTTCCTTCATTTCTGCCTTTATGTGTGGACGGGATTATTTTTAAAACGAAAACGGAAAATCTCCGTTTTCAAAGATACCCGTGTACGTGTGGACGTAGCCTCAGTCTCTGACTGGAAGCGCTGATTCGTCATTCGGCTTTTGTCAGACTAAAGTAACTGTTAAAACTGTTTGAAAAGCTCAGCTATACAACAAGGAGAGATTGAGAATTTCCTTTTAGTTCTCAGTTTATTTGATATTGACAAAAGTTAGTCAGTTTTGTCTGTTCTTCTGTAAAACAAACTAAGATTTATTTTTAGAATTAATATTTTGTTTCTAAGTGGAATTGACAATTTAGTCTGTTTCGTTTGTTCTATTTTGAAACTTAAACGCTTTAGCGGCTGCCTTTTGTGTAGTTTGCAATATTTGCCTTTATTTATCTGAAAAAGTCTCATGTTCCTTAACTCATTCACTGCCAGCCATTGGCAGTGAATGAGTTAAACCCATTGACTCATTCACTGCAATTGACGGCTATAGACGTCAATGGCAGTGAATGAGTTAAGTACATCTACCCTGTTGAACTTATTATGGGAAATAAATATTTAAATAAAAACAAGCTGCTGATTATTTCACATTTTACTTGTGAGCAACGGCACATTTAAATCTTACAAATATAGTTATTTGGCTTATATCGTGATAGATATCGTTATCGCCTGAAATGAAAAAAACATATCGTGATATGAAAAAATCTCATATCGCCCAGCTCTAGTGTGGAGTTTGCATATTCTCCCCATGTTTGCATGAGTTATTGGTGTGAGTGTGAATGGTTGTCTCTCCATGTTAGCCCTGTAAAAGCCTGGCTGCCTCTCACGGGTAGCCGGGGTAGGCTCCAGTCTCCACAGTGTCTTACAGATGTCTGTATACACAGTGGAACCCTCTCCTGACTTTTTTTGAACATACTGCTTCCTGAAGAATGGCTTCTTGTCGGCCACCCTTCCACTAAGACTATTTCTGATGGATCAACTGAAGCGTCAAATGATGAGGGTCAGCTCTCATGTCTTGTGTCAGCTCTTGTTGGATTTTTAAAAAAAAAAGAAAAAAACTTTATTTATGTTTTTGTCCTAACACATACCATTTTATGTCTATCAAACTATGTTTTTATTGGCATTTTTCAACTAAATAATCTGTTCTGGTTCATTTCCAAGTTGTCTGCTATGTGTAGAAACACTGGGTCATGCATTGAGTTAGTCACCTTTTTTATACTTGAATGATTGACAGGTCAAGTGGCTTAAACAAACATCTGAAAATGTTCAGGCACAAGAACTGAACTGAAAACGCCCAGCTGCTTAGATGCAAGATATTACAGTGGCTTGCAAAAGTATTCGGCCCCCTTGAACTTTCCCACATTTTGTCACATTACAGCCACAAACATTAATACATTTTATTGGAATTCCACATGAAAGACCAATACAAAGTGGTGTACACGTGAGAAGTGGAACAAAAATCATACATGATTCCAAACATTTTTTACAAATAAATAACTGCAAAGTGGGGTGTGTGTAATTATTCAGCCCCCTTTGGGGGGCAACAATGGAATGGTCTAAAACAAAACATATCCATGTGTTAGAACGGCCCAAAGTCCAGATCTAAATCCAATCGAGAACCTCTGGCAAGATCTGAAAACTGCTGTTCACAAACGCTGTCCATCTAATCTGACTGAGCTGGAGCTGTTTTGCAAAGAAGAATGGGCAAGGATTTCAGTCTCTAGATATGCAAAGCTGGTAGAGATATACCCTAAAAGACCGGCTGATGTAATTGCAGCAAAATGTGGTTCTACAAAGTGTTGACTCAGGGGGCTGAATATTTACGCACACCCCACTTTTCAGTTATTTATTTGTGAAAAATGTTTGGAATCATGTATGATTTTTGTTCCACTTCTCACGTGTACACCACTTTGTATTGGTCTTTCATGTGGAATTCCAATAAAATTGATTCATGTTTGTGGGGGCCGAATACAAGCCACTGTAAGAAATGAAAGATGAGTTAAGATTTTTGCACAGTACTGATCCAGGAGACTATAGCACATAGCCACCAGACTAACCAGAAAAGGGTTGCTAGAGACCATAGGTCCTGCCATTGCCTGCCCAAAAGGAGTTGCAACAGACTTGGCCTGGCCGAAGGCTGGAAATCCTCCACCTGAAAGACATAATGTGATTTCAAGTGTTACATGATGGACATGGATCTCTCTCTCTCTCATTTATCTATCTAGCTTGCTCTATATTATTTTCATATAGCTATAAATATAATTAAAACAATAATATCAATAATAATAATAATATTACCAAATCAAATAAGACCTCTTCCGTCAGGGTTAATTGAGTGAACCAAATATTACATGAAGAAAAATTTTATAGACGACCACTTGACAACTACAGCTCAAATCTCACCATAGCCATTATTGTCTACATGACACACACCGTTGGGTTGCTGGGGATAGGCGGGAGGCTGAGGGAAGGGAGCCTGACCAGGAAAGGGTTGCTGGAACGTTCCACTAAAGCTGGTGGGGAGGTTGAAGGCTGCAGTATTCCCAAATCCAGCTGGCATACTCATGGAGCCTGTGCCAAATGGTGCTGCAAAATAGCAGAACAGCAACATTTAGGAACCAACAAAAGCTCAACACATAATAGGCAAAATTTGGTTTGATCTATTGCTGCGATTCTGTAACCCAGTGTGACTCGTTTTGGGCAAAAACGTCTACAATTCAGTATTGTGTGTCGTGTTGGGATTGTCAGAATCTCAGTTTTGTTTCGTTTTTTATTTGGCTAGTTTAAACACATGCAATAAGAGTGTCTGCACACAAGCTGTAGAAAAAAGAAAAGAGGGAGTCAGAATCAGACATCAGTAAGTAGGGATGGGTACCGGTATCCGGTGCCATGATGGCACCGGTTCTGACATAAACGGTAGTAACCAGACCGAAAAGCAGCGCACATTTCAGTGCTTTATTTCGGTGCTTTATTTCGGTGCTTTATTTCGGTGCTTTTTTTCCTGAGATGTGATACACTTTGAATTCTAGCCAATCATTTTACGTTTCCAAGGATAGTAGGCGGGTCCAGGTATATACGTTATTTTAGAGCAGAGCTACAGAGTAAAAATGCCCAAGGCGAAGCGGTCAAAAGTCTGGCTGTACTTCACAGCAAAATATGCAAACTCAGCAGCCTGCAACAAGTGCTTTAAGCTGATACTGTGATACTGTCAAAGGAGGTAACATCTCAAATCTGATGAAACACCTGGTGACGTATAGTGTTTTTTTAAACGCCGAGAAATGCGCTGTATTTGATAGCTTGCTGCGAGACCTCACATCGAGCGCATCTACTGCGGGTGGGTTGCCTGTTATCGGACCCGGAGTTAGCAACATCCCCCAAAAACCCGAAGAGGAGAGTCCTGGCCCCTAGCCCTGCCAGTGTAGCAGAAATGATGAGGATGATGATGACAGTAGCAGCTGTTCTGCTCTGCGTGAGTAGCTTAATGTTGTTGGTGTGTAATTTACGTTGAGAAGGCTAACCACGTTATTAAATTAATGCATGTAAGGTGAACTAACAACACGTCGTAGTTACATGCAGCTGTCTTCTTGTTTGATGGCAGATACTCCCTTCACTCTGGCCAAAAAGGCTAAAATGACCAAAGAAAAAGTGGAAAACAGTTAAACATGAGAGGTTTTTGGACAAAGTTTGTGTTTTTTTTCCATTGTTTAAGCACTGCTTCCAGCCAAGAGTGATACCATATATGCCCCATAGCTGCAGAAAAGGCTAACACTGTTATCTTTTTACAAAAAAAAAACAAAACAAAAAAAACAAACAGCTGAACATGAGAGATTTTTGACCAATTTTGTGTTCTCCATTCTTTAAGCACCGGTTTGAGCACCATTTAAGCATCAGCACCGTTTCAAAAGTACCGGTTTGGCACCGGTATCGGATAAAACCTAAACGATACCCATCCCTATCAGTAAGTTTAGTGTCAGTGTCTGATCTCTGGTGAACACACAGGAGCAACAGCTGGGATCAAAATGTGTCAGACAGCCAGCTAAAAACCAAGCAATTCTATCAGTGATTTAAGAAAAACAAAAGAAAACACCCACACACACACACAGTTTACAGCTGATAAAGTGATACAGGCTTCATTCATTCATTGAATGAAGCATATCTGGTAATTAGCGTGATTAATAACTCAGGGTGTAAGTTTTCGTTTAATGAACAATAAAGTTTAATATTTCTCCTTTAATTCTTTAACCGAGAAGAGGACCATGCTGCAGAAACCACAGATATTTGGGAAACATGAATCCATCCTCAAACCTATCGTTATTAGTCATTTCTCATTCAGCTTCACTCTGTTCCTCTGTGATGAAATGGTAACTGGATTATTGGGCTATTTCAGTGGTGCCGTGTTTACGTCTTTCGAGATTTTCCTCAGTGACAGCTAAAATCATTCACTGGCAGAGCAAAGCACATGAGAGCAAAGGGGAAGCAGTTAGCACAAACAAACCTACCAAAGGTGGGAGGATACCCATGCCAATGAAGAACCCTCATCAAGCCTGTCCAGCACGCCAAGGACAATAAGACAGACAACTGAATCTAAAAATTCTTCACCATACCGATTTATTTTTAAAATCAATCTCTGCACACCAGTAAATGGCAACACTTCTCTTGCTAACCAGTTCCATAGTGAATTGTAGTTTTCAATCTTTTTGCCCTCCTCCACTTTCCTGTTGCTTTTTCTGTGTTTGGCACTGTCAAGAGATATAATCACTTCTGAGGTAGCACAGGCAAAGGTTGCCACTTCCAATGTGCAAAAAAAGACAGCTTTTAATACACTAACTTTATGACTGAACAAGTGCATTTAATTTCTATACACACTGTTAAACTGAACTACTAAACTAAGTGAGTAAGCAGGGTGTTAAGTGAGTAAGGTGATTCTCAAAACACACACAGACACAGCCAACAAAAACAAACCTGCTGCAGCTGCAACAGTTGCTGCTCTGCCATTGCACTGGAATGGGTTGGTTGGAGCTGCTGCTGGGACAACACCAGGAGCTACAAATGGATTGGTTGGGTGTGCTGATGGGAAAAACAGCATCAAATTAACATTAATTAGCATGAAGTCCTAAGCAGAAGAATACATTAAACATTTTTCTTTTTTAAAGATAGCTTATAGAGGGTGTTTTGACAGTTCCACGTCAATGTCCTTTATACATCACAACAAACTAATTAACTAATGTTAATGAAACAAAAATAAATTCTTGACCATACTAGGCTGATTCTTGCCAAATTAAGTTTTAAGTTATGATAAAGTTATGATGCTTTAAGAATCATCATTTAAGTACGCAAGTTGTACAAAATGAAACTGCCAAATCTCTCGGTGATTGTCTCAGTTTCCTCAACCTCACTCTAAAATTATTTAGAAATGTAAAACATGAACAATTACTAACAACCGTGTCAATTTTGTGAACATTGTTACCATAACAAATCAGAGACGTGTTTAAGTTCACTTACCTCCAAAACCCTGAGCCATGCTGGGCACAGCCTGCTGTATTTGTGCTGTTGACACCCCCGTCTCTGAGCCAAACACACTCCTGTAGTGACACACCGTTAGCACATAAGTTTAGGAAAGGATGCAAAAAGAAAGGTACTCGGTGGCCTTTTCCTAAGTGTATTCTGGAACACTGATCATCAGAATGAAGAAAAAAGATTTGTCTGATTTATGTTGGTTTGTGCAGTCTCTTACCCTTGTGAGGTGCTGGTGGTATTGTAAACAATGGTGGCAGGTGCTGAGGTGCTGAAGACTGTATCAAGCTCAGCTAGAGCAGCATAGCGGTCTCCACCTGCTGGCTGTTTCTGAGGCAAACCACCCACTCCTGCTGCTGCTGCTGCTGAGCTCACCCCACCAGGAATACCACCTCCTAGAATAGAAGTACATAAAAGGAAAGCCAGGTTCAATTTACCTCAGTTCACTTAATGCAGAAGAAAATGCTGTTAAACTTTCAAAGAGGTCCGGAGATAGCTGCCATACTGAACCTACTGAAATTAATAGGGAATAAATGTTAGGTCATTAGGAAGTGTATATTTTCTAGGCCAAAAATACATATTTATATGAGAAAAACCAGCTCAGTACAATTCACAGATACTCAAACACCAAACTTCTAATAATGTGGTATTAAAATGCTTCAGTCAAACCTAGATGTATAGCATTCACAGAAGTGAGGAGGCATTTCAGTCATGTCCAGTTGCCTTTTTGCAGCTGGTTCAGTAACATTGAGGTATAGACAATCGTGATCAGAAGTTTACATTCCCTGTAAGAATTAATGTCCTGGCAATTTGGGGATTTTGAGCATTTCTTTGTCATTGTTCTAAGAAGCAGGATTGTTCAAAGTCCAAGGAAGTCAGTGAAGATACGAGTATTGGTCAATTCAATGGCTGCTCTCAAACAAATTCTTTTTATGCTGGCAAAGAGGCCAGAAACTACCAGTTACAGTCAATCATCAGTAACGAGAAGTTAAAAGGTTTTGGCCTTGTCAAGTTAAAAGATTATAGAACCTTTAGCACTGCTTATTAAAAGATTTAAGTGAATGTACGCATATATTTGAGTCCATATTTATGATTTTGATCCTAAATGAATTAGATAACCTCCCAAACGAATTAAAACATGTGCAATTTTTTTTAAGTCATTAGTCTAAAAGCCCAAAATTACCTTGACATTCATGCCCACGATGAGTGTATGTAAACTTCTGACCTCTACTGCAAGTATAAATTGCTAGAAAATGTAAACCAGCCCTTTTTTAGAGACTGCCTATCCCTGCCAGGAGAAGAAAACTTATAGGGACTTAAATCTATGCGCCTAATTAAACCTAGTTTTCAGTTTGTATTTTTGTTTTTCAGTCATTCTCTAGCCCTACAATGGACATCTATGAAACAGGCTAGGCATGAAGGGTTTACCTGGCTCTGTTTTGGCAGAGCTAAATATGTTATCCAGGTCAGCCAGGGCTGCGTATTTATCGGCAGAAATGTTAGTACTCTGTACAACGTCTCTGCCAGCTCCTGTGGAGTTACTCTGGGAGGAGGAACTGAAGGATCCAAAGTCAGCACTACACGATTTGGGGAAGTTCTCAAAATTTGCAAAACTGGCATTTGCTAGTCCCCCTGAGGCGCTACCTGTATGAAAGAGAGAGATTAAAGAGTCATAAGGGGGACTGTAATTGTTGGTTTTGAGAAACAACAAAACAGGTTGGAGAGGGAGAGAAGAAGCTGCATGAAGGGTAAACTTGGGAGTCAGGCTGGTAAAGGGACACCTTCTAAAGGATAGATAGCAACATCTGTCCTTTGTTACACTGCACTATGCTGGCTTTTCATTAGCCTATGAACCAAAAGAGCACACACAATTAGCACTTATATGTGTTAGAGGCTGAGCATGTGCAGGGCAGCAATTTTCTTGTGTAACTCCAATACTTCCGACTTCACCACGATACTGTGGAGAAAGGAAGTTAAAGACAAAACTCATCAAAATGTATTCACTGAGAGATAGAAAACAAGTTGCTATCTCCCAAAAAAATCTCTTTAATATGCCAACAACCCTGCAGATTTTACTGAGCGCTGTAATATCAACACGATCACACTCAAGCAGGTCTAAACGTGTTAGAGCAAAACGAAACATTAATCTCTTAATGTTTACCTATTTTCTGCAACAGACTGCAAAATAATCACTCTGGACATCTTTATGCAACTAATTCAACACGCCATGTCAATGCTTGGAAACCCTCAGTTCACACATTCCTGCATATTACAGAGAAAAATTGAGGTTTTGCTACAGAGCAGTAATTTCCAAATTGCAGCACATGAAGAGCAGATTTGTATGGAGCCCATTAAAAGCAAACACAGAATAATAAATTATTTTGGACACCGAGGTAAAACAATCAGAGCTAACTGGGACGCAGCACAGTTGTTGTGACCCTAAGGGGGAGAGAAGGCAATTTTTAGTAATGACACCGATACCGCTGCATTTTAATCAGCAGTTCACTGCTTTCTATGAAATATTGGTTATTTAATGAGTTTTAGGTCAGGGACACTAAAGGAGTCCGAGTTTAAAGGCATCCCACATTACAGTTTACAAAAAATAGATTCTAGGGTAAAAGCTTTTGTAGAAGTAATTTTTGCATAAAAATCTAGAGGCTAAGCACATTAAAAAAATATTATTATTGCTTGAGGGGAAAATATGCATCTCCTCTTATCATCTCTTTTCATGTTGCCTTGTTGGATTTTTATACACTTTGGTCTATTTTGCACAGTAGGTCATATTAATCATTGCAACAATCAAAGATTAGTAGACTTATGTTTAACCACTGAGCTTTATCAGCTGTTAATTTTAGTATAAATGGACCAAAAAAAACAAACAAAAAACAACACAGTGACACACACACACACACACACACACACGCACACACCACCCAAAGAGAGGATTGGGATCACAATGACTACACATACAAGATGGGTGAGAGAGTGAAAGCTGTTATGAGGGCAAGCGCAGAGAGACTTACTGTGTGAACACTGGAGAGGCAGAGCAGTGGCAAACTCACCCATACTGCGGCTGGATGAGAGCACAGTGAACGCTTGCAGCCACAAATCAAAGAGGGAGGCAGAAATGGGGTAATGAGCAATGTAAGATGGCAGAGAAATCAAAGAAAAGATGTCAGGTAACCCAGAGGTAAACATTATGAAGTGCTAAATCAAAGCAAATCAAATAATGCTAAAGCAAAGGATAAAAAAACAAAAAAACAAACAAACCCCAAAACAAAAAACAAGTAAGACAGATTTGACAGCTGAAGGCAGACAGTGCAAGGCAGTCAGTATCTGTGAGAAAGCCACTTAAAAATGTTTCCAATAAAAATAAACACTAAGGAGGCCGCTTCACACAGAGTCAATATGCACCTCCAGCAGAGGGCACTGTAGTACAACATTTTCCTGACAGGAAGTGAAGTTTGTGGCAGTAACTACTGTTCAAATAAGAGTATGTGACTTATGAGTCAAAGTGCTGAAAATAAGCCAGAGGATGTGTCAATAAGCTGCCAATGTATTTTTGAAACACTGTAGGAGAGAGAGAGAGAAAAAGCTTTGGCTAACAACGCATGTATTGATTAGCGCTCATCTATTGCACAACACCAGCATTAATTTAGAACCTCAAAAGTACGCAACAATGTTAGTTTCTCAGACATGTGGCTAAGCTGTATGAAGCTTGTGTATGCCCAAAGCAAAGTTTACAGTAAATGTCTCTAGTGAGGTACAGTGGATAATCTCCTGAACACAGTACTTCACGTCTTAGTCTCTTTTAAACAGGATCATCTGAAAACCGTACAACTCTCTGGTGTAAAGAAATGTTTACATTTGAACAAAAAAATGAATGAACACTACACATATGTAAAGGTTTGGGAACAGAGGTGATACAACAGTTTAAATAAACCAACAAATGATGATGTGAGAGAAATTTTGACTACCATTGAGGTGTGTGTGTGACTAAATTATTTGTCTATGTAAATTTTTACATGTCTGCCTGTGTACATAAAGCAAACCTGTTCCTCTGTGTTATTGACTTAGTTGTGTTATTTGTCCAGTAAAACCAGCTTGCTCTACCTGTATTTGGGGGTTGAAATGGTGCTTGGGGTGCAGAGGGAAAACCACCTGTCGACCCAGAAGTGTTCCCGAATGCATCAAAATTAGCAAAGTCTGCCTCTCCTTTGGTATTCTGTGCCACTTGAAGTTG
Organism: Mchenga conophoros; assembly: GCF_057382185.1. Lineage (NCBI taxonomy): Eukaryota > Metazoa > Chordata > Actinopteri > Cichliformes > Cichlidae > Mchenga > Mchenga conophoros. The sequence goes on from NC_140539.1 coordinate 13,755,473, forward strand.
TGTAGAGGTGTTGTACAGACAAACAGATGGAGGAAAAAAAAAGTGAGGGGAAAAAATGGATTAATGAATGAATGCATACAATATCCAAAGACATGAATGACTGCAAAACAAATACAATGGGTTAAACACTACTAATAAAATACAATGGGTGATGTGTTAAATGTGAGGAATAATCAGAGTAGTAGAGCAGTGCAACTTAAAATGCGTAGCAGCTTATATACCTCGACATTCACTATTTCCCAGTAACACCCAAGAGTCCTTCATGTGCACACCCAAATATAAAGCAGGACTTGTGTGCTTAGCACTACACACATCATTAATTTTAACACACCTGTGTGCATGTTTGTTAGGTGTGTTAACGCCACTTTAGTTCTTGCATTAAGGATGAATCTTAAAGGCTCTGAGGGAGAAATGAGAGGACATTATCCTCAATTGAAAGCAAATGCTAACAGCCACATGTTACAAGTACTAGTAACCATGGCAATTTGTCTGTCTGATGCAATTTTATAATATATTTTGATACAATCCAAGAGCACATCATGACTCCTGATGTATAGCAAATTCACATCTTCTCCAAACTGGTGGCATCCTGATCCCATCTAATGTAGTAAATACACCACCTCTGGAGAAGTGCCCACCCCACATCCAATATCTATAAACGCAGTTATTTATTGGTAAGAGATTGGTAATTGGGGCTTTTTTTGTTGTTTATTGTGGATTATATGTGCTGAGGACTTCTATCTTCATGTACATTGTACATGCCCAGGGAAATGAGATACTGGTGTGACCTTCTTGAAAAGGCAGTTTAACCAACTCTAGTTGGGATCTCCATCAGAGACAACTTGCTGGCTACGCTATGCCATGCACATTTCAATAGTGAAACTTGAAAACACTGGTTGAAGCAAACCTTGCCTACAAGTGTTTTAAAGTGGTAACTACATTACTTACTGCAACTAACAAAAACATGAGTGTTATTGGTCTGTTGCTTACTTGTGTGGCTGTTGAAGTGTGCAAAGTTAGCAAAACTGGAGCTGGCGCCTGCATTCATGTTGGGCGGGGCAGCAAAGATGTCACCACCCAAGTCACTGAGGAGGTCATATTTCTTGTCATGGAGCTGCTGCTGCTGGGTTTGTCCACGGCTCACTACAGGAGACTGGTGACGACAAGAGATGCATTTGAAAAAAATGTAATAAATAACTAAACCGGTATAAATGAGCTCCTAAACAGCCTTCATGCAAATTAATAAAGAGGAGATAATAGGCCACGTGAAAAAACAGACTGTGGTGACACTGTCTCATTAGCGATGAAAGATGAACCTTATCTCAGTGGGCAAATTTGGTCATTTATCATAAACAAGATGAATATGCTTTTGTCTTTAAAGACATGGCTTCTTAATACTGCTGTGAAACAATTCACAGTCTAATCCTGGACTGCACCTGTTGTCAATAAATCTGTCATTGCATTTGTGCGAAGAGTCGTTATTTTCTTTGTATCTATGAGATACTTTTTGATTAGCAAATCACTTAGCAAATTAAGTCCAATGTAAACATGTCAGTAAAGCATTTAGGGATGTGTGTGTAAATGGATTACTAAGTAACTGTGGTAGTGTTGAACCACAGAGCATTCAGCAAAGTAAACAAGGTCATCAACTGGTAGCATCGTTTCCGCTAAAGCCCATCATAAGGTTTCATTTTAACATCGGCAACAATGCTGAGTGTTAACTGTCGATTGATAACCCAGTTCAAAGCTGAAAGTGTAACAGCGTAAATATTCACACCATTGTAAAGACCAACCTGAGGGGAGAATATGTAGTAACAACTACATATTTTCACCTCAACCCTGCTAGATGTGGCATATATGGCACACTGAACAAGAACCGGTTTATGCTGTCCAACATATGTGTTAATCATATGATGACTTGTGTGCATGTGTGTACACTATGCAAGTCTCACCTGATTTGGTGGGGTGTGCTTGTTGAGGTGTAGAGACGGTGCCGACTCCCCCAGCAGGGACTTGAGTGGTCTAACCTCTGGGGTGCTGCTGGTGCTGCTGTTTGAGGAGCCAGAGATGGAGGCATGGACTGACGCCACTACCTTGGCCTGCTCAGGAGGCACGTACCTTGGAAGCAATCAACAATTTATGCATTACTTACACTAAAATAAATAAATAAAATAAAAAATAAATAAAAAATAAATAAATAAATAAATAGTGTTAGTTTTAAACTACCATTTATAAGAGTGAGACACTACAAGTTGTGTGTGCGCACAACAGAGCAGACCACGTGAATGCCTGTCTGCAGCAAACCTAGCATGTTCAAACATGCACTAGTCATTGCTCTCATTTTGATCATATTTCAGACTAAACACTAGATGGATGAGTTGATGTTTTGTAACAACATCCATGCTTACGCAATTCACACTTTGGGTGTATCAAATTTGTCATAACAAAATGCAGAGGATAAATAAAAATCTTACAAGAAGCCGTTAAAGATGCATCACAGTTTGTTGGTTGTTTTCTTTTATCTTTTAAATCACTGAGTGATCAGCGACAATCAGTGACTAACTTTTAAACTTAAAACAGTAATCATTTGGCTAGTTCTTATTTCACAAACACCAATGACAATTTTATTCAGAGTCAAAAAAGAAGCTCTAGAACATCTAGAAAAAGCTCATACATATTTCAGTTGATTAAAGCCTATAACTTCATGGAGCAATTAAGTCTTGCATATAGAGCAGCTTTACTGTAATGACCTAGATTCTGTACATCTCAAGAGGGGTATTTGGTGGCTTGCTAGAGGCTAACTGCTATGAGGCACATGTGAAACATTCCAAGCCAGAGAGAGAGGGAGAAAAACAAAAAAAAAAACCTTTGCACAATGCACACTGACAAAGATCTTTTCTCAGCAAGCTTATGATACTGACATACCATCTCTTTTTCTCATATTTATCTTGTAGGAACTCCTTGACTTTCTGTGGTTCTCTGAAGTCTGGCACTGAAGAGGTTCTGTCATCATAAAGACCGAGCCAGATCTGTTTACAAACCTGAGAACACACAGAGTTAGAGAAAGGGATTTTTGGAGGAAATGGCACACACACGCACAGAGCTTTGCCATCAGTCATTATTAGTAATGAAATTGTTCCAATAAAGGAAAAATAGACAAGCAAATAAAAAGACAAGCCACATGTAAGATAAAGTTGCAGAGTAAAGAAAAAACAAAACAGAAAACCCCCTCTGACAGATAAAGGGGTTGCGAACCTCTGCCCTGGTGTGAACCTTTGCAGCAATAAGTACAAAAAAGCATTTCTGTCTTGGGATAAAATTCCACATTGGAGTGGTGGAATTTTATCCCATGCTTTGAACACATTTGACTCTGGGATGAGGGTGGAATTCTTCACGTGGACCACGTGCTTTAGGCTATTCCATTTTAGTTTGCTCAAGTTCAGGACTTTCCAAAACAAGCTATTCCAAAAGATCCACTTTATTTTTCTGTAAAAATATTGGAGAACAAACATGTTTGGTGTACATATTGCCTTAAATAAATTGCAAAATAATATATTTTATGCATCTTAGACTGCAGTGGTCTTATTTCTGTTTCCAGACACAGTGACCTCATTATAACAGCACGGTAGTGGCTCTCTGGGGGAACCAGAAGACTCCCGGTCATCATACAGTTCAAGACAGTAAAGCTGTAGTAGGTCTAACTTCAGGATGAGCCTTGGGGCGGTGCATCATTATTAAGGACCACCACAATGACAACCCGGCAAATGAGCCAAAAAGAAAGAGAAACAATGACATGGGGACGGCTGGTGCGAGCTGAATAGTCACAACTGGACTTTCAGGATGTCTAGAAGTAGATCAGTTGTGGATGGCATTGTTCTCCTGGATAAAACATAATAAAAACAAACAAAACAAAAACTCTGTGCTGATATGAGTTACCAGCTATACTTGGGCAGCTATTAATATTATCTAGGTGTTGTCAAAATAAATACTTTGTGAGAAAAACACTGCTTTAAACAGGAAAACACTGGGACTGGGCACCAATTTATGACCAACAGTTTATAACATTATTTCCCATATAGACTTTAGTTGGGTAAGCCACCAGCCACATAAATTAAATCCTCCTTCGGCTCAGTGTTTGTCAAGTGCGCTCTATGAAGACAGAAAGGTAACTTACAGGCAGTATTTATAGACCAGCCTTCAAGCGTATATGCATCAGCTCCAACCTTGAGTCTCCTTCATGTCTGCTTTCCATGCCACTTTGCCACATCCTTTAATAGACTGTCCTTCGTGGGTGGCACTGCACTATTTCGTACTCTGTTTACTCGAAATATCTCGTCCCTTCGGTATTTTGCACAGTGCAACTGGTCGATTGTTTATACTTCTCATAAGTAAATAGGTGCCAGTATAATGCATGAAATTCTTGACCTGTCTATTCAATAAAAGTGTGACACAACACCTGTATTAAACTGACAAAACATTTGCCTTACAACAATTTTTGTTGTCGGAAAGTAGCATGCACTTTTTAATCTAGAGTTTGTTTTATAAAACTTTCTACCGCAGTAAAATGATAATAGTCCGCATGAATTTCAAGCGTGCCTAAATTGCCTTATCAAGCATATGTGCAACAGGCTACTTAAATACAAACACTAAAGCAGAACTTTCACAACAGACACAGCCCATTTCAAGATTTTTAGAGGCTGACTTTATGCCAACCTGTCTATTAAATATTGAATAGACAAGGACAAACAATGATGGCTCAACCAAAAGCTAATCTAACTAGTCAGAAAGGAAAGCAGTGGGAAGGCTGACCTCGGGCTTAATTTCTAACTTTATTAATTGACAGGGCCGAATTGCCGTTCCTACCTCATTGCCATGTTTCTGTAAGAACTCTATTTCCTGTTGCGTGAAGGTTGTCATGGAGATGGACTTGACTCTGTGGGGTGGATTCAGTCCTCGTCTATGGAAAAATAGAAACAAGGGTCAATTTAATTTGAAGACAACATACATGAAAACCTCATCTTGATACACTCCAGAGCCCACCTCTCAGGACGGGACCATTTAATTAGCTGAATGGTTGCTGGTGTGTGTGTGTGTGTGTGTGTGTGTGTGTGTGTGTGTGTGTGTGTGTGTGTGTGTGTGTGTGTGTGTGTGAGAGAGAGAGAGAGAGAGAGAGAGACACTTAGGACAAGTGAGTAACTGAGGATAAGAAGTCATGATTATAGAGAGAAATGAAAGAGACAAATAATGACAGAGAGACATACTGACAGAAAAAGAAAGGGAGTACAATAACCAGAGGAAGTGGGTGAAACTCTCTTCACTTACACTGACTGAACTGAGACTGTCCAAACATTAAAAGAATGAACAATCTTCCTTAATATAGAAACTTCAATTATGGAGTAACACCCATTAGACCACACAAGCCTGGCTCACTTTCCTTAGAAGGTCACACAGTCAATGCCACAATGGCCCAAATTAAAAATGCCTGGTTATGGTAGGAGTTGAAAAGAGCAATCATTTGTCTATTATTAAGCTCCAGGCCTGATTGTCTGAGCACGTTTTCCTCGAATCGCTTACAGGTGAAAACTGATGTCGTGCTGACTGGCACGGTCACCACCTGTTTTTGTGAGAAGGTGACCACAGAACATTTACCATGCGTGAAGACCACTTTAACTGCGAGTTAACAAAAGTACTTGTCAACACATAAAACATATTGAAATAAATAAATAAATCTTCAATTCTATAAAAAAGGATCTGTGCTTCTAGTTGCTTACATTAACCTTTGCTGTTAACCAGTCTTCAGAAAGTAACTAAAATTATAAATTGGACTGCAACTTCAAATGCCTTTAAAAGCAGAGAAAGTGGTGAGCAGTGAGTAAACTCAAACAGCCATCATCAGCAAATATCATTAGGATAGCCATTACACTGTGCCAACAGTGGCCACAGGCATCTTTTCCTTCCGTTTCCCTTTGCAGCCATCAGCATGTCAGGAGCACAACAGATACACTCGCTTATGGACATGGATAGTGGATTTAATCAGCCATAACACAGATGTGTTAAAGGAAGCATTCCGACAGCACTCAAAGGCCCATTATACAATAGACGTATTTACAGGTATGGTGGACAGATATAAATGATTAAAACAGCTTTTATCAACCTCAGTTTTAATCTCAAACACAGTAACATGCTACAGAGACATAATGACATGGTATTAACATTTAGGAACACACAATTAAAGCAAAGTTAGTTTTTTGATTGTGGATAATATACAAAGAACTCTTAATTCAAGTGTTTTTAAATACTTGAACTCCTGCTTTATCATCTACAAGAACTACCAAGAGTTTTGCATGTTTCCCCTGCATCTTTATAACAAGAAAAGTTTTGTATGAAGTTTACAAACTGAAGAAGTCACTTGGATAAGTGACGAAATGTTTCTGCCACTGAAAACGCTACGTCCAGGTGAACAGGATCAACTTTCTGTGGCTTACAAACACAATGTTATACACAGAGCAGTCAGATGCTGAAGGCATTGAAATACTAGACGGGCCTGTTAAATTATTCACTGCTGTTACCTCTAACAGAACTTGTTGTCATTAAACCTTTTTCTCAATACATCCGTCAGTCAGTGGATTGACTTTAATCAAAAAAACCATTCACTGCTATCTGGTACAGAGTACAGAAGCTACAGTTTAGCTAATTCGTGCTGTTTGTGAACACCCAAAAGACCTGTCGGTTCACATTTAAGAACATAATGATCTAAAAGAAATAACATAATTTTATGTCAATGTGGAAAAGATTGCATGAAAATGTGTGGGGGTTTTGCTTTCCCTTCATACAAATGCTGAGACTGCCACGTACATGACTAATGTTTAAGCAGTGCACTTTTAGTTTTTAATCATTTACTAGTGCTTTGTGTTAGGCTTACAAAAATATACACACGGACCAATCACAGCAGAACCACGTCACACTAAAGTAGAAGGACATTACAAATCCCTAAAACAGAGTATTAAAAACTAAAATGGTCCCCTGATACTGCACTGTAGAGAGGAACGGACAAAAACAAAAAACGAATTGTTTTTAAACTGGATAAGTTTTTCCAGCTCCCTGAGGAAGATAAGTGACCAAATTCTAGTCTTACGAAGATTAAACTAGGTCAGATAGAGGGAGAGGTTTCCAGAGCCCTTGAGGTCTAAATATTATATCAACGTCTTAGCAGTGTGGTCCCATTGAGGAGTTCTAATTCTGAAAATGTCATTTTTGTTACTTCTATAAATTTTAAAATTTATATTAAGGTGACTTTTTCAGGAGAATTAAATTGCAGTAACAATCAGTAGCTGCACAGTATAAAGGAACTGCTTTTATCACAACGTGTCAGAGAACAGTACCACATATTGCACTGTAAAATAATCATGAACTAGTCCCTATTGCACTAGTTCAGAGATAGGAACTCGGCTCATTTGCATACTGCAACTGCCTCAGGGTAAGAGAAACTGGCAACACAAAGTCTCCAAAGAGAGGAAAGTCCACACACTTCATTTCACTGCTTTAGATCCCTGCAAAAAACGATATTTTAGTCTTTTAACAGTACTGTTATTAAGCGTCTCATACAACAGAAAATACCCATTCCTAATTTAGTGACTCACTAATTTAGTCACCCCATCCCTGTTTCACAGATTCCACACCATTGTTGAGAAATCAAATGTCAGGGTTATATTAGAGTCATTTCTGGTAACTAGCCATTGATCAGATCATGTATCAGCACATTTGGTGTCTGTGACACCTTCCCAACTCTGATTACTCAGGAACACATAGGTCAAGTGGGGTTACTTCCCGTCATGAGCAAATCTCTAGTAAGACATCGATTGGCGTTCCTCCTGGGAAAGGCTCCACCATCATGAGGAATGTGTTTATATAGCAAATTCCAACCCCACCCTTTAAACAACTACAGCTACGGGAGGAAGAAGGTTATTAAGAAGTAAGTTGTTGTGAACTCTCCATCACTCCAGAGAAAGTCAACAGTGTTAATCTTAAAAGAAAAAGGAATTAAAAAGCCACCTGTAATGTTGGATGAGTTTGCTTTGGTTTATTTGGACAAAATAAAGAAAACACGATGGTTATTCAGAAAATTGGCATAATAAGCCAAGACAGTGATTGAAATTATCAAGTCTGCGCATGAATTTTAACTACTCATAATTCCAACGTGACCTCACAGCCACTTCCTGTTGCTCACATACACAACATCACATGCTGCTGATGTAGCAGCACAGTGGGGCCACACCACTTCCTGAACCTAAAAATCAGATCAAGCTTCCTGCGCATATCATACAGACATCTATGCTTTCAGCCCCACACTCTTCCAACAGAAAGATTTTCCTTGAATGTGACCTTTATCTAACCAAAAGTCAGCGAGAAAGACAAAAAAGAAAGGATATAAGGTTTAGAACAGAGATCTCAAGCTAAAAAAATGAACTTAATTAGCTCTTATTACAGGATTTAAAGCAATAGGGCAAGCACATGGGAAATACACAGCGGCGTCCCCACAGAAACACCCACTGGTGGCGGTAAACAAAGGGAAAGTATCAGCCAGCATGTAATTTATCTAATGCTCACCAAAGCTAAGCTACATTAACTCAAACCTGGTCAGTGGGCATTTACTAAGCAATAAAAACCTTACCTTTTACCTACAACATTTTTAGAATGATAATTATTCATGAACAGAAAATGGCAAGGTGATCTGTATAAAAGGTGCATGCAGATCTAATTCAAGTATTTGTGTCTTTATGGGTGATGGTGATAGCACTTATAATTTATTTTAGCATTTCATGTGTGTGTTGTTTCTCAGTGAACTACATGTCAGTGCAGTCTGAAAGGTCGATTACTGCAGAGTATTGAGAATGATTAGTGCAACACGGGCAGTGAGAGGGAAACACTTCCTCCATGTTGTACATCTTTTGCCCCATTTACCACTAAACTGATGTAAAACTGAGTGACGAAGTGATTTGTTATTATTGCATTAAACCATTTTCTTTCTGAATGTATCCAGCATCATACAACATGCAAGAAGGAAATATGACAGCTGAGCTGAGACGTATGTGTGTGTGTGGCAAAATAAGAAGAAGCGGAGTGCTCCACTAATCCCAAGCTAAAAAAAATGCTTATCACACAACTGCACAAAGATTTTAATTAAAAAAAATTACAAATAAAACCCTCCACTCTGCTACAATGAAACTACAATGCTTGTAAATGCATGGGCTTCAGAGCCGTCGTAGGAGGTAAACTGCAGATACACGGAGAGAAAAAAAGCTTTTGATCAACTGCGTTGTCAGCTCTAATTCGAGCTGCGATGTTATGCCAGAGGATAAATAATTCGAAAACACAAAATAGATGAGTGAACTTCGCACAATTGATAACAGATTTTACATTTATCTCAGTCGCGCCTTAAGATAACACGACTTTCGCTCTGCCAAGTGTCGACCATCACGTTTGCAGCGAAAATGCGGTTAAGTGACTCAAACATATGGCTCCACAGGGCGGACCGGCTCAGTTACTAGGTGGTGCTTCCTAACGTTACCGGCAGCTGGAAGCAGCAGCAGCTGGCTTATCTGTGGACCTAGCTTGCAAGTGTCAGGTAAGTTCACTTGCTAACACTGGATGCTAACGTTAGCTAGCATCTCGGCTGGTTGGTGCGCTCGCCTGACACCTCTATGCACCCCGCCCAACGCACCACACTGCAATGTCAAAACAGCTAAACTCACACTACCTCCGTCTTTTCTAGTTCCCCATCTGACGGTAGCTAGTGCTACTATTTGACTAACTGGCTGGGTTTACCCCGTGTAGCCGAAGCGCATTAATATCGTGTGCGCCATGTCTAAGCTAAGGTCACTGTGCAACTTAATACTTACAGGATGCCAGAGCAGGAGGTACAGACGAAGGAACCCACAGTCATGTTGGCGTAGGTCGGGCCTCGCTGGTCGCAGTCAAAGCACTTTCTGTTGGGAGGCAAACTCGTCATTTCTCTCAGCATCTTCAGGTGTTTCTCCTCCTGTTTTCTCTTCGCACTCGCCGCCATGGTAAAGAATCTATAGCGGGGGTTGAATAAAACCGTGAGAGACGGAAAGCTAGCTAGCTAAAACTAAAAGAGCTGTGCTTTCTTCTTTTTAATGGTTGTCGACTCGTAAAGACAGAGTGAATCGCTAGGTGGGTCTGTTGTCAGGGCGGCCTCGCGTCTCCTCGAACAAGGAGTTTTCAGGCGATGGACCTGGCGCTAGCTAACGGGACAAGAGCTATGCTGCCATCTACTTCCGCCTTCGCTTAAATCCCGTTATGCAGCCACAGCGAGTCTTCATGACTCAAGGCCAAACGTGAGCCCATTAAACTCATCACAGTCAAAGATATCCACTACAGATGGAGGCTATTATTTTTAATCTAATTTTATTTAAGTTGGCATTAACTGTGTCGTATGCGCCGCACGCTGCAGGCATTTTAACGGCATCAACAACACAATTTAAAGATTGTGGCAGTTAGCGGCTATGTGAGTTACTTTATCTTCAGTTCAAATTTTGACGTGTACATAGAAGCAGACAGTACGCTCGGTGACTTGTCTGAAGAATTGCAGCGGGCCACAACGCAAACTGAAACAAAGAGCATCATCTTGTTTCTAACGGGACAGCTCTTTGGTTGTGCTCCAGACAGCGCAAAGAGCGCCACTATTCTTTTTTTAACGCAACAGCGCCACTGTGCGGTATTGGTTACTACAAGATTGTAACTAGACCCAACGTTAATCAAGTCATTAAAAATGCACTGCGTCACTATATGAAAAAAAATTAATGAAATACGTCAAGTATTAAAAGATACGTAAAATTCCTTAAACGCAATGCTTGATTATTTGTTTCAGGAAAATGTACGATAGAAAATTAATATTAGATATTTAAAGATATTTTAAGAAGAATTTGTCACAGGAACATATGCAAATACCCTGATGAAATGTGTGGAGAAATATAAGTGAAAAAGAGTCAGAATGGATGTGTATTTTACACACTTTATTACAACTGAATAACATATTATTACATAATACAAAGTAAACCAAATGGTATTTGTATTATTTACAAGAGTATTTTGTGCAATGGACTTCAGAACCTCTGTTGTAATCTAGGGTGAGCTGACCAGTCTAGTTCACTACTGAAGATGTCATCAGTTACTGGAACAATATTCTGTCTGAGCCAGATCTTACAACATTTTTTCTTAGAACATCAAGACTTATAGTGCTCTGCTTTGACTGAAGGACCTGACTTTTAAATACCCAACAAGAACCAGTTATGTCAAGTTCAGCACACTCTGCAATCAGTGGGAAGCCTTAAGTCTTCAAATGAGATTCCTGTCCGTCCTTGCCCCCTTTAAATGTTTTTTGCTGCAGCTTTAGAGATGTTAATTAATTGCTGGCTGACTGAATAAAAGGCTGCTGTTGTTGTTGTTGTGGAGAAAAGTCAAAGGGTCTGCGGTTCTCAGTGTAGCCATAAAGTTTCCGGAGGGCCACGCGAGCTGCTTCTTCCTCGGCTGCTGCAAGCGTCTCTCCTGGACCCTGAGCCAGTAGCTTCTTGTCACTGAATTAACAAAGAGGTGAGCAGACAAAAATGTAAATTCTTCATAGCATTAATTTTAACCCATCGCATCCGTTTTAAATTTAGAACAGTAACAACGCACGAACAACAGAACACATACCTGTATAAGCCAACAAAATACAGTGGCAACACTGTGCTGGCTCCAGCAGACCGGATGAGCCGAGGCTCCGGCAGAGGAATTTTCCTCTTTGTAAGCTCTTCCACCAGTAGTCCCATGGGGTTGACCACAGTCCACATATCAAAGAGGTCCTTTCCTATCAGCTGAGTCACCAGAAAATCCTAGGAAGAAGGTGGAGGTAGGATTACAAGAACAAAATGTCCCACCACTGTACACACAGCAGAGGCAACTGAGCAATGTGGACAAATTATGCTTCCTCTAAGCGAATTATTATGTGCCAATGATTTTGTGCCATAAGCGACCTACCCTGAGAAATAATCCAGTTCGCTCAGCTCCACTGCTTTCCTGCAGAGCTCCGATCACTGCCATGAAAGTAGAACAGAGCACATCATCTGGAACAGGGAATTCTGCACTCATTGTTAGGTCTTCAATGCCCAGATTTCTGGCTACGTAAGTGATGACTGCTGGACTGGTGAGGTGCCCTACAATACTCTCCACCCCGATGGCCGGGAGGCTCGGGAAGCTTGCCCTGCACCAGTCGATCAGGAAGCTTTCAGCGAACGCAGACCCCTTTTTACTCAGCTGCATATTATCTTTTAGAACAAGAGCGGCAGTCTCAGATTCCACACCCAACCCCTTTCTCTTCTCTTGCTCCATCTGCAGGTAACAGGGATTGATGAAGGCTGTTTTCAGGAGCTCAAGAGAGAAATTTTCATGCAGGCGATGGGTGAAAGCTTGAATCTCTGCATGGTAATCCCAGTGAGGCTGCTGGGATCTGAAGAAGAAGAAAAAAGTAAATACCAAACAGAAATAGGAGTGTACAGTGGCTAAAATCATGTCTAAAATCACTAAAAGCGTGTACAGAAAGTCTTAGAAGGCCATGGACAAAGCATACGGTCATTAAAATATGACATTTTTATATATTAAATCAATGATAAAATTAGAAGATTAACCGAGATCACGGGGAGGATCTTGGTTTTCTACCCTTGGGCAAAGAAGCTTCGACAGCTAGCTACGCTTCTGGTGTTATTTGGAAAAGCCATGAAACCAGTAACGCCACACGCAGCGCTAAAACATCTGCATTAAACAGTTGCAAAATTGCACTAAAATGCCGTCCATATGCACGCTTCTCAACGGACTATGAAAAAATAAACACATTGAAATATCAAATACACGAATGGCCTTGAGACGCTCTCTAGTGATTTTTGGCGTTACCGTGGCGTCGGAGGTGGAGGTCCTTCCAGCTTCAACTTCTTCGCCATGAGGTACGTGTAAGCTTTCATCCATCGCTTTTTCTCTCTAACCTGTGACAGTGAAATATCCCTGCAGACGCGCTGGCAATGAATTCCTAATGTCAAAGCACCACGATTTAGTAAGTACCCTGACGCCATGTTGGGTCCCTAAACAGCAAGGTGCAACCACTAAAAGTGTCCGACACGGAGCAACAAAGCATATCCGGTAGGCTGGAGCGTAAAGACGGAGCGTTACCATGGAAACAAGCGTAAACGGTAACTAATATTAACGACCGGGGCAGGCTGCTGATTGCTATTTATTCGACTGTACAATTCAGAAACGCCTATAAAACCAATCGTTAAGAAGTATTGTATGTTTCTGATATCAATTTTAACGATATCCACTTCGGAAAATCAAGAAAGGATGGAAGATCAAGTGTTGGTAGCAACTGAAGTCGAAGGTGGGGATGCCCGAGAAAGTTCTGACAGCAGTGGAGCTCAAGAAGACCTTGGGAAAAAAGAGCTGCAAAGTTCACCTCAGGAGAAAAATAAAAAACACTCAGGACCACGGATGACCAAGAAATTCCTGAGAGACCACTGTAAGCAGAACAAACTGTACATAACACCATGCCACAATGATGCGCTGTATCTGCATTTCAAAGGTTTCTCCACCATTGAGAACTTAGAGGAGTACACAGGTCTGAAATGTCTCTGGCTGGAAAGCAATGGGCTCCAACGCATTGAGAATCTGGATGCTCAGACTGATCTGCGCTGCTTGTTCCTTCAGCAAAATCTCATATACAAGCTGGAAAACCTAGAGCCTCTGAAGAAACTCTGCATCCTGAACGTCTCCAACAACTACATACACATCATAGAGAACATCTCCTGCCTTCCTGACCTGAGTACTCTGCAGATTGCCCATAACAAGCTGGAAACTGTTGGTGACATAGAGCATTTGAGTCAGTGTCTGAACATTAGTGTATTAGACCTCTCTCACAACCTGTTACACGACCCTGACATCCTGCCTGTGCTTGAGGCCATGCCAGAACTGCGTGTACTGAATCTAATGGGAAATGAGGTCGTGAAAAAAATCCCAAACTACAGAAAAAATATGATTGTACGCCTCAAGCAGCTCACGTTTCTTGACGATCGCCCTGTGTTTCCTAAAGACAGGGCATGTGCTGAGTCGTGGGCAGTGGGAGGGCTGGAAGGGGAACGCCAGGAGAGGGAGCAGTGGGATACACGAGAGAGGAAGAAAATTCAGGAAAGCTTGGATGGAATGGCAATGATTCGGAAGAAGGCCCAGGAAAGACGCAGACTCAGAGAGTTACAGGATAAAGGTAATCAGCTTTCAGCTTTTACTACCCTCGTCTGTATACTGAGAGTAAATGTGGATGAATGTTTACACAGTATAATTGTTTCATTTCAGGGAAAACCGATGCTTCCTCTACTCCAGAAACTACTACTGAGGAAAACGGTACCCAGATTTTAACTTCTTCACAAGGTGACAAGATACAAGCTTTTGTGCAGGACAGCCTGGATGCCCATGAAGAGTTCTTAGAGAAACAGTCAAAACAGGGACTTCTTGAAAATCAACCAGCAAGTAAACATCTTGAGACCAAGGAGGCAGGTCAACTCCTGATGAGAGAGCAGTTAGATGAAGATACCCAGGACCATTCTCCGATAACGCACACCGTAAGAGAAGAGAAAGGAAGGGAAAAGATCCCAGCAGATGAGCAAGGCAGTACTGTAGGGCACATGTTAGAGACAGAAAATAAACAAGAAAAACAGTCCAAGAGAAATGAAGCAGAGAGAGAGCAGAGTAAAAACAAACAGCCTCCCCTTCCTGAAGCCGATGACGATGTACCGGTACATAGTCCTGGACCACGGATTACAGAGCTACAAGATGCAGAGCTGCTGGAAACCATTCACCTTCCTCCAGCAAGTCGCTCATTGCGTATTGATGAGTTGCCTGATTTGGAAGATGTGGACACAGAAGACTTTAACGCAGCGTTCTCTTGTAGGCAGGCCTTTAAACCAAAAATAGAAGTCATATCAGGTGACAGCAACGGGGAAGCACCAGCTGGGATTCAGAGTGACAGCATCTCCACATCCGCTCCAGCTAAGAGCTTTTTGTTCCTAACAAGTGGCTGCGACAAATCACCGGCTGTCTCTGGCAATTCTACATCGCTGGTGTATCCAGAGGATGAGGGTGCGCCTTCCGACCCGTCAAACTCAAAAATAAACCGAACCTCCTCTCCACCACGCTGCCTGATCGAGGAGCTTGAGTAATACCTTGATGTCATTAAATTTGAAATATGAATTAAAATAGTAAACTGCAATTCAATCTGTAGCATATTTGTGATAGCTGTTTTGTCTGTGTGCTTGTCAGCTGTTATACTGTGAAAAGAATAAATTCAGGACTGATTTGGTCAGTATTCTCGGGGGGAATTATACGTTTACTCTTCACATTACAGCAACATTTTATATAATTTTATTTCATTCAGGGTTTTTCCCAGACAACTGTGGTCCTTTGTGGTTTAATACAGTGCAATGGGTAAGACTATGCTAGCTGTTTTGTAACAGATATGTATAATTTTTGGTTACTTCTGACCATTTCAAAAGCAAATGTATCTATTTTGTTTGAGAGAATCCACCCAAATAAATACACTTGTAAATTTTAGGCTTTTTTCCTCGGGAGACATTTAACTCCTCTACAGGAAAAACTATGTTAACGTCTCAATAAAAATACAAGACCAAACATGACTGGTACGGTTTTACTAAACTTTATTAAATTTACCAGCCAAGTCACATATTACTCTTAGTATTCAGCATTACCACCATGGAGCTGTATGTCCCCACACTACAGCTCCTTATTTTATTTTTTTTTTGGGTGAACTATATACTGTGCCTCTGGATGAGGTCCGATTGACATGAACAAATATTTACAACAACTTAGCAATGGGCAGCAGAATTTGAGAATAAAAACAAAACACAAGAAAATGGAATAGAAGGAACAAAATAAGAGTACAAAAATAAAACTGTACATGTTTAAATAAACAAAATCAAAATGTTGAGCCTATGTGCAACAGGCCTTGCACGTGCTAACATCTCCTCACACAGGGGTTAAGTGCAGTGAGCAGCTAACTGATAGGATAAAGGATAATACGTTCTTGTCATGTGGATGGCGGAAACACAGGCCGGCTCTAACGTCGCAACCACACCCAAGTGTTGATGAGCCAGAAAGCGACGGTGACGGAGTACAGGATCATCTCTCGCTTTGTTCGCTCTTTGTTCTCTTCCTCCAAATGTTGGAGTCTCCGGTTCAACTTGATGAGCTGTTGCCGAATCAAAAAAAAATTGTTTTATCAGTCTGGCCTCTTGCACCACACAAGACAGAATTCATTTATTTATCATGAGCTAACCTGCCGTCGAAGTGTTGTTGCATCGACCACAGTCATGTCATCAGCTGTCCCATCCAGAGAGGGTTCATATGTTGACAGTGCAAGCCTTAAAAAAAAAAAAATGGCTAGTTTGAGAATCACAAAATAACCAAGTCACAGCAGCACACGGCACATTCAAATACGCAGAACAATTTAACAATGGCAATGTAATTTTTATAGATATCTGTGTCCATATATCTGTGTCCTACCACTCAAGGTAGGAAAGGATGAGGACAAGGAGAGAGGAACAAAACGAAGTGCCAGATGAAGTTACCTGGAATCATGCAGGGGGTGGGAGCTGGAAGCCGACCCCCCTCGCAGTGATGATTTGCTAAGGGGTGGGGAAAGACAGAGTTGGGAAAAGGCGAAAGAGATATAGAGAAACCAACAATGTTGCATCCATGCACACAACTTGGATGTCTTTAATGCACCTAGACTTTCTCTAATTTTCTATTCTTTCTAGTCCTTTTAAAAAGTCTTATTTCCCTAAAGTTGTTTTCAGTGTCTTAAAACAAGTCACAACTATATCACTTTAGTCTTCAAAGGGGACAAAGAATGTGGGTAAGTGTTCTAAAAATACCTTTTTAAGCATACAGAAAATATGAATTTGTGAGCAATATTTAGAAGATCCATTTTCACCTTATTCTTTCCTTAAAAAGCTAAACAATTAAAAGGTCAAACACTTGCAAAACTCCTTGGAAAGTTCAGTAATGAATCCACATGCTCTGCACAGCGTTTAACCCTGGAGTAACTGAAGTGTTGAACCTGAAGGTGAAATAAGTTGTCAGCACTACTTCACTTTCTCTTTAATACACCATCTCTGAAGTTTCAAAGGAAGATAAAACAAATTCCTCAGTGTGAATTATTCCCTTTCTTACAAAGCAAACATTTATGGTGTTTGAGAAGTCAAAGTTAGGGTTGGGCGATTGGACGAATATATCGACTATCGACGATAGACAGCCCATTGGCGATCGTTTTTACAAGGGCAATTTATGTATCTATTCGCCCATGAGTAAGTTTGCTAATAATGATGGAGCTAATAGAAGCAGTCAACAAAAGAATAAATAAATAATAGCGCGGTTTTAACAGCACCCTCTTTCATCTGTGAGCAAATGCACCCTCCTCAGAGTGTGCCCAAATGCTTGTTGATGGAGCTGCAGAAGCTGGTGATAGCCTAGCATACTCAGCCGGATGGTGGACACGTACATGCTCATGCAAGTTAGTCGTGTTTGAGTACTTTGCTTGCTCGGACAGCCCTAATTTTTTTGGAAATTAGTTCGTCCATGTTTGGACTTCTATGATGTAAACGCGGAAATCAGTCCGTGCATGATCATATTGCTCCACCCATCAAAAAGTCTGCGCGTGCGCGAACATATCGCCCATCATTGATTAGTGGACTGACGATGTAAAAGTTTTTACATATCGCCAAACCCTAGTCAAAGTGCAACTCAAACAACTTGATTCAACCACTGGTGGAAGTGGCAGTTCAGAGCTTCAGTTTTTTATTCTTCAACAAGCAAGGAACTTAGAAACCTTTTCTACATTTTCTGGGATTAATACATGTGTTATTAATACTGTTAAAGGTTAAAACTGGTCACAAGATTCTTGAGACTACACAACCTGTACCACATGACCCTCTCCCAATCCAAAACAAATGGTGCTTATGGGCAGAAATGAAAGTACATTTAATGCCATCTATCATGAAAATAGCTGTTGCAATTTTTACGGCCTTTTTAAACCAATACCCATTCGGGCAATTTTTTTTTCAAAACCTTTAAGCAAAAAAAAAAAAAAAAAAAAAAAGACCAGATGATGGGGAGGTCACCTGCGAGGGTTCTCATCCAAGACCTCCAGGACGTGCTGGTAGGCCCGACGTGTAGTGGACTGGATGAAAGATAAGACACCACTAGCGCTGTAGAGGTTGTGTTCTTCAGCCTCGGTGAGAGGGGGGCATGGGTGAGCAATGGCTGGGGGGGAAGGGGTTGCACTGCTCAGTGCCCACCATTAAGAGCAGCAAATTCAGTAGGGAAGGGAAGAAGAGAGAGTACAAGAGAAGGAGGAAGGAAAGGGATAGAAATAAGGAAAGGAAACTGTCCTCCACTGACTGTGCAAAACTAATATCAGAGTGAAAGTGAATAGGCAAAAAGCAGCAGCCAAAGACTGAACCTGCCAACCACACTATGTTCTAACACATCTGGCAAGAAACAGGAATGCAAAAGGAGCTGATTTTATGTTTGATTAAGTGACTATTTTCTAGTTCACCATTCAGGCCTGACAAGGAACCTTGTTAACAGTACCAGTGTGCTGTGTTGCAGAAAGTGATCAGGGCATGAAAAGGTGGTTGTTTTTTTTTGTCCGAGAACTGTGTAATATTTTTCTCAAATATTAAGCCTAAAAATTTCTGTCAAAATAATAAAGTTGCCAAGCACTTGTAGTTTACACCAGGCCTTCAAACAAATACATGAAGCTACTAAAGCTTCAAATTTGAATCGCTTTGCATTAAAAGCAGTCTGCTTCACTAGTTCCTGTCAGTGCTTCCCCAGCTATTCCTGTCCTTCTGCGTAGAGGGGATAACAGTGTTCAAATTTGTAATTTATTTAAACTAATCAATTAATCTTTAAAGACTTCACAAGTTGGAAATAATCTACCAATAAAAACATGTTGTTAATGTATTAAAAAGTAGCAAAAAGTTTCTGCATCAACACTGACAGCAGCAAAAGCTCCTGACACAGTGGCTTACAATACAAGAATGAAACCAAAAGAAAGATGCTGCATGCTTTACATGCACAAAGACGTAATAGCTGGTACCCAGTTAATGGACCCATACTCACGCTGAATCGTTGCGCATCAGCTGAGTGTTCTGACGGACAGCCGCATTCTCACTGGCTGAACGCTCCCTCCGTAAACGTCCCTGGGGTCGCAACTACAAGGAATAGCATTGACAACTGATTTTCTGGTTATGAGTTACACTAAGGACATTATCTTAAACAATGGGTGAATTGTACATAGTGTTCTCTGTAATAAAAAAAATTACTGATTTATCACTTACCACTTCCTCACTGTCTGGAGCCACCCGCTGATCGTCTTCCATGAAGTCCAGGGGTCGCTCATTGAGGGTGAGGACTCTGGGTGGAGTTTTAAGTGATAGCATTTCCAGTGGTGTTGACTGGATGAGGTCCAAGTCTCTGGGTCTGGAGAACTGGGAGTCATCACTGCCTCCTGACAAATGAAATGTACTGTGAGACTAACCTATCACTTCTAACACTTTAACAGTATGCTGTGCTTTTAATACAAAATTGAATGAATTAAAATCAATTAGTTCACACCTATAGTGGGAAAAAAGCAAATATCCCCTCTGCCATGCTACCTGTATGCATGTCAGCCCCTTCACATAAAAAGCAGTAAGTAACAGCTAAGTTGAGCTTAAAATCTGTGTTGCAGTGGCTTTTGCGCTCATTTTTTCTTTCTTTTGCTTTTGAATGTCAAGCTTTGTTTTCCTTGTGTGAATGCACATCACTGTGCTCTGGTCATAGTTCAACAATGCTGAACTTTGACCACAGCACACCAGTGCTTCCTGAATGGTGTGCATGAACTGTGCTTTACTCAATGCAGGGGGCAAACTGCTCATGTGTAGTGCAACTCAGTGGAAATAATGTGAGCAGTGGTACTGATGTCACATTACGTAAAACGTTCATGTTCATGTGGTTCTCTGTGGTGAAGAGAAACACAGAGACACGTGCTGTAGTAGTTCCTCTGTCCCACTTTACACCCCTTTTCATTCTCTTTCTTTATTAAATGTTCATAACTCCTCATGTATGGCTGTGTCAATGGAGACCATTTCTAGAGCTGGGTATGTCTTAAGATATCAAAGATATTGCGGCTAGTGTGATCACATCGCAAGATGGTTTGTAATTGTTACGTTAAAAGTGAAATAGTTGATGGGATCTTGGCAGTGAAACGGCATCTAGGAGCAAAGTCCTGTGGCACTGATAGAAGGAGTTCTATAATCTGCAAAAGACTGTGAGGAACTACCATAATGGTGAGTCACCAGTGATGTGCAGACATAGTGTGACATAAAGGACAGAAAACATACAGTATACTAACCAGCAACCACAATTCTCTCTGGGACTTGCATTATAACACTGTGAGGGACCTCCTGCGATCCCAAATTAGGGTCCTCGTGGGCTGTTGGAGCCACTTTGAGCATCTCTGGGATGCGCATCCTTTGGCTTATTCCCTCGGTGTACTCCAGCTCATAGTGGATACGGTTAATTTCAGCTATATCAGCCGTTGGAGAGGGGAATGTTGCTCCGTTCATTTGGCTGTTCGTCAACACAGAATTAATTGTTAGTTAAACAGAAAAAAATCCCTAAAGGAAGAGAACATGCTGATACAATAAGCCTTTGAGCTAAAATAGTTCTACTTCAGCCACACACTGAATAGCTATTGTTATGCAGTGTGTGGCTTCAGCTATTAAACCTAGCCCTAGCACACAAAACCAGAATATCTCCTCTAGCGACACAGTGATACTTGGTGGTGCTAACAGAGTAGTGGAGAGGGGATTAAAGATGGAACAGGCTTGTGATGTTATCATAAGTTATCACATGATGTATTCAGATTTTTTCAGAGTCACGCAAAAGTCGAACATTGACCCCAAAGCAAACAACATTGATTTTAACATTAAAGAACTGCTGGTCTTATTACAGAGTGTTTATTTTAAAGCCCTTAATGCTCACAAGATGACAAGAAATGATTAACTTCAGGTTGCTGTACTAGCATAAGAAATATCTAATACATTACCCATGTAACAACATTCAGAAACTATTATCCACAAACATTTGCGGAAATACTTTGCATTCCAGAAAACAGGTTAGCTTCCGAAAATGAAATTGACAGAAAACACTTTAGCTTAGCGCCATTTCAAGCTAGCACGTTAGCCATATTTCTTACCGTTTAGTCTGTTGCCACGGGCCGCTGTTTCGTCGAAGAACTTATTCAGAAATTTTTTGACGGAACAAACATGAAGTCGGAAATGTAAAGCTCAGTTTCAAGTATTTTAGGTATTACAGGTGAATTAGCTGTTAAGCATCTCTATGTTGTGAGAGAGGACCTTCCCCTCTTCCTGCTTCTTCCTCTGTCTTGTGTCTGCACGCTAAACAGGAAGTGGCGTAATTCTGGGGAAGTTATGTCATTAGTACCAAGCGCTGAAATTAAAAGCAGAGAAAAAACTGGACATGTGTGCAAACAGTACAGCCTAAAATAATATAATTTGTCCAACTTGTTGGTTTATTGTAGCTTACCATTAAATAGCCTGTATTTAAATATTCTACATGCTTTCAGAAATGACTTTAAGTCACCATAGTAGGTGTTTTATCTATTTTTTTTTTATTGTGGCTTATTTAATTTGGCAAAGAATTCATCCATCCATCCATCCATCCATCCATCCATTCGCTTCCGCTTATCCTTTTCAGGGTCTCGGGGGGCGCTGGAGCCATCTCAGCTGTCATGACTTTACGAAACGCAATAACATAATTTATCTGCACTGAATGTTTATTGATCTGCTTTATTGTATTCAGTAAAGCTTAATATATATAAAACTGTTGAAAGTAGTTTATTTTTATTTTATATGCACATCGAACCATTTAAAAAAATCAGAATAATTTAGGAGCATTTGTCGATAGGTATAGCCTTTTGATGAAACTACATATTTTGTCTTATAAGCAAAGCTGGCTGTATTACTAATGAGTGCACATGTCAGTGTTGCCGGGAGGTTTGGAGAGATGGCCCCACAGTCACTGTGGGTGGTGCCTTTCTTCGGAGCCATTCAAAGGCAGCCTTTGACATGAGACAGTTGCCCCTCTGCGTAACAAGCAAACGGGATATCAGGGATATCATTGCAGGATAAACAAAAGTCGTGAGTCATGTTTAAAGGAGGACTTTCATAAGTGTCAGGATGCTCTTCATTTAACAGGCACAGAGCCAGCGCCGATTGAGTACTTCTGACCGTGGTTGTAACTGGCTGAAATTATGTTCCCACATATTTTTATTTTGTGCGTAATATTATTTGGCACTATGCATATCGCGTCATCTTTGGAGCTGCAGCTTGGCATGTAAGTAACGTGTTTTGGGTTTGTTTTGGGTTTTTTTGTTTTGTTTAACATCGTTTCCACTGCTTTCCGTTTGCACTGTGAGCATACACTTGAATATATGATCAGGTGAAAGAGAAAGATTTGGGGCTTTTAAATATGACAGAAGCAGCGTGCGTTAGATTGGATTTTTAAAACAGAGATTCTGAGTTTAAACTCTGTTGAACTTTTGATTTCACCATTTATAATTCTCACTTCTC
Source organism: Mchenga conophoros (assembly GCF_057382185.1). NCBI lineage: Eukaryota > Metazoa > Chordata > Actinopteri > Cichliformes > Cichlidae > Mchenga > Mchenga conophoros. Next base: position 13,778,227 of record NC_140539.1, read on the forward strand.
TCCACTCTATGTTTTTATGCTCAATGACCACTAGGAGTCTCTCTTTCGGGTCCCCTCGTGCATGCGTGTCCACTGTTTTTGTAGCGCGGATGTAATGTGCATCTGCATAATAACTTCCAAAGGAATGTGCTTTTCCTTGGACTGTACTTGAGGGTTTTGAATTTAAATAGACTGTGGAGGACATGATTGATTCTTTCATTACCAGAGAAGAAGAATATTTCCTCTAATTAACTTCAGGTTGCCCTATACTGAAGCCAGATGGTTTGAGGAGGAGGACACCTATGGATAGTTTACCTGCACTCACAACATAAACAGATCCAGGCTCCTTAAATAGAAGCTTACAAAGTTTAAGATTTGAGGCTTTTTTTTTTTTACACTTTATTTTGTAGATTTACATTGTAACAATTAAAATGTGGTTGTTTATCTAGTGATAAAAGCAGTAGACGGTGATAATGTGTAATACTAAAACAAATGAACATGTAGAACATGTATATATAACTGTTGTCTACCCCTCAACACAGTCACCTACCAACACATAGACAGAAAAATACAAATAAAGCACTATTTACTGAAAGTCATCAGAAAAACAGATTTTTTTCCCCCAAGTTTTTGCCATTTTGTTATATAAACTATGTGTTTTTCATGCCCAGGCCAAATGTTTGTGCTGACCAGGAGATGTCCATGGTAGGGAGCCGTCAACCTTGCGTCCAGGCTTTTACCCGCATGGTGAAGGTGTGGAAGCAGGGATGCACAAGCCACAAATGGTGTATGGGTGTTGAGAGGAGGTAAATGTAGACTTTTAAAATTTGGTTTGCCACTGGCGATCTCTCCGATAACTGCTGGGGATGACTTCTGTTCACGTGATCTGGGGCTGATAGTTGTAATGTTCATTCTTCTGATTAACAGAAACAGTGACTAATTAGTATTACTGCAGTTATTTTTGACTGTTTTATACCTTACACTTATTGCTCTTTTATGCTTTTATATGCATTTATTTTGCTTTTGTGTTTTAATGCCATCTAACCTGCTAGCATGTTTTGGTACCTTGCCATAGCCCTCATCCTTCCCTCTTACTTCATCTTACCCTCTTACATGTTAAGCACTTTGGTACACCATGGTTTTTAAATGTGCTATATAAATAAAGTTTGTTGTTGTTATTAAACCAATTGGCTTTTGCATCTACAAAAATTGTTTAATGATGTGTTAAAAATCTTTTATACACTCAACATTATAAGGTATTACCTGTGAAGGTAATGTAATGACCTTAAAATTGTGAAATTTCCCCTCCTCAGGACAGCGTACTACACAGTTTACAGGCAAGTGTACAGAGTGGATTTGCACACAGTCTACAGGTGCTGCCCTGGTTGGATTCAGAAGGGTGAAGAGAGAGGTTGTCTGCACAGTGAGTAATTGCATTTCATCAGCATGTATCAGATGGAGCTACTTTCAATACTGCTGTGAAGTTGCACTTGAAACAATAACTGAACCCGGAAACAGCCTGTTGTCTAAACCAGCAATGGGCAATTAATTTTCCCAAGAAGCCACATGAGAAACTAGGACTGTTGTGCAGTGCTGCACCAATAAGCTGAACTCAACAGTCTCTGTTTCTCATGTGGCCCCATCGGAAAATTAATTGCCCACTGCTGGTCAAGACTGTATATGCAGAAGTGCACACATAACTTGGATATATCAGCAGCGTTATGCTATGTGATACCTTCAGGGGTTTGCAGTGCCAATATGTGCTTCAATGGAGGGAGATGTGCTGAGACTGGAGACCAAATATGTCATTGTCCACTGGGCTTCAAAGGCACACGATGTCAATATGGTGAGTATTCAGCTTCCCAGAAGATGAAAACTAAAGATTTTGCCAATTTATTAAATTGAAAATAAGTCACTGAAGTATGCAGGTAATTCAAAATAGCCAAATATATGTTTGGGAGCCGGCAAACACACTTATGTATATTCAGGGTCCAGTTCAGACCTTATGTGTTCACTCTGCTAAAGCAGAATGAGCCTGTCTTGTAGCTGTGATTGGACGGGGCTGCTCTGTGGGGGCTTTGGCTAGTTAAAGGTGAAAGAAGTGGGTTTTTGTTTGGGAGAAATGTTTTTTCTTTGAAGGCAAGAGCCTGGAGTGCTGTGGCTAACCCAGCTGAGCTTCCTCTCTATAAAAACTGCTCATTAATGAGACTGTCTTCAGTCCTTATTTTATATGACAGAAAAACTAAAACAAAAAATCTTCAGAAATAGAAATTTGGTTTCACCTACCAATATTTCCCCCTGGTTGAACATTTCCTTAATGCATTGAATTAATTGATTTGTTTGTTGAGTATTCTTTAAGGTTTGATAGTTTGGAAATAGGGATATTTCCAGTTTAGAAGCCAATGTGAACTCCCATGTCACTCAGTTATCAGCGTGCTTCTTGCACGGTATAACATAAGGCAGCCAGTTGATGGTTAGCATATACTTACATGTGCAACCGGTTTCCTGTACAAGGTCTCTTTCAGCTGAACAGCTGTTTGCCAGATCACTGCTCAGAGAAAGGACAGTGAACATTTGACAGGGACCAACCTTTCACTCCCTTCCAGTCTTTGTACTAAGCAAACCAGACATTTGCTGCAACCTTTAAATTACTGCGGCGATACAAAGGCAGCACGTGTGCTCTTAGCGATAACCTACCAGAAGGTGAATAAGTGTATTTGCTAAAATGTGGCTTCCTGTAAAATGCATCTAAGCAGTATCTATTACTTAAATTGCATTTAAATAAGCCAAAACAACTTAGAAATATGAATTGTTGGAGATAAGGACTTCTACACAAATAAATAAACTGGACATAATCAAAACCTCTAAAATCTCAGCCTTTCAGTTCTTAATGAACTGCAACTGAGCAACCTGGCATCTGTCACAAATAAATAGCGAACATCTGAAGTAAAGCAGAGTTAAACCCTTATTATTCTTCTTGTCTCTTGTTGCCATCATTGTCTATTCTTTCCGCTCATTGCAGTCTAAGTAACTCTAGTTTTTGTGTGCTTGTTGCTGTTTTGGAGGAGTCCTGCAAAGAGAGAATGGTGAGCGGAAGATATTTGGTTTCTAGCCCCCCACATGCTCACAGAAACGCAAACATGCAGGCAGACACACACATAAGCTTTGCTGTTAGATTTCCCAGGAGAAGGGGCCTGCCAGAGGTGTAACACAGTCCTTCCTCTTGCTAAGATGTTTTCACACAAGCCTGTTGTTGTTTGTTAGAGGCAGCGCTCGCGTTTGTTTTCACGCGGGTTCTTTGGTTTTCACACATCTAAGTGATGGATTGGAAACAGAGATGTTATAATCAGGACTTTCATCCTCTCTCTTTCACGTCCTCCTTGGGAACGCACGTCTTGCTCTTCTCTTTCTTGAAAACACTTTTCCTTCTCTCGTCTCGTGAGACAGATTTATCCACAGTCTTCTGCCAGAAACATTATGCGCCGAGAGAGTCAGCCAAGCTTCTGTGTTCAGCCAGGTTCCTTCCCTCGCAACCTTTGCCTGATGCGGCATCAAAGACACACACTAGTCATTTTGATTTGTGTGGGTTTAAGCAAATTACTATCGTTATTAACCTGCCTTCTTTATTAGATTCGTATTGTGAGATTTCACATTTCAAAATGACACTTTTTTTCTTTCCCGTGTGAGAGCTCGCACACAAGAATTTCACTCACATGTGCTGTACCAATGTATCTGCACATGTGATGTGACAATAAAAGTGATTTGATTGTGTGGATGCCCTCAAGGGCATTGATTTGATTTCAAACTAAAAAGGTAATCATATTTCAGTATTTTGTTTACAGTTGCTAAAAAAGGTGATTGGCGAATTAAAGAACGTGTTTTTTTTAGAGTGAAAATTGCAATTCATTAAATGACAATGAGTTTATTTTTTTAATTACAAGCCTGACTTTCTCGTAGCAAACGACTTCCTGTCACTATTCATCCTGTCACTATTTCTTAAGATATATAACAAAGTGCGTTGTGAGGACAAAGGATATGTCAGCCTTGCCTTTTCACCACAGCAGATTTAGACTTCAAAAGAGGCAAAATGTACACTGAGAAAAAGCCGAACATTCTGACTCTGGTTTTAGTTCAAGTTACAATCCAGGCACTGCTCCCCCTCGCCTCTTTTCAGCACTCATCACTGACTGACTTTCTTGAACTGTTACTTTCTTTGGTGCTCTGGCCAAGTCGTGGTGGTAGAACCCACAGTGTGTTGTGCGGGCCAGCTGACCACCTGCTTCTCATTTCTGATGTGAGACAGTAGGCATCATCCAAGGAAATCTATGTCAGCCACTGACACCAAGGCCGGGGTGTTGACACTGGGAGGTCATAAACAGCCTGCATGTTGCCCGAAGCATGTGTTGAGACTCTGGAGCCGGCTCTGTAATAGTTCTATTTATCCCTGCTTGTGAATGCCACCCTGTCTCACTCTGTAAAGCTTTGGATTAGGCTTTGGTTTGGTTAGATTGGTGCATGTGTCTGTATAAAATTAAGAGACCATGGGCACATAACAGCGTGAGGACAGAAACCATCTGGTCCTCACTAAAGAAGCCTTGGCTGCTTTCAGTGCACTTTTGGAACAGTTGTTATGAACGGTGCTTAAGACTAGATCTTGTAGTGGGTGTTTTTAATGAGACAGCGATCAAAATCAATAGAAATTACAACTTTCTTGCAAAAAGTTAATTGATATAAGTTGTGATATTATAGGTAGCAACATCCAAACAAACTTTGTTGGGAATGTATGGTAGAACAAAGATTTTTCTAACACAAACAAAGTCACCAGGCGGTGTGTGAATTAAACTAAGTATATGTAGCAACAGAAGTGGACTGGACAGTTTTATTTCCAGACTTTAAATCTGAGGAACTCTGTTGACAGCCTCGGGGGAATTGCAGTTTCAGTGTAAATCACATTTTCTCTCATGGAATCTTCTTTCTTCATTTGAACTTGAATGTTTGATTCTGCGGACCTCGAGTTGTCTATTATCGGATCACAACTCACCCCAGTCACTGAGCTCCTGTCTGGACGGGATTTCTGTCAGATTAAACACACCAGTCTTTATCTGTGTCAGTGTTTGAACACTTGTGTACATATTTTTACAAAGGTGTGAATTAGATTGGGCTTGATTGTATGACATAAAGCTGAATGGATGGTGGAGATGGAGTTGCAGGAACACGTCTGCAGTCTTTAGTGTGGTAGATTACAGTAGGTTGTCTCTGAAAGTTTTCTTCTGTGATTGCCGAATGAAAAGGCTTCAATACAACTGAAGTTCTCTATGACTGTATTAAAGTTTTTCAATGAGCTACTGAAATGGGAAACAGCTATAGCTATAGAGGGAGTGGCTTTTCCTGCAGAGTTGTTAGGATGACTGCAATAAATAAAACAGTGGGAGACGGTGACTCAGTTACCACCAGGTCTCTTCTGTTGTGTATTTACTTTTGGTACAGGAAGCAGAGACTCTGTTTATTATGTGCATTTGACTATGTAAAACAGATTATAAACAGTCTGGCATAAATGGATGCAGTTTTGTTTGGATGTTGAAATTTTCTTTTAAGTCTTGGATTTTGTTGACTGTGTTTGTGCATTTTGATTTGTTTTACAGTATTTCAACAGTGAAATGTGTCCTAGAGAATCGGGTGTTATTTTTGTTTGTGTTGCAGCAGGTTTATATGTGCATGTGTTTGGATTTTCATGGTTCTCCTACCTAAATGTTCTCACACCTAAATGTTATTTTTGTCGTTAATGTGTTTGAACAGAACTGGCTCTAGAGCCCCAGTTTTTAAGACCAATATGGAAACCACTGGAAAAATATTAAGAGGTAAAATAATGTAGACTGAAAGCAACACAGCAGTGTGCTTGTGAGAGGAAAAGTACTGCAGAGGTGTACTAAAGGTGTGCAGTTTGAGTGCTGTGGTCAGTAGGTCTGGAAAAGACGTTACTACATTAATAAAACTTAGCCTATCTGAAAGAAGGAAATACAGCCAGTAATAATGCAAACCCAGTAAATTAACAGATGTATCAATATGACACTTGGTTCATTAAGACATGGAAGAATCTGATGTATTACAATCAAGTATTTAATTAAATCATGTTTAACTTAATTACATTAAAAGACAATTTTAGTCTTGATTCTGTACAAATTTGATATAAGGTCAGAATGTATGAAAAAAGTCATCTTTTTTAGGATTCATATGTAAATGCTTTTGGAAAAATAGAAATATTTTAAAATAAAAATAGCTTGCAGCCAACATGAAAAAAACAAAACAAGACAAGAACATTGGTTATACTAGTCGATATTCAGAAAAGATTCTTATCTGGAAAAGATAAACACTTTAGATGCTGTTAAAAAGTTTTAGACCCTCCTACTCTCCACACACAGATGTCTGAGGAACTTCAAAGAATGGGGATGCTATTTTCTGGGAATTGATTGGTCAGTAGGTGACGATTTCATACATGTTGAGCTCTAATCTGGAACCTAATCTGATCTGTGTTAGTGCACAGCATATGTTACCATGGCAAGCTACCGCAGTAAGAAGTTAACCATGTTCATAGTACTGAAAACCAGGTTTAACCCTGAATTTACCAAGGAAGATTCAACTAGCTTTGTAGAACAGCTTCCTGCACTATGAACCAAGTCCAGCATATCCAGGTTATCTTTTTGTTTTCTGGATTCACTTTCCTCACCGCTGGTGATCAGGATAAGCGCTCACACAAAGCTGATTATCAACTCCTTAAATTAAACCAGAGTTTCCACTGCAGGTTGATATGATGGGGTTGGCGTTGGCAGCATCTAACCAGTATAAAAGGGTTTTTTCCATGGGTCATAACACTTTTCTTCCACAGAAAATGATCCCTATGAGTGCTACCTACACCAGAGACATCAGATGGTGTTTCAAAAATCGCTACAAAATATAAAATATACACCTGTAAAATACAAAACTGTTGTAAAGAAACATGGTTAACCATGTTTAACACTGAAGTTACACAAATAAAACAAAATCCTGTTTTGTAGTACTGGCTTTAGGGCTCTGGTTGTTGTGTTTGTAGCATTTCAAACACATATTACCAGCAGGGAAGTTTCAGAGTGCCTTTGGGAACATCAACACTCATAACATGATTGAAGGTGTTTCTTTACTTTATATATATATTTTTCTATCATATAAATGCCACTAATGATATCGGCAAATACCTAATATCGACTGAAATTGACTGACATATAGACATATAGACACATTCTGTCTCTCACAGTTGAAGTGTACCTCTGGTGCAAATTACTGACCTCTGTCATCATTTTAAGTGGGGGAACTTGCACAATCGGTGGCTGACTAAATACTTTTTTGCCCCACTGTATGATAATGGTCGAGCTTTAGTTGGGCTCTGCAGATTTGTACATATGCTAAGCTCATTGCATGTTTCCTCTTTGAGTATTCTGTGGAGGTGTTTATGCAAATTCTTGTACCTTACGCTTGACTGTTTCCATTTTTCACACAAGAAAATTAATGTTTCCTTCATACATCATTTAGGACCGGTTCAGGGAACATACTGGAAATTGTTAACTCTAATCCATTGGGTTTTGAATATAGCTAAAAAATATTTGCAACTTGGAAAAGATTCAGGAAAAATGATTTGGTAATGTCTTCACTTGGTATGGTGTATATCCTTTATAGAGCCTCTGCCAGTGTTTAGTCCTCTGTCTTCTACTGCTTTCACATGTCTTTGGCAGTAATATCACACATTCCTGGATTTGACTCTGGACAGAAAGAAAAATCTGTTCAGGATGAATTTTTACTGGTATGCCTGTTCCTGCTCTGAACTTTAAAAAGAGTCTCAGTGAAACAATCTGTCCGTCAAGAAAGAGAAAAAAAACCATAGTCTCTTTCAGGTCTCTGGAAGTAATTAAGCTCAACGATGTAGTCAAGCCAAAATATCAATATGTGGTTACAATAAAAACATGGCTGAGGAAAAATAAATAAATCTAGTCCTAGATTTAATTTGATAGAAATGTTCGTGAAGACCCAGAATGAAGGTGTATAACGTCTTAGTAGCTCCTGTGGTTGTTCTCACAAAACAGTGATGTCTTTCACAGGTTTGGAAGGAATCCTCTTAACTAACATACCATGCGGGGAGTTTAGCTTCTCTAAGTCTTTCCGTGCACTTAGGTCATAGCAGAGCTCCAGGTGAGTTTTGAGCATTGTGCTTTAACTCCTAAGCAACAGAAGCAGATTGTTCTTTCCCTCTAGGTACAAAGGAGTCATTTTAGAACAGTTGTAGTTCCAAATCATTGTCAACAACTATGATCTTAACACAACCTGGGATATAAGACAGCACTCTAAAGTCCCAGCTCACACATGTGCAGCAGGCAGTAATTTATTTAAATTATGACAACTGTGTGGTTGTAATGATGGCAGGCTGGAGTGCTTATGTTGGTCTTGTCTGAAAGGTTTCTGCAACAATAATTTAGGTCATGGCTACTAAAGTCTGTGAGGTGTGGAAGTCATAACGTTTGTTTCTGACAGAACTGAAGTGCAAATGTCTAAATGACCTCTGACAGGTCGGTTGTTGCTTTGGCTAGCGCTTTGTGTTTTTAATAATAGTGGTTAATGAAAAGCTTCACTGAAGGTTCCTGTGCATCTCTGGCGTAATATGTGCTTAATGACTGAGAAACCAATACCAATCTCCCAAGACATGTTTTAAACACATGGTAGCGATCAGCTTTTGAAAACTGAGTTAAAAGCCGCAGATGCCTCTGGCTGAATACATCAGACCTTACAGCAAGTTAAAATTAAATGTTGAACTCTAATAGTGATTGGATGCCAGAGGTTTCCATGATCCACAGAAAAAACTGTATCATCATAGTTATAGTCATGTGTGATTTTTCAGGATAAACATAGTTTGTCTTCTTATTAAACACTGAGACTAAGACAGTGATAATGTTTGTTATGTGCTAGCGTTGCTTCCTTTGTGACCTGTGCACCCAGTCATCCTGTTTTCATTCCTGAAGTCTCTATATGTGGATGTAGGAATCATATGCCGAGACACAGACCGTGAATATGGCTCGTCTAACAGCAGGACACAGGGGGGAGCAAGGCAAGTGCTACATGATCAGCATAGCTATCAGAGGAGGGAGGAACATTAGATCAATTGCTGCCATGTGACAGGGAAGTAGCCACATGCTAAAAAAACACCCCGGCATCTTTTCAAATGCATTTAGCTATCATTTTTATCAGGTTAATGCTGAACAGGCCGCAGCTAATGGTCTGTGAGATGAGCCATGTGCACTCAAGGCTCACTGTTGAATTCCTACAGTAGCAGTGGAGTTATTCTTCCATGAACTCGGTTTGGCTGTGCTCTATAGTGTTAGTTTTGGGTTTAGAAAAATAAGCCTAAGATAGAGGCCCCCTTTTTCGAGATTTTTGAAGTAGACAAGTGGTGAGTTTTCCACCAAGAAAGTGCCCCAGAGTTCTGAAAACTACTTTAGGGAAGTTAGCAAAAGGGATAAAAACCTTTTTTGGCCTTCACTAATCTAAAACTGGAGAAATATCTGATATGCAGCTGTTTGGCTATAAAGCAAGCAGTGCAATTCTGATTGTTTTTCAGTGTGAACTTTTCTCAGAAGAAGATAAAAAAAATGCTATCTTGACCTTTTGTTGTCTTGTAGAAGAACATCAAAGAGCTGAAAGCGCTGTGAGTCATTCAGGCCTACACACTTCACTAGTTTCTCTAACAACATGGTTTTCTTTATAACTCGTGTTCTTGCTCATTTAAAGGTAAACTTTTCCTTTAACATATGACAGTAAGTAGGCAGCATTAGCAGTCAGTAGCATTAGGGGAAATGTTGGAAGTGAATGGTGAAAGTTAGAACATGCTGACGCTGTGTAACTTAGTACATCTTACTACGTGTAATAATTCTCAAAAGCTAGAAAGACCCTGGCATGGATGTTGTTTCACAATGAAAAGTAAATAGTAACATTCAAAGCTTTATTAAACTGAAAAATCATCCTTAGCACGATCATGTTTATTCCATATCTGAAACAGCAATACTGAGATGCTGAACAATCTTCTACATGCAGTACAGTTAGGCATAAATCTACATCCATGTTTCATCCTCTCTGTGGAAGGCATTTTTGAGGAAGATAGTTTTCCCAGATGTTGAAGAAAACTTGATGGAATTATGGGGCAAAAAGTTCAAATAAGACTATCAAGCCAGGGGCTCCAGTTCAACTTTTCTATCCCAATTAATGAACTGGGTTTTAATGTTGGAACTTTGGTAATTACAGAGAAAAATGCTGGTGTTGTGCGCGGATTAAATGTTGGGGGAGAAAGCAGGATAGCACACAGTTGTTGTGATTCATGTCTCTTGTACTGCACTGTCAGAGAACAAATAAGGTTTTATTATTTACTATTAGGAAATGAAAGATAAGAAAAAAAAAGCATGTTTACACCAAGTAAATAATCTGTGTCCCCCTAAAACATCTGATCCATCCTTACAATAAAAACAAGTTTTGAAGAGACAAATGGGAAGCATGTGAGCTGCACAAGTGAGTTCACCACATGGTTGAAAGTGAGCAGGGCTAAATGTTTGTCACATAGAAAATTAAGAGCAAGGAGAAAGGAAGCTTTTCAAAATACTTTCTCACATATCAATGCGTCATATTAACAAACCCAGCTATCCAAAATTAGGGCTTTCCATCACCAATGACCAGCTTTGCCTTTCTCCTCCTCTGTTATTGTATGCTTCAGACGGGACTTAAAGACAGTTGGCATTCTTCCTAAATGTTCTGAGCCATGATTGATTGTATCCCTTCCTCAAGCTCGCCATATCTTGAAAACAATCCACCTTTTGTCTCATCTTTAGTTGCCGCTGAGCAGATTGTTGAAGCTTACTTCCTTCTCTGTGACAGGTTCTTTAAACTCCTCAGCTGTCCCTGAATAACCTTTGACCTTTCGGTATGGTTCACAAGGTCTTTTGCTTTTTCTCCGCAATGGGACACTTCTACATCATAGCTAACACACATTTTCAGCTTCGATAAATAATAATAAATACAATATATATATATATATATATATATATACATATATGTAAAACAAATCACTAATGGAGCAATGCACTGGAAAAAGATACAAAATCATCACTTGGAACAGCTCACATTTGAAATATTACATCTCATTGGCAAATAGCAGTTATGTGGAGCTGCTGAAGTAGAATAGCTGAGTAAGAATGTGTCCTGTTTCATGAACGTTTCCAAAAGTTCATGGTGTATATGTCGAGCATAATCTCACAGTTTAAATAATCTTTTTGGTAATGTGTAACATTAAGTTAAATAAAAAGGCTGAAAAATGGCCTGTTATTGTAGAGAAGTGTGAGCTGAGGCTTTTTCTTTACTGGTCTGTCTGGTAAGTATTTCTTTTCACAGTTAACTTGCCATAATAGAAACAAACCTAGAATAGGTGGGAAATAAACACCGGTCCTGCTCCAGACCCAAATTCCATCTATTAAGGAAGAATCAGTAAATTTACTCAGGCTTGAATTTCACTTACCACAACTGAAGCTCTGCTGCATTCATTGAAGAGTGCTGAGAGAGACAAATCATGCAGCCAAAGCCTGCTGATTCAGTTATTGATCCAGACTTGTATCTTTAAATGTTTTACCATGAGGAAAATGGGCACATTGCTGAGGGTTTGTTGATTTATTTAATGTCCATGTACTAAAGGTAGTTTTTTTTTCTAGGGGAAGGAAAAACGGTGGTCCTTGGAGAAACTGGAAAGAGGGGGGACACTGTATGCTATGCTGAAGACAGTAATGTCAATAACACCTGATGAGATATCCAGGAATAAGGACTTGGTGGTTGATAGTTGTCTATGGAGAACACAAAAGCATTCAAACAGCTGTCCTCTCTGTTCGGCCTAACTGATGGGAAACAAAAATCACTTCCATTCATAAATGAAGAAGAAAACAGTTTCCGTCTTGTTTTGAACTTTATCAAGATAGATACATGGATACATTACAAGAAGACGAAAGCTCTGGCAGAAGGCTCACAAAGCCATCTGTTGCAACAAGTTGAGATCATATACAGTATCGCTATGTTTAAAATCGATAGCTTCCTGATAAAATAAGTTAGTTGCACTACTTCGGCTCTATGGTGACCCCTTGGGTAAGGAAGGGAGCAGCTGAAAGTACCTTCTTTTGATGACTGTCTGCAGAGATTTTGAGGCTGAATTATGTGGAATTCTATAACTAAGTAAAAAATACATTAAATTCCTGCATATAGGTGACGGTTTAAATGGAAAAACATTTTTGTTTTTTCAGTCTTCCCATTAAAATAAGTGCTATTCAGTAACGATGACAGGGCGACACAGTTCACATCGCTAACACTTTTTAAGCGTTGCGTTGTTTTGTGCTGGAAAAAGCTGGATTTTAAAAATGCCCTGAAAGGCACTAAGTGAACACTTCTCCCTGCACACCATCTTGATGGTGATGACAAATGACCCTGAGCTAATACGGAGAGCTCATTAAGGCTCCAGGGAGCTGCAGGATCAAAGTGGGGATGTGTGAGTGGGGGGGCAGGGCTGTAAGGTTAAGAGTCTATGTCACTTCCTTGTGAGTTGATGAAAAGTATAGAACAGGGTTGTGTCTCTGTGGACAGCTATAGGTATGCACATGTGTGTGTGTGTGTTTTCCCGGATGGGCATAAAGTTTCTTAGAGCCTCTTCTTGTTAAAGATGAATGGGAAGAGTGTTGGACTTCCATGTAAGTAAAGGCTTGTAAAGCCAAGGCTTACATTATTTATGTGTATTTTTCTGAGGAAAACAATGTGCTAATTATAAAAATAAAACAACTAAGGAAAAATGATTTACAAAGACCTAAACCCAAAAGATAAATATCTGTAATATCAGCACTGATCATTGTCTCCTTCAGAAATTCTTGAAATTAATTGTGAATCTGTGTCTCCCTTTACATTACCCAGAAAACCCTGCATGCCCTTGGAAACCAAGTGTGGGTGTGGCCTGAAAAAGAAATATGGCGACCCATCCTTTGTTTCTGAGGTCCTGCAGAACTCTGCAAACTTTTAAAATCCTGTAACAACTAATGTTCAAGCGAAGCATTCAATTTCTGAGGATATTTGTCACGGCTGCTGCTTTTCCTTGCTTCTGATTTCACCCACTGTAAAATATGGAGCCGTATAGTATCTCTTTATCTCCACAGGGAACACACATGGTTGCAATAATTCAGCATCGCTCGTCCAAACTATGGCTCTTTGCATCACATCGCATGAAAGGATTTGAATAGGCTATTGATAACGCATCTTGCGTGCTCAGCTGGAGACAATTTTGTCTAAACTGACTGCTGTGGCTTTGTGCTGTTATCAGGAAGCAGCTTTCAGCACAGACTCAAATCCTTTCTTTATTTCTTATTTTTTGAGAATGCAGATGTGGGGAAACAGATATATTATCAAGTATTTTACCTGAACAACATAAACAGTTTTTCATACCCTGTTGTCTTTTAATAACTCTGGCCAAGTCATCGGTTGCTTCATGGGTGTCTTCCCCCTGCAGGCTCAACATAAGAGTACTGCTGAGTATGTTAAAATCGAAAGCCTTTTTTTTTTCTCCCCCGAAACCAAAGGCTTTGTTTCATGGCTTATGTAAAATGTATGTGCCTTTAGATTAGCCTTTGCATAGTTAGATAGCGGTATATTGAAGAAATAGGACATTATTCCTTCATTACCCCTTGAAAAGCTAAACAAATCTTAAAAACCACCATTAAAAGCATGTTATTTTATAATAGCATGTTAATAAAAAAAGATTATGACTTTCACAAAGTGATACATCAGACTAATTTAAACAAACACTGTTGTCGTGTTCCTTCAATCTAATAAAAACAAGCTGCCAAACGATGCATTTTTTAAAAGCACGCCGTTTCCTGTTTTTTTTCCCAAACTGTTTCTCCACATTGGAAATTTCCTGTTATTCAGAATAAACAAACTCAATGTACAGTGAGGGGCCATTTAATCTTTTTAACAGATGGCGACAAGATACTAAATAATATTTCCTTTCCACCTTCTCTGACAGGAGATGTCTATATCTGATGTCTGCATATCACTGACAGCGTATCCCTTTTCGAAACCAGTCCTGTAACAGTGTATCATGGACCAGAACTACTGTGGCAAAAAACAGCATTTTACACTCATTGATCAGGATCAAGTCAGCTGTATAGACTTGATCCTGATCAATGAGTGTAAAATGTTACACTGCTGTTTTCTATCTTTGGCTTGTAGGGACAATAGGTGCCAACCTCATCTGACCAGCTATAAGTAATGGCGTGGGATAGTAAAGGTGGTATGAAAGATTGTAGTGTTTTCAATAGAAAGCAGTTTAAACAGTGGGGACTTCAGTAAAACAGAAATACGCAAAAAAATAAATTAATTAAAAAAATTTAAAAAAGTATTTCTGTATATCAAATGAAAGCCCGTTTTACAAACCAGAAACTATTTTAAAGTAATGCCATAAATGAAAATGTCTTCCTTTGTTGCTCGATTATAACTACTGCAGATGTTAGCAACATTTACCAGACCTGCCTGTTATAAATCTTCAGCCAACAATCTGTCTACTATAAAAATAATACTTAGAGCAATATCTCATTGCCATGTGTCATAGATCATTCATATTAATAGGGTTTCTTGTTACCGCTTCATGCATATTAGAAGATAAAGGAAAATTTGTGTGGTGATATCACACCAGATTAGAAGGTTGGGAAAACCAAGTAAGAAGTAAGGTTAGATAAACATATTAAGACTTTGAAAAGAGTTTTAATGCCAGTATTTTTTTTTTTTAAATTTGACCTCGAATGAGGACTTTTAGTTGGGTAGTAGAAGGGACACTTAGAAGATCTCCTCAATTCCATTGACATGCCTTCTGTAGAGGAAACAGAGTCTAGGGACAAAAGGGATGACTAAGCCATCACTGGAGGTGAGGTCACTGAGGTAGTTTGGCGAGGCCTCTGGAGTGGATGAAATTTGTCCCGAGTTTCTCAAGGCTCTGGATGTTGTGGGGTTGTAACAGCTAACACGCATATGCAACGTTTGTGGAAGTTGGGGAGATTGTACCTGGACTGAAAAACCTCTTCAAGAAGAGGGTCTGGATGGTGTGCTTCACGTTTAGGGGGATCATACTCCTCAGCCTCCCCTGGCAAGGTCTTAGTCCATCTCTCTTGGTTGTGCCCTGTGGGTAAACGGAGTGTTAGGTTCGGTGGTCTCAGGATTGTGTCTCTTGCACTTGAGCAGTTTGTGGTTGAGCAGCAGGGATGAGACTTTCTCCTGTTCTTTCATTGTGCTTCATGAGTGCACCGATCCTTAAATCCTGTCAATAGACTTCAATTTTATTTATATATCACTAAATCACAACAACAGTTCCTCAAGACGCATTGTATTGTAAGGTGAAGACCCTAAAATAATACAAAGAAAAAAATAAAAAGAAAGGAAAGAGGCAAACAAACAAAAACCCTACAAAGAGTTTAGGATGCAGTGAGGCCAAAAATCCTTTTGTCACATTTAATTAAGCTGCAATGTTTTGTTAACTGTGAATTAACTTAGTGAACTTAGCCTTCAATGTTCTTCTTTCAGATGTTAACGAATGTGAAGTGGATGAAGGCGGCTGTGAGGGGTACTGTTGCAACACCATTGGCAGCTACTACTGCAAGTGCCCTGAAGGCAGTAGGTTGGGGCCAGATGGCAAGGCCTGCAATGGTAAGGTGGACATCTAGAAATAGCTGGCGTACAAACACTGACCTCCTGGGTTAACTTCATTGTTATTATTATAATATAATATAATATAATATAATATAATATAATATAATATAATATAATATAATATAATATAATATAATGTGCCTGTGAATTTGTTATCATTTAGTAGTGCTACGACTCTGTTCTCTGTAATCGAGTTCATGTAACTCAGTACTAATGACTACTGAGCGTCATGTTTATGTGTCCCAGCTTGTGTAACCCCATAGCAAGACGGCCCCTAGCTGATTAATTATGACATCACTATAAAGCTTTTTGCACAGAAAGCCCTAAATGCGATCATCTTCTCTTCCAACATTTTATGGCAGTCCACTTTCCTGCTTCAATTTACCTTTAGTCTGAAATCATAAATGCACTGAGTAATTAGTTACAGGAACTACAATGAAGGCATTTTTGCATGGGCTTACTTTGGCTGCTTGTCTGCCTGTGGTCAAGTTTTTCCCAGCGAGATAGCATCGCAATCAAGACACAGTCACGGAAATTCTGTGCAAGTTTATTAGGGTAAAAAATAACGTTATGGTAGAGACATTAGGTGCCAATCATAACGTTATTTTTGATGCAACTTCCCATTTGAAACAGTCAAAGTTACGGCACCAAAACCGCTTGGTTAGGAAAAAATAATTATGACATTGCAGGAAAACACTGGCGTGATCCATTTTTCAGCATCTGCCCATCTTCTTCTCCTTCCTAATCCTTTCTCAATCTCTTGATTAGAAGCTTTACTGGAGTTGTTTCTTTATGCAGATGATGCACTCAGTGTTCATCTACTGTATAGGCAGACATATGCCATCATTTACATGAGCCTGTGGTACTGTGCTCCATCAGCAATAGCACAAAAAATGATCACTGTACATTTAATTTAGGCCTTTATTTTACCATTCATTGTATACTTTTTGGGCTTTTTAAACTCAGAGAGAAAAAAGTTAACTTTAGAAACTTTTACATAGTGACACCTATTATTTTGACTAAAAACATTGGTGCCATCTATAAATGAACGTGAGCATTTGTTCACATTCATCCATGTGAGGTAATTCAGTGGCCTTTGTGTTTTCTCCCTAAGTATTTCTTGAATCTGCTACATTTAAATGATCTGGCCTCTGTAGACCTACACATGCATCTGTCCACACAGGCAGTGCTGATATATTATAACAAGCGTGCCCTCCCAGTTCATCTGTCTTCTTTGAAAGAAATACGCTGAGTTAGCGGCGCGCCCATTTGTTCCTAAAAGCTACAGGTGTGAACAAATGCTCCTGATCTTTGACCTTTAAGACAGGATAGTGTCACTCTAACATTTCTATGCCTCACAGGTTGCTGGAGAAGTCAGGAGTGAGCAGCATTAGCAGCATTAGCAGCTGTTCATTTCTTATTTTAGGGGCTTTTGTGTGAATTTGCGTGAAAGTACAACCTGATACTTACATAGCATTTTTCACTTGCACCAAACACTCATAGACTCACACTCCAATAGATGCATCAAGGGCAACTTGGGGTTCAGTATTTCGCCTAAGGACACTTTGACATGCAGGTTGGAGGAGCCAGACCGGGACGGGTGACCCATTCTATCTCCTGAACCACAGTTGCCCCATTTGTTCACTACATGTGGTTAAATTACTGGCAGAAAAGAGTGTTTTTGACTTTAACATGTGGCAGAAAAGAAAGTGACGTTACTATTTTTAGAGTTTTATCTGACCAAAACTGAAGCACCCTGAAGATTTTGGTGAGAGAACTTGCTTTGAGTTTTTGGTTCTCACTAAAATGGGCTCTTTTAACATTCAGACTACCTTTTTTTTAAAAAAAAACAAACATTCTACCTCATTTGTGCCACTAAAGCAGTTCAGCAGCATGTTAGTAGGGCTGCTGTTTCGCCTAATTGTATGTGTTAGCTCAACAATTCTGCTGTCACATGATATGACCTCCTGACCTGTGACACCTCCAGCCCTGCATGCACCTCACTGTGTGTCTCACGCTGAAATGATCTCAACTGGGGAAACCAATAAGCAACCTTGACAAACTTTTTTCTGTTCAGCTGTTTTGGATGTTAAGCATCATTCACAATAGCAGTCATACAAAAGAGCCTTGTTTCAGTGGCACACACCTTACGAGTGCAATGTGCAGTAAATATTTCTAACATCCATGTATATGTTCAAAGAATGGGGCAAACCATTAGGAATTTCTTTAGGCGACTATAGTCTTGCAATCACTTTGGAGAGGATTGCCCACATGGGTTTGCCAGATATTTAAATGTGTAGAAAGCAAAACACAAACACAAATAAATGCACACATAAACTACATGAAAGTGATTTAGTATATTTGTAGTACTTAGGAAATTCTCTGACCTCAGAGAAACCAGAATTATGGTTGTGTTGTGCATGCTCAAATAAACTGAACCACATGTTCCTGGGAAAAATACAAAAAGAAAACACAAAATAAAACTTTATTTGGGCAGTCATTGCACACACAGGCCTAACAAAGGAATTAGTGTAATCTCAAAAAGTCAGAGATGACAAGCAGGAAGAGTTTTGGAGGATCTTATGAGCACCGTCCCCAATACGTATACGTGAGTTGAGGTTTCAGGTTTTTGGCTTCACGGCTTCCTTCTCTCTGACACACACTATAGGAAAAACAGTGAACAAATGAATCGTGTGCAAAGAGCATGATAAACCACTCATCACTCACACCAAAGAAAGTGTAGTTGTAAAAGTCTTGATGATATTCACCGTTTCATCGTTTTGTTCACAGGAGACATAATATGCAGTTAGCTCTTAGTGTTTTTCTTCACTAGTAAAACTGAAGGAGCTGATGGGGGAATAAGCTGAACAGCACACTTAATAATTAACATTTTAAAGCATGAGAAATTGGAGCTTAAAATTGGTTAAATTACACCTCTTTATTCCACAATCCCGTAAAATTGCGTTATTCATTTTCTGTTATTTGGCGTGCGTCAAACGAAATGTTTAATTAGACCACCTCAAAGCTGGGTGGGACTTTTTTTTTAAATTAAGGATGTAATAAATTCCTTGTTTCTAAAAAGCTCATTTTAATCCTTCATTAAATTGAACGCTGTTCTCTCACAACTGACCACAGTTACAGGTGTCTCATTCATGAGCAAAGCGAAAACTTTTAATCAAGAAGCAGAGAAACTGTTCCATATTCATCACTGTGATGGCTGCAAATTTCATATTTGAATCAGTCAGAAGCAAGGCGTGGTGCATGCAGGGGCGGATCCAGAGAAATTTTCTTAGGGTGGCATGAAGGTGGCAAAGAAATCAAATGGGGTGGCAAAATCAAAGCCTCCCCCCCACCCAAACACATATGCACAAAACAAAACGACTACACAACAGAACAGCTACACAAGACAACACAATACACTAAGTATACACTCCACACTAACCATCACAAATCTCCCACATCTAAAAACTCTCTCTCACACACACACTTGCTCGCTCTGTCTCGCTGCTGTTACAGTCACTCCCAAAACTTTTCCCTCTTCCTAAACAACCAAATTCCATATGTTGACTTTTTTTTGAATTGGTCGACATGGTGCATTTGTCCACCGATAGGAAAGCGGTGGCTTTTTCCCCTTTCTTTACTGTTTTCGCGCTGTCCTTAGAAAACGCTTAAAACACACACACACACAAAAACCTGACGACAGTATTTAGGAAAAAAGCGTGGCTTATATATATTATCATAACTCTGGATTTACTGGCCTGTAATTAAAATGTAAAAACTTTGAAGTCTGAACTTTCAGTGTGGGTTGAAATAGAAACTCAGCGTGGCTGCAGCTTGTTGCTATGTCACCTTAAAATAGTCATGTGATTTGGAGGTGCAGCGTGTCGGTGGACCACAGAGGGTTCATAACACTCACCTTTCTTCCATTTCCAGAGTGTAACATCCAAACACCTGTGTAAAATCCGAAATTCCCATGTTGTTGTTCAAAATGTGCTCTGGCACAATCATAAGCATGGCTTGCTACTGAAAGCAAGAAAAAAGCCGGTCCTGCTATGGGCTGAACCATTTGTTAATGTTGCAGGGCGGGAACACTATCCAATACATTCAGTTTTAGCATTTATATTCACTGTTGACTGTAACTACACTCAAACTGTTAATGCTATCTTATTTTAATAAACAACACTGTCATATGCAAAACTGGGGTGGCACTTGGGGTGGCAAGGGATCATTTTAGGGTGGCACTTGCCACCCCATGCCACCCTTCTAGATCCGCCCCTGGGTGCATGAATACATATAAATATATATCTGTATGAGGTATGCATGCATTGCATATCTGTGTGTTCAGATGTAGATGAATGTGAGGAGCTCAATGGAGGATGCCAGCAGACATGTGTCAACACACCGGGCTCCCATCACTGTGAGTGCAGTGAAGGCTTCCGCATGCACTCAGATGGTCGAACTTGTATCGGTAAGTACTAAAGAAAAGGATTTACAGCACTTGTGGAAACTGTTTTCTATCTACTCCTCCCCACACCGTATTTTTCCCACATTAATAATTCAGGATTTTTTGCAATCATTCTCTTTGTAATAAAACAGATAAAATACAGTTTTTTAAAAAAATGGTTTGAATTTATTGCACTTTTGAAGGATAGCCTGACATTCTGAGAATTTGCTTGTGAGCTTTCTTTCCAAGCTTTTGATGGGAATATTAATGTCAATCTCACCATATTTATTTTATGAAACTTAAGCAACAGATCATCTGGCGATCAGAGCCCTTTACTACACGTTCATGACATTAGAAAGGTTATGCCATACAAATACTTAGGATACACACTGATAATGCACTTACTCGGAACATGGATGTAGAAAGTGTGTATACGAGAATCCATCAGCATCATTGTCTCTGATGTTTTTAGTGTTTATGGCAATATTTTGTCATTTATGCTTAGGTCTGTGTGCAATTTTCGTTTTTTGTTGTTGCCATGATTTGTGTTGATCTTATCTTATCTTATCTTATCTTATCTTATCTTATCTTATCTTATCTTATCTTATCTTATCTTATCTTATCTTATCTTACCAAGAGTGCAAACTGGAGGCATAACTGACATGTATACTTTCTCAACTGCTGGTTAACACAAATCTGTAATAAGTCCGTAAACAACTCAGTGCTTTTAAACATGCAGACATGGTCAAGATGATCTGCTGAAGTTCAAACTGAGCATTACAATAGGGGAAGAAAGGTTGTTCGTGCCAGACGAGCCAGTCGAAGCATTTCAGAAACTGCTGAGCTGCTGGGATTTTCCCACACAACAATTTCTATTGTTTACAGAGAACAGTTCAACAAAAAGAAAATATCCAGTGAGCGGCAGCTTGCTGGGCGAAAATGCTTTCTTAATGTCAGAGGTCAGAGGAACATGGTAAGACTGCGTCAAGCTAACAGGAAGACATTAATAACTCAGATAACCAGTCATTACAGCCACGGTATGCAGAAGAGCATCTCAAGATATGAAAACTTGGACTACAGCAGCTGAGGATGACAGTGGGTGCCATTCCTGTTAGCTAAGAGCAGGAACCTGAAGCTACAGCTCACAATAGATGTCTGAAAAAATGTTGCCTGCTTAATGAGTCTAGATTTGTGTTGCAACATTCAGACGGTAGGGTTCAGACTGCGGGTGTTGGCATAATGGTGTGGGGAATAGTTTCTTAGCACAACGCGAAATCGTAATCCCAAAGTCGGTGATATCATGGATGTGGAGCAAATGTGTGACGCTGTAACATGAACCAAACTCTCTGTGGAATGTTTCCACCACCTCGATAAATCTGTGCCACAAAGAATTAAGGGTGTTCTGAAGCCAGGATTAGCAAGGTCTACATAATGAAGTGGCCAGTGAGTGTTCAGTCCAATGAAAACCAGACTTCATTGGTAGCAGTCACTGAACACAGTTAATGCCAGAACTAATTTCTTCACTTTGGGTTTTGTACAAATGTAACAAACAAATGTAGTGAAAAAAACAGAATGAAAGCGTAGAAGCTAGAGCTTCATTGAATAATCCTTGTGAGAAATTCAGACACAATTTAAAAGGAGAAATGCAAGGCGGTAAAGTACTTTTACCCTTTTAGGACCATAAAATTTGTCATTTAATGAAACAATTTGTTACTTGGAGAAAATCGGTACATCTCTGTTTCTATGTATGTCCCCTAATGCCCTCAGTTTCCAGCTGCAGCTTTGTGTTAAAAGATAGGTACGGATGCAGAGGGATGGCTAATTGTGTCTGTGGAAGTCATCAGTGTTAAAAGCCTGCCGTTCATTCAGTTTTACAGCCTGTGTCATCATGTCTGTGTTTAGAGCACCCAGAAGGCACACGGCTAATATTCATATTTGGCACGTCATTAAGTTGCAGGAATGATAGGATGGAAAGATCATTAGAAAATAAACTAGAGGTAGTCATTGGACCAACAGGCCTATTGAAGACCTTTTTTTTCCAGTTTCCTGCATTTACTCAAGTGTTTTCCACAATTATACAGCTGTGCAACTTGAGCTGTGAAAGGTATTTTGAATTGCCAGAAAATTCAGTTATATTTATCATCCTTTCTAAGTTACTGAAAACTTAGTGCGACTTTCAGCCCCATTAAATCTGCACTTGAGCACCTGAGCGGATGGGCTTTATGACTTTGACTTTTTTTTTTTTACTGAGCACTCGTCTATCTTCTTTGCTCTTAAGCTGTGAATTCCTGCTCTGTCTTGAATGGTGGATGTGAACACAAGTGTGTGGACACGGGGGACAATCACTACAAATGTGAGTGTCGGAAGAACTACCAGCTGAAGAGGGATGGGAGACACTGTAAATGTAAGTCAGCCTAACTTTTGGTGCAGAAACATCTGTTAAAGTGGCAGAGCTGTGCATTACACAGCTCAAAATCTGAATAGTCTTCATGGATTTTCTAATGCACTGATTAATTTTACTAGCAATCTTGTTGTGACAGAAAATATATTAATGTGTATGATTCAGATGTCAAGAATACAAATTGTCCTCATCAAACTGTCCTGACCTGGCTTCATTCTGCAAATATATGTATGTGTATGTTTCTCCTCGTGTTAGTGAGGGACCCCTGTGAGGAGAGGAATGGAGGCTGCAGCCAGATGTGTACTTCAGAAGAAGGCCGAGTTCACTGCAGCTGCCGACCTGGTTTTACACTGGCTGGAGATGCCAAGAACTGTGAAGGTGACAAAGCCCTCTCTCTCACTCACATAGCTATAACTCAGATAAGACCTCTGATTTCCTGTATGTGAGAAAGAAAGTTTT
Source organism: Mchenga conophoros (assembly GCF_057382185.1). Taxonomy (NCBI): domain Eukaryota; kingdom Metazoa; phylum Chordata; class Actinopteri; order Cichliformes; family Cichlidae; genus Mchenga; species Mchenga conophoros. The sequence continues at coordinate 13,801,296 of NC_140539.1, forward strand.
CTATGCAGTCCTGTGAGAAACTAACTACACCATTACTGCTTCCCTATAACTAAGAGGGCAAGTAGCAACGAGGCGCTACTAATCAAATGCACTTAATTATTAGATCATTGGCAGGTGTGAGCAGGTCTAAGCATTCAGGTGTGTGTTATACAATACCATTATCTTACCAGCAAACTCACCCTTTTAAACTTAAAGAAACTCCAAAATCCTCTCAGACTCTGCAACCTCAGTTAGCATGCTGGATGTTAAAGTTCCTGATTGTTCAGTTACAAAAAGAATGAAAAAGTATGACTTGTCTATAAAAACAACATGGCAGCATGGCACAGAACAATCTGCAAGGCTTCTGGAGCATGCCCTTTGGACAGATAAGACCAAAGGGAAGAGGTTTGGCCATAAAACACAAACACAGGATATCATCACAAAGACCTCATTCCAACTGTCAAGCATGATGGTGGGGGTGTAGCGATTCATGCCTTGCAGTCATTGAGTTGACCATGAACTCAACTGTGTACCAAAGCATCCCATATGGAAAAGATATATATAAATATTATAAAGTTTGTATCTGTCTTGTGTGAAACTTATATGAAAAGCATACAAAAGTGAAAAAAGATATAAGATCCCTTGAAAAATTATATAAATGAAACTTGTATGTTTTGGATACTTACTAAAACAATATATGAAAGTAATGAGAAAGTGGCCACTTTCATGAGTAAATCATGTAAGCCTTATATGATTCACTATATGAAGTAGGCCACATCTTATGCAAGTCTTTTATAAGTTTTTACTATTTCTTTTCCTTATGGGATTGCAGAGTCAAGCATGGCTGAAATTGAGCCATGAAACAGGACAATGAGTCCAGGCACAGCAGCAAAACTATAACAGAATGACATGAAATGAAAAAGAAAATAATCAAGGTCCTGCAGTGGCTCAGTCAATGCCCAGATCTCAACCTAAATGAAATTTTGTGATGGGACCTTAAGAGAACTGTGCATAAATCAATGCCTACAGACCTCAATTAAATGAAACAGCATTCAAAGTAGGCCAGATTCCCTCCGCTACATTGTGAGAAACTCATATGGAAAGTAGTTACTTAATGTTATAGCTAATTGTGGTTCTGCAAGATGTTGAGAGCTGTAATTAACTTTCCACAGGACTGCGCACATCTACTTGTTTTAGGAACTCTGGATTTGGTTGGAGACTTAGCTGCTACTCGACCAAGAAAGTCAGGTTCCAGGATACAAGTTTCATGAACACTGAAGTCCTGTTTACCTCTGCTGTTTCTTAATATGATGCTGAATAATATTCTGCAGTTTTGCAATACAGTAGATAAATCTTTGACACAATCAGTGGACTTTTCTCATGCTCATGTGTTTCTGCCTACATGTCTTGGTGTATCTGTTGACATTTGTCATACCAGGATCTAAAGTTTGTTAATATTTGCCTCTTATAGACATTGATGAGTGCAGCTCTGGCCATGCCAAGTGTTCCCATGGTTGTGTCAACATGTTGGGTTCCTTTAGCTGTGTGTGTCATCCGGGTTTTGAACTCGGTGCTGATGCTAAACAATGCTACCGTAAGTAAGAACTTCAGCCTACCTTCCACAAACTGTAAAGACTGCTGAGTGCTTTTTATTATGCAAATAAGAGAACAACTTACATCATTTCAGAATGACTTTGTTGAAAATGTTCTGATTCAAATGTGCCTTAGTTTTTTTATTTTTAACCCCAAAGGGATTTTTTGACTGTAATGGGAATTTAACTAGTAACCTTTCCTTTGCTAAATAAATATGAATACCACTGCACACTATAGCGCAGGCTGGTGCAGCTTGCACATTCTAAAATCATTTTCTTTTTTTTCTGCTAACAACAGAACAAAACGCAAATACCAGGTTACTTGTAAACTGCTCTTTAATTTGAATCACAAAACTTTGCTTGTAAACATTTCAGTGTAGCACACAGGACTGACATGCGTGATATGCCTCAAAATTCAACCGAGTCCTAAGTTATATCCTTTTTAAATCCATCATACTCTCATTAGGTATTTATGTTGAGCATATAAAATGCAAAATTAAATGTGATTTACAGAGTCATTATTAGCCAAAAATGCCCCGTGTCATTGACCCTATATTTCATCTGTGGTTGTGTACTGTTGTTGTGGTTTGATCCTTTCATCTCCAGGCATTGAGATGGAGATTGTAAACAGCTGCGAGAAGAACAACGGAGGTTGCTCTCATCATTGTGAGCATACCACCAATGGCCCTCTTTGCTCCTGTAACCAGGGTTACCAGCTTGACCAAGACAGGAAGACCTGTGTAGGTCAGACCTTCTATACATGTGTGTGTGTGTGTGTGTGTGTGTGTGTGTGTATATATATATATATATATATTTTGTTTTCACCTGTTTTATTTAATGTGTTTTGGCTCTGTGCTTCAGTCCTTCAGAAGGATCTCTTCATACCAGCTCTTTAATACTTTCCACAGATAATAATGAGTGTGTGAGTGAGGAGTCCTGCTGCAGCCACTTCTGTAAAAATTATCCAGGCGGCTATGAATGCAGCTGCTGGCCTGGTTACAGACTAAATCCAGACGGTTGCAGCTGTGACGGTAAGGTTGGACTCTTAGCAGATCATCTAGTCTGGTACTTATTAAGGTTTTCTGTGTTGTGGCAAAGCTGTGTATGACACAAATTCTAAAAAGCGTATTTACCAAGTGAGTCCTGAAAAATTAATCCTTTTAAGGCCAGTTCCTACTAGAAAAGGGGGGAAAAAAGAACATTTTACTCAAAAAGCGATGTACAGTCAAGTGCAACTTCTGGATGGGTAGAAAAAAAAAAATCCATATCTGTGTCATCTTGCAGTGCTACACTATCTTTTCATATACTTGCACTATGTTTGCATTTTCTTCTGTTAGACATTGACGAGTGTCTGGCAGAGATCTCGGACTGTGAACAATACTGCATCAACACTGTGGGAGCGTACGAGTGCTTTTGTCAACAGGGCTTCCGTTTGAATGAGGACCGGCGCTCTTGCGTGTGTGAGTAACATTTTCAGCTTTCCAAATACCACTCTGCATTTCTTCTTGACATATAACATTGTACTTGGTCTCTTTAGCTCTTTACGGCAGAGAGCTGGAAGAGGAAGATGAAGAAGAGGAAGATGAGGAAGTGCAGCTCGAGGCTGGCAGATTACCGGACCTGCTGTTCCGCAATGCTCCTCAGCTCCTGCAGTACACAGCAGCCTTGCGCTCCCATTACGGCAGCGAAGATGATGACGACGATGATGGTAGTCACCGTGGTGACAGTGAAAAAGTATTAGAGATCCTGAGAGAGCGCAGGGGAGAGCTCAGACTGGAAAGTCACATAGGTACAGTAAAAAAACAAAACCCCAAAACAAGAAAAACAAAGCATGTGTGCTGAGTCTGCACTTTGTGCCTGACCAGATCAATATTATTTTATTACTCTCCTTTTGTTTTCCTATTAAATGTTGATGATCTTCAGGAATTTCCTTTGGAATTTCCTTTTTTAGTGTGTCTAGATGACTCATTTGGGGAGGACTGCAGTGTAAGCTGTGAAGACTGCGTGCATGGAGCGTGCAACGAAAACAGAGACCGATGCGAATGTTTGCCTGGCTGGACGGGGGTCATCTGCAACGAGAGTGAGGATCTTTAAAAGTGTTCTGAAGTGACGTCTTTCCATCATAACACAAACACTGTCCTTCGGGATAAATCATGTGCCACCTGTCATCAGTGTACTGTAGCAAGTTAGCTTAGCATGAAGACTTTGCTCCATCCAGAAGTAATAAAAACTATATGGTGGGATTTGTAAATACTAGGCTATATCTCATTGGCTTATTTTGCACAAAAAATAAAAAAAATTGTGACTTTATAAAAGTATTTCGTATACAAATGACACATTATGACAAAGCCTTAGAGGGGAAACTGGCTCCATATTTACCATTATTTTAAGTGGCACATGATCATCTCCTCATCTCACTTTCAGACAGAAAGGGATGAAGGGGAGACATTTATTTATTTATTTATTTATTTGTATGGGAAAATTGACCAAAGCGAATGAGTCATGTCCAGATCACATATCTGATTCAGTTGTACATTGAACAGTACAGCATAGACGGGCATGCACATAGCCTTGATTGTATCACAAGGCACATGTTTTCCCAGAGCTATTTGAACTGCCTTTAGCAGTATGGTCTAGTTAAAGAAAGATGACATAGCTCCCTGTGTGCATCGATCCAGCGTCATGTATCAAAGCCTGACGGCTCTTGTGTGGGAGGCTGTGTTGTTTATGGGCTCCAGAACACAAGAGGGCCAGGGGAATCAATTTGTCTGCTACTACTGTGGCCAGGACCCACAGCAAGAGCACAGCCCGAGGCCAAGGATGTCCACTACTGGGTTACAAAGCAAAGCTTCATTGTTCCCATCCAGCTCTGTGATTAATGGCTGTCTTTTGGTCTGAACCTGAGGAGGAGAGCCACGTGTGATAAGTCCATTAGAAGCATTCTGAAACGAGAGTCTGAGGGAGGCAGTGTTCAGATGCACACCCTGAAGGTGATGGGCCTGGGCAGCATTTTCAGGTGGAGTAGATGAGGAATATTGCTGCCTGAGGCAAAGATATGGGGAATGGTGCAGTAGGCAACAACATAGGGGGCTATAAGGAAAAAAAATATGGGCCATGTATGGTCTTTAAAAAATGTGACATATAACATTTTTATTGTATGAAGTTGTATATATATAAAAAATATATAATTAACTGGGTTACTCTTTCCCATATCTCAAATAATTGAATTATATTTGAATCATATCGCTGAAGCAGTGTGCCAACTCTTAATACTGCTGTTGAAGCATTACAAGTATTTATGGTGTTTAAAACTAGCTCTCTTTGTTATACATGTTGTCTCAGGATGCCTTAAGTATTTATTTTATTTAACCAGGAAGTCCCTTGAGATTACAAACTTTTTTTCTAGGGAGAACCTGGTCAAGAGGGTACCTCAATACAAAACGACACCCTTGCCTACTGACCTGTTCACTGCCTTTTTCATATATTATTATGATTTCTCTAAATACGTCTTGTCCCTTCATTTATATATTAATTCATTCATTCTGAACTATTTCCTGTTCTTATCCTGTTCCACAGGGTGCTGCCGTTGCTACACTATTTTAAACAATTTCATCCTGCGATATAAAACTGTTGTAAAGAAGCTGCGATATGGAAGTTAAGCAGCAGTTAACTTGATGGATTAGAATACTTGAGCACGTCTTAAACAGCCAGCTGTTTCTTCTCAGAACTGCTAACAAGGCCAGTGAGATTAAGAAAGTCAGGCAAACCCACAACACCAGGAAAGAGAGGACGGAAGCTGAAAGTGTTTACTGCCTAGACCAAAACTCTAGCTTTTGATGTGTTTATTTTCAAATTAAAAAAAAAAAAAAATATATATATCTTTGGATTTCCACACTGAACTTTTTTTGAGCCAAAAAAAAATCTTCATCTCCTTTCTCTTCAGCTTGTCCACAGGGGAGCTACGGACAGGCCTGCAACAGCCTGTGTCGCTGTCAGAATGGAGGCTCCTGTGACCCTGTGACTGGCAAGTGTTTGTGCCCCCCTGGGGTGCAAGGCTTGCTCTGCGAGGATGGTTTGTATACACGCATTCCTACAGACGCATGCAACCACCTGGGTCTAGTTTGCTTGCGACCCCCTCCACATGAATTTAACTATGTGATTAGACATCTGTCAGAATGCTTTTATCCTCTAAAACTGACGAGTCATTAAAAAGATTTATGCTAGAAAGATAAGGAAAAAAAACATAAATTAAAGCTTGTTTCATACCAGGGTGATTATCTTATAAATAACTAGATTCATCTTGATATCCCAGGGTTTGGAAATCACTGCCCTGTACTCTGCTTCAGTGTGTGCTGAATGAGTCATTACCATTATTAAAGATGTCTTCTCACAAATGAGGCATGTGGGCTCTGTTGTATTTTTGAATCTAAGCAGGGACTAATTTATTTGGCATTATTCTTGCTCACAGGTTGCCCAAAGGGTTTTTTTGGGAGGCACTGCAGAAGAAAGTGCAACTGTCCCAACAGTGTGCACTGCCATCGTCTCTATGGAGGCTGCCTGTGCCCTCCAGGATTATATGGGCGTTTTTGCCACCTGGGTGAGTGAGAATTGTTAGAGTTCAAAATATTGGTGATAGCAATGTCAATGTTTTTAATGTCACATATTAAAGAAAAGCTTAACAGTCAGGGAATATGAAACTTTTACTGCATTAGCTGAAGAGAGACTGTCCATGCAACTGATAATATTTGCTGTTGTGTTTCCTTATAAGATGACAACAATAACGTAGTTGTCAAAAAAAGTGTGAATAATACTTCAAAATCAAATCATTCATAACCAATAACAGTAAGCTTTAGGTTGTGTCAGCTGTTAATACGTTTTCAGGTTTGCACACACACACACACACACACACACACACACACACACACACACACACACACACACATACACACACTTCAGTTTTCATAGTACTCAAACTGCCAACATTGTAAAAAATCTGCATTAATTTTACTTGTAATGAATACACGTTCTCAGCTTTCCGTTTCCTTTGGATGACAAGTTCACACCGACACGTCGCTTGCTTCACTTGGCCGTTTTGATGGTGGCACCAGGTGTGGAGGCAGCTCTCTGGGGAGCCAGTGGCCCTCCACTTTCTCCTCGATGAGGTGGACTGCCAAAGCAAACTCCTCATCGTCCAGCATGCCATCCCCGTCTACATCGGACAGCCTCCAGATGTGAGCGAGCACAGAGTTGGGCAGAAGAGTCTTTGTCATCCACTCTTTGACTTTGGTTCCGCTAAGTTTGCCCTCAGTTGGATTGAGGTTGTAGAAAATCTCATCGTATTTGGGTTTGTATTTCTCCACTACCCACTCATCGAAATCTAGCTCGCTCCCCTCGTCTATGGGAGGTTCTTTGAACGGGTCTCTGCTGTAATGCTCGGGCTTGAATGTCCTCAAAAATTCCCCATCCAGCACTCCGTGGAGGGATCGCTTTCTCTGTTCTTGTTGTTGGATGTAGGGGACCAGCTTGGCGATGTCAGTGCTGAGGAGTTTATCCAAGGAGGCCATAAGGCTCGGTTTTAGCTTCTTGAACTTTGAGAAGTCTTGCCCCAAAAGTTTCGCCTGAAAATGTGTGCAATCGCATGTGAGACTAACACAGAACATTAGAGTGAATGAAATCTAACAAATATGGTATTTAAACAATAATCAAAGAAGTTGTTTTGTTGACCTGCATCTTTGTGCAGTCGGGGAAATCGCCAGCTGGGACACGATGCTGCTGCTGAATCTTGCTAAAAATCACGGGAAGCTGGTAGATCAGATTATGCTTCTTGCTTTCTCTACAAAAAATGGTTGGCATCTCCTGCTTCAGATAGCTGATAATGTGTGCATGAGCCTGTGAAGAAACACAAGGGAGTCATAAAGGTCACCACAGCAGCTGGATTTGTATATGCAAAGTACCGGTTGGAATTTATCATAACGGCTGATTTCTGACCCTCACTAAGCGCGCTCTCTTCACCAGGTCATTCAGCTTGCGTACTGCAGCGTTGCGTGGCAGGTTCCTTATATCGGCCAACAAATCCTCCTCCTCCAACTCTATCAGCTGGTAGTGGTCGCACATCTGCCTCGGCTCTGACCAGAAGGATCCGATGTAAACCCGTAAAATCTCAGGGGTTCGAAACACTTTTCCCAGTGACCACATGAGGGCGCCATACACTCTCATCAGATACTGAGAGTCCACCCTGTCAGCTTTGTTGAGAACCACACGCAACTTGTCCTCATAACCGCACAGGGCCTCGAATGCTCGTGTGAGCTCATCAGAAAACTCCAGCTTATGCGCGTCAAACAGCAGGATGATCCGATCGACACGCTCTGCAAACCAGCGCAGCACTGCTGCGAAGTCATAGCCTGGGGAGAAGGAACAGAAACATAGGGGTTTCATTAAGACTGTATGTAACACAGCCTCACAGCCTCAAGCCATCGAGGAACGTTTTACACATCCCAGAGGTCCTCACTGGTTTCAAGCCATTTCGGTTACACCCACTGAAAAATGTGTCCATAAAACGAAGCAAAGGCTTTTCAGTTCCTCTCAGCTTATCTCCTGCCAGCCCAAAGTCATACTGCTTTCATCAGCTTTGCTTCTGCCTTCAAGTGTTTGAATTTTGCTGGCTGAAATGTTCCTACTTCACTGGGTCTACTACATTTATCACTCTGCTCCCACAGTCCAACATTAATAGAAGCAAAGGCTTGTTAATTTCCTCTGGCACTAAAAGGGAAATTAGAAGACATTCAGCCTCACCTCGGCTCAGTTTTCTTTTAGCAGCAGTCAAGATGCCTGGCGTGTCAATTATGCTGATACTCTCAAGGATCTGATTTGGCATCTGAACACACTGAAACCTGTAAATGTGATGCATTTCAGGATTACTTGATTCATTTATAGGAATAATGGCAAATCATAATCCTATCAGTACATTATACAAACAGGAATTCTCCTCTGTGAACGCTCATCACCTGTTCAGAAACGAATTTCCAAAAGGGTCGAGGTTGCGAAAGGGCTTTTTCGGGTCCATCGTGAGGGCATTCCCAGGGATGATTCCCTCGACTTCTCCATACATGAGGGCAGTGAAGCAGTCAGTGGTTGGCTCTGGCCCAACTCTGCTACCAAGAAAATCTTGCTCTATGAGATACCTTGAGACACACATGGTGCAAACCAGCACTGTTATCTCCCTTTGTTTAAAACATGGCAAGTTAATGCATGCAGATCCTTTTTTTCCCTTTTTCTTTTTAATGATCCAAGTCCTGAGCTTACCTGATAAAAGTAGTCTTTCCTGTTGAGTACTGACCCATCACCAGCACCATCGGTTTGTTGTCAAAGTCTGCGTCCTCATAGCTTGGTGAGTGAAAGTGATGGAAAGAATAGTATTTTTCTACTGGCAGCAGCCGCTTGTAATAAAGATTCTTCAGCTCCTCTGTCACCATGTTGACGTCCCCCATTGCTTTTGGGGTGTTCCAAAGCCTCCGGAAGGACATGGCGACAGCAGTTTTACTCTTAATTTCTCAGTGTGGAAGCTGCTCGCTCTTCTTAGACCCAACTAAATGATGGAAGAATGTGCACAAGGCATATTATCAGATTCTCACAGCTGTCTGCTTCATCCTGCAGCGGGACATTAGAGAGGGTGGAGAGGGTGTAACTGGAGCCTGCAGCTGCACCTAACATAAAGCCAATATCGAGAGGGACAGGGTGGAGTGCAGCTCAGCTTTTGTTGCTGTGCGGGGACAGTTTTGGCAAGATTCACCCACAGGGATGTAACAATTGTCAGACTTAAAGGTCATGGACAAAACTTAAATCTGCTTATTAAATGCGTTTATATACAAGCAGAAATTAAAGTACTTGCAAAAACAGTCAGAGGAGTCAAAGTTCAATAAATCAGGAGAAACAGGAGGCAGCAGTCACATGACTTCAGCCAGCAGAAATCTATCGTTGTCATAACATGGTGACTGGGTGTGTTTGTTTGGCTCATTTTAAAGTGCATTTCGATAGCAAAGAATGTTTAATTTCAATTTATTTTCCTTTTTTCCATGAAATTGTGACCAGCTAAACTTTAGACAACAGAAGGTGAAGTTGGTTTAGTGCAGCATTTCTGCAGCTATCAACATTTATATAAGTGTCTAATGAACGGATTTTGCGTAGTATTACTCAAACACAAGAGGATAATCTAACCTTCTACTTCCATACTATCAGCCTTTTTCTGTCTGTTTTTAAAACCTCTCAGCTTGTCCCAGGTGGACGCACGGAGCGGGCTGTTCCAAGGAGTGCGACTGTGTTCAAGAACATTCCACCGCCTGTGACCCCAAAACGGGAAGCTGTTTCTGCAAGGCTGCGTATCACGGCCCACGATGTGAACAAGGTATAAAAAGCACGTTTATTCCTTGACAGGAATGAAGTGGTTAAGATTTGTGTTTGGTTACATTTTCAAGCCAAATGCTGAACAGAGACGAGGGCGTATTACTTTCTCAGCTGTTTTAAAGGTTCTAAACATGAACAAATATGTTTCCAGTTGCAGTAATGCATCTCTAATGTGAGCTACAAAGGGGAGTCTTGCTGTTTCCTTGCAGTACAGTTTTAGTATATTAGTGTGTAGAAGAAGAAGAGTTTAGGAGGTTGTCGGTGGTCTTTAACAGTCAAGCTTCTACTCGATGAAGGTATCCAAGATATTTGGTTAGAGACTGCACACCATCTTAATCTTTTATGCATCTGCGTGTCTCATTGTAGAATGCGATCCAGGCTTTTTCGGGCCCGGCTGTGAGCAGCCATGTGACTGTCCAGGTGGAGGGTCATGTGACCCCAAGACTGGAGAGTGCAGCCAGCAATGTCCTGCAGGGCTTCACGGACATAACTGTCAACTGGGTAAGCAAAAAAAAAAATGATTTAAAGCACTTTGTAAAAGCCAATGTAAGAGCGCATGTTCAGTTATTTTGACGTCTAACGTATGCAGTGCAGTTATTTTCAGATGTTTGGCTCGCATTAATAATATCACTCGTTCCTTTTAACCTCTGCAAACGCAGTGTTCTCCACAGAGCTCGATTCCACAGTGCACTCATGTGGTCACAGCTTTTATAGTGAAAGACCGCACAGTGTAATAATGTGTGTGAATTTGTGAACTGCGTGGGCCGGCATACTGACACGTGTCAGCACGCATGCTTATAGTTTGCATAGTTGTTGCTTGTGCAACTGTGTGCCTTTTTCAAAGCAGCGCATTTTGTTATGTGTTTGCTCAGCTTTGTCACATTTTTAATTTCCTGCAAAGCATACAGATCTTTCTTTACTCCTCTATCCTCGCCTCCTTCTTCTATTCATCATTTGATAGCTTTGACTGATTACGTGGATGTAGTAGGTGAAATGCATCTATGAATTCACCTGGTCAGTGCAGGTGTTCTTGTTGTTGCAAACTACACAACTAGAAAGTAGGGTTCCTGTACAGCAGGGTGCCCTCTGGCTGTTTACTCTGCTGGTTGATGGAAAGTTCAACCCTCTGTACTGTGCTCTAGAGTGATGCTGAATATTGCTCAGGAGCCTCTGGTAAAAACATCACTTTATGTCTCTGGGGAGCGGACTAAGATAACAGAGTTACCATGTGTCAGGACTAGTGCACAGTCCAAGCCTAGGCGTGCTGGGTTTGCAACCCAAATAAAAGTTTTTTTTCGTTTTTCTCTAGGTTGTCCATAGCTTAAGTTGCAGGCCAGGTCATGACAGGGGCGATTTAATTCAGTTATTACAGCAGGAGCTTTTGGCAGAGGCTGAATAAATAAGCATCAAGTGATTATGATTTCAACATTTTCACTTGTCCAGCTGCCTCTCTTAATAATTTTTTTCACTGTTGTGTAACCCAGTCTTTTATTTTTTCTCCTGTTACATCATGTCTGTTGTGTATTTTGTGTTGCTAGCCTGCCAAGCTGGAAGCTATGGAGAGAACTGTCTTCTGACCTGTGATTGCAGTGGAGCTCCTTGTGATCCCATAACTGGACAATGCATCTGTCCTGATGGAAAGATGGGACACTCGTGCCAGGAAGGTATTCATTATTGCAATGTCCTATAATAATAGAAAGAAGACAATCAATTATCTTTCTTGTTTGCAGGCTGGACATTTGTTACCCCTCTCAGAGAGTTACAGAAATGTGCAAAGGTTTTGAGCCATCCCTCTTTTCCTTTAATTTGCTGGGAAAAACACAAATAGAATTGTACAAACATTTTTTGCCTTATATACTGGGTTTCCATGTTATGTTTGGACATTTTTAAATAAATCACTGCACCTAACAAACTTGTAAGTCAATATCTTTAATGACGAACTTTAAACAACATTAACTCCCTTAGTCAATATTTCTTTTAGTTTCTTTAAGCAGGCTTCAGGAATAGTTCTCCAGGCTTCTTGAAGGACATTCAAAGCTGTTGGCTGACTTTTGTTCTGTTCTCTGTCAAGATGATCCCACACTGCTTCAGTAATGTAGAGGTCTGGGCTCTGCGGAGGCCAGTCCATAACTGATAGTGATCCATTGTGTTATTTTTCCATATAGGTATATTTTTTATTGATTTACCGGTGTGTTTGGAATCGTTGTATGATTGTACTTTTCAGATGATCTTCCATAGTGGATCAAAATCTCATGTTTTCATAACTCCATCACTTTTTACAAGATCCCCGACCTCCCTCGTACATATAAACAATAATTTGGACCAAAAATGTCAAATTTGGATTCATTATTCCTGACCTGTTGCCACTGATTTTCAGTGTGGGTCTTGTGTAGTTTGGCATAACTCAGCCTTTTTTCTCCCTGTTTTTTCTTCCATAAGAATGATTTCTTGACTGCCGTCCTCACACTGACACCATTTTTGATGAGGCTTCAGTGATCAGTAGCTTGTTCATCTGAAGAGTCAGATGGATCTTTGGGGTCCTGTGTCAGATGGTTGTTGGATTTTTTTCCTGTTTCTTAAGGACAACTTTCAATTACTGCTCTGAAGTATCATTTTAGGACTCCCACTTCTTCTGCTCACCATGACGATATGGGAAAGGTTTCAGATTCTTGGAGTTACCTCTGTTGGTGTAAAAATACCTTTTTTATTCCTTTCAAACTGTGTTGTCTTTGGCATTTTGTGTAAACTGGTTTATCTCAGGACTGGACTGACAATGAGCTAAAAAGCAGTCAATGACCAAAGAAAAACTTTGAGAGACCTACAAAAAGTCTTGAGCACTTTTGCTCAGGATGACTTTAAAAAAATGACAAAAAAGTCTGAAAGCAAAATATTAAAAAAAATCGTGGATGGCTCAAAACTGCACTTTACTACAATTTCTACAATATTTGAATGTGTATTAAATCTGAGAAGTTAAAAACATAAATACTGCGTACTGCTCTATCAAAGTGAAAGGTACTTGCTGTTTCCCAGACTGCCCTGATGGATTCTGGGGGTCAAAGTGCCAGTCTTCTTGTCCTGAGTGTCAGAACAGAGGCTCGTGCAACAAGCAGACCGGTACATGTGAGTGTGAGCCAGGATTCATGGGACAGCTCTGCCAAAACAGTGAGTTTGCATGAAATTTCTGAGATTAAAACAAAAAAAAAATCATTTAATAAACCAAATGTGTAAGCTGTAGCTGACCTTAATGCTGATGATAATATATTTAATGAGGCATACAACTTTTTTTTTTACTTATTCAACCTCAAATTTTAAAAAACAAAAACAAAAAATGATGATGTCACACTTGGATTTTGAAATTACTGTAATCTCCTCGACTTGCTTGAACACTTTAATTATATTTAATTATAGAAAGTTCATGACAGAATCAGTTTTCTGATTAATCACCTGTGTTGTGTAGAGTGTCCTGCTGGGTACCATGGACCAGGCTGTCTAACACCTTGCTCTTGCCACCCTGATGCCAGTTGTGACCCACAGACTGGGAAATGCATTTGCCCTCCTGGAAAAAGAGGCCACGATTGTGCAACATGTGAGAATGTAAACAAATGAGACAAAAATAAGAGAATCTGACAGAGTAGCAGAGAAAATAACTCACCCTTCACTGTAATGTTTGCAGTATGTGATCCTGGTTTCTGGGGACAAGGGTGCACCAGTTCTTGTCAGTGCCACGAACAGTCTCTGGGCTGTGACCCAGTCAGTGGTCAGTGTGCATGTGAGGCCGGCTACACAGGAGACCGATGTGAAAAGAGTAAGTTATTGCCTTAGCTACTAAATCATTTTGTATCATTTTGTATATTTTACTAAATGCTGCCACCTTGGGGCCATTTCAGTTACAGCACCACAGTCAGTATTTTTTTGATTTTATGTTTAACAAGCACAATACAGTTTAAATGTTTTATTTGATCCTGATACTGTATAACTTTAGATTTTACATGTTATATAAATCTCTGTTTAAAATGATAGATGGAGACACATGTGGGGAGTCTTCTGGGGTTTTTTTTTGGATTGGCATTTTTTTTAGTTGGACAGTCAAGAGACTGTGTAATGTGCATGCTCCAATTCACAGAGTGTATGAATGGCACTTATGGTCGGGGCTGTGCCCAGCTGTGCCAGTGTGAGAATGGAGCCCTCTGTGACCATGTGAGCGGAGCCTGTACATGCTCTCCTGGGTATACGGGCACCTTCTGTGAGAAAAGTAAGCCATGTGTTGTCTCTGATGTTATTTCTAATCTTATGTCTTTACATAAATATATATTGTGTTCCTAATATGCCTGTTTTATGTAGCCCCAACCTTGCTACAGCCATAAAAATCTCAAAAATGTTATTAAATCACTTGTACAACTTTTTTTGGTATACTGGCTTTAGAGTGAAAGTTTGATTTAAGGAACTTTTAATTGCATTATTAGACACAAATGTGGCTATAATTGTATCTTTATATGTACTTTAAGCTATTAACAGTGATTTTGGTTCCTTCTCACTTCAAGAATAAACCCTTAGGATCTTTTTTTTTTCTTAAACCTAATTCCAGAAGTAATCCACGTTTTGAGATCCGCCATGTCCTTCTGCCTCCCTCGCTTGCAGCTGCATGTGAACAAAACTTAGTCCATCCCTGAGAAGAAATGAAAGCCTTTGCAATTCCGGTACTCTGGATAACCATGCAACATTATTCACTATTGACTCCAAAATATGTCTGTGGCAGTCCCGTCATAAGCGGATGTCTCATTTTAATAGAATGCCATGTCGATCCTCTTTAGCTAAGCAAAGTAATTTAAATGTTTCCCTGCAAACTTGAACTGATCAAATCATGGATAAACACACTCCTTTGATTTTGTTCTTGTTTTCAACTGATGCCTCCGGTGGACTGTTGTGTTTATGAGATTATGATGCATCTATCCATCCATCTATGCACTACATTGCACGATTCGTCAGAATTTAGTGAACCTTGCACACAATGATCACCTACTGAGTTTTTGCCTAAATCATGCTCAAGGTCAAGTTTTATGGGAACTTTTTAGTTTTCACAAGAATCACTTCTTTAGTGAAACCAGATTTGTGTGTCCCATGTATGACTGTCTGCAAATTCTCTTTATTTTTATAATAGCTGACCAGTCTCAACAAAAAACATACACAAAGCAATACCATGTGATGGGTCACATGGTGAGCTCATGACATCACTGATGTTCTAGATACGCAATTGAAGCCAAAGTGGAGAATATATCACTTTCTCTTTCTTGAGGATTTAATGTTTTTCTTTGCTTTATTTGACATAATATCAGCATATATTAGCTTGAGCAAGAGGAAGTTGCAGTCAGTTATTTTTACCATTAATAAATTATTTTAAAAAGCCCCAAATCACTACCAATATAGTTTGGCCCATCATTTTTTTTATCACAAATGTAAATGTTTTGCAAAATGTAATTCCTGATTCTAGTTTGATGTAAGATTATGGCATTAACACTTTGCGTCTTTAAAACGGTCCACACTGAACGCTCCGCTCCATTCCTGCTGACATTTTTATTTTTCATCACTAGAGGGTGTTGCAGGACATTCTTCAATCTTTTCTCCAACTTCAGTGAAGCGTCCGCCAAATCCCGCGACTCGTCCCGCTGTCCTTATAATATCATGAGCGAACCATTTCAGAATTCCAAGATATAATTTGTATCAGCATCCTGCCATAGCAAACCTTTCACATAACAAATATTCACCTGTATTTGTCCTGAACTACAAGACCTAACGACAGTCTGAGAGTTTTAACGATGTAATAGAGTTGTTTTGACTTGAAGTGGCCTCCTGTTATTACAAAGCAAAAGATTTACTGTGACTGTACTACTAGTTCCAGAAATTCATAGCGCCTCCCTAGTACACAGGGCATTGTAAATCACAGCCATGCCACACCAGAGGAGAGCTTCACATCCCTAGTCATAACAGGTTAATGGCTGCAGTCTGATTGGACGTTGCTGTGGAAATGGAGCTATCACTCTGACTAGATTTTAGTTTCTGAAGGCCCATTCCCCTCAAACAAAGGTGTCCAGTTTCTCAGTGTTCTAATGAGCCTCTTCCTTCAGGAAAAGCCAGGCCTTGGCTTGACAACGTAAAGACCTCTTTACTTGATCGGTTTCAAAGAATTAAAGGGAACAAAATGACTTCTCATTAGAACTTAGATCTTGTTATTCACAAAAGTAGTTGGCTCCACAAGATTCAGATAGCTTGATAAGGCCAAAGGCCTTGTTGTGTTCAGCATTCTTGTGGTACTGAGGTTGATGCTAAGCATTCCCATCAAGTATTATTGGAGGAAAGAGGCCTGACATGCATCCAGCACACAGCTTCTTCAATTAAAGCCGATCATGCCGCGCTTCTGGTCCGCAGCTTTGATGTCTGCATCAAAAAAACAAAAACAAAACAGAGTTCATTTTGTTGCAGTAAAAAAGAACTGTGGTCTGAGGAGCATTGAACATCCGTGTTCTTGTTGAAGAAACCGGGCCGTTTTGTTGTTGGAGCATTGACCTCTTTCAGTGTACGCAGACCCTGAATAGAACCAGGAAGTTCTATTCTGAGTTCTCTCTATCCGCTCTATTTCTGTGGTCTGCTCTCCCTGGCTGTGTGGTCCCTGGACCTGCTTTATGGGCTGACAGCAGTGGCTCTTACACAACCGGGGATCTGGAAATAATCCTTCTGTCTTAAAGAGCTCATTTAGTCTCGAGATGGAGTCTTTCAATGATGGCACACAGTATGTGTGTGAGTTTGTGTGTGATGGTGGACCGAATCCTGTGTTCCTACCTATAAACAAAGACTCAGAGGGAAGACTCTGCATTTACAAACACTAGCAGACACTGGGCTCATATCAAATGACAGATTGCAGCTCTGTGGTTAATATGGAAACCAGTCGCCCCCTACTGGTGTATACAAATACAAAGTTTGTCATTCAAAATTGTGCAACTGCCTAAAGACTTAAAATAAAGTGCGCGCGCTGCTGTAAACTTTGTCCGCTGAAAAGGAGAGTAATTGCTACATCTGTTGATGGGCTTATTGTTCCTCTTATTAAAAGGGAACATGACTCATCTGAGATGCTTTCTGTTTATATTTTAGCAGCAGAGATGTGTTGAGGTGCTCACGATATATCAAAGTAATGGCACTAAGGCATTTTTTCCTGCAGGACAAGCAATGCCAGCTTGTTGCCATGGTGTCAGCAAACGCTATGATAATAATAAACAGCAGACAATAAACCGACGATTTTGCTACCACAGAGTTAATCTACAGCTGCATTAAAATGACAGCATCCTCAGTGGGCTAGCTTTAATAACATCACAGCCTAACCACTACAGAGAGAGTCAAAGACGTCATGCTGTCAGCGTGGGAACACAACGACGGCCATGCCAGAAACTGCTGAGCAGCAAAGATACTTTTTTCCCAATTTGAGGCCTTGAGGCAGAAAAAAAGGAGGAGTGGACACCGTCATCAATTTGAGCGAGAGCAGGAGGGTATGATGCATTAACCGTAGGGGAACACCCTGACTAATGCGGCATTTATAATACATGAAACCACCAAGTTACACATTTTTGCCAATTTGTGGCTTCCTTTGGTCATGTTGCGCTCTGCTTTCCTTATTCACAGAAGAAGTAGTATATAAACGGAATGAAAGAGCTGCTGGCTGCTGAGATAATTTGGACAGACTCTATGCAAACCATTTCTCGCACACTGCTGCAACAGGAAACAGAAGAGGGTACTCGAAGAGAGAAATGTCAGTCAGTCCATGCTTTGGCAGGGAAATAGCAGCGTTCCCATAAATAAAGACCCGTGTGGGTGAAGTTTTTGTTTTGCAGGATACGACTATCATCCGAGTTTGCCTGTGATCTCCACGGTGACAAATTGACCGATCAAAAATATAGGCCGTGAATAAACAGAGTCATTCTTTCCTGCTCTAGTGAAGTCATGCTTACAGATAATATTTACATCCAAGCAGTGGAAAGGCTCATTCATCCCGCAACCTCTGGCTAGGTTCCTCTGGATGGGGAGGCACTGTGTTTACCAAACTCTGTGAGTGTCACTTGACTATACACACACACTCGAGCGATTTCTCTAACTTTCCTTGAGAATGGGAAACAGACCTTAAACTGGCATCGCCTTGCATCTGCAGCAGCACTGTCGTGTGTGTGTATGTGTGTGGGTACAGTAACACCAGGCTTTGTTTTGTCGAGTGTTGGTGGGGCCTGTGGACTCAGCAGGTGCTCTATTTACCGGCTCTTTGTGCCCTCTCTAACCCCCCCCCCCTCCCAGAGGGAACGGCCTCCGAGCCGCCATAAACTTTTGATGTGGCCCAGATCCACCACACATGTGGGACATGAGCTCACTTAACGAACGCAGACGCTTTGCAACAGCCGCAGTGTGGTACTGCAATTTGATATTGGTATTTTCAGTAGGACAGAGAGAGAAAGTAGGAAGAAGGGGAACAGAGTGAGAGTGGGAAAGGAAAAAAAAAGAACTAAATAAAAAAATATTGGCATCTAAACCTTCTCCTCTCCTCTTTTTTCTGAAGCTGCCAGTTCTAACCAGTCGGATGTTTTATCTCGGCCCACAGTGTGCCCGGACGGCTTTTACAGTCTTGACTGTGGCCAGATGTGCGAGTGCAGGAACGGTGCCCGTTGCCACCACATCACAGGAGCCTGCCTGTGCACCGCCGGCTGGGCAGGACCACACTGCATTCTGGGTAATGGAAGCCACATCATTAAAACAGGGTGTGAGGGAGGCCCTCACTGCAGCCCATCACGACATCCTCTCCTTAAACTCAGCTATGAAGTGTTTGTGAACAATTATCTTTATAATGAGACATTGCCAATGACTTTTTTAGGGATGGGTAAGGGTGGAGAAAGGAGGGAGCGCAAGAGTGCCCTCTGGCATACATGGTTTAATTGAAGTCTATTCTGGATAAATGCACCCACATGTATATAGCGATCAACATTAGGAAAGGGAGAGCTCAACTTGGAAGAGACTTTAGCAGCTAACCAGTGTTCTCAGGCTGAAGTTTCTTGAGGATTTCATGCCATTGTTTTAATGAAGCCAGTGAAATACCCACTAAAGTCCTTAGTCTGTCATTCTGCAGTCTTATTCAAGACTTTCCTCTCGCCCACAGCCATTTTGTGGTTCTAACTACCAGAACCAGAGTGAGCAGAAAGCCACGAGCATGACTTAATCATGCACCTCTGTCATTATTGCATTTTCCTCTTTCTTAAACCCCAAATGCCATCTTGGACTTTGATTATTACTGCGTTTACAATATGGGTGCTAAAAACCATAATGTCTCAAATGACCAATTAGCTCTCACGTCTGTTTTCTAGGAATGCAACTTGAATATTATTGAATGTGTGTGTGTGCCTGCATGTGTGTGGCAGAATGCCCAGAGGGTCAGTTTGGAGAGCAATGCAGTCAGACCTGTGAGTGTCAGAACGGAGGCCAGTGTAACCATGTGACTGGGAGATGCAGCTGCACAGCTGGGTGGACCGGAGATAGGTGCCAACTGCGTGAGTGGCTCATCAGTTAAACTGCTAATTACTGAGCATGATGACCGTAATGTCAAAGAAGTCTATTTTTCAAACCACTGTGCTGTGTTGTAGAACTTTTTGGCAGTGTAAATATCAGTCAGCAGACTCTGAAAACCGACGTTAGTCATGTTATCTATCTCGGGAATCTCTTGGCGCAGTTACTGCACTTGCAGAAATGAACTCATGATATAAGAAAGGCTAGAAAAATATAATAGAACGTTTGCAGTCAAAACTCAAATGCTTATACTATGTTGTGTGTATTCAGCCTGTCCTGCAGGACGATATGGAGGGCACTGTTCAAGTCAATGTCTGTGTCAAAATGGAGGGACTTGTAACAGGATCAGTGGCCGGTGCTCCTGCCCACTGGGATGGACTGGAGCAGCTTGTGAACTGGGTGAGTCTGACAGTACTACGGATTAAACTGTGTTTTTTACAACTTTTCAGCTGCCAGTTAATGCAAATATCTAATCAGCCAATCACATGGCAGTAACTCATTCCATTTAAGGATGTAGACATGGTGAAGACCACCTGCTAAAGTTCAAACTGAGCATCAGAATGGAGATGAAAGGTTTAAGCAGCGTTAAACGTGGTTGTGGGTGCCAGATGGGCTGGTTTGAGAATTTCAGAATCTCCTGATCTGCTGGGATTTTCCCACACAACCATCTCTATTGTTTACAGAGAAAGGCAAGAAAAAGAGACAATATCCAATGAGAGGCAGTTGTCTGGGAGAAAATGTCTTGCTGATTTTAAAGGTCAGAGGAGAAGGGCCAGACCACTTCAAGCTGACAGGAAGGCAACATTAACTCAAGTAACCACTCATTATAACCAAGGAAGGCAGGAGAGCATCTCTGAACAAACAACACATCAAACCTTGAAGCAGATGCACTCCAGTAATAATAATGGATTGCATTTATACAGCGCTTTTCGGGGCCCTCAAAGCACTTTACAATTCCACTATTCATTCACTCTCACACACTGGTGGAGGCAAGCTACAGTTGTAGCCACAGCTGCCCTGGAGCAGACTGACAGAAGCAAGGCTGCCAGGTCGCACCATCGGCCCCTCTGGTCATCACCAATAGGGTGTCTTGCCCAAGGACACAACGACCGAGACTGTCCGAGCCAGCTCGAACCGGCAACCTTCCGATTACAAGACGAACTGCCAACTCTTGAGCCACGATCGCCCAGTAGCAGAAGAGCACACCAGGTCTTCTGCTACTGGGCGCCAGGTGTGACAAGCTACAAAACAGTAAACTGAAGTTACAGTTCACTAAGGTTAACCAGAATTAGAAACTGAATATTTGAAAAACTATGATGGGCCTTGATTTCTGCTGCAACATTCAAATAGGACATTGTATCGCCTTGTATCAGCAGTTCAGGCTGGTGTTGTTGGGATACTTTATTGGTCCCTTCGTACCAACTGAGCATTGTTTAAACACCACAGCCTTCAATGCTTTCATTCCCTTTGTGACCAGTTTGTGTACTTTCTGATGTCTTCTTCCACAGCAGGAGAAAGTGCCATATCACAAAACTCCATCATCTCAAACTGGTTTCTTGAACATGACAGTGAGTTCACTGTACTCAAATGACCTCCCCAGTCACTGGATCTCAATCCAACAGAGTACCTTTGGGATGTGGAACGGGACATTGACATCATGGATGTGCAGCTGACAAATCTGCAGCAACTGTGTCATGTCAGTGTGGATCACAATCTCTGAGGAATGTTTCCAGCAACTTATTGAATCTATGTGGTGAAACAGGCAGTTCTGTAGGCAACCGGAAAGGCCAACTCACTGCTCAAAAGGTGTATGTAATAGGGGGATAGTGAATGCACATTGTAGGGAAGCTAAGAGAAACAAAACTTTTTTTCTTGATTAAATATTTTGTCTTTCTGTCCCTGTCTTCATAATTTGGTGCCTTGGAAAAGCCATGTTGTATTTGTGTGATAAATTATTACTTGAATGTAACTTTTCTCTTAACCTTCCTTTCCATCTGTCCCAGAGTGTGAAGAAGGACGTTATGGAAAGAACTGCACCGAGGTCTGCCCCTGTATGAATGGAGGGAGATGCGACAGAGTGACAGGAAAATGTGTGTGTCTCCATGGTTGGACAGGAGACCTCTGCCAGTCAGGTGATTTCCTATACTTACAGCATAGTTGTTTTATCATAATCTAGTACCTGCTGATGCGGGTTTTTTTTTCAAAGACACATAAAATTGTAGCCTGTCTCTCAACATCATGAGAGACAGGCATGCCCCTGTGCTCCATTTGCTAACATTTGGATATCAGCAGCAGAAAGGTTTGTTTACTCCAGGAAAAGAAGCCGATAGCTTATAACATGGTATGTCAAAACAGTTTGTGCAGTTAGCCTTCCAAGCATATAAAAGGTAAACATCTTCTAAAAGTGCATCCTTGGCTGCGATGTTGCATGCTAACCGCAAGCGCTTGTGTTTTTTGTCTGAAGCCTGTTCTAAGGGATTCTTCGGGGAGGGTTGTGAGCAGAGGTGTGACTGTGCCCATAGTTCGAGTTGCCACCATGTGACAGGCCGCTGTGAGTGCGTGCCAGGCTGGAGAGGAGCCAGGTGTGACAAATGTGAGTGCGTACAGGACTGAGGAAATTGCGGCTGAATGAAACTGGCACTAAAGAACATAAGAGTGAAGTGACTGTGTGTGTGATGTGTGTATTGACTGACAGCCTGCCTCCCGGGGTTCTACGGTGCTTCCTGTGCCCAGCGGTGTCAGTGCCAGGCTGGAGTGTCCTGTCACCATGAGACGGGGAGCTGTGGCTGCCCAGCTGGACTCACAGGGGCTGGCTGCGAGAAAAGTAAGAAGGAAAACAAAACCTGTCTGAATGAATTCTAATCATGAGGTGATTAGTGGCTTGCTTGCTCAATTTTTAGATCTTAAATATCCACAGACTTTCACTAATGTCCTTTACCTGTAACAGGTAGTCAGGAGAGTATACCTACATGGCTTACATTTGAGGCCATTTAGCTACCTTGTTGATAAAAAGACTGTCGCCTTGAAACAAACCAATTGTGTGCTTGTGAGAATGTTTCATTATTCAAACCGTACCCTTAAGGAGTGTATATAAGCAGCGTCCCTCCTCAGCCCTTCACCGCGCCTTCTACTCACCCACCCTCCTCCCCTTCCTTACGGCCTCAGCTCCGTTCCTCTCCTCACACACTCCCCAGACATCTGATAAATGTTACACACCGGTTGCCAAGTAAAACAGAAGGCATTGTTTTTGTCTCCTCGGCGGCGGATAAGGGCTTTTGGAAGGCAGACATGCATAATGACAGCACCGTAATTGCCTCTTTAGTCTGGAGTCCTTTCTTATCTGTCCCCCACGCTGCCTGCTGCTGCCTGACTGAGTAGCTTAGTGCTGCGGTCTCACCCGAAAACATGCTCGGTTCACAGATTCATCTTGTTCCCTATGACTGATTGTCTGGGGACTTCATTCATTATTGTGATGAGCACATATGTATGTATGCAGACAGGGTGTGTGAAAGAATGTCCCTCTGTGTTTGCCTGGGTTTGGGCACCAGGGAAAGTTGCTGCGAGTTTTGGTGTCATTAGCAGTCAATACTGAATGTCCCAGTATGTTCGCAGGATAATCTGAGGAAGGAAAGGGAAACGGCATGCGTCTTTGTTCCCACATACTATTGAATGTGTGCATAAAGGCCTTATCTGCTGCTGTATCACGAGCACTATGGATATCTGCACAATGTTTCTTTTCGGGTGTGCAATGCCCATCAGGGATAACAATGAAAAATTAAGACTGCATTTGAGGCTCATTCCTTTTCATTTTTATTTATTTTATTTATATCCAGAAATATGTATCTTCTTTTAACAAAGCTTTAATTAACACACACGTTTTAGGCTATAAATTAACAATAGGATTTTTGAAAGCTTACTAATTAACATGCTTTTAAACTGCACTGCAGCCCCAAACGTCTTTAGATATTACCAATGGTAGGTTCAGGTCAGAAGGCAAATACCCGACACAGCTACCTGTAAGCACCCCAGCACAAAGTTCATTTTAGGTCTTTTTACACTGATTCACAACCTGCTGCGCACTCTTCTTCAGGCAGCACTCATTCCTAAATCAGTATCAGTATTTCCATTGGTAAGAACACAGCCGACTCAACCCAGCTCAATCTCTGTGCTCCATTTGACGCTTGGAGAGCTTCAGACAAACAAAAAATCTGAATATATATTTACACACAAACATATATATATTATAAAGATATTAAATTATAAGCATAATACAATACCACTGTCTTTGATCCAGGCATGAGAGGTTAGTTGTTCAGCTGACCTGTGCATCGAAGATTTATCATTCACCTTTGAACAAAGAAGGTAAATGATCCCAAAAATTGCTTCTTACATTCTTCTGTTGTGCTAATGTGCGTGATGTGCTGCCGGTTTGATCATTTTAGCCTGCCCTGCTGGAGTGTTCGGACAAAACTGCACCAAGCTGTGCCAGTGTTCAGGAGACCAAGAGCAGTGCCATCCGGTGACGGGGAAATGTAGCTGCTTGCCCGGTTATTATGGGCCGCGATGTGGGCTAAGTAAGTATACTGTTAATCTTCTGTTGCAACCACTGGCTAATAAGACGCACCTGCTATTATCCATTTATTTATTTAGTTTTTAATAAAACAGGAAGTCTAATGAAATAACTATTGCTGCGGAGTACATATTTGGCTACACTTTAGATTTGCATGACTCAATGATATGTTTAATTTAAGCTAGTAATAGTTTTGTGTGTCTGGTTTTTCTGTAGGATGTAGAGCGGGGACTTTTGGGCCGAACTGCAAGTCCAGGTGCAGCTGCATCAATGGTGGTCGCTGTGACTTCAGGACTGGTTCCTGCTACTGTCCTCCTGGCTTCATAGGCAGCGACTGCAGCTCAAGTAAGTCAAGAAAGCTTGAATGTCCTTGTCCTCTAATAAAAGTCATATTTGCGAGTCATATTTCTGCCTACTTATACTTATAGCTTGATTAGAGTCACAGTCTTTCTTTTACCCTGTCACCTTCCCCTCACTCCCAACCAGTTGCGGCAGATGGCTGCCCTACCCGAGCCTTGTTCTACTGGGGGGGGGGGGTTTCCTGCTACAAGGGAGTTTTTCCTTCCCACTGTCACCAAGTGACAAACCTTGATTTTCTCTGCATTATTGTAGGGTCTTTATCTTACAATATAAAATGCCTTGAGGTCAATGTTGTTTTGATTCAGTCCTATATAAATAAAATTGAATCTAACTGGATTGATTTAGAGACTTTTTTTGATACAACCATTCTTTATGTTGCGTTACAAAATTCTGGTCGACATCAACTGAAGTAATGCAGATGCCTGTAAAATTAATACATGCATAGTTTTTAATTTGTTCTTTCATATGGATGAAAGCATATCTATTCATGCAGGTTGTCCAAGTGGATACTATGGGAAAGACTGTGCTAAGATGTGCACGTGTGGGGAAGGAGGACAGTGTCACCCAGTAACCGGGAGGTGTATCTGTGGCCCTGGTAGGATGGGATTGTCCTGCGAGCAAGGTAACGTTAAACCGAGGATGTTTATTTGCAGTATATTAGTGCAAAATTATATATTTGCAGAATTTTAGATGCAAAGTGGCAAGAACAGTGCTGCACATCAGAGAATGATATTCAAAGAACTACAAGAGTAGTTTCAAGACTGACTCTAAACAGGATACATACTGGCACATTTAACATTTTGCAGCAGCTTTAAAGTGTCACCTCGCTGTTCAACTTTAAGCAGAACCATATCACACATATCAAACAGGCTTTATATTTAGACATTTTTCTTTTACAATCCTCTCGAGTTTACAGAGAGTCACCACTGAGACTGCCATGCATCATTAGGAACCACTGGCTCTAATGAGTTCTTTAGAAACAGGACACTTAACTAGAAATGAGAAACAACCACTAAAATGAGGGTGTAGTTTTCAACATTTTCCCTGTGTATTTAAGTTACAAATTCTCCATTTCCTCAGTGTAAGCGCTGCGATGATCACAGGGCTTTTATTCCCACTAAACAGAGGCAGAGCTGAGTTTTCTTAATCTCTCCTTTTATCAGCAATTCAGCTGGATTGCAAACAGGGAATTTCCAGCGCTGCCTGCACTAAATGTTCTCGTCTTCAGCCTCCTGCATGTACTTGGACATACCACCTCTTAAGTTCCTCTTGTTGAATGTTTACATAAACCTAAAGTGGCTCATTCTCTGTGTTCCGTGTCGCTGGATTTGGCAAGGAAGCAAATAAATAAACAGGGGAATCAAAGACGGCTTGCTTATTGTTTTCCCAATCTAAATTACCCAGAGAAACATGATTATTCTTTTATATCAGCGCCAAATTAGGCTACTTTGCCATCTCTTTAGAAACTGTTGCTTAAATAAACACGAGCGTGGTTAGTGCAGTCGCGTTTGTGTGTGTGTGTGTGCGCGCGTGTGTGAAAGAGACAAGGGAAAGCGCGAGCTGTGCACTGTGTGTGTTTTATGTTTGGTGCAACCACTAGTGCTTTTGCTGAACAGAAGAGTTCTAGTGTATTATGATGTTTCCTGAAAATTGTTTCTCCAGTGTGTCCCAGGGGGCGCTATGGCATGCAGTGCAGAAACGCTTGCAGCTGTCTGAACGGGGCTTTGTGTGACCCCAGTGATGGGTCCTGCAAGTGCGGCCTCGGCTGGACTGGACCCCGCTGTGAGACAGGTACTCCAGATATTCCACAATAAAAAAAATCCTAAACTCAGCAGAATTTGATTGTGGTCATTTCAAATTAAAAGCCAACAACAAACTTTATATTGCAGTAGTTTCCCCATTATTAGCTACATGATGGACTTCAGTCTGCATTTATGAAGAAGACATTTTCCCCAGTTTTAATGTTTTCAGTGTTTAATGTTTGATGCACACATTTTTTTACTTTTTTACTCCAATAATCATCACTCAGGCTTATATGTCACATTTCTTTCTAGTGTTATCAACCCATTGTGTGTGTCTGTGTGTGTAGCCTGTCCACAGGGAAAATATGGGCTTGATTGTGCACAAGACTGTCCATGCCTCAACAATGGGACCTGCGACCGCTTCACTGGCAGCTGCAGCTGTACTGCAGGATACTACGGCCACTCCTGTCAACACAGTATGCAAACCCTCACTCGAAATAAAGAAAAGAAAACTTGGTTATAAGGTTACTAGAAGTCCCGTTGACATTATGAAATGTAGATCTTTTTCAAACTACCCTGGTCACATAGAAGACTGAATGAATCCAGATAAAACACCTTTTTAACCAACCTAAATCCTCTGTCTTGTGTTCCTCCCAGCGTGCCCATCTGGGTTTTTTGGAGTGAATTGCGCACACACCTGCGTTTGTAAGGTGCTGCAAGCGTGCGATCCTGTGACAGGCAAATGTGCGTGTCCACCGGGCTACCATGGCTCACAGTGCCAAAGACGTAAGTATGTTACATGCAACTACATGGGAGTAAAGGTTAAACAAGTAACAAAGAGGGATATTTGTAATTCAGCATGTCTGCGAAGACTTAAAACACAGCAGTGCTCACAGTCACATGTTTGTGCTCATTGTTAAATGGCCACCTGGATAGCCAGCTGCGACTGTACATGGGGAGATATGAGCATGAACGAATGAGAGACTTCCAGCAAAATGTGAGTGTGTGGTGGCTGGCAGACAGGCTGTTAGGTAGGTGGGCAGGCAGGCTGGTTATTTGATGAGAGACGGGTGTTTCCCTACTGCTTAATGCATTCTTGTTACATCCTCATGCCCTCCTGCAAGCTCGTGGGGCTCTCAGCCCCAGTTTGAGTGCCTTAATGGCCACTTCAGTACCAGCAGGAGATAGGACTGAGCACTGAAGAGCAGCTAGAAGGTAGCCACATGCCTCAGACACCGACCTGGATCGATCAGGGTGTTTGTGTCTATCTGAGAAAATGTTTATGCACAGTTTCTTATAACTAAATGCTGTTGTTAGTACTGTATGTGAATCCATTCATTTCCATTAAATGTATATTTGCATGTGTGCTAAGAACTAAATTTCAATTTCCAAAATGTTTATTAAATGTGTTAATCGTCATCTCGTTCTAAAAGGGATTATGTTAAAAAAAAGGATATTTTTACGTATACACGTGTTATCAACTACTTACAGCAGGTTTCAGTGCACTCCCAGGCTATTCATGTCTAATGAAGCAGTTTCCGTGTAGTTAAAGAAGAACTTGAATGATCATTACTGCATTTTTCAAAGTATGCGTGTGAATGTTTCTGTTTTTTCTTCTCAGGATGTGAGGCTGGCAGCTTTGGACCGAACTGTGAAAGATCATGTGACTGTGCTGGCGAGGCCCCATGTGACCCATCGACAGGACGCTGTCTCTGTCCCCCAGGAAGAACGGGGCACAGATGTGAAAAAAGTAGATATTACTTTTATTAACATGATTCACTTAAATCCAAAATAGATATTAAAAAAAGATCACTTAGGGTGTCTTGCGTCAAGTCTTTCCTTTCTTTGAATTTCCTCATTTCTTTCACTGTGCCTTTTTTTTTTTCTCAGCCTGTGACGAAGACCGTTTTGGCCCTGAGTGCTCCCTGCTGTGTCGCTGTTCTGACAGGGCCCGCTGTGATAGGGTGAATGGACGTTGCCTGTGCCCGCTCACCTGGCTTGACCCTTCATGTAGTGAAGGTAAACACACGAAGAAAATAGATACTTGCACTATGAGACGCATAGTGCAAGTATCTAAAAGACTTGAGCAACCTCTAATTTTTGCATATGTGTGGAAGTAAATGGGAAATAGGTGGAGGAATTTATTGAAGTCTGCAAACATACATGGAAATACAGCATACAAGGCAAAATACAAGTAGTCTTCAGGAATAGTTCTTCAGGCTTCTTGAAGGACATTCAAAGCTCTTCTTTGGATGTCGTCTGCCTTTTGTTCTCTGTCAAGATGATCACGCACTGCTTCAATAATGATGAGGTTCAGGCCCTGGGGAGGCCAATCCATCAATGATTGTGTTGCACTGTGTGCTTTTACTGCATTATAAGTGTGTCTGGGATCATTGTCATATTGAAAAGCCATTGTCAATCAGATCATTTTCAGATGGTATTGAATGGTGGATCAAACTCTGATGTAATCTGATGATCATTACATCACTTTTAAAAGGATTTGGTTTTAGGCCTTCCACTTCTTCGTTTTGTCTTCCTTTTGTCAAGTTTCCTCATTTTTTTTAGGATAGATTGCATAATATATATTGCATGATATATCTCATATCACGCTTTTATCTATGAAACTCATGGGAACCACCTTGGTGGTACAAAAATACTATGCTATGTCTGTCAAACTGTCTATTGCATTTTTTGTAGATTCAGTTAAATAAGAGGGAACAAAGCTGCTAGTAGCAAAGGGCCTGAAAATACAGTTCAAAATTAGTTCTCTGCTAAGTTGTCTGTTATATCGCAAAACAAAAAAAAAGAAAGAAAAAACATTCCTCTAAAATTGATCAGGCACAAGAATTGGAATTAAAAAAGACTGAAAAATTAGCCAATGAGTGAAAATGTTTTTGAAAGACCTTCAGAAAGCCTGGGGAACTATCAAGACTACTTAAAATCACAGTAAAGTACAATATAAAGAAATGAGGTGTGACTCAAGACTTTTGCACAGTATTGTAGACACAGACAACCATGTATCATTACATGAGAGGACTACAGATTATCTGCCTAACCTCTATCATCATTTAACCTTAAAGAGTGTCCTCCCCTTTCAAATTAACAATTCACATTGTGAGCACTGACTTTTTGTTGCCTTTTGGGAGACACCAACCCATAATGTGTCTCTGTAAATCCACTCAAGTCCCCACAACATGACTAATACCTGACCACACACATGCGCACACACTCGCACACACAGAAAACATAGACACCCAGGGTCAAGGGCTGTAAAGCTGAACCAGCTTTAGTGAAATACTGTGTCATGAAGTGTGAGAGGCTGAGCCCCATCACTCTGTGTGTCACCCTGTCTCTCTCAATAGCTGCTCCTGTCTCCTGACAGTTATTTTAATCTGCACCCAGCATGAAGCCAGTCTTGAAGCTGTCTTCATTTTACCTCCTCAAAGCCAAGCGCACGGGGAGACTACGTAGCAGTAACTTCTCCTCCAAAATCCCCAGAACATTTGCTTTTGATTTGCAAATAGTGCTGATGTCTTCTTGCCTCTTTTTTTTTCTTTTCAGCACCGCTCCACCAAACCCCGGGAGTGCTGAACTTCTCTGTGTCCCAACGAAAGAGAAGAACAGGCAGCAAAACCACATAACCCAAGCAGAGGTACAAACATCTGACTGGGTGTTCAAACACAGGACTTGGCTCAGTGAAGCATTACTCAGATCATCTCGGTAAAGGTAATGCTGGTGTTAATATGTTCGCTCAAACTTGTAGTCGGCTGTCAGAAACTGGCACTCAATCACCAAATCCCAAGCTCGGGGGCGATCAACTAGTGGACCTGGCATGTGAGAGGCCTTCAAAGGAGCATGAACTCAAACGTACCCAGTCAATCTAAAATTAAAAGTTCAGAGTTACACAAGCTCCTTAGCAATACGCGCGCACACACACACACACACACACACACACACACACACACCTGAATTACATTTGTTATTGACACGAGATTCTTTTCATCCACTGCCACTTTTTTTATGTGGGTGTCCATAAAAGGCTTAATGTTTAGTGTAAAAGAATGCCAAGCATATATCTATGTAAAAATAAAAATGTATGAAACAGATTTAGAAATACCGGGGCAGCTTGTTTACTTATTTTAAAACACAAAAGATGAACACACCCAGAAAAAGTCAACGCGAGACACAAAAATATGGTCCAAAAGTGAAAAAATAGAATATTTTATGTGCACCAAAGTGGCCTGTTAAATGCTGGAAAGAGTCTCACAGTGGTGCTTGCACTTTTCAGATACATTTTTTGCATTTTAATGTTAACGCTTTTCCCTCTGAAAAGAATGAAGATCAGATAACCAGTTCATTTGTGAAGAAGCTGGCTCTGGGACACAATAATGGCCCAATATTCGTCTCAACTCACTTTAAGGTTAAGTTTGGCTTGACCAAATTTCATTTCCCTGCAATTCAAACACTCAATTTATTAGCGCTGACCACAGGTTTTCCTGGTGCAGTGCTGGTCGCGAGTCATTACATTTAAACTTCTTTCAGATTTGTGTTCGCCAAGTGAGCTGCTGACACAGAGGTGGGCAATTTTACAAAAAAACCCCCAAAAAACAACAACAAAAGAAAATGTTACTGCACTTTTCTCTGGACTTACAGTAGTAGAAACTCATTTCACCCTTTCACTACTGCACTACTTTTACAAGACATTTTATCTCGATTGGTGTTCGTCTGTTTTTATTTTTTGTAAAAAACTGTATTTGTATTATATCTCAGGTCGGTGCCAGTTGTATCACTCGTAACCCTACTGTGCTCATTTCCTGGCATATCAGTGGTGCTACATTGTTTAAAAGAGAAGATACATTTGATTTATCAGCCAGTTAGTATGTTTCATTTTGTCATCTGTGACGGTGCCGTGAACCAAATAAATAACAACAAACACATCTGTGGACATTTCCTTTAACTAACCATCTATTTTTTTTGTAATGTGTGCTATGAACGCAGCGTTGCATGGTATTGATTTTTGTGATCCCTAAGTTGTGTGGGCTGGGGGTTTGGGGGTGGGAGGGCAGTAAGGTATGGGTGGAGGTTTCAGCTGTCATTGAGAGCTATGGGATCATGTGGCTCTTAGTGTGTTTGTGTGTGTCAGTGTGCAAATTTGAGCAAGGCAACTACCAGACATCTCTCATCATCAGCCTGGGCAGGGTCAAGCATTAAGGCCATGCCTGCCTTCCTGATAGTAAACGGTGGGTTACCTGAGCTGAGTGTTAAGGTGTGTGTGTGTGTGTGTGTGTGTGTGTGTGTGTGTGTGTGTGTGTGTGTGTGTGTGTGTGTCAGCATCAGAGAGCAAGTGCACTCTCCCTGAGGCATTTTTCATGTCCACTGGAGCGTTTTCTCTCCCGTTGGCCAACGGCGGCTGTGGTCCGGCACTGGCGGGCAGGTGCCTGGACCATGCATGCACCCTATATCCAGGATGTCCTGGGTTGAGTGATAGGTGAGTGAGCTCAGTACCAGGGGACTCTCCCCCCACCC
Source organism: Mchenga conophoros (assembly GCF_057382185.1). Lineage (NCBI taxonomy): Eukaryota > Metazoa > Chordata > Actinopteri > Cichliformes > Cichlidae > Mchenga > Mchenga conophoros. The sequence continues at coordinate 13,833,053 of NC_140539.1, forward strand.
CACCCTAAACACTCACTCTCCAGTGAGGCTGATGGATGGCGGCGCGCTCCTGCTCGCCCCATGTTGTGACAAGCAGCAGATGTTCTCCAATAATGTTTATCGGCTGGGCCTTCATCTTCAGATGACACACACCTGTTTCCAGTCAAACACGCCCAGAGAGGCCATCCATCCACCGAGCTCTGGGTGGCCGCTGCACCACCGTATCAGCCTCTCCACAGCAGCACGCTGGGCGAGCAGCACCGTAAATGAGGGACTGGCATGGCAAAATATCTAATCTAAATGGCTACAAACAAGAGATGCTTACCACGCTGTTGTGCAGAGGCTTGGCTCTTCTAGGACTGATATTGCATTGATACAGTATGTTTCAGCGTCCTTGTTTTTTTGTTTTGGTTTTCTTTTGCATGATTTGAGATATGAAAAGCTTTTTGAGAGTGCCAGAATTTCAAAGGACACTTTTGTTCCATTGCAAGTAAATGAATAAAGCATGGCCTTTGTGCAGAAAGACTTTATGAGCGAACACAAAATGCCCCGCTGTTGCACGCATGCTGGCTTATCAGGGAGCGAGAAAAAGAGAGGGCTGGAGGAAACTGTCGATGAAATAGTCCGTAAAAGGTAAGATCGCATCACGGGTACTTTTTCGCTGTAATTAAGCATACGCCACTCTTTGCAAGAGAGATTCTATCACTTTGCTGCCATAGCTTCACGTCCCAGAGATAATTTCTGCCCCTCTGCGTTGAACCAGATCTCCCAGAAGGCCACAGTGTTTTGAACTCCAGCTGACAAAGCTGTCTGCTCAGATAAAAGAGTGAAGGGGAAATCATTTCAACACGTCCTGCACCATTTGTTTGGTTGCTGCCTGAAAAAATAAATCTTAAATGTCGGGGATGTAAAAAAGATTTGTATCAAGAAACTCTCCCACACTCTGGGGGCGCGTGGTGTAAAGAGCGTATCTTTGGTTTAGATATGTCGGCTTGTTTGACTACAAGCCTGAAGAAAGGATGACTCTTTTTTTTTTTTTTTTTTTTTTTTTTTGTCTTTCAGCAGAATTTATGTTATCACTTGCTCTAACTAGACACTCACTATATTTGAAGTTTATTTAATTAACTGGGAGAGTTTTTAAACCCAAATTTTGCAGGTAGGTGCACATTGCTACTTCCACCACTGGGGGGAGCTCAGCACAGAAAAGAACTTTGACAGAACTCTAATTCAAGTGAGTGCACATAAATGAATGGATCATGCTGTATGCTAATTAATGTCAGCATATATTGTCAATTTTGTGCTACAAACATTTTATGTTTAAGTGACTCCAGAAGTACCAAAACCAAAATATGCATGCCCAGTCCTTCAACAATGGAGCCGATAGCCTCTAATCTAATCCATGAGCAAGAGAGGAGATGATTTCAATAGCAGGCCTCAAGTGGTTCTGCCACCACGCCTATCCTGATTAGACTCGTCATATTAAAACCATGTGCACGGCTGGGCTGCTTTGTCTCGGTCTGTTCCTCGGGACTCTACTGAGTGTCCATCAATAACACTAATGGCCCGTAGCCTCCAGGGAGAAAAACGAACAGCGTAATGAAACCACAACCTTAAACTCTGCTGCTTTCCAAGAGAGAAGAAGAAGAACAAGTAGTGAGGAATTGGTTTGGTTGTCCTGTACACACATGGGACATAGACAGAGGACGCGCTACCGTAACTGTAAACACAACAGAAAGTTGATGAGGTGGTTTGCGGTGTCTCCCCACTCAAACACACACACAAGCACACACTCAGAAACACACTTTGGCCAGCTGTTAGCTTTAGTGTCCCTCCATACCAGCCCCTCATTCCTCCCTGAAGGATACACTCCCACACCCCTCCGTGTCTCCTTCTCTGCAATGTTTCCCTTGGTGTCTGAGTCAGCATGGGTGCCAAGTCAATCAATGTGAGAGCTGCCAGCTGTGATGGTCTCTCTCTCTCGCTCTCTCTCTCTGAGGGTGTGATGTATGTTCCAGCAAGCGGAGCAGGGCAACTGCACACCACACGGGGCTGACTGCATGGACGGGTGGAAAAGGAAAGGAAAAAAGGGTTGAGGGTGAGGAGCGAAAGAAGGAGGGGAAGATAGGAGGGGGTAAAAAGAGGACGGTGGCTGAACAGGAGCTGTAATGAGGCCTGATGGATTCTGAGGCTGTGCCAGATGCCCCATTAGCTGAGTGGCTCTGAGCCCCACGAAGCACTGCCCACAGAGTGCCCACCAGACTACACACACACTGTAGTGGCACAGCACCTTAAGGGCCTAAACCCTGCGAAACAGAAACACACACACTTCTCACATTTAACTAAAACTGATTGCAGTGACTAATGTACACTCTTCTGTCTCACTTCCTTAGCTGTTTAAACACACACTTACACACACATTCATCCAGGGCCTTGCCAGCCACACACGGATACACACTGAGCCCTTTATGAGAAGGTGTGGGTTAATGACGGCAGCGGCTCGTCCCAGTGTGTTGATTAAGTGTGAGTGGACACATGGGTGACACTGGCATGTTCCAATCAACACTGATCAAACCAGTGCACACGCCAGTGCCAAACACACCCTTGTGTCACTCCGCTGCCCACGAACAATGGAACTATACACTGTGCTGTCCATTCATAATATTTTGGTGCTCTTTCCAGAGCCAGTGCCTTTGGACTTTTGTCTAGGGGAACTTTTTATGTAGGTGATGTAATTACATGGGCAATTTGAATAGCAGCGGGGGCAAGACCTCTGAGGTTCTGGTGGCTTAATGCTGCAGCAAAGTTAGTTGCCAGATGCAGTCAAGGTGTAACTGTTGTTTAGCAGTTTCCTCTATTGCACCTGCAGAAGTGTGCATCATTGCCTTTCTGAACTCATGCAAATTGATTGGAATTATCTCTGAACTTGATGCATATATATTTTTAATTCACTTAGTAAGTCTCTTAGTAACTAATTAGTAAGCCTCTTAAGACATTGCTTTTTTTTATGCGATATCTGCCATTTCAGCAGCATATATAACACCAGGGTGATGTGAAGGGGGCACACAAAAGCTGTTTTAAGAAAGGATACCAGTGACTATGAACAATGTAAAAGAAATGTTTTGTAAGTGTAAGCAGACAGAATTCAAATCCTGCTCTGAAGTTCCCCGTGAGCTCCAGAGAGCTTTATAGTTTTATTCAGGTCATTATTTTGGCTTTGAGGCCAACAACTTGACTGCTTTGGTTGACTTTCACTAACCTTATGGTGGTGGTTTTGGCAGAAGTGAGTAAAAAGCTGTAAATATTCATATTTTCTGACTCAGTCAGTTTTTCAGTTTCCAAATGATTCAAAGTTTCTTTTTTTTTAATTGGATCAGCAGATACAAATGTGTTCTGGTTGCTGACAAACTTCCGTTGTCAGATAAGCTTGAATGAGTCCCCAATAGTGCAGATGGCACAACCCATACTCAAGACCAATATCATGTCACTTCATTATGTTCCTAGCTTGCAAGATCACTACCGCTGACCTCATCAAAGCTGGACGACCCATACTGACCTCATCAATGCAGCGTGACCCACTATGACCTCGTCAAAGTTGGGCACCCCACAGAGCCCAGAGGGCTGACGATGGGCCTTAGAAAAACAACCCATCCATTAGGGTGCCAAGAGCACTGTAAATGTAGAGTGTCAGCGCCAGCCATCTTCACTGTCATGCCCAATTCTCCAACCCCCCACTTGAGCTACTCGCTGGACAATGGGGCCACTAAACCTCCAACCCTCCCAGCCACAATGTCCGCCCACGTTGGCTGGCAGCAAGCAGTGACGGGGGCAGGGGGGTGCCGGATGGGGAGGCCTGCTGCAGGATGGGACTCTTATTGAGTGTTTGAGCGATGAGCCAGGTCATCACATCTACCCACCTCATCCATCATGCCCCACAAACGGACACAAATAGAGAGGACACATTCCTGCCTCCGCTCCCACTACCACATTCAAGCCCTCTCCAGCCTTTTCTCTGCATCTCCGTCACTTTGTGAGCCAAGGCCTCAAAAAAAAATAAAGAGGACCAGAGTTCAGACTCTCCCTCGCTCTTGGAGGCCATGGGAGCGCCAGAAGAAAGCGCCAGGTGGTGTTCTGACTCTTGTCTCTTAGTATAAATTTTGACGTGGGTCAAAATGATGGGCAGCCAGAAGGACTGTATGGAGCGAGGAGGCGCGAGGGAGATGGACGGACAAAGAGCGAGTAAAATTATTTTCTGGAGTAATAAAGAGAGAAACGAAAACATGTCAATCCACATTGTAGTCCTTTATTTCTTAGTTGTTCCTCCCACAGTATTGAATTGAAATGCATAACAGTTACATTGTAGAAAGCATTAAAACAAAGTACCTCAACTTGCTGATTACTTTTTAAAGTCGATTATAAACAAAAACAACGACAAAAAACAAATAAACAAACCAAAAAAAAAAAAGAAAAATCTGGTCCCTCAAAACGGGAAAATAAATGAAATTAATCTGTTATTTATCATAAGTTTGGCACAAGGGATTAACATGAACCGAACATCACACAAGCTTGCAGACAACCGTAGAAAATGTCAGATACAGATCTTATCAGACCAATCATGCGCTTATGAAGAAATTATACCTGGCTTTTTTATTATTAATTCCTTATACTGTTTTTCTTTTTTTTCTTTTCTTTTTTTTCTTTTTTTTTTTTTTTACATTTGAATCAATAAATTGTCATAGAAAAAACCCCTAAGTAATATCTATTCATCAACTGATTTCATTAGTAGAATAAGGAGTGAATTGTATGTTTTAATACTATCCGGCCCTCAAATGTAATCTACAAACCCCATTGAACTGTGGGATTGGCCCGGCTGGGAATCTCCCCCTTGCCCGGGCTAAGAGCAGTGCTATTCAGTAAACAAACTACAGTTTGCCAAGAAATAAATACAATTCTCAAAATACAACAGCAAATAACAACAACAACACCAACAGAAACCAAAATGAAAAACAAAATCGTGATTGTCTAAAAATGAAAGACACACAAGCATGGAGTAGCTAACAACTAGCATTCGGGCTATTTAGTGGTATTGTTGGTGGACTAGGATGGATTCAAGGGCTTTGAAAAAGACTTATGTCCTCGACAGAACAACAGTTAACTTCAGCACTGGATACTTATTTCAGTAAATTAAACAAAACAAAACAAAGCAAAAAAATCGTCGTGTTTTCTTCTCTTCCACTAAACAGACAATCTATTTATATCCTTTCACAGACATCGCAGGTGGGCAGGATGGAGTGCAGTGGACAACAGTTGTCAGACACTTGTGTACAGTGCTATGATTGTGCAGACACACACAGCTGTGAAAGATGCAGATGGGAGACTGGCCTGATTTTAGTTGAGCAATCGCTATCTTATGTTTGTACTTCAGTTCAGTGATATTAAAGCACCGCCAGTGCTATCCTTACATGGAACGATTTTCATCTGAACCGAGGTTGCTCGCCCGACCTTTTAATGTTTTATCATCATGTATTCATGGGAAACACCTGTTGATCTCTCCGGGGGTTCAAAGGGAATTCTCGTTCTGGTTCTTATGCTTTACACACTGTGAAACATGCTAGGCTGAAACCAGCTGTCTTAGACGCCACCAGCGTTACTCTCGGTGTAAAATGTTCTTCTTGCTTTGTATGTGCCGGCCAGAAAATTCAGTCGAGTGACGACAAATCAGCATATCCACTTCCCACAACTTTCAGCTGCCTTTGCTGTGCAAAACATAGAAATTCAGAAGAATAAATACGGCTATTATTACTTTAGCATTATTATTTTCACCACATCCTGGTTGGTGTCAATGTAACAAATCAATTTTAGGGTCTCAGAGGGACATTTTTGCTCTCTATCTGCTGGAGGAATATTTTTTTTGGGGGGGGGGCTTGGGTTGGGATGGATTTTGCATGGGCAGTTGCCGTGTTTTGGGGGTAAGGCGCCTCACTCAGCAGTCGGGTGGGCTGTGGTTCCTGCTCAGCAGTCACTCTGTGGACAATCAGGGATTCCTGCAAAATAGCCCCTGCAGTGGACTGCCAGTGCCATAGGTGGATCAGGGTCGGGTTGAGAGCTGAAAAGGTAGGTGCAAAGAGGTGTCATCATACATGGCTGAGGGATTGGATGGCACTGGATTCAGCGGCAGCCCGTGCCAGACTGTGCCACATGGTGGCTGGGGTGTGGGTAGCTGGGTGAAGAGTGTCCTTTTCAGCCAGGGACAGCATCATGGCATAAGCCTGAAGGAGTAAGGGGTGGATTACAATTTACTATATTATTTACATAAAAAACATTAAGTACACTGCAGATAATCGTGTATATGGATTGTCTGTATCTAAGCGTACGCGCGCGCGCGTGTGTGTGTGTGTGTGTGTGTGTGTGTGTGCGCGCGCGCGCATCTTTATCTACCTGAGACTTTGATTTCCTAAAGAGCGGCTGTTTGACTGCCTCAGTCAGAGATGGGGAACCAAATGAGCCGTCCTCCTCATCCCCATCCCCATCTCCGTCACTCAGTTCGCTCTCGTCCAGCTTGCGCATTTCAGTAAAGCGATGGATGTGATCCAAGGCTGAGTAGCTGCTCTGCTCCTCCTCGTCTTTATACCTGAAAGTCATGGCAAACATCAGTTAAAAGCTGCCAGGATACTTTTGACTTCAAAGCATCGTATTTAAAGTGATGCATTTTGTTTTGGAGCTGCAACCTTGTGTCAAATTACCTCCTTGGAGAAGTTTTACAGCTGAGATTCAAGTCATTTGGCTCACTCAAGTCCATTTCGTCTTGTATGATGGGATCATCGAGGTCGCTTTGGAGCACCTTGCTTTCTGATTTTTCAGGGGTGTTGCTAGGCTCCTCCCCTTCTTCTTCATCCGCACCTAACTCTTCCGCTTCCTCATCTTCCAGGTCATGTGACCTATGGCTGGCCATCAGTGGCTTTTCTTCTTCAAATGGACCGCCATTTAGCCTGCAGATCAGGAACATTAGTTCATGAGGCTTGTTCAATGCAGTAGGCATTTAAGGTTGAAGAAATGAAACATCCACCCTGTTGGCTGAATTATGTTATTCATATACTCATTCTGTTTTTGAGAAAATATGCAGTGTGATTAAGGAATTCTTCCAGTGTTTGTAGATGAACTGATGTGATGCAGAACAGGGCAGCTGGAATTGAGCAGAGCCGGAATCCCATTTGTCATCAAGGCTTTGAGGCCCCTTTGGGCACAGCAGCACTGGGTTGATCATTGCAGCACTTAAATGGAGTGCTCTGCCTCTCTCCTTGTTTATTTTCCCTACTATCTCGTATTCATCTAATAGGCAAAATATTTAGCTGACAGCCCCATTTGGTGGGAGAGTTATGAGAGCGCTGCCAACCAGCCCATTCCTCTATCCCTGTGGAGAGGGAAAAGGCCAGCTATCCAAACTGCCTGAGTCTTAATCTGTCCCTCTGTTTCAGTGCCACAGGAAACCGCCATTTGGTAAATCATCTGGAACCACATTAAGACTGATTCACTAATTACACTCTGGGACATCTTTCGTCAGCTCCCAAATATGCCATTTCTTGCACAAAGGATTCAGAGAAGGGGACTGAAAATTGAACGGGGGAGAAGGAGATTCATAGGAAACACAACACATCAAGCACAACACCACATAATTATAGAATGCTTATAAACAGCATAGCCGCACTGGATTTAAAAGGGATACGTTTGAGAGGGGGAGAGAGGTAATTACACCGTATTCGATTTTAGCACAAAAAGGATTTGCGTCGTTTTGTCTCAGATTTCAGGAACTGATAATGTTGTACCGTCAGCAGTGTTCTCGTCAGAGTGGAGAGTTCAGGTGGTATTCAGGGCTGCAAGGAAGAACTAGCTCCAAAAGAGGGAGTGAGAACTCTGTGATTAAGAAAACAGATTCGCTAATTACGCTTTCAAACGTGGTAATTTGCTGGGGATAAAGTATCTATCAGAAGCAGTCAGCAGTGCAGCACTTTAAAAGGAAACACAAGCCGACCCTTTGACCCCACCCCCTCTACCCTCTTCCTGTAGGCAGACATGTTGGTTCCAGATGTGGTCCTCTAACTGCTGCACTACCCCTCCTGCCTCCCGTCCCTCTGACACTCTACCGCTCGGCCCTGCTCTCACAGGCCTTCTGCTCAATCACGAGCTAGTCTGCGAGATCTCTATCGGGCCTCCAGTGATCAAACCAACATGGGGCGCGTGAAAACAAACTCAGGGACCAGAGTAGACCTCGCAACTGTTATCCGATCTGATCACAGCTACAAGAATTTGTTTGCATAAAGCCCAGATGAAGTTGCATGTATATTGATATCTTTTCCTACATGTGGTCAAGAGGCAATTGATTTAAAGAGCTTGCTCACTTTTCCAAATCTTAAATGTCATCGCAGATAAGAGTTCTTTACTCCAGACCCCCCAAAATGATGCGATTGTTATTAACAAAGCCTGGCTGGAAGGTATGAAATTGGATGTCTAAAAATGGTGGATAGTGGTCGACACATTATTGTATATATATTTTGTGTGTGTGTGTAAATCCCACACAGTTAATACATATTCAATCTAATGTAGATTTACCAGTATCTTTTCAAAAGATCACCCTTCATCTGTTTTTTCCCTATCTTTTAATTATTTATTTTTGAATCAGCTCGGGCCCTCCAGGCCAAGAAACAACCATCTCCTTGTAGAAGTAGAAATAGGAGGAAAGACGGGCACGTATCACCACATAAAGCTGCTCTCACCCTTCCTCTGAGGGGTCCGGTGATGTCTGGTTCTGGCTTGTGTTGCTGATAAAATTTCTTATTTCGTTGAAATAAGAGTCCTCTTTGTCATCCAGTATGGCGCTGCTGCTGTCCAGTTCAGACTGTGGGGACGACATTGCAGTTCCTATAGAAAGAAAATACATTCCAGTCATCATGTGTTTGAACTTGATGCCCCCAAACTGTTTTAAGGATGAAAGTATGCCGTAAAAGACATGTTTTGTTTGTCAGTCTGTCAGTGTGACATCTGTATCTGTATCTACATTACATCACTGAGGAAAATATGAATCGTGCTTTAGAAGGATGGGGGTTTGATCCCTGGCTGTATCCATGGGCAAGTTACTGAACCCCAAGTCGCACTTTGTATAGAAAAAGAAAGTGCTTGTATGAATGGATATGGATTCTTCACTCTATTTGTCATTTTTTGAGACCTTAAGACAGTTTAAAATAAATTTATGTGACATCTGAGTATACTTGGCCCCACTGAATGCTAGTAATGATACAAAAGCCGAAAGCTTAAGACGCTATGGTTTTATTATATAAACTGTGGAGAAAGAATTTTTCTACAAAGTATTATTAGTCCATAGTGTTTGTGTTTTGTGTTGAGTGGGGGGAATATATTATTTAATGCCGAAAAAAGGAAAGCTTGACAGATAATTGATTTGCATTTGATGGATTGCTCATTGTGTCTGATTAAGTGGCGACCTCCTCTTAGGCCCGCTGCCGTCGGCTCCTGGCCAGGTGTCACTGCTCGTTCTGCTGATTCAGAGTCAGAGTGATGCAACCTCTCAACCCATAAGCTGTGAGCTGTGCTGCTGATGAAAGCAGCTCATTCAAAAATATTTTGTGCTGTTGTTGCAGAGGTCGATGACAGATTTATATAATTTAATTTCTCAGCCTCTGAGATTCTCTCGATCAGGAGTATATTTTGTTTTATGCTATGCAGTGGAATGATTGATGAATCTAAGGAGTCAGCAAATGCTGCTCTCATTTTCTCTGATAATACGGAAAGAAAAAAAAAGAAAAAGTAGCTTGATTATTGTATCTTATTACAATATATATATATATATATATATATATATATATATATATATATGTATATATATATATATATATATATATATATATATATATATGTCCACGGTCTACAAAACTTGCTACACACCTGACAGATTGCCGTTCTCGTGCTTTTTGAGGTGGCGATCCAGGTTTGTCTGCTGACCGAAGCAGCGGTCGCACAGGTGGCACTTAAACGGCTTCTCCTTGTTGTGGATGTTGCGAATGTGACGCTGTAGGTTGGAGGAGATGCTGAAGGAGCGGTCACAGTACTTACACCTGCAGAAAGAAAGTAAATGCCTTTCGTTTAGCTCAGTAATTAAATGAAGAAAACATCAAAACGCACATGCCGCTGGTCATAAATACAACTGTACTGCATAATGAATCAGGAACCTGCGGTTTGTTATGTGGGGAAACATAATGGGATACATAATGTAGGACACCACACACACACACACACACACACACACACACACACACACACACACACACACACACACACACACACACATGCTCATACAGACAGTCCCAGCAGTCCCACAGTCCCAGACATGATGGAGGAGCTTGTTTAAGGTGAAACAGCTCTGCCTCTTATCTCCAGCCAGCGCAATAAAATTGCATTCTTCTCTCACAAAATAAGCACGCAACAGATTTGGTTTGAGCCCTGCAAAAATTAGGAGCTCCTGCCAAGTTTCTTCATGCAAAATTATACGAGAAGATTACATCTTTTCTTCTTGTGGAATTAGCTCGCTCGATTGGCTGTCCCTCAGGAACCCTCCCCCCCGGTTATCTCCACAAAAAATTACAATAAAAGGCGGTGATCTTTAATGGCATGCCAGCATGTAGAGTGCAGGCTATCAGGCTGGGGCAGTAGAGGCCTGCATCTGTCTTTCTCTCTCCCCTGTGGTCAGCAGGCCCCTTCCGAACTTTGGGCCAAAATTCCTCTACCTTAGTAACTACAAAGCCAAGCACCGAGGCATCCAAATGTAGTAAGTCTTCAGAATTAATTTTTGCATGGGTACTGGACCACTGTTGTATTGTAACTAGTACTTCAGATGCACCTGGAAAAATCTGCTGGGCTGATAGGAGCAGAAAGGGGAGCCTTTAAACAAAGCTTCCAAAATGGAAAAAAAATAATCACTAAGAGCTAAAATTACTATTTTTTTAACCACGATTTCTGGAATAAGATGGGAATAACTGTTTAGATGGGATGTAAGCCTCTATTTGGAGTAGCCAAAGTTGTTGTAGATCACTCTGTGACCACAGCTGCCGGGTGTGGACATCTGCCTGTGCTCCTCAACAACCCAAATCCCCCCAAACCTCCCCTTTCACCCAGGCGATGGACGCCATTTTTCATCAGGCAAATTGTTTAGCAGTAGTATAATTATTCCAGGCCTTTAATGGCATAAGAAAATACACATAAACTCTGTTCTAACTGTAGACAAGAAATCCCTGGGAAAACATCCACATGCTGTTAACAAACGAGTTGTGCTGTCTGTATGTGTGGCTCAGAGTACACTGTGTGAAAGTGTGTGCCCTGCTTTCACTCATATGTGTGAGGGGAGAAAAGCAGCTCTTTTTCATGGGGTGTTAATCGGCTATGGTGCAAATCGGATTTTTGACTGGACAATTATGTGCCTGGAGACTTTTAGAGCTAAGTAAGGATAGGTTGAGGGATACAATCGCAAAGTAAAAAAACACGAGGAGCCCGTAAAAAATGCTCTTACCTATACGGTTGCTCTCCTGTGTGAGTCCTCAGGTGGCGTGTCAGGTTGGCAGAGCGAGGGAATATTTTTCCACAGTATCTATAAAGGAGTACATAACATTTTGCAATTTTTAAGTGCTTCCAAAAAAAGAACAGGAATTCTTACTGCAATGTGTTCTCACTAAAACACAACCATATAAAAACAAAAAACTACCCACAAAACGCACACCAGTCTCAGACAAGATTTACAAGAAAATATTCTGAGAAAGGAAAAAGAAAGAAAAACTGCAGAGACTACTAAAAACTATTAAAAAAATAATTTATGACTGACTTAAAAGTGAAAAATACAAGCCAAACTAGGGGCTTTAGTTACCTGCATGTGTAGCGCTCCTTTCCCTTGCGCAGTAGCGTGTCGGGAAGCGCCGAGGGCGGAGCTCTGAAGTCAAACATGGAGGGAACCGAGCGCAGCAGGTCACCAGGCTCTGGCTTCAAGGAGCCAAACGTTTCCAGCTTCTCTGCCATGTTCTCGATTGCAGTCATCTGAAGAGATAGGAAAAAGGAAGGACAGAGTGAGGGGCCATGTCAGCTAAGAAGAAATGAAATCTGACTTTTCATAAACAAGATTTTGAGACAACACATTCAGCGTGTTTTGGTTTCTGATTGCCAGATGCAATAAAAATGCAAAAACTGACAATACCTAAGAAGCACAGAAATCCCACATTCTTTACATTAAGCACATAAGCCAAAGAGTTATGGATTTTTCTTAATAGAGAACCTACTTTCTATATAGATTCGCTCACATCGTTTGAGTAATGAGTCTTGTTTACAGGCAAAAAACAGTTGAAAAGTCAAACAAGTGCCGAAGGAGAATTCTCATTATGACGCTCATGAATAATTGATACATCACAAGGTCAAATTCCTGTATGTGCATGACAAGAACACTGGAAACTGATTCATAACTTTGCCGAAAAATGAAAACCAGTTCGCTTCCATTCATGGTTAGTGGCGAGCAGGTGTGCAGCTGTGAATGTTAAATTAAGCCATTGCTTGTTCTGTTCCAAACATGCATGTACAGTAGGCAGATAAACACACACGCACACGCACATAGGAGGACTGCAGCCAATCTGCTAATGAAGCTGAACCTTTACTTTCATCGGATACTCTCCGGGGAGATATCCGTGTGTGTATGTGCGCTCATGTATGTATATGAATGAGAAACTATGAGCTGCATGGTGGTCGTAGTTGATTAACTACCTTCAGTGTGTGTAAAAAACGGAAAATATATTTGTGTGAGAGAGTGAGGAATGTTCCTGTAATGTATTTGTGTGTGTGCAAAATGTGTGTGCTTACAGGCATGTCCGTTGCATGTGATTGCACATGCTTAGTGTGTATCTGTCTGTGTGTGCGTGTTTGTGTGTGTGTGTGGCAGAGGAGTGATTCATGTCCACTGCCGGGCTGTAAACCATTCTGTGCACAATGCGGGCAGACAGCACATTCGTCAATATGAAAGATGTTGACATTACTGATCAAGGGCCAGACACGGGTAATAATGATATCGCTGTGCTGAGAGGGGCGGGATGGGGGAGGAGCGGGGGGCTGGAGGGGGAGTGAAGGGAGAACTAGAGGGAGGAGGAGAGGGAGGGGCAGGGGTCTCAGTAGGCCGCAGGGCTTGACAGGCCATCTCACACACACACACACACACACACACACACACACGCACACACACACGCACACGCACACACACAAACACGCACACACACACACACCCTTACAAAGTTTTCTTTTTTTTAGCAGACTCACACATTTGCATTATTTTGCCTGTATTGAATTTTCAGCCTGTTTCTCTTTCTTATTTCAATAAGGCAACAAATCAATGGTGATTCGGGTCCTCCACCAGAGCCCTGCTCCGACTTTGACATTCCATCTCCTGCTTTCACCCCCTGTCACTCTCAGGCTTCACGCCAAGATCGAGGAGACTGAGGGAAAAGAAACAGAGCACGAGAATTGGAGAAGAAGCATGATGAAGGACTAGATGATAGAGGAGGGGGGGTGGGGAGGGGGAATGGAAGAAAGAGAGACAAAGAGGGAGGAAAAAAAGCGTGCAAACAAGAAAGTAAGAAAAGGCAAAACAGAGTCCGGAGAGAGAAGGACTGATGGCTGATGGATGGCGGTGGAGTCGGGTGTTGGGTGTGGCTGATTAGGAGTGACGGCCGAGTGTAAAGTTCCTGCCGCAGCCGTCGGCGTTCCCACTGAGGGAGGATGTGGAGTGTCAGGTCTGTTTGATTATGAATATGCCAGTGCTACACGCCATGAATCAAAGGCAAAAGAGAGACCAAGTGGGAGAGAAGAGAGAAAGAGAAGGCGAGGAAGTGAGAAAAGAAGGGGGGGACGGGCTGAAAGATAGGCAAGAGGGAGGTGAAATGCTTTCATATTTCTTTTGAATGTATTTCATTGGGCTCTTTTCAGAAACTGGAATGAATGCTCAGTTTGTCTGCACTGCTCAATGAGAAGCCATAACTCCTGGGAACATTAGGGCCCCTAAAGCTGTCGGCAGTATCGAACCTGTTCGATAAGACATTTTTAGAGCTGAAAGCTACTCCATCTTGGCTCCATCTACTGGGGAATTCTGATCCCACCTCAGTCTACTCATGCGGCTGCTCTCTGTTAAGACTCGTCTCTTTTTATATGAAAAAATATACATGGCGGGGTATATTTTCTTTGCATACTGACTACTTGACATGATAAAAAAAAAACTCATCACAACTGTTCTTTAAATCCGTTGCTGCAATTTAAAAAAATTTTCACTAAATGCTCCAAAAAGGAGATTTTCCTTGCCAAATAACTTGTGTGCGGGGACACGGCAAATGACTCACACGTCCAGTCCAATAGACAAGTGACCATCAGTCAGCTCCATGTTACACTTCAAACACTGAAATGATTTTATGGATGTCGAATCAGGCTCACTTGGAAATATTGCGTGCGAAATGTTCGACATTTTGATCTACCCGCATGTACATTCAACCACACACACACACATACAGACACACACCCCTACTAAAACCCCCCGATCCCTCCCTCTGGGCAGTGTGTATGCATCTGTAAACTTGCTTGTTTCTGTAGCACCACTCTGGGACCAGCAGTTGATTGGCTATCTTCAGATGTCAGTGATGCTGTTAGGGCCCTAATTAGCGAGATGCATTCTCATTTGTTGATCTTTATCGGGAACCAGATGTTTAGAGGGAGGAACTAACCTCCCGCTCCCCCCGCCAGTGTCCCAAAGAGACTGTTACCCTCTTGGTGATGTAAAGCAGCACCCCTAAAGACCACTCACCACCCCACGTTCCACTCATCCCCCCTCCCCCCATGCCCATTTGCAAGAGGTCTGCTTCATTCTCCAAATAAGCAAACATATATTCAGGGCTGGTGCATGGAAAGGGTGTAGCTCAGTTGGAAATCCCCACTGAAACACTTTCATGTTAGAAGTAAAGATACATCAAGATCGAAAGATGTAAACAAATCAAAAAGGCTTGGATACACATACCATAGTATGTTAAACATTATAAACACTGATATGAAATTTCTTTTTATTGTCTCTGAGCAGTCGAGTCAGTGTGTGAGTGTGACAGGCCAAAGCCATGCGAATGCTGGGTGATGTCAGTTGGAAACTGTTTCGCAGCTCGTGCATTAATTGTGGGATAGGGTTTGTTTGCTTGACGTACGGACACATGGCAAAACTGTATCTTTGAGAGGAACTTACCCAAGTTCTCTGATCTGGCAAATGAAACTGAGGGGCGGAAGAGAAGGAAAAGAGAAAGCAGTCAGAACCAGAAAGTGGCGCATGAATCAACAGCTTTTGATTGGACACACATGGGTACAGAAGGGATGATGGGCCTTGGTGCAATTAACTTTGAATGAGCAATGAGCTGCCTATCTACGGAGTTATGGCGCTGGAATTATATGAGGCTCTTATAGTTTCCAACACTTCCTGGTGTTCAATAAGCTCATTATAGAAGGCTACAAATTCAATTCCAGTATGTAATCTAAGCCAGTATTGGCTAGCAGTAAAATTTCCTGCCAGGAAATAAAAAGCTGAATCACTAAAGGTTGAAAGAACTTCCAGCCCCCTCAGCTTTGCAAGCTCTCTTTTAATATATTGCTCAAGAGTGACTCAGGTGACTGAAAACAAACCTCCTCAAAAGTACGCGGAACAGCCCATCGCCTGGTCTGGCTGAGACCTACCCTGGTCTGGTATTTGCGGGAATGATTTGTGTGTCCAGACATCATAAAGTCATAAAGATGGCCTAAGCACTCAGTTAGTGTTTCTACTGATAGGACACCTCATTAAGGCATGTGGGACGGCCATGTGGCTGCTGCAGGCTGGACCCATGCAGCAGTCTGGACAGGGGACATAAATCAGACAAATGAAACAGCCTGTAAAAACCAGGCCTGAAACAGCCAGAAAAGAGAGAAAAAAAATCATGTGCCTGAGAAAGTGGTGTTTTCACTTTCCAGCAGACCGTTCTCACCCGCGGGGGAAGATTGAACAAATGAACGTCAATGCAACATGTCATCGACATGCATACACACAGACCCGTGTGCACGCATGGACACATACCCGTTAAATGGAGCCTCACGCTGGAAATACTGGCACAGAAAACCCAGGGGCAGAAACCGTTGCTTTAAGAGCATATCATTTTTTTTATATTGTAATCAAAGACATATTATAGGAAGATGTGTCACAAAGTGGCCTTTCTTTCCGAAACACATCTGTTTCGGGGAGCCAGCAGCGGGCTTAACAGGCAGTAGCTTGGGTAAAACTAGAGTCACATGCTAATCCTCATTAATCCAGTCTGGTCAGTCTGTGATAACCATTAAGGATAAAAGCTCTTTGTAGAAAGAATCATAATATGCACTGGTTGGTTAAATTACATGTTGCTGTCACTGCTGTGTACATAGGAGGCCAAGAGTGGACTTGTAAGCTTGAATTGTGCCATTGTTTGATGGCAAGACCCATGACAGCTGTGATGAAACTCGTACCCTTATAAATTAGGGCAGTATAGGCATCTAAATCATCAACTTAAATAACTAAAAGAGTAAAGAGCTGCTGAACTCGTAAGAATGCAATATTTAATCCTTTATGTTGTACCCGGTATGCATCCTTTCCCAAATTTCCCCAATTCCTATGAAAGCCATAGTTTAAACCTACCTGTGGATGGAAAAGGAAGCCCGGAGCGGGTCGCATGTACTTGTCTTTCAGAGTCTCAAACGGATCGCTCATTCTCCTCTTCTCAACCCTGCTAATAGTAGATTTCTATTAGCTCTTAGTGGTTATCAGTGAGATTATATTCAGTTTTACAAAATAACTGACAAACTTTGCAAATCTGTATGCACATTTGCAGCATATAGAAGTAATTACATTTTTTAAATACTGTTATTTAACCAAATAAAGGCTTAGAGAGTTACTGGTAATAACAATACCTATAGATGGGGTCCATGAAGAAAGGGGTGGGCCTAGCATGTTGTAAGGAAGTGTCTGCTTTTGGGATCTCCACCACTCCTTTCTCCTCTTCGTAATTTGGATTCTTTTTCGTCTCCTCCTCTCTTGGATTACGCCCACGGCCCCTGGCCCCAAGGCTCAAATCTAGTGGCTGATCCTGACCCATAGATTGGGCCATTTCTGGTTTGGAAGATGCAAAGGATGCTAACTTTTCCTCCTTTCGCTTGGTGGTGAGGTCAAATGGGGACTCGGATGAAGACTTCCCTTGGGCCTTCTTGCAGTCATCTGCAGGTGATTGTGGCTCCCCCTTCAGGCCTGCAGTTCTGAGGTCTCTGTCTGGGAAGGGGTAAACCGGAGGGGAGAACGCTGGGAAGAAAGGCAGTGGAAACATAGAAGGATAGGGAAGAGACCCAACCTTCTTGTCCTGTAGGCCAGCTAGCCCAGTGGAGCCAAAATACTTCTCGGCAATTGAGGCAATGGCCTTAATAGAGTCATTCACAGCTCCTGTTACAGCTGTGTGTTCGTCCAGCGGGGACGGGATGAGGGAAGGGCCTGGAAAGTCTTTAGCAGCGCTGCTGCCCATCAGGCCGGGGCTTTGAGGGCCTCCTTCACTGGCCTTCCTCTTTGGACCTTTTCCGTTTTCTCGAGCAGCCCCCCTCTCCCTCTCACTGTCCATGTCGCTTTCGAGCTCGGAGCCTGACGTGCTCTCTAGATCACTTCCACTGGGTGTGCTGACATCATCCAGGTCGCTGCTTTCAGACTGGTCACTCTGCTTGTTCTTTTGCTTGGTATAGGATGAGCCCTGGCTGTCTGACACTGGCATTTGACTTCCAGGTGAACCGCCGTCTTTGCGGAGAGCTTTGAGAAGTTCTTGAGACTCCTGAGCACCAGGGCTTGGAGGCAGCAAAGGACTCTTGCTCAGCTCTACTCCAGGTCCAGCAACAGGTGCGTGGGATGGCTGTCTGACAGGAGAAGTTGTGGCAGGAATGAGTGGCGGCCGGTGATAAAGTCCAGAGGGGAACAGGCCAGGGAAGCTGAAAGGAAATGCTGGGGCAGCAGGGAACGTAAGTCCGCTGTGATGTCGGCTAGCCCCAAAATAATCAGCAAGTCCTGCACTGCTGTGACCCATTGCAAGAGCTGATTTGTCCAAGCCGGGGGCCCCAGGGAGTGGCATACCCTGGGCAAACAGCCCTCCTGCTGTGAAGTGGTTCTTCCCTTCACAGAAGCGCCGGTGCTTGTTGAGGGAAGAGGTGGTGCTGAACATTTGCCCACAGTCCTTACATTTGATCTGTGTGCGGCAGTCAGCGTGCATGCGTTTGTGGCGGCAAAGGTTAGAGAACTGGGTGTAGGACTTGTGGCAGACTTCACCTGTAGGGAAACAGAGACAAGCATAGATTGCATCAGCCTCTGACATGAACTGAACCCCCACCCCTCCACCCCTCCCAACTCCTCATGCACATACACACCAAAATTACATAATTTAATATGACATTTCTATGCTTCAGGCCGGCTGAAGCAAAGGCAGAGGAAATGCAGCATGAGTGATACACTTGTGTTCCCATCAATACTCTGACAATGTTCCAGCAGAACAGAAAAGAAGAGGTGTGTCCAGATCCTGGAATTGTCAGAGAATCTATTTGGTTGATGGTGTGAGTCACTCGCTGCCACTCATCAGCTGCACATCAAACCAAATTCCCAGGCATCTCCAGCCCCATTGTCCTTCCAGGGACGCTCCCAGGGAGTCCATAAACAATCACACAGAGACACACATGTGTACATGCAGTCACATTCACAAAATATCCACACACACCGCAACGAAATTGTAATCACACACACAGACACACACAGGCATAAAGCTACACACACACACAAACGCACACACATTCTCAGCCTCATTCAGTACAATGGCTCTATTTTAAGTTTGAGAAGGAAGTGGAGTTGAATGAATCCTATCCTGCAGTCCGGTTCCCAGGGACAGGTCTCACGTCCTCTGCTGCTTCCCCCCCACCCCCCCACCCCCCCCTCTCTCTGGGCCTCTCTAGTCACCCCCTCAGCCCCCTCACCTTGTCCCCATAGTTGGCTCTGTCATCCTGCGCTTACTGACCTTCCCACAGTCAACAGCCACACTCTCTATGCCTGCCTGTCAGTCAGTCTGTCTCCGGAGACGTACAATGACAACACCCAACAAAAAATCCACCATCTGATGGTATCTGTTGGTCAGTATTAATCTGTCAGCTATTTCTATTGTAAATGGATGATTTAATAGTGGGAATAGTAACCCATCATATGCTATTTTGGTTGTGCTTTTCAGTTTTGTGTCTCTGAACTTCTGTCATGCAGAAGATGTCCCTCTTTGTCACACCCCTCCCACACTATGGATTTTGTGGATTGCAGCTTGTGTTCACCCTACACTTTTAGGAAAGCAGTAAGAAGGATTTCTGGATGATTGATTTAGCTCATATTGTTATTAGATCTTCTAAACGAGGATAAGGAAGTGGTTAGGCTCACACTGTGGTTTCACTTCTGCATACTTTGGATGCTTTCCAGCCTCAAGGTGCACAAGAGGCAATTCAAGGAGATGGAGAGGGAGAACAGGAAAAAAAAGCATTTTGGAAGCACATTTGAATAAACATCCCAGAGGAACTCCAAATGGGAAAGTTCAAGCCAGGAGTGAATGTAATCCTATATTTTAAAAAAAGAAAAAAAAAAAGGTGAATTTTCAGGAACCAGAAAAATAAATTAAAATAAGGGTATTTGTGGCTAAGCTTTTTTGGACACAGCCAGGCTAATGAAGAAGAAGAAGAAGAAGCAGCAGCAGAGGAAGGAGAAGGAGAAGAAAAAAAATTCCCTGAGCCCAGACCTTTCAGTCAATTTAACCAATGAAGCTGACGTCTAGCACTGTGACATGAAACAGCAGTTTCTCAGTTTCTCTAAGCGTTACCTAATCATCACCATGGGTGTGTTAGGCCATTTTAAACTGTTTAAAAGAACACTAAAGAATTTGTATTTTAAATTTGCTTGAAATTTTAAATTTTAGCCAAAAAAAGAAGGAACAAGAGCTATTAATGATCTCTCCTTGTGACTATATTTTTTTAAATACAAGTACGCCCACATAGCCTGAGCAGACTGGAAGAAAAAAAGCCCTTTGACTCAGTTTAGTTCTTGTGACATTTACATCCTGAGAACATACGCATCACACTCACACTGTGGGGCAGGATTCACCACATGTGCGTATTCTTCAGCGCTTAATAAACTGAAAAACAAAATATTATAAACATGCTCCTGTGAAAAGTGCAGCAGATAAATAATGTTCACTTGAGTGTGGGAATTAACAACCCAGCACCTCTGGGTGCTTCCCGTTCATACAAAAGCTTGTATGCACGCATCCTTGACACACTGCGTGCACTAAATCACGAATACTAGTATGCACACACAAGCACATGCATACAGACCCTACAAGAGCACTCACACAAAAAGGCACTTCGCATATGATTTTTCCCAGGCAGCCATCATGTTGGAGGCTGCTTTGTCTCTCTCTCTTTTTTTAGACAGCTATTAGTTGTTTTTAAACCTGCATAGTTTCTGCTGATTATAGCAAATGGACTCCAATTCAGAGGAAGCGCAGGGAAGAGGGGCTGTACATGTGGTTGCTATTTGTGAGGAATGGTGCGTGTTCTGGAGGCAAAAGACGAGATAGGGAAATCTGAAGTCTTCACTGGAGATGCCGTCACTCCTGCTTAAGTATATGGATATTTATTTATATGTGTTTGTCTGTGTGTTTTCATGACAAAAGAAAAAGATAGTATGTATTTAATGTGCACAGATTTGTATGAGCCCACTTAAAAAAACAAAAAAACAATAAAAAATAAAACAGGGGAAAGAGGAAAGGGGCAGAGGGTGGAGGTCATAATGCTTCAGGGGATATGGAGATCAGATCTCTTGTGTGAGGTGGTGAAAGTGTGAAAGGTCAAAGGTTTTTGGATCCTGCAGGAGTTAGCGAGGACCCCAAAAAATAAGAAAAAAGAAAGTATGTGCTCAAGAAATAAAGAAACCAAGACACGAGACAAAAAAGCCTGCAAGATGTATGTCAACAAAACATTAGATTAAATCACAGTTACAAGCAAAATCAAGGTTAGACAAAGATTCAACGATTCAAACTGAATTACATGCTCGTTAAAATGCTGTTATTATTATGTCAGCAGTGTGCGAGGCTTGGTGCAGAAAACAGACTGCATGGGCCTTTCTAAAGAAACGTCTTTGCTTCGCTGCAGTATATTATCACGTGTAAACCCTGTAGAACATTACAAGATTAGTTCTGGAGAAAAAGACCTGCAGAAGGATGAAGTGATTTTCCCCTCCCCCAAAAAACACATTAGAAGGCAAGCCAAAGCATGTCATTACTGTTATTCTTATAATGTACTGAGTAGACTTACATAGGTAGGGTCTTAGTGACTTACACATGAAGGGCTTGACACTGCTGTGGATGTGCTTATGCTGTTTGAGGCCTGAAGACGTTGCAAACGTCTTGCCACACTCAGAACAGGCATGAGCACGCGCCCCGACGTGCTGCGAGCGAATGTGCCTTTGGAGGTTACTGGGGTCTGTGAACACCTGCTGGGGGGAGGAACCACACAGACACACGGGAGGGTTACTATCTGCTTCTAAAAAAATGTGCAGAGGGGACACATGTGCACAAATATCTGCATCCCAAATCATGAAATATTCCCTTCAACAGTCATCACTTTACCTTTGAGCAGTTTTCACATTCGTAGTGCTTGCCACTGTCGTGCGACATCTGATGCCGGATCAGGTTCGATTTCCAGTTGAAGGCCTTGGGACACTGGTCACACTTATATTCTCTCTCCTCACTGTGGGACAAGCTGTGGGCCTCCAGGCTGCAGAAAAGAAAAAAGAAAAAAAGACAATGAGATTGGAAGGATTTGTCTTGAATCACATGTTTGTTTGTCAGCACTTGCTCGAATAAATTATGGGATGAAATGTGTCCATCCAGTTACCTCTGAACATCAGGGAAGACCTGGTCACACTCTTTACATTCGTGTAGTCCTTGGGACATGTGGAGGGGTCGCAAGTCTTGAGGTTCTTGGGCTTTCAGGTCATTGTCGCCTCCTAGATTACATAAGAAGTTATACAAGCAGCTCAAAAAAAGCTTCATTCACTCGAAAGTGGAAGGTTTTAAAGTCGTCCTCATGGCTAAAGCGTAGATCAGATTCACCTTTTCCACAGAGCACTACTCTATGATCTCATTTTCAGTTGCTCCGATGAGAGACAAAGCACTTAGATCATTAGTGTCTTGGTCCCAGTTCAGCAACACATGTTTCTCGACACTCTGTACAACTCTATTTTTATGGTGGTAGAAAAAAAGTAATAATAATGAAAATTCAAACCTGGGTTCAGGAAGGAGGAGGGGGGCATCCCACACGGCTTCTTCTGGTGGTCCAGCAGCTGGTTTCGGGACTCAAAGTGCTGGTCACAATCCTCACAGCGGTACTGCCTCTCCTCTGCGTAGTGCAAGGTGTCGGGGCGGGAGGGGGGGAATTAACATAGAAAAAAAAACATTTGTGAGATATGTTTACAGCAGAGAGAGAAAAAACCCAAAATATTTGTGTCTGTGCATGCGTGAGGTGCCGACCATGAATATCAGGAGCCATCGTATCACATGAATACTCTTCAGCCTTCATGAAAAGTAGCAGCTCCTGGCCAGGAAAAATCTCTCTGGTGACTTTGTAGAATATCTGTAAGACACAAAATATTTTTATGACTTAAGCAGAAGTTTTCAAATCAACCCTTGAATCAAAAGAGCCCCGCAGATACGTATCAAAGAATTTGCTTCAGTCCTTTGTTTTATAGTAAAAATGTTGCGTCAGTCACTTTGTGTTAACTTGTCTCTTCTAGGTTGCCGATAACAGCACGAGGCAAGCGTTGCAGAGGTCACGTGAGGTAGCTGTACTGTACAGGCATGAGCATACACACATGATTGTCATAGCACCACCGCACACGCAGAAGAGACGTATACATGAAAATACACACGGTCATTAAATTGTAATTACTCATCCTGTAAGGCATCCATCTTCATGAATACAAAAAGAAAACACAAACAACTGCTGAATAAATATACTCGTCTGTAAATACTCTACACAGTAATGCTTGTAGTGGGCAGGAAGTGGGAACGACTATGTGGAGAGAAAGCTAATTAAACAAACAGCCAGCATAACGAACTATTATAAAATCAGCATTGTGTTGATTGACCATTTTCCCAATAGGAGAAACTTCCAGCTGTGTGATCAGTTTGTGTTATTTAATGCACCTATACTGGCTTACGTGTACAGCATTTGTACATAAATAGTTTTGCTACGGCTAAATATGGGACCGTGCACTTTGAGTGGGGCAAGTCATATTTAAGAATCAGATGAGAGTCCCTGGGACTGTGGTGCTTCCCCTGGACACACAATAGGCTTTCTTTGTGAAACAATCACACATGGAGTTATATTTGGCACGCTTTGGACGTTTAACATATTACCTTCCTTTGCTGTGTCAACATGACAATGATGATAGAGGAATTTATTAGAAATGCGACAGGGGGGTGGAGAGAGTTGCTTCTGGGAAGGCGCAGGTCACGATACGCCGCTTATGAAGGGAATTCCTGACTGGGGGAACACAAGAGCCGCCGTGGCTCCTGAGAGAGTTAAGATAAACATCTCGGTCACAATAAAGATCATGAGGTATGCTTCAGACTATAATTATTTGTGTCATTGTTCTTACTTCTGGCAACTGATATAATACTAAATGTGACACTACTGAGTCGCTGGAGTACAGGGAGCTTAAGTAAGTCGGCCGGACCAAGGCAGAGCTCTTGTGTGTCAATAACCTAGGAGTGATTGATGCATCGTAACTCATGTAGTTCTGTGGTAGCATTAAAGTATGACTTAAATTCAGGCATTAAATGAATATGACCTGCCAAGAAAATCAGTGGGAGGGCAACAGGGCCTGGAAGTCTGACTCCCATTACAGGGCTGAACCGGAGTCATTACAGTTATCCAGACCAGGGGAGACATATTACATAATAACCACCAAATGGAATCCATTTTTATGATTTATTTATTTATTTTTTAGTATTTGAGAATTTTTTTTGATTTGCCTTCATTTAACAAGGAAGGCCAGTAGTTAAAGTTAAAAGTTGGGGAATGTTTTTCCTGCTATGTTGAAGGAAGCAGATCTAGTATGAATAAAGAGAAGTGAACTGTGAGGGTCCCAAAACTATAATCTCTGTCATACCCTACTCTGCCCTCTGTACCAGAGATGCATGTGCATGAATCTGGATCGTTTTTTTGTAGATCGCACATGGGCGCACAGACAAAGGGCCTCAAAGGGCACAAAAATATTGTGATTCAGAAACAATCAGACATCGGCGCAAACAGACTCGAGGGACTGTAGGGGTTCCGCTCTGAGAGACTGATACTGAGACTGAGCAGGAAAGCTCTTTGGAAAGTCACCAGAGCGCCGTTTAAAGTGCCAAACATAAGGCCCAAGAGCCGGAATCACTCCAATTGGAAAGCTTTGGAAAATGTGAAGGAGGGCACAGAATTTGAACTTTTAATTGTATTTTCAATTGATTTACAGCTCTGATTCTATTGATAAAGACCTCCTCGGTTGCCATTCATACTACAGCAAATAAATAGGTTATAGATAAATAATTGAAAGACAAGAGAGAAGTTCCTGGTTTTCCCAGTATCGACTATATCTGCTATGGAATGTTTTTTATACCTTTATCATGTCGAAAACTGAGATGTTCTTTAGAATCCCACTTCTTTTTCTTATATTGAGACATGTCAGGGATTATGCATTCAGCTAAATGTATTTACACTGACAGAGAGGGGTGTTTCGCTGGTCTGGCTAACTTAAGGTTGACGATGTTAAATTAGTTTGACATCCCTGGACGATAGCCTTAGAACATAAAAATTAACGGACACTGTTGAATTTCTTCACATTTGTTCATAAAAAATACAAAAAAAAAAAGTCCACAAAGAACGGCAGCAAACAGCAGACAACAGCCATACCGAAGTCTCTGTCAGCAAGAAGCACTCCTGGCTCTGAATCTGACCTCTGACCTCTCTCGATTAGACCCACTCTGTACTCTTTACACAAGAACGTGTATTCTTGGAGCAGCGTAAGCACACTCAAGAGGGTGATTACGAACAGAAGGGGCTTTCTCCCCAGCGGCTCCACCCCTTCCCTGAGGGTCGCCACAGATAAACAGTGAAAACACACACACGTAAACAAAGAGGCAGCGAGTCACTGTGTGTCCCAAACAGGACACACCGTCTTTGACTCTTGGGGTCATCCTTAGCATGTCATGGCCACACACATGCACACACACAAACATTTCTTTTTCCAGCAGTCAAACAGTGGCTTAAGATAATGCTAGAGATAAGATAGTCAGGGTGTTTGAGTTCACACCGAAAACCATAAAAAGTGTTGAGATTCTAGTTCATGTTTTATCCAAAAACACCCCGATCTTCTCTTAAACATTTTATTTTATATCAATACAAAGAGCTCCGCATGTTTTTTTTTTAAAGGATATGTTGCCTTTTTTGTCTGTATGCGTTAGTTTATTAGGTCACTGCTTATCTTCCTCTCTCTGTCATACACTCTCCCTGTCAAAGGTTAAAACCACACGAGGATCAGAGGCTATAATTGGATAAGTTATTACCTTGACACCATTAGTCATTAGCAGAGTAAACACAGTCACATTTTCTGTGTCCACACCCTGTTGGCGGATTCCTCTCGCCCTCTTGCACACAGACCGCATTCAACAGGTATGTTAACCTACGCTGTCCCGTCCCAGTAAACTCTCAGTCCGGCTGTTTGTTTTAGTACAAAAACAAAAAAATCCCTTAAAGTCTCAGGCTACTTTAACACAGGGCCACACTAAATTAAAGAAGCAACATCGGATACGAGCATTCGGTTCAAACATTTCCCCAACGCTGTTTATTTTTAAGCAAAGAAGGGAAAAAAAAGTGCAAAGGATAATTACAATATAGAAGATCGACCACAACATTGTGCTTAGTCAGCAGTTGCATAACAGCAACATGTCCACATGTGTTGTGGCCTCTCCAGCGGGGTCATGCTACATGTACAGTATGTTTGGCAGTTACCATCGCTTGGCTTCTAAATGAAACCATTTCGTGACTTAGATAGCAATAAAGAGTATGAGCACACAATGTGCAGCTGCTTCCAGCAATTTGGATGAACATGCTGGCTTCCTTACATGCAAAGGAAGCAAAGCAAAAGCAAAAATTGTTTTGGTACCTCTTTAGTGGCATAGCATCAATGTCAGGTAAAAAAAAGTTACATCTGTGAATTAAAAAAAGGCTGTAAATCTTCTAAAGTTGTCATATGAAGCATTAAATCGTGTGGAATTGCACGATCTGATCTCTTCTTTTTAGCTGAATGTGGTCCAATACCTTTATCTCACTGAGCTGCAATCACCTCCAGTGTATTTACATAGTGAATGGCCGTCAGTGTTTTGCTAATATGCCCCAAAGCCACTCCATCCCACTCAATACTGAGTGAGAATCAATAGAGCGAATGAGATTAACG
Organism: Mchenga conophoros; assembly: GCF_057382185.1. Classification (NCBI taxonomy): domain Eukaryota; kingdom Metazoa; phylum Chordata; class Actinopteri; order Cichliformes; family Cichlidae; genus Mchenga; species Mchenga conophoros. Next base: position 13,859,694 of record NC_140539.1, read on the forward strand.
CTCATATCCCTCTGCACTGTCTTATAAAAGGCTCTTCGGGCCTCGTTGGATGATGTTAATTACACTTTTAATCAATTTTCCCTTCAATTGACTCAGTAGAGTCAGGAGCACAGCGGAGGGTTTGTAAGCGCTAATTCCCCTGATTATATTAACAACAAAACGTGCTGGTCGTGGATGGATCTGTGGAAGCGGCGCTAAGGCTGCATCGTCTCTGCGTGTGCGTTAGCGTGCGAGCGAGGATGTCTTGCGCACTGGGGTAGGAATTTTCAAACATCAAAAAACTATATAACCGGCCAACTTTAAAGAGTTTCACATTCATTTAGAAATAAAATGAGAACCTGCATGTATGATACTTGGCTCTCTTAATACAGCTCTTCTTATTTCTAAATAAATTCAAACCTGTGAGCTGAAGCATGCTGGATTAATTACAGATTTCAGTGTGACTCACAGACTGTGACACCTGCCATCGCCTTCCCTCTCCGCTCTTTCCTGTTGCTTTCCACTCTGACGTGTCAAATATATAAAGTAGTAAAGCAGAAAGGTCACCCAAATAAAGGCTGTCCTTGTTCATTTCTTTTAGAATGCTCAAAGTCCAGCTAATATTATTATTAAAGAACAACTTTAGCTTTTTAAATTTCAACAGCTGAACACACAGTGCGCAATATCTTTAAACTTAAAAATATTCAATGTATTCCTTTGCAGGTCCTCTATTACTTCCTGCACAGTCCGCTCAAGTTTTCCATGCAAAGGGGTAAAAATAAAGACGTTTATCCTGATGGAGGATGGCAGATGAGTAACAAATGAGTTGAGAGAGAAAAAGAGAAGAGAAAGGGGAAGTGGACTTGCGAACAGTTCCTCTAGTAAGAAATAAACAGACGTTGTTCTCTCTCTCTGCTCCCTCATTCATTCCTCTCTCGCTCCCACGTTCTCCTGAGATTGCTCATAAAGTTTTATGATAACCAGAACTGGGTCAGAAATAAGAAGACGGAGGCCAGTTTTACTCACGCTGGCAGGGCTAAATTGAGGCTTGAAAAGAACCAGGCCCAAATAACGACCAACACGCCTGGAAATTGCTGTCGCTGTATGACACTGCCTTAAAATCAGGCCGTACAACAAATCATCTCTGTTGAGCGCATGGCAAGGGACGATTTGTTTAAACTTGGTTTTGAAGGACGACTTTACAGAACAAGAAATGTATGAGCCCGGGGCAGCTTAGTCAGGCTCTTCTGTGGAAATCTGGTGATGCTACACGTTATGTGGCGACTGTGTAATGTGTGGTTTCAGGCTGCGTTTGGAGTCAGCACTTCTCTGTGGCAGTAAAAACCTGTTGGAATCAGGTACTGTGTGTTTTAGCGTTTCCAGCTCAGAATGAGGAGCGCGGGGAGTCATCTGAACCGCAGTGAACAATTCACAGTCCTTGCAGAGTGTGCGTGTGGGTACACACACACAAAACACACACAATCGTACATGCATACATGTAGGAAACACAGGCACTTACAGGTGTGGGCACACACTTCAGAGACACAATAAAACACTTGACACACTCACAGCAAGTCAATGAACATAAACGTCTGTGCACACAGGGACACAAAAAAAGCCCTCATGAGCACCAGCACACACACAGACACACACACTCGCACACAGTCAGTACCAAAAACTGACAGCAGCTTTGACCACCCTATTCAGTCTATTCATTTTACAGATACAGACAGGCATTGTGAGACGCTACACTGTGTTTTCAAAAACACCGATGTTGGCCGGAAGGCTTAAAGACAGCACATTGTGCTGTGTTGTGACAGTGTGTAATACTTAACAATCACCTCATCATAGCCATGTCCGTGACCTGTCGGTGCCTTACACAGCCACCCAAGCAGAACCACAGTGTTGACAGCGAGTCACACCTCGTGCAGAGGGCAGCTCAGGAAAGCTCTCCTCTGCTTGTTTGTCTCTCTGTGTCTTTTTAAAAAAGAGTGGCTAAGTACTTCTGGAAGCCTTCTCCTTCTATCCCTCTAAGAGAAGTGATACACCTTTCTCTCGTCCTTGTGAGGAAGAGAACAGAACAAAAACATACATGTCTGACAGAAGAACAGGCCAGATCTTTCTTGGAAGATGTCGATCACCTTTTTTTTCTTTTTTTTTCAGGGAAAAGGCAAACTCGGTGCATCTTTTCCACTGTGAGAAATTTCTGCATCTAATTACCACTAATTGCGAGTGCTGTATTTAGAGCATGTTACCAAGCACTATAATGGAGATTCTGCAGAAATTTCAATGGGCGACGTTAAGCAGAAAATTTAAATGGACCACCAGTGAGAAGTGATGACAAACACGCCAGCTAGATTATGGTTTTTATTCGGGTCATGCGATGGTATGCTGCGCACACGCGTCAAATAAAGTTTAGCCTCTTGTGTTCCTGTCCCAATGTGTGTATGTGTGTGTGTGTTTCTGTGTGGGAGGAGCCCCCGCCATGGCTTTGCTGAGCTGAACAGGCCCCCATGTATACAGCACGCACCTCTGCACAGCCAGGTGAGCAGCAAAAGGATGGTGACATTCCTGGCATATCTAGGAGTTTATATCGCAAGCGTGACTAGGAAGTGTGTGGAACTATCATCTTGGCGGGCCGCCTCTGATCCTGCCCTGTGGTCCTTGCACGGCAGAAGCCAGTGCACAATTACAGAAGGAAAACACACGCAGATAGCGAGGAGTCTCTATGGTGCAACGTCACATAAGACCTGTGCGTGTGTGAGTAAACTAAAGGCAGGGTGGGCCAGCGGCTCTCGGGGCTATCTGACTTAGATCACAATAACACCTTTTAACACAGCAGCACGCAGACGGGACAGCCGTCGGAAAATACAGGGAAGCCTTCTGGCTTTAGAAAAAGGCTGAGTGCATTTTAAATGCTTGATTCATCCTGCCAGACATTTAAAAGACACATCAGCATTTGGGAGTTCAAAATCGAGTCATGCAGATGTTTTCTCCCTCTCTCTTTCCTTCACATCCTATTTATCTCGCACTTTGTTGAGGTTGTTTTGCCAGGTGGGCTGCGAGTGACCCGTCTCCTCGTACCTGATCATCTATCTGGCACGCTGTCAGGTTGTGCTGCTTGGCTGCAGGGGCAAACTGGATGTGCTTCAGCCAGCTCCCGATATCTGGTTTGCTGGCATCCACGCAGAATTTTACATGGCCTGACCCATCCAAGATCTGCAAGGAATGAAAGACAGAGAGAGAGCAAGAGATCAGACTTTGATCAGTATCAGTCCAGGTTACTGTGTCCAAACACTGACTAACCACATACCTCCCACAGAGAAAAGAACTCAAATGTTAGGAGCAGGTCTCTCTCTCTCTCTCTCTCTCTCTCTCTGACACACACACACACACACTTTTAATATTATTATTATTTGTATTGTTTTGAATATAAGACAGTGAACATTGTATATAAATGAAAAGAAAGAGAAAAAAGCATTCAGTACCAAAGTAATTTCATTATATATCTGAGACCTTTTTAAAGCTTCAGAGGCCTGTTGAAGAATGATGTCATTACCATTTAAGTAATAAAAATGGAAATCATATTCATAAATATTCTTAAGATGCTAAGTGACGTCAATAAGTCAGTACATAAGGAAGACAAAAAAGCCAAATAGTAGGTTCAGTAACAAATAAAAACATGAATTATTATATGCATTCATTTCATATTAGCAAAGGTTTCTTTCAGTTTCACTTTGGACCGATCGCTCCTTTATTATTTTGTTACAGAAAGGAAGAAAAAAAAAGAAATGTAAAAATCTGCCACAAAATGAAATACATCCCTAAAAAAAATCTATTTGCATTTAACCTGATTCTAGCTGACGTTTAAATTCGTTTCTTTAAATGTAGTTGCAACGAATAAATGAACCAAACGTTACTCATTTTAACTGCAACAAGAACAGTAAAAGATAATAAACTACACACACAATGGCTGTGACAATAATAAACCAGGGGGACAGCTTTGTTCCTCTCATTGGCGAAATCAACAGAAGAGCAACAAACACAATAGAAGTGAATTATCATGCAAATCATATCATCGGTGGACTTTTATCGTTTACAAAATATTCGCGCAGCATTTCCACTCGAACGAATCGCGAGCGCTCTGACATTTTTCATGGCGCGGCTGTAAACTTTACTGGGGAACAAATCAACTGCAGGAAACCGCGAGTGATAAGAATTATGAAGACAAGCCGATTGTTGGGATGCAAAACGGAATCTCTCTCTCAGGGTCACAAATCTGTCTTTATGTCTTTGTGTAACCTGCTGCTGAATAAATATTTAGGTTACATAAAGCCCTTTGTCCGCGCTAAGAGAGCACCTAGTCGTGTATTCTGTAAACTACACCGCAGTCTTTTAACTAATAATTTAAACGTCAAACTTAGTTCAGCAAGATGGATGAGCGAATAAACTCCTAGATGTGCTTTTTCTTTCTCTGCGTGTAAGAAAAAAGAAAGTAAAAAAATAAAAATAAAACCTCAGTGAAGCAGTTTTTATTTATAAAAGTCTGCGTGTTCTTACCGTGGTGACTCGTTTTTTTTTAAACTGGCGTGCCACACTTTGAGCCTCTTGGGATAATAACAGCGGTGGTTAACTGAGTAAAAAGTGACACCGTAAAAAAAAATAAAAATACAAAAACATCGCCCTGGGAATTAAAAATAAAAGTAGAAAAATATTTTTTTTGCTAATGACGACTTCTCCAGATTTTTTGACACATTAAAAGAAAAAAAAAAGATCGGTGTGCGGTTGTTTTTCGGTCTCTTCAGGTCTCCAATCCGCGGGACGAGTCGACTTGTCTCGCTGTCTGTGTGTGTGTCTGTGTGCTGTCTCTCACACACGGCTCGCTCGGTAAAAGTAAATCCCTTCTCACTACACTGTCTCACAGACAGCGCCGACTCCGCGCTTCTCCCCTCGCTGTCCCGCAGACGTCGGAACTGAAATCCCCTCCGGTGCATCAACTTGATCCTAACTTTTTTTTCTCTCGCAGCGGTGCGCTTCGAAAGGCTCGTCCGCTCCTCTCTTGTCACCCCTCCTGTCCTGACGCAACCAGGTGTCTTCTAGTAGCCATTCAACTTTTCATTTTTCTCTTCCTCCCCCCCTCCACCACCTCCTCCTCCTCCTCTTCAGCCAGTCGGGATGTGTCGTCTGTGTGATAGCGGAGATATTCGGGGTGGGGGGTGGAGGGGAGATTTCAGGCATCGCCTCCCTACTTTGCGCCTCGCGGATACTTGTGTGTGATGTTTCTCATTCAAAAAAAAAAAAAAAAAAAAGAAAAAAAAAGAGAGAAAAGAAAAAATAAAGGATGATCCATCCTTATTATAAAAAAAGAAAAAAGGAGAGGGGACTCCAAGCAGGGAGACTGTCTTTACACATGTATGTCCCCGGAAAGCAGAGACTACTCTCCGCAGTAAATTTTAAAGTGACAGAGGCCCGGGGTTGGAAAGGGTGAGCGGGGTCAGGGAGAGGTCGGGATGGGGGCTTATAAAGGGATGAACTACACACACACACACACACACACACACACACACACACACACACACACACACACACATAGTCTGCACAATTTAATGAAGGAACATACGCATCAAAGTCGTGAATTATTATCCACCTTTTCTTAAACCTCTCGACATTTTTTTGTCGTTATTAACAATTGAATTTAAAGGGGCTGCAGTGTGTTACACGTTTCTTATTTGAGCTATCTTATCATTCAGACTTGAGCTGTATGCCAGGGGGGACGAGTGATAATAATAATAATATTAGTAATAATAGTAGTAATGATAATAAACAGCCTAATTGTTCTCACACACTGAGATCTGGGAATCTCTATACGGGCCATTTGATGCCCATGCGCCACATCTTACGACCCTGGCCTACTCACCTGCTTTCCAAAGCTCACCTCTACATACAACACAACACATTTACTTTTCAACATCAGCTTGGGTTAGTTATTTCTGAATCTGCGTTAAAAAAGAAAAGAAAAAAAAGAACCTTTTAGCTCCGCGTGCGCCTTCGTGCATCTGCTTTGCCATCAAGATGAGACCAAATGTTGGACATTGTATTTCTTGAGTGTGTGTGTGTTTTAATCTCTCAGTTTAAAGCTGAAACTGATACCGTGAACAATCTGACAAGGGTAGAGAATAACACAGAAACGTCCTTGTTGTCAGTGAGCGGAGTTTATTAGGCAGCTTATAAAGCCAGAGAGAGCGGGGCTTTGGCTGATGAGAGCAGATGATGATGGATAACTCCTTACACTGTGACATTGACCTTCCATCCCAGATAATACCCATTGTTTTGCGAAATCGCGGAGCAAATGTGCAGGAAGGACAGGAAAAATCATGTGTAAATAAGGCAGGACCCGGCCACCGATTCCCATCGTCTCGCGCGCCTTGAGAACCGAGGAGAGACCCCGGTCCGCCCGGTCATTGATTTCCTGCCTCTCCTCGACTTGTCCATTGTTGGAACCCTTTTTAATTTAGCCATAAATTGGGAAAGCTCAAGTCGAATGAGCTGTTCTATTTTCTTCCTGTCAGGATGAGGGATTTGTTTTATGATGCATTGTGTATTAAATACAAGTAATCTGGGAAAGTGATTGCTTCACAGCCTCTCCGAGTCCTGATCGAGGATCCTGATAGAGAGAGAAGTGCGAGGGGTTTTGTGAAAAGGAGGAAATGTGAGAAAAAGAGGATAAACTCTCGGGGTTTGTGGTATCACCGGGGGTAAATTGGGGTAACGGTGGTATGACCCCCGCACCAACCCCCTCTCACACACACAGACCCACCTACCAACACTCCCCATCTCCATGCACGGGCACGTGAAGGAAAAGCTACAATTCTTTTTCCAGTCAGGAGATGGCGTGCTCAGCTGAACTGAACCTCACTAAAGAAGTGTGAGTGGAGACTTGAGAGTTAAAAAAAACCCCGCAACTAATTAGGTGATTCGATTTGTTGCTGCTGTCAAGTGAGCTAAACCCAGCACGGACTTTTGTCATTTCATAATAAAATCCCGCACGACACAAACAAATTCAGAATAAAACCCTGCACATTTGTGACGTATAATTTGGTGATTTGAATGTCTATTTATGACAGCGCTGAGCAGCTGCACTGCGTCATCTTTACACACACGAGCGATCTAAGTTTGTGTGGATATTTTAGCAAAGGGAAAACAGACTCCAGCTGTCACGCGACAAAATAATAACACAATAAAAAAAATCCATTACAAATAATAATAAAAAAGTGCCCACTTTGCTATAAGTCTACTTTTTTTTGTTGACTTTCAATCTTGTGCGCAAAACATCTACACAACAAGGCGTGTAGATGCTAGGTGGGCCATGAAAGATGTGTACGACTTGAATATATAATCACCTGAACGAGCTGCCATAAAAAGCTCTCGAGTCCGCGCTGAACAGACCGATGGGGGTGAATTTAAAACACTTGTTCCTTTAATAAACCGCGAGAATGATTTGCGAGTCGTTGCTCTAATTTATATTTTGTTTGCCGTAAACGCCGTTCTGATGTGCCCGGATTTAATAGACCCGTTTTATCAGAATTATTTCCACGCCTTTGTCATAATGATTGTGACAAACGGTGGGATGGCGAGGTGGAAAAGCTGTTTATCAACAAATTACAAACCAAACACACGCAGGCTTCAGGGTATGTTAGTTTCGACTATATCATGCAACACAGCGTTTCATACTTATTTGATTGGGGAGGATTAAAACGTACAGCATCCGGATAATGTTTAAAGTGCTGTGAAATTCTTGAAAAGGAGTCTCAAATTGCTCAAACAGGCCCTTTTTTTTGCTTGCGGCTTTCTTGTTTGTTTTTAGGAGTTCGGTCACGCAAAGACAAATTCACACATGCATGTAGACACTTTTTATTTGTTTATAAGATCAATCAGCTTCATATATTATCTGAGATTCGGCTTCATGAGCTAACACACTTCCTTCTTCTTCTTAAAAAAAATCCATTAAATATCTTTTAAGCATTTTCTTCTATTTAGAAAAAAAAAAAGAAAAGTGATTTAAGTTTCGGTGCTCTGCAAAGTCAGATGGGACATGCTGGAGAAGAGGGGGGGATTCCCGTGTGGGTTGCAAACTGACTCCAGCAGCAAGCGAACTTGGAGAGCCTATACCCGCTGCAGCCGAGGGGCCACATGGAAACACTGGGAAGGCCTGTGTGGTGCATTCCAGCACATCCTTCAGGAGAGAGCGAGAGAGAGGGGAGAGAAAGAAAATATCGCGGCCAAATCCACATGAAATAGTTCCACTGTTCATGACGAGACCTCCTATTGACACGGCGAAAAGCTGCATTAAGTCTCCATCGTGACTTTATATACCCCCCCCCCCCCCCCACACACACACACACACAACCACCTTTTCCCCTCGCTTTTTATTTCTGCCTAAATGTGGGGCGATTCAATCAAGTGGTTAAAAAAAGTCACCCGGGGCTCAAAGAGACGTCAGGCTCCAGGCGGCACAACACTCTGCGGCTTTGTCTTTTAATTAGCGCATTCATCAGGCAATAGGTGCGCGCAGGAGAATGAGTGGCGCAGTTTCAAGAGTCTTTATTAATAGAGGATGTGCACGGTGCCAATTAGCATTAAAACACGGCGAAGGAAATGAAAGGAGAAAATGTAAATAAAATTTTTTCCTTGGGCCTGGAAGTAGGCCCGTTGTGAGCGGCGTGTTAATCTCCACCTCAGTAATTTGGTTCTGCGGGAGAAGACAGAAGCCCTGCTGCTGTGCCCTGCACTTCATAAATCACTGCTTTATGTGGACAAGGTCAGCACCCTCCCTCCTCCACACCCCCACCTCCATCTCTCTCTACTGGCCCCTCCCGGACCCTCCGCCATGTTTACCCGGCCGCCCGGGGGCTCTCAGGACCAGACCGGCTCACTTCTAATTACTTTGGATTATTTTCATTTGCCGGGGGTCAGGCAGGCATTCCGGCAGAGAGAGCGAGGGATGATTTCTTGACAAATTCTGCGGCCTGCGAGGAACAAGCCCGGTGTGTTTGCTGAATTAGCACATGGTCTTTTTCGCTTTGGCACTGTCTTTGCTTCCCTTTGAGCTCATAATCCAGGGCGCACTCTTTTTTCTCCTCTTTTTTTAAGAGTAGAGGATTCTTTCATTTGTGTCCTTGTGGGTAGGTGTATTTTTTAATCGTTTTGAAGTCGACACTTTAAAGTTTGAAAGTGTCAAAACTGGGAAGTAACACCAAGCCTCATGCCCTGAGTGACCCACTCAGTGACACGATGCCCTGAGTGGGATTACTCACGGATTTCTCAGTCGAAACATTAAATGAAAGAAAAATCATTTCCAAAATGCAAAAACAACAGAATTACCACAAAACGTGAAAAAAACAAACAAACTGAGAGGCAATCTCTGCTGCAGAAGCTGAAGTGCTACAAGGGACAGTAAGGGACTAAACTGTTTCAGACAATCTGAGGAGAGGGCGAATGTGAGATTAGATAAGATGCAAAGCTAACTGGGTTTAGGCAACCTGATGGTGTTGTCTGAAGGAAGCAATGGCGGCCTAAGTGACTTGAGAGTCTGTCAGGCGGAAGAGAAGTGGAGACGGGGCTGAGGGCTGGCAGTGATGTACACAAAGTAGTACAGATTGTGGTAATCACAGACACTTCCTCCACAGAGCCTCGGCATATAGGGACACACTGTATTTGGGCTATTGGGTGTGATAAAGCTGCACAAGTGTCAAAGGTCAGGTTTGTGAAACATAAATTCAGTGGGCACACAGCTCCCATACGCATTGGACAGACTGGAAACTTAAACACCTCCCCACCACCTCCACCTCCAGCCTCAGTGGAGAAGGTGGGGGGAGGTAATTAGAGCATGTTGCCTTTTGCCGCAGGGAGAACAAATTGGCTCTAAAACGCTCATAGATATCATCTTTAAAAGAGGCTTTTTATGTACAAGAGGTAAAAGTGGTATGGAACTGAACACGGCACTTCAGATGTCCAAGTGTCACACATTCATTACATTTATTGAGCTCTCTTCTCACGTTTAAAGTCAGGACTCAGCTGTAATACTGTGACAAGCTGCCTTTGACACACCGTGTCCAATTGGAAGGCTAATATTTTAATGTTGGTGGATATCAGACAAGGACGTTACAGCTTTTCGCTGCGACCGAAGAAAATGATCCCGGCAGCCTTGTGATAACAGCTAACTTGATTCTGAACAGGAAACAACTGAAAATAGGTTGATACTTCTCAGAAATCTAAATAAAAAACCCAGCAGCAGATCAAACACAGGCACTCTGTTTCTTCTGCGTATTCGCTTTTATTGGAAGTTTTTTTTCTCAAACTGAAGGGGGGGGGGGGGGGGGGGGAAGCGCTTGTTGTGTCGTAGAGAAAAAAAAGAGGGGAACATGAGTGTATAATGGCTATTTTTATATTCAACTTTGCAAGTAGTCAAAACTGAAAAGTGAGAAAGGAGGAAAGTATTCTTGTGTAAGCAGACTGTGGAAGTGTGTTCAGTCTGTTCATCATGACATATAAAGAAACCCACATAGTTGTGACTCAAGAGGATATTACACTGATTTACATTTCCTGGAGATTTTCACTAACCTTTAATATAACTGCTGCTTCACTCTAACCTAACCTTAAAACCTCTATTCATCTAAAAAAAAGCAAAAGACTTATATTTTCAGGTTAACTTAGTCCCTGTAAGGAAGACATGTCCCAGTAATGTGGCTTTCTAAACACATTTAGACCCCCTCCCAACAGGAATACCTGGACCACACGCACATGCAGGCATAGGAATCTGCTACCCAGTACAGCGTACGTGGACATGATTAAAGTCAGAATTAGCTCGGAAAACAACAAATCAGTTGCAACAACCTTAAAATGAAGGAAAGCTGAGCGGCTCACACATAACACAGGAACACAGAGTGGCTCCCATTAAAGGCTTCACTGGCTTTCAGTAGCATCAAAGAGGCCCCTGAGTTAGACTGGGATTATATTTAACCCAGGAGCTTGTTGCACTGCGGAGTACAGGGCACATGCTGATGCTGCTGCCAGAACACCATGCTTCTGGCACCGCTCTGATCCAGAGCTTTCATTAAAATGTGGCTTGGGCACAATTTTCTGCAGGAACACACACATGGACGGACACACACGGAAACAACACAGAAAAAGTCAAAAACAAAAACAACGGAGGAAAAAAAACGATTGTCATGTCGAGCAGACTCAGTGACGCGTCGTTCATATTGTATGCAACCTTTCTGTCGCTCGCTTTTACGATAAAATATCTACAAGGCTGGAGGAAAGTGATGTAGTTGACCTATCGGTGTTAAACCTTTATTTAAGAAGTGAACCTTTAAAGTTTAAGAATCTTTTTTGTTTTTATGTGTGGGCCCTGGGATGAGAAGAAAAAAAAACCCAGCTCCAGAAGCCAAGCAAGGGGAGAACATCTGCACCGAAGGGACCTACTGGGGTTTGACTGCAGGGTCTAATAGTGCAAACCCCTGAGCCACCATGCTCATATATAATATACTTAAAATTTCAAAATGCTGTAAAATCATATGAGCTCTAGTTTATACTGACACATTGCTTCATGATAAACGTGAACAGGAGCATAATTAATCAGTCTGCTTTAATACATTTGAATACATCTGTGATTTTATCGAAAGTCATCCAGACACAGAGCCAGACTTACATGAATAAATGCAAAGAGTCCAACAAAACTCCTCCTGTTTGTGTATAAGTCTCTAGAAGGCCTGGGCTTGAGAGATTGCAATCTCACTTGGCACATTTCAGTAGTCAGACTTGATATGACCCATCAGACAAGCTCGTCGATACTCCCCAAGTTCATTCAATTCCAAACCAATCATCCCGGTGTCATACACTTTTGGGTTAATATTCTAACTGTGAGGCCCGGCACTAGGTGAAGATAAATCAGCTTTTATGATGGGTTGTTATGGTTTTTATGGCACTGGGGTTGTGAGGGACTGATTTGGGGATCAATCACCTGCAGGTGTCTGGCAGGGGCCGAGGGGCTGTGAGGATCGATTGAGGATCTAGAGCTCTAGTGATGGAATAGAGGTGTATTCGTGTGTGTGTTGAAATTGGGTGCATTTGTTGGGTATGTGTATTAGTTTGTGAAGGCGTGAGAGAGACATAATGATGAAGGTGTGTATGTGAGTGCTTCGGAGACACAGAGGAGATATATCTGGGGCTGCAGCAGTGATGAAGGGCTGCTGGACTATGACCAGACCATCTCAGCTCTTATCAGAGCCCCCACCCCCCAAACCACCCATTCCTCCCACCTCCACCCTTCTCGATCCACTTCTTTATCTTGGTGGCACTTTGGAAAATCTCATTGTCACAGAACATTTAACAAAGACAAAAGTCTCCGGCTGGCAGCTGGAGATGACTGGCCTGGCAGCTAGTGTGCAGAGTATCCCTCACACGGCCTCCTTCACTCACGTCTTGCTTTTTCTTTTTCTTTTTTTTTCCCCCCTGGGAGAGGCCGGCAATGTGGGCAAAACACCGCCAAAACATACTGACAAGTCCACGTATATCTAGGTGCACAGACGGCTCGAGCGGCCATCAACACACAGACACAATAATCACCCAGAAGTTTGTCAGTTTAACTCTCTCTTTCTGCTTCCCTGGAAACCATGTTTATGCACATTCAACATCTCCCCTGACTGTCAGACGGCTGCTTCCTCCACGCTGTCAGCACAGCACCGGCTGAAACAAAAGAGGCGGAGAGCGAGGCCTAGGGTTTCTGAATTAGAGGAAGTTGGTGCTGATTACGCTGCCACTGAAGAAGCATTCCGATCCTGTTAACCCCTATGTGAGCTGCCAAACTCCAAACCATGCAGTGAAACCGCACACACACACACACACACACACACACACACACACACACACACACACACACACACAGCCCCACCCCGAGTGCCCTCTCCATGCACACAAAAAAACATTTCCTCCTCTTGTCTGTTCTTTCCTTTCGCTTTTTTAATGATAATCCTTTGCTTCTTCTGTCCTAGATCTTTCTACATCCATTCTTTTTTCAGCTTTTTTTTTTGTCTCCTCTCTGATGTACTTTGCGCTCTATCATCCCCTTCATTGCAGAAATACAGCAGTTGGCTCTCGTAGGAGGAGGGAACATTCCACCTTCACACCCTTACCTCTCTATCCCTGATGAATGTCTTCACTCCACTTGTTTATAAGATAGAAGGGGTTATTCATAATCAAGCCCAAGAGAGTATGTACACACTGTGGACATCCTGATAGAAAGCAACGTATTAAATTTCTGTTTGTTTGACAGGAGCGCTGTCTCTCTCCTTCTCCTTGACAGGAAGACCCCCATCCATCCAAGCCGGGGCGCGACCCCAGCAGCACTCCCCCCTCTTTCTCTCTCTCAAGAGCTAACACATATTAAGTAAATGAAGAGTCTCTTCAGGCCAGCGGGAGATAAACGAGCTTCTTAAACATTTTAGGAGTGGCAGTTTGATCTGGTGCTGGTGGGTGTTTACGACGTAACTGCAGCAGAGTTGCGTTTGTGATGTTACCCATCTAAGTGTGTTTATACTGAAGGGAAGATTGTCCCGATCTTCAAGCCAGGTGCTGAAGCTCTGTGTCTGTTTGAGATGGAGGGTATGCTTATGCCTTCTGGATGTGTGTGTGTACATTCCCTTTAAGTGTGTGCGGCTCCTAGGCCAAATCCTGTTCAGACAGGCAGACGGTGTGTTTGTCCACATCCCAAGCAGGAGCAGGTTCATGTTAGGGTGTCTGCTCTGATTCTACCCCAAGCTTTTCCTCCTGTCTTTCTGTCTCTTTCTCTTTTCTATCTTTCTCTCTGTGATTATTGTCATTGTGGTTGTTTAAAAAAAAAGAGAAAAAAAGAAAGAAAAAACACTAGCAGGGGGAAGTGTAGAAGGGGGGTGGAACTGGGGAGGGGAAGCACGACAGAGCTGAGGTGGGTTGGTGGCAGTGGTGGTGGTGGGGAGGGCTATAAGGCCCCGAGGGTGGGTATAGGGTTTTGGTGAGGGCTCGGGGGTTGGTGGTGAGGTGTGCTTGGAGAGAGGGCCCTGGTGTAATCTCAGTGCTGAATAGACGGAGCTCTTAATAGAATCCCGTCGTCCGGCTGCCACCGAGAGAAACAAGAGCTGTAATGGATGGGCTCAGCTCTAGCTCCCACTTTCCCCCCTGTGACCCCTGCGTTGGTCAGAAGTAAGAGCTAAAGAAGCATTGTAGCCTCAGGCCTGATTGAATGGGGAGGGAGGGAGGTGGCGGTGGCAGTGGTGGCAGCGGGGGTGGAGGGGGTAGCCGCGCTGATAGACCAATTTCCCACTACTGCGAGCAGCAGGGCTTGATTGATGAGGGCTGGTGCTGGTGAGAGGAGGCCCATCACATGCGATCACATAAATACTTATTCAGCTCGAATTGGGCCTGACAAGCCTTACGACAGCTTTGTGCTGTCACAGATATCATTGGAAGGAAAACGCTCCATTAATCATGTGTAATTAACTTTTCCAAAGGGAGGTTCGGCTTGGAACCAGTACTAACCCACTCAGTACCCAGATAAAAAATTTCAGCATCTTAACTGGGATTGGAGAGGTCTTATTAAAAACTCGAACCAGTTTCCCTCGAGCCGCCCCGTTTGTACAGGAAACGGCTTCATTAGTATCGGTTTAGGACTCTAATGGGCTCAATACAAAGCCTCCTCTCTCAAACCCAGCCGTGTTCAGTGGCCTTACAGTGCAATATCCTGTGAGCGCACACGCCCATAATGTTCCCTGTTTGAAGTCAGAGCAGAACCCATCTGAACGCCTGCCACTGGTTAACTACCTTGACCCTCCCATAAAGTAGTGTGGAGGAGTGAATGTTGGAGAGCCCGACAAGCTGCGTGGTGTCATTTTCTCTTTCTGTCTTTCTGTCTTTAGGTAAAAGGTACCCTACCCATGGGAGTAAACTGGACCAGGGCCCCCTTTGTCTTAAAGCAGCGGACCAAATGATCTGCCACACACAAACACATATACACAAACACGCACCAACTGATGAATGCACCGACCGAGTGCAAAATCTAATCTGATCAGCAGTCCTCCTTCAGCATTCTAATGCTGCCCACCTGCAGCTTTGTAGCTACACAGATGAATGTAATGTAAGCAGTTGCAATGGAGAGAGACAGAAAACAATAAAGGGCTAAACAACCATGTACCTTGACCTGAAACTGGATTCCAAGTTCTTTCAGGAAAATCAGATAATATCTTAGATACACCGAATGATCCGAAAGTACATTTGGTTCCACAGTTAAGAATGCACGAGATGTAGATGCGACGTAGTTATGTCAATGGATCAGGCATCAGGAATCATTTTCACCAAACATTTTGACTCTCACAGTGTACCGTGTGATTGGTCTACACTTTTAAATAACCAAGGGTGCTAAATTCAGGTGATAAGAGTATTTTCTTAAAAATGTACTGCCGTTGTGGGGTGGGACTCAGCATAGAGACATAGTCTATGATTTCACCACACATCCTGTTTTTACACCGTTGGTTCTTGAAGGCATCATGTTTCTATGATGGAATTCAGACGTGGTCATCACATGCTTCAGTGCACACTGCTCATTAAATTATATCATTTACCTGAATGGAATAAAGTCAAGAGCAAAGCTTGTATTTTGCCAGACACGCTTAGGCATCAACCTCACAAACACGTACACAGGACCTTTCGAACTCAGTCATCTCTCTTCTCCTGTTGGTCATCGGTGGTCATTTCCTCTAGACATCATCCTCACTGTTGCACAGACTTGAATCATTTCCTTCCTGTTAATTATCTCTGTCTGGACGTCTGAGAGAAAGAAGATACACTACAACTTGTTGAACTAGTTAGGAAGATACCACACGTATTGCAGTGCAGTATGTTCGTCATTATTAAACAAAGTTATACAATGACCAAAGATAATGCTACCCGCAAAGAAATAAGGGCTACAAGAACATGAGGAGGAGGACATAAATGATTGGGATCTTTGTGAGGTACACGGTGAGGAAAAACAGCTTTAATTATTGGCTGCCCTGGTCACCTCTCCAGAGAATCATTAATTAAAGTTGAAGTCCTTAAGGTGCTTATTCAGAGTGTCTAAACCAGATTAAAGGCCTGTAAAGTAAACTAGAGACAGGTTCATTTATCATTATGTACTTTACACCGACGAGTGACTTTTTTTCCCTTATGAGTTTTTAAGGTAACGTCCTCTTTAAACAATGAATTCTAATTAATTAATTCTTTGTAATCCCAAACAGCAAAACTCAACAATAAAAGCATAAACTGAGTTTATTGTGCATTTGAATGAAAGTGATGAATTTTTAATGTTATTACACTGAGGCCTTTATATCCCATCCTGGGAGAATCCGGATATAATGTGTAGATTTTCTTTCTCACAGACAGCACACAGCAGGAAACACACAGTGCGCCTTAGAAACATTCAAACTGCTGGAAATTGTCTGTGTGGTTTAGGCAAAAGTCCTTGTGACCTTCAGCAACCGCTACAGTCTGAAATTCAGATGTATGAAATTAAAACTTTCATTGGTAAGTTGGTTCGGATTTAGTGAATGCACATTTTCCCTAGCGACTGCTGGTTGCCAGGGGGTTACTGACCAGTCTGCAGCGCTGTGTGACTTTAGCTTGATGTTCTTACATGCACCTCTGCTAGAATAAAATGGCTTAAGTTAAGATTAACTGCACTTACTGACAGAAATTCAGTGTTTTTAGTTCATCAGTTTGCTCTCTGTTGCTCTCCTGACATGATAATTTTGACTAATTAGATGAAAGTTGTGGTGGTGGTGCTTTGACACACAGTGTGAGGTAATATTAAAACTCAACCCATCACCAACGTGTCATATATGGATGCCTGATCAGGAATTTCAATACAGTGCACCCTAATAGGATTTCTTTTTCAAGATGTTGGGTTAATCTTAGGATACTCTATTTTAAGTTAAAATAAGACCTTTTCTTAAACCTAAAGCTAGACCTCTACACCTTTAACATATGCCTGTAGTTTTGTGATAACAGGTTGGTTTTTGTACATAAACCTCTGAAAAATCAAGTTTTTCATGCTCCTTATTCTGACCTGTATGAGGATTAACAGCCTGGGTATTAAAGAAGAGTCAAGGGAGAATGGGCTGTATGCATGAACAGTTGAGAGGTGACAATCTCAAAGACACAAATAAGAGAAAAATTAAGTCTTCATTCTCAGGGAGAAACAAACAGGAATGCATATGTGAAACTGCATTCAATTATGTTGGTGGAGATGTGGAACAGTTCCACAGACGGGTAGTTAAAGGCATACTACAACCAGACGAGGAATAAGTTGGAGAGTGTGATAGAAAAGAGTCACTGGGTGAAAGGTCAAATACACTCACTCAGCTTAATTTGACTTATATATAGCAAATGCAGAAAAGCTCATCTGCTCTCATACTGGCCTCCCTCTCACTCAAAAGCAGGGCTTCAGCTCTCACTTGTTACCAACAATGCCCCTCATTCTCTCAAAACTGTATTTAATTGACAATTTTCATGGCTTTCCTGTGAGACGTGTTCATAAACTGTTCAAAGAATCCAAATTGCCAGATGACACAATAACACTGCCTATTTCTCATTGTGCACATCTGGAGTCGGGCTTGGGTCTCGTCAGTCTCATTTGGCACAGCTGAAGGAAAGTAGCGATTGTTAAAACCCTTTAAAATAAGCTATCCACTGTCAACTGGAAGGGGACAGCAGACTGGCTGAAAATCGTTTTTTTCCCCCCTCTCATTTACTGATGGGACTTTGCTAAAGGGAGACATTGGCCACTGCAGTTGGTTTGTCAAAAACAGGCCATTGGCAAAGCTTATAGCTCGGGTTGTGCTCTTAGCCTGGGCTTTGCCCCCTTCAGACAGATGCTAGCTAAGTTGAAGAATGGAAAGAGGAGAGAAGAGGAACGTGAAGAGGAAGAAGGCCTTCTTGGTAAAATGGCTCTCAGTGTTAATCAGAGACTTCACAAGAGCCAGAGTCATCACCTCAGGACAGAAAGACTGAGAGAATGAGGGTAGGCACAGAGGTGAGGAAACGAGAGATGACTTTAATAAGAGATAGACAGCAAGATGGAGAGGAAAGGAAGGAGGCGAGGAGCGCCGGCTACATTCCTGTGGCCACAGCTGTGGGAGCTGCAATCACTAAAATGTAGCGCTGTCTCAGTGCTGGAGATTTCTGGACATGTTACAAACGAAATAAAACAGCACGACATGTCTGTTTTTTGAATCAAAGAGGAGACTAGCAATCAACATGCTGGGGTTTACACTACCTCCCTCCCTCCTTCATTCTTGTCCTCCCTCCATCCTTCTCTCTGGCTGACTGTCAGTCCCTCAGTGGAAGGGATGACCCCTTCTCTGTCTCTATATTTGCCCCTCTTTGTTCACCACTGGCCAGTTAAGGCAGGCATCTGAGGCTGAGGCCATCGATCATTGGCCTGACAGCGGGCCCCAGGCAGAGATGGCCCTGTTATTTGGACTCTGTGATGACTTCCTCAAAAAGGGGCCCCTCCTTCCCTCATAGGGCTGGCATGGTTGAGGTTTGGTTTGGAGCCTCCATACCTTCTCTGTATGTCCATAGAAAACACATCGAACTCACTGGCTGCATGTTTGGGTCACGCTAGGGTTAGCAAGACAGATAGAGTGTGGAGTGGGAGTAAAATAGGTCGAGAGAGCTGGAAGCTTGCTGTGTTTGAATCTACTTGGTAGCTTCTCCAGTCCCTTGGAGAACTGCAATGAAGACTTTGGCAGCAGTAATAACAGAAGTCAACACAGTAGATTTGAGAAAAGGAAACAAAAAAGCAACAGCTGGAGTGCCTCATTTGTGATTTGTCTGTGTTCTGTCAGACAAGACACAGCAACACTACTTGCTAAAGTACATTTTAAGCCATTATTTAGATCTTTGTGCATGTTTGATTTAGGTTTGCTCCCCCTCCTTCTTCACACATGACAGTGTGTGAATGTCCTTAAAAAGATGTTAAAAAACAAGGTTTATTCCTCGCACTTTACTACTTTGCTCCTCCAATGCATCCCTTCCCATCATTCTGCCTCCTCCTCAACTCTTTAGCTCAACACCCCCTCCCCTCTGTTCTCCCGTCTCCCTCCCCACACTCCCTCTCAGGCACTAGACAGCGACTTTGTAGAGCAGCAGTTGTACTATTGTCTTGCTGCTCACATCGCATCATCATTACAGTTGGCTATAATTGAAAACAGGAGTCTTTCTATTAGGCTACATGGTGACATGGGTATCTGTCTCTTCTGATATTCCCACACTGGCTAATTTCCTCCCTCATCTGCATTCAGCAGAGCAGAGACAAGAGAGCATGACAGTGGATATGGACTCTGATAAAGACTCTGATAACTTTATGGTGATGTACTCCCACTTGCATACTTTTATATATAGGAAATGTATCAAACTTTGAAAAATTACAGAAAAAAAACATACTTCAAAATTTATTTCATGGCCTTAGCTGAGATTCATCCCTTCCATGTTTTATGTTCTTTTTGTTCTTTTTAAAAAAATAATATCTTTCTAGCCTAGAGTCTGTGCAGTAAATGCTTGCCATAATGCTAAGCCCGCCTAACAAAGGGTGCACACACTTCATTAGCACTGTCCGTGAGAAGGAAGGAATCTTACACATGGAATCACTCCTGAGCTCCCGTCTCAGGCTACTGCTGTGCAGAGCCTGGACTCGCTGGCTTCCTTCCTTCGAAATCCTTCTGGCCCCTGCCTAAACACAATGCACAATTTGTTCATATCCCGCACCAAAGAAAAGGGAGATACACAAAGCGCAGGAGATAAGGTTTCAAACTGTCTTTGCACTCGCAGGTGTGGAACTTTTAAAGCATTAAAAACGTGATTTAGTCCCCCGCCCCACTACCCCCTCCCTCTCCTCCTAAGCTTTCTTTTAAAATAAAAGAAGTGACCTGAAGGATCAATGGATGATGATGATGATGATAATGAAGAGGAGGGTGTAAGATAAGTTAATAACTGGGTGAGAGTTTAGGAAGTGGAGTCCACATACAAACCGAAGAGAGCTCGTTTAGCTTCTGTCTCACATTGCATCACGCTGCCCTACACCTTAACACTAACACTTTGCTATTGCTCTCTCAAACTCTTTGCCTTTGCCCTGTTTCAATGGCATCAAATGGCTCGAGTGGACAAAAGAAGAGAGGGAGTGCTGCCAGCTGCCAGACTATGGCCACCATGGTACACCCCACTACTATGAGCATGCCATTGACCTTCAAAAACAGCTATTTTATTTTACTAATAAACACAAGTTGACTAAAATAGTTTTATTTTTTTTCAAAAAACCCACTCAACATATCCACAGCTCCATATTTTTTCAGCTGTCGTCCTGTGAAGAACATGAGGATTGGTGTCCTTTTTTCATGTACTTTGGAATAGGCTTCTTCTGTTCCTGTACTGAAGGTGGAGTCAGTCTGGGTTTTTTCTTCTTCTGATTTTTATCTGTTTGTTTGTGCAACGCGTTACTGAGACAAAACCTGAAAAAACATACCTTTATAAGTTATATAATCTCTCTTAATCAAATATGTAATGTCCATTCTTTTTCACTTCTTACCCCATCAATAGTTGTTCTTGTTCTTTTGCATGTCGTGCACAGTCATGCTCCTCTGTTGCTTTATGCCTTCCTCCTTTTTGGAATTACCCAGTGCAACTATCCATCAATCAGTCCATCCACCCATTTATCCATCCACTTGTTCATTTGTCCATCCATCTTTACCAATATGAAGGGCTTTAATATGATGAGTCCTTTGAGTCCAAGCACGGCTCAGTCATTTGCTGTCTCTGTCTCCATTACTCTTTGCTATTGGTCCCCTGGGTTGTCACAGTGGCTGCAGAAGTGGCTGCTTTTCTTCCGCTATTATCACATAAGACTTGTTATATCTGAGATGTAATTGCACGCAAGTGAGGTAAGTGTGTTGGAATTATCAGGTACAGGCTACGAGGCAGGAAAAAAAAATATCCTCTGTCCTCTTTATCTCTTTCTGGCACGCACATGAACACTCTCAAACACACAGAATTTGGTGAGCCCTCACACCTGCTTTCCCCTTGACTAGGTCACTAAGTCCATATCTCTCCTTGGTGGTGTAAACTGTGGGTGAATCACTGTCAAATATTGTCTCAAGATTTTCTCTCTTTCTTTCTTCTTCTTCTTGTCTCTTTGTCAGTAAATGACTCTTATCACTCCTACCATGAAGGCCCTTTCTTCCTTTACTCATATCCGAAAGAGCGGAAAAAAAAAAGAGAGCCGAGTGCCTTTCAAAAACCAAAACTTCATTGAGACCACTGGTCTGTGTACATTCCACAAATTTGAACAATAACTTATCAGAGGCGAAAGAAGGAAGGGCAAAAAGAAAGAAAGCACATATGAAAGAAAGGATAAAAGGCAAAAATGTGAGGAGATAGGGGTAAGGAGGTGAAGAGGTGATCTGTGTGTATAAGGGATCTGCTGATTTGGCTTCCTCAATCCCTCTTGGTCTTCGAGGTCAACGTGAGGTTTCTCGATAGTTGTCAACAAACTTGGTGTGTGCTGAGTTAACATCCATCCATTGCACGCCTAAAATGAATGGGTGTGCGTCTGTTAATATTTAGAAGAGAAGAAATTGAGCGGATACATTTAGAAGTGCCCCTTGAAGTCTTTATTACATGCCAGCTTGCTCAACTTGCAAATCTGCTCCAAAGCAAGGTGCTATAAATTTACAAAATATACGTGCAACTTAATCGGAAAGTAGAGCTTGTTGGCAAACTTGATATTCGAATTTGAGGCCGTTTCTATGAGGCTGCAGTTCAAAAGAGATTAGATATGCACTATTTAGTCATGCAGTCCTTGAGCCGGAATCAGTTGTGAGGGAGATCATTCCAAAGGAAACAGGATCTCATCTGAGGTGATCCAGATCAGAGACCAGCTCGTAAAACTGTCCTCCCTAATGGATCACCTCATTGGAACGCATGCACTCGCACAGCATAGATGCAAAGATGTAGACTCACGTTCACACAGACAGCACAGTGTATCCGAATACACGTAAACACGTAATACAACCATATAACCAAAGGCTAACACGCTCCCCCTTCGTTTAAACCCACATGTGCGCTCTCACCAACACGGCCTGTTAGGAGAGAAGTTGAAATTTTAAGCTTGCAAATCTATAATGTGCAAATTCAAGTAAATTGTTTACTGACCCGTGTCATATTTGCATGTGTGTTTCAAGGCAAACAGGGCAGTGTGTACTGCTCCTATGATGTGGATTGGCTCTCTCGGGGGATCACACACACACATTTACACCCTCGCACACACACCAGTAACATTCCTTCCTGCCCTCTCTGGCCAAGCCCAGAGCTTGACCTTTCTGTGTCACTCAATCCAACAGGCAATATTTGCTTTCGTCATCATAAATATTAAATATGTGCAGAGGCAAATATTTGGGTTTGGCGACCTCGAAAGTGGTAAATGAATTAATGTATTCACATGAAGAGAGCCGGGGAGTCAGGGTGTTCCTGCACACACGCAGCCTTTCAGCCTTTCCAGCTCCTTACGGTAAAGGCCTGTCAGTGGTCACGCAGGGAAAGACCCACAATTTCTGAAAAAAAAGTCATGGTAAATGACTCAAATTTGGAGGTCACTGAGTGGTAAATTCTTTTCTGTTGTTATAGTGTGTCACAACTGCATGCAACGCTAAGCCAAGTTAAGAAATGCATGTACCATTTGACATAACTGCACATGCAATATTAAAACTACTAAAAAGAGTGCTACTCTGCTCAGTATAGAAACTCATCAGCCACCTCATTAGTTACATCTTGCAAGTACCAGGTTTTATTTGGCATCAGGGCTGCATTAATTCTTTGTGGCATAGATTCAGTAAGATGCTGGACCAGTTCCTCTGAGACTGTGGTCCATATGATGGCATCACTCAGTTGCTGAAGATTTGTCAGCTGCACATTCGTGATGTGAATCTCCTGTTCTACCACATCCCAAAAGTATGGTATTTGACAGAGATCCAGTGACTGTAGATTGCACTGTCACCTTAGAAAACCAGTTTGGGATGATTAGAGCTTTGTGAGATGGTATGTTATCCTGCTGCAAGCAGCCATCAGAAGATGGGTAGACTGTGGCTACAAAGGAATGGACATGGTCACCAACAATACTAAGGTAAGATGCGGTGTTTAAACTGGCACTGAATAGCTCAAAGTGTTTCAAGAAAATATCCCCCATACCATTAAACTACCATCAGCCTGAACTTTTCATATAAGCCGGCTTTCATGGCCTTTTTTGTCAAATTCTGACAAACAGTCATCAGATTAGGCATTGTTTTTTCCCAGTCTTCTATTAACAATTTTGGTGAATCTGTATACATTTTTGGTGTGGTCTTCTGCTGCTGCTGACCGTGTGCTTTAAGGCTTCAACGTGTTCCGTGTTCAGAAATGCTCTTCTGCATATCTTGGTTCTATCGAATGGTTTTTTGAGTAACTATTGCCTTACTATAGTCTGCCTTCCTTGAGGCTATCTGGAACTCTCCTCTGACCTTTCGAAAATCAACAAGCCCCAGAGAACTGCCACTCTCTGAATATTTTCTTTTTTCAGACCATTCTCTGTAAACCCTAGGGATGGTTCTGTGGGAAAATCCCAGCAGGTCAGCAGTTTCTGAAATACTCAGACCAGCCTGTCTGGCACCAACAGCCACGCCATGGCCAAGTCACTTAAATGATATTCAGTTTGAATTTCAGCTGGTCATCTTGACCATCTCTGCATGCCTAATTGTAATGAGTTCCTGACATGTGACTGATTGATTAGATATTTGTGATAACGAGCAGTTTAACAGGGGTACCGAATGAATTTACCAGGTGATTGTAATTTCTAATGCTTTTCTCCAGTGCTGATTCACAGGCTTAATTTTCAAGGCTTTTCAAACATCCAAAAAGAATCAAATGCTTACAGTAAAATGTAAATGATATAACTCCTTCAATTGTTTGCAGAGGAGGTGATTTGTGCACAACAATTTCACAAAAATGTAAATAATAGTCAAAATTTACGGACATGGACTTAGTACAGGTGATTCTGCAAGCTGTTGCACTTTCATAACATCTAGTGTTATCCGAGGTCCCTAAACTCTGATTTTGTCTTAAAAGTTGACAATTTCATATTTTTTCCCAGGCTTAATCAAATCTTACTGCATAAATAGTACTGCATATCTTGTGGGAAACTTTGTGGGCTTTTCAAACATCTTTATGTCGATTTGTAATATATGTTTCTATAAAGGGCTTCTGCTTTTTTAAGTTTTTGGTTGTATTAACAAAACCCCTGATCAGATAGCCAAAGGTATCTAATGTGGTCAGTGTAATGGTGACAAGGGGGATGGGGGCCCAGCAAGATGACTAATCTGAGAAGAGTTGTCAGAAAGGCAGTCCAACGATGACCCTGGCCTCTGTGTATAATTGTGCCCTCTGACCCACTGGACATCCCAAATCACCAATCCAAACAATCAGAGTCCCTAGTAGGTACCCAGGGAAAAGCCCTGAAAAGCACACCAGTCTGTCTTTGCCCTGGTTCTCACATGTGCAGTCCCTCTGAAAGTTTCATATACATGGCTTTAGGAAAGCTAGAAACCCTCAGTGCAGAATAGATGCGAGTTTGATCTACAGCTGAATCAGTCTTTTCAAAGTAGGGACATTCCAAAGTGATGCCCATCAGTAATATTTCCTTTGGGGGCTTTGAACATTTTGTATGAGTGTCTGGTTTCTGTGGACATTATTTTTTGTCACTACTGTGAAAAAAATCAAACAAAAAAAGCAAAACAGTATTGAAACACTACAGGTGTGTAGTTGAGTATACACAAGTATACCCAGTTTACTCACAGTTTACCCACAATTACTTCAGTGTATTTGTAACTACATATTAGGCTAGACAAGAATCATCAAAAACTCATTGGTGATGCAGCTTGTGTGATCCTATGGGATAAGTTCCAGTTTTCTCTCTGTACATTCTATATGTGATACATCTGGATCTCTGCAAAAGCAAAACTAAAACAGGAAGGAATCAGACATTTATCCTGGCAATGCTGATTTAACTGTCATCAGTTTTTTTTCCGGATAGGGTAATCACTTTAACTGTACTCATTCAGTGACTGGACTCAGCTCATTTGAAGCACAGTTCACCTGACCGTCTCTCTTGTCTGCTCTGACATGAATGCAAGGATGCATTCCAGTTGTCCCTAATTACAAACAGAACATGCTCGGGGAGACTGAGTTCCCATCTTGTTCTCTCCAATGTTCAGGACAGGATAGAAGCACTCAAAGGAAGAGAGGATTTTATGGAGGGTGGGAGGCTCATACATTGTTGTTGGAAGGGTCTGAAGTGATGGACCTCCTGGAGTGTCTGACAAAGAACTCAACAACAGAGAGATGCACTGCATCAAACCAGGGGGACAAGAGGGGTTCAAAAGTGTTCTTTCCTGGGTCCTTTCAGCCTGGCATCCCAGCACCCTGGCCCAGCAGGGGGACAAGCTTCTTCACACAAACACAGTGGGAGGATGAGATGATTGGACAGTGAAGCACTACAATAGAGGGGGTAGAGGGAAGCTCTGAAAGACAGCGTGGAAATGAGAAACATGACACACATAATACTACAGTCATTGTACTGGGAGAGCGTCCGTTGCCAGTAACTGATAATGGTCATGGCAGCTGCACTGGGTTTGTATGATGCTCCTTTAACAACTTGTGTTTTGGGTTAAGATGGACTTTTATGTACATCTCACATGCATATTCTTCCTCCTTTTTGTTCAATGCTCGACCAGCTTCAAGAAGCTTCTCATACAAATTTTTCATCCGCGCAGAGATCACTGTCACTGAAGCCACTGATGAGCACTGCGAATGTAGCTGCCATTCATCACAATTCAGTATTGATGGAAACGCCAATCTGAGCAGCGCCAAGCCAAGCTGTGCTCTGCCAAGCCAAAAACTGCCTGGCGTTGTAACCCTTCCAGGCATGCCAGAGGAGAGCATAATATGAGTCAGGTCCAACCTCTCTTTTGGGTGCCAAGAAGAACTCCATGTAACCTAAAACACTGACAGGGAGCCAGTCCGAATGTGAATGTCCTCAAAGAAAACCAATAAAACAAGACTGTCATTGTGGCATCCCAGAGACCAGACAGTTCAAGAGGGACTTTTAAAATCCACTTTGTAGCGTATACATCTAGCCTTGACTGAATTAGATGGTTTACATTGCATGGTTTACATGCAACGATAACCTAAAAATACCCTTCACAAGCAACTGTTTTGAAACCCCAACACATCTGGTCTTTCCCTCTTTGTGTGGTTTATCTGTAAATGCTCTTCCCGTCCTGTCTATTTGTGCATCTGCTTGTCTGACTCAGTGTCTGTCATATCTGTACACCTGTCAACATTTAATAAAGGACAGCTCTAAAGTAATTTAATCTAAAAGCTAAGGACCCTAAATATTCAGTGGTTGTTTGTATACATGCTGACACTCAGTTTTTTGCAAAATAGAAAAGCCTGTATATAAAACCAAACACACACACATTCATCTCAGTCCAGTGCGGGCAATGCGTGTCATCTGGATCACCAGCTGCTCATCTACAAGAGAGGCAAGGCTGGGAAAGGCTCAGACGCAGAGATGACTATTTAAGTGTTTGTGCTTCGGCGTCTTAAATGACAGCGTTCCAAGGAAACGAAATCTGTTTTTTTTGTTTGTTTTAATAGAAACATTTAATTAAGCAAAATGATCCTAACAGGTTACAGCTGTGCTCCCCTCTCTTGCTTTTGCCTTTATTGCGTGTGGGAAATCCATTTCCACTTTATTCAGGCTGTCTCAGATTTATAGATTTTACAATTGTCTCCTCATACACTCAGCACTTCCTATGACTTCTGTCTTCTGCCAGGAGCCTGGCTGACACTTGGAGAGTTTAACAGCAACATTAAAACTCTAAATTGTAAATCTTAATCAGCTGGTTAGAGTTATTGTTGGCTCAGGGAAAAAAGTGCCATTAAAATATATTTTGTGATGAATTTCGATATGTATGTAAATAAATTCCCTGTCTACGTACTCTATTATAGGCAAACAAGGGCAATTCTATAATAGTGCAGAATACTTTTACTAATGTAGGATCATCTTTTAAAATGCATTTTAAATGAACTTCCACACAAAACCCTGCAAATGTGGCACGCATACTGTCAAGCATAAATTAATATGGCTGCTATGTCAGTGTGTGCTGTGTGCAGTCTGCATTTTACATGACGTAAGACACGCATTGTGATGAGCTCCCATCACCATGGATTAATGCTTCTAACCTACACAGATACCCCACAAACACACAGACACACACACGGACACACACCAGTTAAGCTCAGCTTGGCCTGCTAGCCTTATGGCTGTAATTGAGAGTTAATGACGCAGTTGGATCTGTTCTTTACTTCATTTTAAACAGAGCCTGCTGCTGCCTGGCTGTAAAAAAGCAGCCCACCTCCCCTTCTCCTCTTCTTCCTCCTCCTCTTAACCCTCTCCTTCTCTCCTACCCAATAATAACCCTACCTGCAGCCCTCCACACTCCCCCTCGTCCCCCCGACATTTAAGAATCTGATTTAAGAAGTGAATGGGCCGTTGATGATCTCCAGATTTAGGCTACTGTGCATGCATCCTCTTGTCCACCCACATCTCTCTTAAAAAAAAAAACAACCTAAAAAACACAGATCTACTGTAACCACGCTTGCACACACGCCCAAATGGCACATCTGTGAACAAAGACCCCAATGTACAGAAGGACGACAGGAGCTCTGGCACAAGCCGCGCCACAGCTACCTGATAACAGATCAGCTACTCTTTTTAGATTTTCCCCTCTCCCCTCTTTACAAGACACTGGCGAATGAGAAGCAACAGGACCCCCCCCCCCCAACCCCTCGCTAGAGATTCGTGTGTGTTGGGGGGGTGCTCCTGCGACTGACTGGCGCCAAGAACAGTGTACTGCCCACAGTGAGAAGGTCGCTCTGGGCCCTTCCTCTATCACTGACCAGAGCGGAGGGAGAAAGTGATGGGGTGAAGGGAAGAGGGAGCAATTGCGGAGATGTTAGAAAGAGAGAAGGAAACGGAGAGAGAGAGAGAGAGCCAGTCAGAGAAAACAAACAGGACAGAGGCTGCAGTGTGTGTCAGGTCAGCGGGGAGTTTCAGAATGTTCTACACCGCTGTGAAAACTCCTGGAGGGTTATCTGCTCCTGGCGCTGTCATTTATCATCAGTCAGGAGAAGCAGGGCCACCTCTTTGGCCAGTGCAGTAGACACAAGCGCACACACATCCACAGACATGCAAACAGATGTGTCAGGAGAACACACATATGGATGTGCGAGGAGAATGAAAACACATTCAACCGTACATGGTTGACAGTAGCGGGGGGGATGTGCAGCAGTAAAATACATGTGGTGGATATATGAATGTCATTAAAAGTGACACTCGACAAAATCATAAAACCCATGTGGAAAGAACTATATGCTTTCTGAGCATACGCAAACAAAGTTGTGATCGCCGGGACCTCCCTGTGTTAGAGCAACACACCAGTGGTGTCTTAATGGGTTCTCTTGTTCTCTAAAGTATGGTGTAACCATTAAAATATAAGTTGTCTTTTTCGATGTCTATGTGTGCGTAACCCTAAACCAGTCACTGCAGCCCGCTACCGATGTTTTCGACCAGTTCCCCTCGGGAATCCAGCAGTGTGCATATTTTCAGTAACAAGTCAAACACAAATGATTGAACAGGACAGTCTCCTGAGGTGCTTTTTAAAATGCACTGTATATCCTTGCATGTCATAATGCGCCTAAACAACAAAACTAACGAAGCAAGTGACATCACACATAGAAAACAGGCAACTTAAAAAAATCCTTTAAGGTGTCTCTTTCATCATTTAATGAAAAAACATGTCAATGGAGGCTTTCTCCTTCCTGGATTGTTGTTTTTTTGGGGAGGCACAGCGCTGTGGAGTATTGCTCTTGTCAGCCACTGTGAAGGCATCCCTGAGGTGTCGGTAAGCCCGCTGATTTGTGTGCTCCACTGTCCTAATAGCCCCCCGTCTCCTGCCCTTTCTTTATCTTTCTCTCCTCTGTCTCTCTGGATCTGCTCTCTCACCAGCCCCGGTCTTGCATAACCATTTATTTTACAGATTTTTTTTTCCCCCTAAAGTGCCTGAAGGGTTTAATTATATACATAGACAACCCCTATAAACTTCTATTCTGAGGACGTTTTATTGACTTTCGAGCTATGCTGCCCTCCGGCACTTCAATTAACCATTTATAAGAGAAGAAAAATACAATTAAATTAAAAAGTTTCTATAAAGAGGCTGTCACATCATTTCCATTCTTTTTTGGAAGATGGCAGGCTTTATCTAAATGAGAAGGCGTGGATATCTGAAACAGCTGGTGTGGGGAGCCTCGTTTAAGGGAAAGGATATGAGGGAGGAAGAAAAAAACACAGGTAGAGAGAGAGAAAAAGAGAAGTAATGTGGAAGGAACAAAAACAGGGGGACATAATTAAAAAGTGAATTGAACAGAAAGACAGATGAGAGATATAGCTGTAAGCAGGGCAGGGCAGGAGAGGTGAGAGGGCTAGTCGCGGGACCAGGCAGCACTGACCTTGCTACTTAGGCCCTAATTACATGTTGTGAAACTTTAGTCGGCGCACAGTCATCTCGATTCACTGGGCCTCCCGGAGCATAGACAGACAGAGAAATTACAACACCATTACACACACTTTAAAGAGAGACACAGAGAGTGAGTGGAGAGGGGAGCGAGGGGAGGATGAGGGGGGGAGGAATTAAAGAAAGAGTAAGGGATCGAGAAGGAAGGGAGGTTGATGTCATTTGGCGTTTTTGAGAGAGAGTAACAAAGCGCAAGGGCTCTCCTTTGTACGCTGCTGCTGAGTGGAGCCCTGGTATTTTTACGGGCCTAAAGATCTGTGCACTCATAACAATGTGGGTATACAGCACTCAGCAGGGGTGCCACTGTGAAATATGCCCCGCTGCACCCGCCCCTCTTTTTTTCTTAATATCCTCCATCCACAATACTGCTAAACTTCCCATCCAATACACACACACACACACACACACACACACACACACACACACACACAGACACTGAGCTTCTTTAGCCATGAGGCTGCATTAAACAAGACCAACGGTGAGCTATTTCAAAAGCATACTGCCCCGACCCCCCAGCCCCCCTCCCCAGACACATTAGATGCATGTGCACATGCTGCTCTTTTTGCACACAAACACTTCATACTTCTTAAGGAACATATCACCTTTGAGGCTACTGTGGGTGTGGGGTTCGTATGTGATTTTTGGTGTGCTGACTTGGTGGATGGGGAATGCCATCTGGCAGTCACACTTTTGCGCAACCTTTCATCCCCCTTCCTCTTCACCCACAAAGTTCAGTGTCCGTGCCGCGTAACCTTCGTACCCACCTTGACAGAATTTGAGCAGTGGCAACACCTCAGAAAACGTCTCCAGACGTCTCGAGTCATTTACTTATTCTCACTACTGACTTCTTTTTTCCTCCTCCATTTCTCTCTCGCTCTCTCTCACCTATAGTCAGAGAGTGAGGGGAATATGTACCCCCAAGCGATGCATTGTGGGAAGGCTAGGTGGACCTCGGGGTACAGAGGTGTAAATTCCAGCACGCAGTTGAAAACCATTGGGGGGCACATGGGGTGTGTGTGTGTGTGTGTGTGTGTGTCTGTGTGGGGGGGGGGGGGGGGGGGTGAGGAGGGGGTTGGTGGTGTAACCAGAGAACAAAAGTGTTTTACTCCACCAATTTTCAGTTTTATTGGCTCAGTGTACAGTGTGCTAGTCACTCACTCACACACACACACACACACACACACACACACACACACACACACACACACACACACACACACACTCTCTCTCTCTCTCTCTCTCACTCTCTGGCGCATACACTTGTTTCCGATAAACTGACTGTTATAGAAGAATGACAGTTCGATATGTGGTTTTCCCAAAATTAGTCTTTTTCCGTTCATTAGGGCACCTTAGCTGCATTTTCCTGTCTTCATCAAGACCAGGTTACCTCCATGTGCCTTATAGTCCCATCACATATGTTTAAGAAATTAAACTGATTATGTTCGTAGTTTGCTTTATATATCGCGATATATAAGATCTGCAAGTACTGCTGCCCCCACAGACGATGCAGAAGGACATTGTTGTTCTTCAAAAGGTTTTTTTCCCAAGCAATTGTTCATATCTTCTTGGGCAGAGAGAGGTAAGGTAAAATATAATCCTTTTATATTTTTCATGTGCACAGTCATCACTGACTAGAGAAATTCAGTTAAATTAAGTGCTTACAATTACAACTTTTGCCAGCAACTGAAATCATTTTCCGCCCAACATATTAATTAAACAGGTCTTTTCAACAGGCTGAGACACTGTAATGTCTTCAGTCTAAAACAAAAAAAAAAGTCAGGTAATAAAATAGCAATGTTTTATTACCTGACTGATGATGAGAAAAGATAAACTAAAATTTTAAGGTAGCTACTGTTGAAACATATGCATCCTAAAAAGCTGAAAACCACAAGGTTTCCTCAAGTTCTACAACACTGAAGTGAAGCTATTTCACAAATTAGCAATACATGTGCGTTCATGAGTGTGCATTGATTAGTGCTTTACTGCTTATACTCATTTCCTGATAGCAATTACCACGGTAGGTTCTTATCTCTGGCACATTGCCTGGCTGGAGGCAAAGCAAAGCAGAGACGCAAGCAGCCGAGACACAGGAGTCACTGGAGTGGGCAGAATTGCTATCTGTAATCTGTGATCAATCTTGGCCGAAGTGGCTGGTATGAAAGGGAAGTGGGGTCGACCTCTGTGCCCTTTCAGCCGCCCCTTCTCAAATCCACCTCCCCTCCTTGCTCTGCACCCCGCTCATCCCAGGGGTGGCTTGGTCAGCCCTGAGGGGAGAACATGCTGCAGAGCAGGCAGACAATTTTCAGGCTGACTGCTTTTACTTTCGTCCCGTCTAGGGCCTCGTGAAAACAAACTGACAAAACAAAGGACAGCAAATTAATGACCCGTGCCCCCCACCACCCCCATCTCCCCCCGACAACCCTAGCCTCAATCCCTGACGATTGACTCCTGGCTTGGCATGTCCTTTCCTTTCCTCCTAGCCTCCCTCCCTCTTCCCCCTCCTCGTCCCGACTTTTGGTACTTACCAAATCATGCATGCACCGACACACACATATCTGGATATCGAGACACTGGAAACGCACATGCACGCGCATGCACATCGCTACCACCATCACCCTCTTTCTTAACTCCTTGACCCATAGCATCTGGTTTAAATTGTCACAGGAAGAGAGAGACAGAGACATACAGGGGGAAAGAGTGAGTGCGAGTGAGGGAGAGAAAAGGCCTCTCTGTCTGTGTCTGGACCTTCATTATCATGTGTTAATATTAATGCAATTTGAAAAAGAAACAGACACGGAGACACACTGGGTGAAGAGGGGCTTGTGTGCGCTGAGTGGAACAGCATGCCCTCACAGTTCAAACATGCTTCCAACCCACAGCTCTCGTGCGAGACTGCATTCCCCGAGACAGGCCCTTTTCATACATTGTCACTTCACCACAGGGTTTCAATATGTTACCAATACACAATATGATTTTGCATGGGTCATGGCATTGTATTTGCATGAACTTTACAGTGTAATGTAATATATTTTATTAGCTATTGTTGGCCAATTATTTAATAACTTGAAAGTTTGCATGCTGCCTATCACACCGGGGGCCTGACAGTTTAACTTTGGGATTCTTATGATGTGCGCTGTGCTTTGAAATAAAACAGATCTAATTAAAAGTGGGTGGGAATACACGGCAGTAAAAACACTGTAAGTTAAAACAAGGATTTCATCTGTTTGATCTCCTCACTGATAAAATCCATCAAATATGATTAAACGTTCTCGAGTTAACAGGAAGTGAAAAAACTATTGCAAAATAGTTATAGAATCCGGTTGTGCCCTCTTGCACCTGAAGCTGTTGATATAGTAATATTTTTTAATGTGTATGCATTAGCAGTAGCAAGAAAACATGTATCTGGAGGACTGATAAGTATATCAATACAGAGCGTGATTATGGCCTAATCCTAAAGGAAATGCCTTAATTGTGAACGTCTTCTCAGATCGTCATGTGCACGAAGGCATTATTAAGAGGAAATAGCTACTTCCTTTTTTTTGCAAGTACTATAAATCATGAAACGCATTAAATATTAGCTGTGATGGTGTAATACACATGGAAGGTCTGATAAAAGTAGAAAATAATTCAGATTCCTTGTCTGTCCGTTTGACAATCGCACCACTTGTGGGAGTAGCTTAAGACCATTCTCTGGGCTCAACAGAGCAAAGCTGTGGAGTCCGACTGCCAAGGTCAAGCTGTCTGCTCATAGTTCTCATCGCCGCCTCCCTTGTCTCAACAGAAAATATATCAATTATGTTCCAAAATTAAGAGGCGGGAGCCAAATATAGTCAGCACTAGTGTTTAAAAGTTTATGAAAAGGGCTGGGTGGTTTGTGCATACTTGTGCATTCTTGTGATTTTGCAGAGCTACTTAGGGAAATCTTCCATATAGGTCAATCTCCAATTGCACATAATTTGTGTGCTGGCCATTTCTGTGTGGAGTTTGGACACTCTTCCCATTTTCACAGGGGTTTCCCTCTGAGGACTCCACCTTCCTCCCACAATCCAAAGATGTGTCAGACACTTCACATTTCAAATTGAGCATTTTAACGAATTAGAGAATGGTTCAGAGGACCGGTATATTGATGGACCCCTCATTCATTTTGATGAATTAATCATTTAACTAATAAAATCTCATAAAACAACCAGCAACACGTCAAACGCCTTTAAGCAATAGTCCCGATAATGTCCGGTTAAACTCTCTCGATGTACAAAATGTTAGCTTGTTGTTAACTTTGATGTGAAAACCGTACGCCTCAGCTAATGATGTTGACAGATCTAATTGTGCACGAGCAGGTGAAAGAAGAGCAAAGAGAGTAAAGACACACACACGCAAACACACAGACGCACAGACACATTCCTGTGGGATTAGTCAAAAGATTATGAGCACAAGTGTTTCCCATTCAAACAGGCTCGAGAACAGATCCCTGGAAAAACTCAGGTCATCGGCCTGGCTTTTGGTTATAGCTTAATATTTAAACTGGGTGCGCGATGGATTGAAAGTGAGTGTTATCAGTCATCGCTGTATTAATAAGGCTCGGTAAGTCAGACAGATCTATGTTGGCTGTACCCACACACAGCATAACACAAACACACTCGCTCGCTCAGCCTCCTCTCATGTGTGTCTTTCTGTCTGTCTGATCCCTATGAGGTAACTGGTCACTGAGGCAAGATTTATAGTTAATCAGTCTGTATCGGCAGCAGTCTGCCATGAGCCGAGCCAACTTTAGAACATTACGCATTACCACACAGGCAAGGAATGATGTCAGTAAGAAATGAGGGATAGAAAAGGGGGAGGAAAAAAAACAAGGCAAGATGGAGGAGATGAAAAAGGAAAGTGTAACGCACAAATAAGGAAACGATAGCGTAAATAAAAGCAAAGATCAAAACAGAGCTGAAAAGACAGATTTAAAGAGGTAAAGAAAGAAGAGGAGGATGCGGGATAGGTGATATGGAGGGGAAACTTCAGCCCCCTCCTCCTTCTTTCTTCACCATTAAACGCCTTGCTCATTACTCAGTCCCTTCTGCTAAGGCATCGACATCTCCCGCCATTCCACATAGAGCTATTGATCCCTCACAGTACTCACATATGCAATTCAAATCACAACAAATATATTCCTTTAGCACTACTTATCTTGCTCGGTGTGTCTTTGCATTCATGTATGTTCAGCAGTGAGAAAGAGAGTAAAGGAAGGTTAATTTGTACATGTCTTCATGTAGAGGGAAGCCAGCGCGTGAAAAAAACGAGCATAAACTATTCAAATGTGGATTTCGATTCATTGTTTTGTCTCCGTGCTGCTCTTTTCCCCCTTATTTCCAAACTGTAATCATTCTCCTTAAAGATATTGGTGTATGTTGATAGGTCTGGTTATCTGTGTGAGAATGTGACCAAAGCTTTTATCAAGGTGAGCACAATTGGTGTATTTGTATATTCTTTATATCATTATTTAGGACTAATAATAAGTAACTAAGACTAAATATTTTGTGTACTTTTGTATACAATTTTACAGTAATGAATTAAAGAAACAGCAGCAGTTATGACATGAGTGAACCACAACCATAAGTAAAGAAACAAATAAGAAGCTTTTTTTTGTCTCCATGAAACACCCTCACACACACACACAGGCACTTGTCTTGCTATATTTCCACACAATTTCTCCAGCAGTGTAAAAACAACAGCCTAGCCACCAAATACTATCTGCTTCCATAACTGTGCTGCTATCATGGCTTTTGTTGTCCATGTCCCATGCTTTCATCTCGAGTACCGCTCTGTAACGCCACCGCAGCAGGCCAGTCTGCACCGTCTGACTAAACCGCAACCGCACAGTCACAGATGGATTCTTCTTAAGCCCCTACAGAACAGCATTCAACTGCCAGCTATCAACTTCCATCACCACACAACCACAAACTAACCACTGAAAGTGAGAGAGAGAGAGAGAGAGAGAGATGGGGGAAAAATGGGGAGGATGAAGAAGTGAGAGAGAAAAAGGTGCAGGATGAGAGGAGGTCGGAAGGTCAGAAGAAATGAGAAACAAGTGCAAAGTGTCCAGATCAGATTTTTCCCTCTCTTGTGCTTTCTCTCCTTTTTAAATCCACCCTCTCTCTTTAAATGTCTGCTTCCTCTCCTTTAAACCCAAACGCACTACTGCCGCGGTAAAAAGACAGAGCGAGCCCCAGAGAGCAGCGCCATCATCGCCATCGAAACAGCCAAACAGCCGGGCAATATGCTAATGAACTTCTTAATGACTATCACCACTTAGGAACTGCTAATTAAAACCCATTTGATTCAGAGACACTTATCAAGCTCTAAGGAAAAAAAAGCATGCAAAAATTTCCCAGGAAGACAAGCAGAGTTATGGCCACCTTTGGTATTTGTCAAAGCCTTCCCACTCCTTCCCCTCCTGTTTTGCCCTCCTGTCTGTCTCTGTCACTCTGTCCCCCCGGCTCGATTGCCTCTAATGGACGTGCTTTATCTAGGCTGACCTAACCATTGTCAAAGGGAGCAGAATTTGTGAGCTTTTAGAGTGGGCACACTCATCAATGAGCTAGGGGGTTGGGGGCAGTCACGACTGGGAGTAAGCGGCGGGTGCAAGCAGGTGGGGCGTTGCTTGGCAAGAATCCATCCATGCACTCTCCAGGCCACTTCGTTAGCCACCCCGTACACATCTACACGGTTCTCCCCTCTATTCTCAGCTATGCAAATAGGATGCCAGCTAAATACTTAATGAGAAGTGAGATATGAGCATTTGAACCATCTGTGGAATGGACAGAACTACCTGCTAAAAGGCAAATGCATCTTATTGTAGCCACTGAAGATTCAAGGAAACATTTTTTTTTTAATTCAAAAACTTTCAAAAATAAATTCTTCTTTTTCTCTTCACTGTGGTAATTCCTCACACACACAGAAAAGATAGGTAGATACATGGAGAGAAGCTGCAACTGACAAAGGGAAAACAAAACTGAGAGAAAGTTAGAGATAGAGCGAGCCAGAGGGAGTGTGCCCCCTCAGCCCTGGAGGAGAAACCGGATAGGGCCACTTTAAAAATCGCTTAACACGCTCCACACAAAAGACAGCTCAGGAAACTTGAGCCGTGTTTGATTTGAGTGTCAGGGTGGGAGGCACTAATCTGCGGACATGTCGGGCACAGGTGGTGAAACAATCAAACAGCCCTAAACTTATATCACCCACAGAGATACACAAAGCTCGGTCACACACACATATACAAAAACGCTTAGACATGGAAATGAAAATGGCAACAAGCAAACCCGTTTAATTAGCCACACTTTGCACTCAGGCATGTATGAAAACATACATGTGGAGACACACATGCACACACAGAAGCCTGCACGTGCGTGCCAGCTGAATTACTATGGAGTCCAGTATTTTACTGGACCAGATAAAGACAAGGCGGATCAGGTTCCCGGCTCCTGTTCCCCTTTTTTACCTTTCACCTTCCTTTTTTATGTGTCAGCGGCACACGCCCTGCCTCTGTGATGGAGTACTGATTGGAAAAGTGCACAGCTATATATCTAAAAAGGAAAGGCCATCAGGAGGGGGTCTTAAAGATACGTGCCACAGGGTTGGTTTTGTTCCTGCAGTGGCTCCTCTTTGATATCTATAGAAACAAAAAAGATTTAAATTGCAGCTGACACATAAAGTGCAAAACATATCAGTTTAAGGATATACCTTTGATTTTGTGTAACCTGAAACTTTCAGCCCTGGTGAAAGTCATAACTGGAATATTGTGCTTATATCAACATGGTTATTTTACATCAAATTTGATGTGTCAGAAGACTGAAAGAAGAAGAAAGGACATTGGAAATACAAACTTTTATGGGCATATCTATGAGATTCTGCTCATTCTTATATCAGCATCACCTTTACTTCATACTTATACCTACGTTGCCCATCACCCGTGAGCATGCACAGAGAACAAATGCAAGCAAAACCACAGTCAATGTATGCATCCCATCCAGACTGTAATACATGCCTCTGCGATTCAGGCAACACGAAACCTATCATATGCTGTCAGGTGTGGTAAGTTGAATGCCTGGTATTATTTGCTAATCTTATTTACACTCTGAAAGTGAGCAGTGAAGTGTAAAGCTCTGGTCGCATCTGAGCAGGCTTCCAATTCGCACATGTAAGTTGCTGCTAATACTCTAACTTCTCTCGATAACAAGGAGCCAGTGATTTGAATATAAGTTTGTTTTTTTTAGGTGACTCGAACCTGACATACTGGAAATCCGCTGCAGTAGATCGCAAGTTTGACAACGACTCAGTGACTTTAAAAAAACAACAAAGTAAAACGATTGACTTTTGTGATTCATTACGTCTTTGTTACATATCATTATTTCTCACACTGTGCCACTGAGAGAGATTGGATGTTGCACAAGAAGAGAAAGGGGTCTTCCCCAGAGGGTCTCCCCCCAACTCATACATTTACACACACACATACACATTCTGCCCTTAGGCCAGTCTCTGTAATGGGATCCTCACTGTTATTTCTGCTGAATAAAATAAATCCCACTAATTAACATGTTAACATGATTGATGGGCTATGATTCTGCAGGGAGCGTGGAACGTCTGTCTGCACTCAAGCTGCCCTGCTGCTGCTGCCTGCACACAGACTGACACACAAAGAAAGATTCAGGGAATGAAACAGAGTGAAAGAGAGAGGGGAGGAAATGGAAATATGAACCATTTCAGACTTTCACAGGAAATCTAAAAAAACAAAAAAAACAAAAATTGGACCTATGACCATGGGATTTGCTCCTTCCTTACAATGTTTTTGAGCGCACAGCGTCACATCACACATGATACAAAATTTCAATTTCAACCGCACAATCACGTTTCACAGCACAGATAAACTGTTATTTGAGAAGCATGAGAAAAAGAGTGAAATTTCAGCAAAGTAATCTGATATGGGGATGTAATCAAGTATGATGCAGCATTGTTCACTGCAAGGATGTGGCATGGGGAACTTAACACAGGGCAATCAGAATTTAATCTCCATACAAGAGAACTCAAACACTGAGACAACTGACCTGATTAAAACACACACACACACACACACACTCAAACCGATGTTCAACTTTCAAAGTTGGAAAGTGCTTAAATGCTAAGTAACTGTGTACACATTTAGCCTATATCAGACCGCCTGGGAATGCTGTATGAGTATTTGAAATGCAAACACAGCAAAAGAAAAAGTGAAATAAAGAGCTGGTGTTTTCCCACAAGTCCTTTTGATAACAACAGCTTTATCTAAAGAAGGCCCCCCACATCAAACCTTCAAAAGACACGAAAGAGTCTCGTCCCGGTGCCAAGTTTGTGGCCTAAAACCAGAAATATTGGAAAAGTTGAGAAAATGTTAGCAGTGTTTACTTGTTACTTCAGACTGTTACCATCTGGGCACCTTTGCGTGATGCATTTTTGACCTGTTCGGCTCACAATCCATTGTTAGTTTCTTGGCCCTAAGTGGTAGGTGAATAAAACGCTGTGTTGACAGTTGAGCACTGTACAATGTACCTGTCTGTCTGCCTCTGTTTCCCGCCAGCCTCCTTTTCTTTGAGTGGCTCTGGGAACACTGTGAAGTGGAAGGGCTGTCAGGGGGCTACGCCCGCTGTGCCCGCCCGTTCTTTATGAATGAATTAATCAGTAGTGACACTGCACTACATGCTTTTTCCTTCCTCATTATTTTAATTAGCCGTTTATATGGATCCCCCCCAACACCGATGTCAGCCCCCACCCCTCTTTTGCATTTCATTAATACATTAACATGCACTTGACAAAAGAGCAAGGACGGAGACACAGTGGCGGTCGCTTGGCTGGTCACTTTGTAGTCGCCCACTTGCCTTACAGGCTTTCCCTGCCCAGTCAACAGTTTTCCTACTTGTGTCCTACCCCAAACTTCCATGGAAAGCCATCAGCAGGGCCTGTTCACTGTGGTAATAATCATGAGTCTTACACCAAATGAGACACTGCAGAGTGAGAGTGATTCAGCCATCAGATAGTTGCCAAACACAACAAAAAGTATCACCTATTTTGCTGTCTTCTTGATCAGCACATTTTCACATATACTGGGTGCTAATGTCACAAGTGCTCATTCCTTTGCTTCCTTTCCACAGCTTGGGAAAACTGAAAACTGAAAACAAGTTTCCATCCTCTCCAATGGCCGCACAGGGAAAAGGGGCACTGCGGTTTTAAAGAATATGTGCCGCGTTGTGAGCGTGCAGCTGTGCACATGAATGACGGCGTAGACCTACGCATTTTCATAAAGGGGAAAGCATGCACGTGTGTGTGTTTGGTTGCTACATGTGGGTGTGAGTTAACGCGCATGTTAGCTTGGAGTCGCAACGGTGATG
This sequence comes from Mchenga conophoros, assembly GCF_057382185.1. NCBI lineage: Eukaryota > Metazoa > Chordata > Actinopteri > Cichliformes > Cichlidae > Mchenga > Mchenga conophoros. The sequence goes on from NC_140539.1 coordinate 13,899,865, forward strand.
AGGTGAGAATGATGAAGCCCATTCCTTAAATAAGGCACCATGTGCGGCTCATATGTTGGGTCTTTGTTGAAGAGTTGCTCATCAAAACCCTAAACTAACACACGAACACACAAGCAGACACATTCAAACCCACTCCCCTCCCTCTTTGCACACACACATGTACAAAAAGCACCCACTACGGCCCGCAGGCATGGAGTGATTGACAGTATCCAGATTGCCAGATTGTTCTCAAGAGCATGGAGAAATGACATCACGCTCATTACAGCTCCTAAATATAAGCAGTTGGACTGCTTGACTGACAAGTCTGTATACATGCATGTGCGCCTGTGTGCATGTTTGTGGTTTCTACAATGTGTTTAGATTCTGAAAGTGCGTGTCGATGTGTGATAATTGTCTCGTACCTGCTCAGGATGCCTTTAACCGAGCGTGATCGTCACTCTTTTTTTTTTATTACCCTGTTCTGTTACTTGTTTTTGCAATCATTACCAGGCATTCTTAGCAACCCAGTCTCTACAGCACCTGATGAACATCATGTCTTTGGATGCTGGACCGTCATAGAAATCGGCTTTACTGAAAAACAAAGTTAGAAAGACAAGCTGTTTAGAACATCGAGCGTGTGTTAACACAGGCCTGAAAAGGGGAGCGGCAGTAAGTGGCAGGAGGACTGATTTGATAGTGTGGCCGAGGGAAGCAGCTGAAAAAGACGACTGAAGTAACTGAAGCTGGCACAATCATTTTTGAACTTTTTTTTTTTTACAGACATATCAAATACTAAAGGAGACGTGAATAATGATGATGCACAAATAGCTCTTAAAAAAGTAAGAGCAGCCACACGTGCAGAAGACGTACACAGAGACACACAGAAACACACACAACCACACATACCATATGTTTGTGGTGCTGCCGCTGCTGCTGCGAAGTTCAAGGCTTCTCTAGCTTGTCTGGCTAGCACATTGTAATTTACAAGCACTCAGTGTCACGTTGAGATCTCAATTAAGCAGCTCGGCTACACTCTCTGGCCCTCGGGGCTGGGTTGAGCTGGGCCCACATTCTGCCTCCATGGCCAAGGCACACTGCAGAGTACTGTGCTCCTCCAGCCCTCCACCCGCCTGCTCCCTCAGCCGCCGCCAACAGACAACACCAACAGTAAATATTTGAGGTTAGAGACAAAGACGGGAGAAGGGATTCATTTAGCTCGTTTGAAAACAGGACATTGTGATTAATAGCCAAGCGGTCTGGAAAGGAAGATAGCTTCATTCTTTACTTCCCTAAGCTGTAAATGTTCCCCCTACACATTAAACCCAGGTCAGCAAACAGAACATTAAAGCCGTGTAACATAAACAACACATAAATCGACAGATTTTTTTCCATCCGAAGCTAAAAGTCTAGAAGCCAATTGAAGCGTTATTAGAAAGGATACACAGAGAAGGAGAAAGAGTAAGTCAGATGTGTAAACTCAGTGAGACGTAACGGTAAAGAGAGACAAAAAGACATCAAGACGTACTCTGAAACAGAGCTACTGACTTCAGGAACTAGAGAGACACCATATGCTCGAATAAAGCAACAAAACCCCATAAGCTGTTCCTACTGTTCTGTTATCAGATCCATATGGATCTTGGCCTTGGCCCTCCACCACCTGCCTCAAACATTCCCAGCACCTAACTAGCCAGCCAGCCTCCAACTGGTCTCAGTCACATTTTACAAGCGGCTATATTGATGGCTATTGAGCTAGAGTGCTATTTAGCTCACCAGAAATCTTAAATTATACACTAGCCATGTGTGGCTATATGCATCCCCTGCACAGGGACAGACTCCACATCAGAGCTTCCACTTACAGGCCCGGGCAAAGCTGGCTCGGAATCCAACTCGGAAAACACGGCACGCTTTGTCAGGGAATGCCAGCCCAAATACAAATTTAATTTGGAATGAAGTAAATAAGAAAATTTAGAGGAGATGTTTAAATCTGTTAAAGACTGTGGGATTTTACCACACTTGTGTCAGCATGAAGAAATATGGGCTTTTTGTGTCATTGTAAAGTGTAAGTAAAGCACTAATACTGAATCAAACAAGCGTACTAAATCTCATTTTTGAGTGCGTAAGAGTTAACTAAAATTTAGGTACTTTGCTAAGTGGGCCAGTAAAGCAAAATCCCGAGAATCCCCTGGCAACTGGGAAACAAAAACTATTACTAAATATTACTAAAACCTCAGAAATGACTCTCATGAAACCCACATGGTAGAATAAAATCAAAACATCATGCTTTGCAAAATGTGTCTACTATATGGTTCCGCTTGCTAGACCATGCTCCGGCTGCTGTACTACAGACGGTCCACAAGAAGGCCTTCAGGAAGAGGCCACAGTGAGTGCACATGGGTGTTGAGTCAGGCCAAAAGCTTCTGATTGGCATTATCCTAACAAGCTGCAATTACAGCCCTGAAATTCACTCTTACTGCAGTGGCTTTAACGAGCAAGCCATCACGCAGCCCACAATTATCATCACCAGAACTATTAAACACGATGGCTACAGCCTTGTTAAATGCTCTCATATGCAAAGGCCTCACATTTTTCTTAGGACACTAGGTGACATGTGGACATAAACAACCAGAGATGAGGGGCAGACAGTTGATTGCAACAAACCGAATGAGGCGTCATAGAGAAACAGCACACATACACCACTGTGTGTTATTATACAACTGCTAGTTCCCCACCCCTAGTTTTCTCTGCTTCTGTTTTACTTTTCTTTCTTCCTCTGTTTTTCAATGGCTTCCTCTATATGCTGCTCGACTGTGAACGACCTCCTGTGAGTGACCACAGTTAACTTAGCGGCTTCCTAAAGCTAAACAGCTTAGCTGCTGCGGCACTGCTCCAGAAAGAGGCTGCTCCCTGGTGGGCATATCCTAGCTGGGGGCTTACTCAATTTGGATTTGCTGTTGTTTATGTGATCTCAGACTATGAGAGGAACAAGTAGGGTGGAGAAGCAGAGGGAGGCATACAGAAAATAGTTTTTTTGAGGTAGTTGAACTTAACAGACCTAGAACAAAAAAGAAAAAAGAAAGAAACAAAAATTGCAAGGGTTATAATATGTGTGCCTATAATTATCTGGAATGACTTTTCAAGAATGCATAGTTTTTCACAGTTTTGCATAAATCACAATTTAGTTTCGTTTCTAAGAGGATGGAAAAATAAGTTGAAATATGGGAAAGGTGCGACCTTTGCCATTACTGGGAAACAAGCAGTGAAAGAGTTCTCTTCACTCACTTGGACACCAAGCAAAAGAGAAAAAAAAGGGAGTTGTAAATGAAGAGTGTAAGAGAGTTCTCTATGACAACATGCAACACAACATAGAGTAATTTGTTCTGTTACTGGCAGGAGCTCATGTGAGAGTGTCAAATGATTTTGGACTGAATCTGTAAGCTAAACAGCGTCAGAAACATCAACATATACGGGCAAAATGCAAATATGAGCATCTGGCCTTGAAATGCAAGAAGAAAGAGAGTCACTGGAGGAGGTGGGTTGTGTTTGGGGTTAGCCTCTCCTCACAGTTAGGGCAGTGTGCCTGTCGGGTCATGCCTGGATTTGGTTGGGCAGTTGGAGTGTGTACTTGGCAAAGCACAGAAAGAGTGGCGCAGATCAGAGATGCAATGATGCTCCTAGGGGATGTGGTAGAGGTTTGGCTGAGCCAGGGACAAGCGGGCCCAAACTAAGGCCAAACTGAGGCCAGAGGGAAGGACCGGGGCTGAGAGCCAACTCTGAGAGCGAAGCCTCTGTGCGGGACACCGGCTCTGCAGGGCAACAGCTCTCAGCTCTTGGTTGCCAACTTCTATCAGCAATCTACTTAGACCTCCTTTACAGCAATTTGATTTAGTAAAGAAGTTTATATAGCTTGTACTACTTCAAGTAGCTTGTACTTAATGTGAATAGGTGAGCTATTCTGTACGCAGTAGTATAAAAGCAGGCCTTGACAATTTTATTAAAACAAAAATTGAAAATCAATTTGAACGAGCGTATTTGCTCTGAGCCAAATATTGGGCCTTTTCCAACAGGTCTTTCTATTTACTCAGTCTTATGGCTGTTACCTGCTTTTATCTGCCAATCAGTGCTCTACTCCAAAGGAGCTGTGAAGTACAGTACGTCTCTAATCGAGGCAGGTGAATTAGAGAGCAATTCAAACACAAACACACCACAAATGTGCCCGCACACTGAGTGTGAGATGGCTGCGTGCCCTTGTATATGATGTGAGTGAGCGCTTGTGTACGAGTGTATGCTTGGCTGCCCCGTGTGTGTTTCTTGGTTACTGTGTATTTTGTCAGGGCTGTGATTAATGACTCACCATCATGATAACACTGGAGGGTGAGACACATTCATTCACACAAAAGGCCCTCCCTGGGTCCTCTCTCTTTGCCACCTCATCTGCTGAGAGGGCTGGCAACTGGTGTTCACGCCAGCCCTTTGTGTCCGTTAACCTCCGCATTCACTCACCCTCCCACTTCTCGCTTTCTCGAAATTTTCTACTTGTTACTTCTTTTTCCACAAACCGAATATTGTTTTTATTCAACCCCTTTTAAATAATGCTGCAGTATAAACACCTGTTTAAAGAAGGTAACAACCTCTTCAGTCAGTAAGTGAATGTCCTTTATCTTTATCTATAGCGAGATCTCCAAGGTGTGTGTGTGTGCATCAGTGTGTGTCCGTGTTTGCATTTCTTCCTTTTGCAAACACCCAGAAAGGCACATGCCTTTCTTTAATTTATACTCCATTTTTTTCCACACTTATACACTCTCTCTCTCACACACACACACACACACGCATGAATAGACGGTGGGTGGACTTTCTGATTAATGGCAGTCATTTGTCAGGCAGAGGTGGATAAAACAGTGAATATTATCTTTGTGCTAAGGGCCAGAGCACATCACTCTCTCCCTCTTCTGTCTTTCATAAGTGGTTGAACACAGCGGCACGCAGGGACACGCAGACGTCACGGCAGCCAGCAGATCTATTCTCATTACTTCTCTATTAGGACATCAGCTTCCACTGATCAGGTGCTACATCTTTATACTGACATCAGAAAGTGAGAGAGAGAGGTGGATGACGAGAAAAGAGAAGAAGAGAATGAGAATGACAGAGGAGCGAAATAAAAGGCAGAAAAAAGGGGGACTCTTAAGTATGGAGGGAAACTTGACATTTCTGAATTTGATTAATACTGGTCTAAATCATCCTAGTTAGGGAGCTCTACTGCAGCACTCCCTTGGTAAATGGCATTTATCTGCCCTTAGACTGTCCTTCAGTAAAGAGATTAACAAATTAGCTTTGGAAAATGTTCAAGAGAACATGACCTTCTGAATCAGACACAGCCATGAGTTTTCTTGGTAGTTTTTTAAAATCTAATTTATAAACCAACAAACATTCTGTCAGGAAAATTATGAGCAAAAAAAACTAAAAAAAAAAAAAAGTATGATAAGTAGCTTTCATTCAGATGATAAGATAAAATTCTCGCTAAGAACAAACAATTAAAATGCTGTCTAACTTGCACACTACTAAGTTTTTAGTTGAAAACCGCATACCTATACACCCAAATGCATCACTAATCTGCTGACAGGCAATTGTTGTGCCTTTGTGAGACATATATGATAGAAATCACACATTTCAAACATTTTTCATTTCTGTGACAGCTTTATCAAAATCCTTTGTGTTTGAGATGACGATGATGCACTCGGTGCACTTTTTATCTAAGGTCCCTGCCAGCACAACACTGAGTAACTGTTGGCCCTATCAGTGAGAGAAAGCACAGAAGAATCTGGGAACAAATATTTAATGTTGCTTATCGCAAAGTGCATCAGCAATAAATGCCTCAAGGTGACAGAGTTTGGCTTATTATTCAATCTGAGAAATAATAGGGTGAAGTGATTATAGCATGTTCAGAGTGGGAGGCAGGGATTTATGTGCATATGCATATCACCTGTGCAACAATATATTTTTCTAATGGTGATAAGTTAAGGAGAAAATGTTTCCATGAGGCAGCTATTAACCAAATATGAAGTGAAGCTATATTGTCCATACACATGGGGTACTGCACAAATATAGACACAGTCATTTCTTAGTAAGGTGACCTCGTAAGGTTAATGGAAAAAACTACACAGTCAGTAAGGATAAGTCAACAAACTTTAAACTTGCTTCACTCGCTAACTGACCGCTACACTCTGTGTCCTCCACTGATGTGAAAAGACACAGGTATGATTTCTTGCTTCTATTTAGGCTGCGACAAAAGGAAAGTTGAATAAAATGCCACTCGAGTCTGCCTCCCATTCTCCAGACCTCTCAGTATCTCCCAACTATGCAACCAATAAATAGCACAGCATGCTTAGTTATTTCCTCGTTGGGGCAGACAGAGAATAAGAGGTGGGGCTGAATGCCACTGCCGATATATGCACCTGACTGCTGTAAATCACCATCGCAGCGGTCCCATCTTCACGCTGGAGATTTAATGAACTACCGCGGGCTTTTTATACCTCTTAAGGCTCGCTGAGTGACCACTTTGTACTTGTTCAGAAGAGAGGGGACACTGCTTCTGCCCACTAAATCTTCCCTGTGCCACAGAGGATAAAATCTCCCTTTATTCATGGGCTATTTACCAGATCCAGATTTATTACGGAGGGGGTACTCTAACAAAAGGGTGGGTGAGAGACAAACCCCTGACTTCCCTCTTCTCTCTCTATCCCTGGGCACTGAGATAGAGACCTGGGAGCCCAGCATCTCACCCACATTGGGCTTGTTTCATTGTGAGCGAGTTTCCTGTTTTTTAAAGGGTAAAAGTTTCTGAATGCACTGCTCAGGATAGTAGAAACGAGTACCTGAAAACACCCGTGCCTTTTATCACGGGGTATTCGTAGTGTATGCTTGCTCTACGTATGCCTCAGCTGGCCTCTTTGTGACCCATTGCTATTGTTGCCATGGCTACAGTCCTCCCTTGTTGTATTTGCTGGCTGAGGGGTCATGGGTGAAAGGTCAAAATGATACACGACAAGCGCTTAACAAAACCTTTGAACGTCTTCACCAAAAACTCACTCAAAGAGACTTTTTTGTAAGTGGCACAAACGCACATAAAAGCTGGAGTTATAAATATACATATTGCTACAAGGGGACTGTCACCTCAGTGACCTTGACCGCACATCTTTCTGCACTATATTTCTCTGGTCTTAAACAAGCTAATGGCTAATACCAACAGCCCACCTGTCTGCCTCCCTTCTGCAGGCTACCGGCTGCCTGCCACTACTTGTATTCCGCAGTTCATGGACTTTGCTGACCCAGCTTTGACCCTGATGCATTGTGTCTCCTTATTCCTCTTGAATAGACCCTGTTCTCTCCTCCCCTAGAAAGGAGGTTACGAACTTCTACTGCAGTTTCTTTGTGCTACTGTTGTTCGACTCTGGGCATTTAGATTCCTGACTCCTGACACTCTACCTGGATAGTAAACACGCTTCACAATCTGTGATATTTTACATGATACTTGTTATTCTTAATTTTCTTCTTCACTCCAGGAGAATAAAACTGAACCGAAGACCAACCTGAAACTCAGGCCCAAGATGCAAAAAGACAACTGTGAATAACGCTAACACAATAATCAGCGTATTCCTCCCTCTCTGCTCTATAAAGAACAACCACACAACTTTAATGTTTCTAAGAAAAACAAGTTCTAACGGCGCTCAGCAGACTTTTGCAGGCTTCTCTGCTGCTTTCTCATTAGCAGCATGAAAGAAGCCTGGCGGAAACTCCAGTGGCGCACGGACACAGCTGTGAGCTTTTGAGTTTGAGCAAAAAGTTTTTCTCAATAATATTTCATAAAAAAAGGCGAGCAGATTAATTACTGAATTTGATCTCGCTGGAGAAACTCTCTGAGAATTCAGAGTTAGCAGAGATAAGGGGGACATCAAACAGCCACATGTGTTTGCTTATTTTTAAAAAGCTGGAACTTGTTATCAGGGCTGGGCAGGACTTTAGACTCCACACATCTTGTTGTTGTGGAGCCTTTCTAGTCTTGAGTGTGATGACGAGATGGGGGTGGTGGCGGTTAATGGCAGTAGTTGCTTGTGTGTGTATGATGGGGCTCGAACCCTGCTGCTAATCACCCCGCCTCCACCCTGCGCAGCCAGAGACCGATGCCTGGATGGGTGCCAGAAGTTCTGAACTAATATTCACAATAATGTTTCTGCTCCGAGGGGCCAGCGACAGAAAACACTGTGGAGTCGTGCCAGCTTTTTCTCCCCTCCTGTTCTCCTCTTTCCACTGCCCCACACCTCCCTCACCACCGGGAGTTTCTCTTTCTGTAGTTTTTCCACCTTCTTTTTCTCCTTTAATTTAAACATTTTAAAAGCTATGGCATACTGAAATATGTTTGCATATGCGCTGCATGTGAACTATTTAAAGCCTAAGCGTGCTTAATGTTTACTATAATAAGCTGCAGTTGCCGGAATGACGGTATAATGATTACAGACTGAAACGTCACTCATCATTAAGACACTGTGCTTTTAATAGAGAGAGATTGCATTCTAACATTTAAGCTTAAACATTTGTATTTGTTGTTGTGTAAATGGTACATTGGATAAAATTTTTTTATTGAAGTTGAATGGAATAATGATATTTTATTACGTTGAAAGTAATAAACCGGCTGATGTATTAAATTATCCTGGCATCCATAGAACTCTTTTGACTTGAAGCTATTCAAACATCACCGTTATGACATGTGTGATACGTGACCAGTACCTACGCTTGAAACTCAAAGTTTTTCTTCAAGATGTCTTCCTCCTATTTCCTCTTCCACTACAGCTCGCATGGCCTCGACTTCTCACAGTTTCTAAATTTTGATCTAATACAACAGAGTCTCGTGTACTTGTCTGACCTGTGAAGTGATCCCTGAATGGTAATTCTGTCCCAGACTCATATTGAATATAGCCTTTGGCTCACTTCACAGCACACCAGTGGAAATGTAGTGTTTTATTGCACTCTCTACATATGTATGTTGATGTGTATACGGCGCAGGGAGAAGGAGATGTACTGGATCTCCTCTGAGCTATCTCCACTCACCGGTCTTTATAGACCCTATTCACACCGGTGGCATTTATCACAGCTGTGTGCGTGTGTCTGCATGCATGTGGCATGTTTCTGTGTGCGGCTGTGATTGTTTGTGTCTCCGTGCCTCTTTATGTGTGGGAATATGGTTGTGTGAGGGTGTCCGTTTGTCAGAGGCATCCACCATTGCGTCTCCCTCAACCACCCTGCTGATTGCTCCATTGATGGTAGAATGCATCATACCCCCCCTACATCCCAAAAACTGATGATGCTGTCGCCCCAAAATCCCTTTTGTAGCCTTACCATCAAGAATCATCATAAATAACCATGACATCATCCCATTCTTATCTATAGGACGTCCCATGCTGATCGATAGCATGGCTCCTGGAGTGTAAATAGCTTCTAATGCCCCATCTTCCCCTTCAAATAGGTCTACATTATTTATGATGGCTGTTAGGTTACCAGTCCAGGACACAATTTATTTCATCCAACCCCTGCTCCTATTATACCAATGCTTTTGAGTCTTGATGGAAGATTTGAGCAGAGGGTTGGAGATTGAGGGGGAGCATTCACGGCACAGAGAAAAAAAAAATCATGCCTCTGTTCCCGGAAAAGCGCCCACATACACATATTCATACTTAAACTCCTAGTCCACTCATCAATGGGAGCCCATGAGAGGAAGAGGAAGGAGAAAAAAATTAAGGAGGAGCGAAAGTGGACCTGAGTGCTGCCTGGTCCCACCCCGTGGTAACGATGGGACATCCGTTACTCAGATGACAGTGAGAGTGGCAGGCCTATTTGTGCGGCCGCTAGCACGCAGTGACGGATTGGACAGACACAGCAGTTGGAGGCTGCATGGAAGTGACAGGCTGCATTTCCATTTGGGTGAAAAATCTGGTTAACGTGGCTAACATGGCTGGCTGGGTGAGGAGAAACAGGGCCGCATGAGCTGGTTGGGGCCCATGTGGTCAGTGCATCTATGCTTATTGATTGGTCAGTGTACTTTTCAGTCTACCCCTTTGTCCTGGTTCCTCTCACCCCTGAACATAACAGACAGACTGCCTGTCTGTACTGTAGAAAAAGAATCAGACACAAATGAAAATAAGGTAAAGAGTAAAATAGATATAAAAAGTGATTCAGAAAAATTCTGAAAGCGGTGTCCCATCTAAACTTTTTGACACTTTAACAACATATAAAAGAGTTTTTAAAAAAACATCCCTCACATAGCTGTTAATGTGTAAGGACTGTGAACGGCTTGAACTCCTTGTGTTTGGAGAGCCTTGCCAGGTTCATGCTGTTGGATTGGCAGATGGTTACGGGAAGCACATATATCAACATAGACTTCTCATAGACTCTAGAATAACACGCCTTTTCATAATCATCATTTAATACAAGGTTACACACGAAGCAGGCAGCCTCTTTGTGAAACTTTTCATGGCTGAAGATTTGGGGTTTGGGGCTTCTTTCATCAGGGATGGAAAGACTGACTTTTTGCTGAGATGGACAGCTCACTAGTCAGAAGAGAGGGGCGGCGAGGTGTTATTCTGCAAGCAAAACCTGGGGGTTTGTGTGCGAGAGCAGTCTGAGGAATGTTCATCCTCACGCCTCATTGATGTTCTCATTGCTGGGTGCAGATCGAGCAATGGAGATGGAACCCTAGATTTACGGGACATGCCAGAAGCTTCACATCCTTGGGCCCCCTGGGGCCAATCCCCTGTCTTGATCTGGCCTGCAAGGAAAACAGCCGTCCCTCACAGCCTGACAGTGAGGTGGAGCCATCCAAACACACATGCAGGACTGAGACTGGTGGAAATAAGGAATGTAAAACAGTGAGGGAGGCGTGAAGGGAGGCCACGAAGCCCGCTGCAGCTCTGGGAGGGCAGTTCTTTATTTTAACAGAGATGAAACTGGAAGGCTGGGTTCATGGGGAAACCGAAAGCTGATTACTTTATCTCTGTGAAGTCATTTCAGTGGGTAGTTTCTATGGCGATGCATGTAAACAAACAGTAGCTGATCTGATTTGGACCTTTTACTGAACAGGTGTTCACATTCAGTTAACAGTGGTTTAGTCATTGCCTTATTAATGTGCTTAATGAGAGAGAAAGTACAAGAAATGGAAACTCTTTTCCCTAATTCTTTCTCAGCATCGCTCATAAACATCAGAGTCCTTAAAGAGAGGAGAGGTTTTTTGCTTCCTAAAGTCCACAAAGGCCTTTTTGTCCCCTGCAGGAACTGGTAGCTGTTCAGGAAGTAGAATCTGGTGCCAGCAGGATGATTTATGGCTCAGTGTCCTGGGTGGCAGTTGGACCTGATCCCACTGTCACTCAGGCTGGGGAGAAGCACTGCATGGCCCAATGAGAGGGTGCCCAGAACTCTAAAGCTTCACAATGCATGTCATAAAGTAGCTTGGAGGGAAGGGAAGCAACCATAAAACGGCCTAAGGAAAGAGAACAATTGGAGGAGGGAATGTGGATGATCCAAACTCTGCTCTAAGACACTCTACCAGGATCTGTTTTTTTGCATCCTCTCCTCCTCTCCTCTCCCACTTTGGGCTGATGACAGAGCGTAATTCAGCTGAGAAATAGATTTTGCAAGACTTTTTTTCATCTGTGCAAAAGACGCTAACTCGTTAGGACTTCACAGGACTTGCCAGAGCAGGAGACAACAATTAGTTTGTTGGAGATGTCAGAAATGGCCACTGAGTTTTGCGGGAAGAAATCCTTTGTGACGGATTGGTGCTGACACTGCAGGCAGATGAGGAGGGAGCGACAGACTCCCAAAGCGCCGTGTGAAGTGGAGGAACCTTTGGGCTGCATTAACCCTTATCTGTGAGCTCCCATGAACAAAGTTCCTTCACAGACTACCTGCTGTAGCCTGGAAAATCCTATTACAGACTGCAGGGGGACACTTGGGAACACTCCACCGGGAAATCTGTCTCCCTCAGCACGTACCAGAGACAGGACATCGAGTTCCCTCTCCACCTCCTCAGCTCATTTTGTCTCTCTTTCATTCATTTTGGCTGATTTTCTCTTTCTCTTGTACCCTTCACTCCCTTTTATCTGTCTTTGGTTCTCTTCTGCCTCATTTATCACTCTTCTGTTTACCCTGTCTAGTTTTTGCCCATGCTATCTTCTTCCAGACTGCCCCTCAGTTGTTATGCATAGGTTTCCTCCTAGTCACTCAGGGACTGCTTTTTCTAAAAGCACTATCTGCTAACCGCTATCTTTGGGTGACAAAGCTGCATTCATCTGCTGACAAAGGGTGACAGCTATGAGGGGACATTAATTGCCTGCTCCATGCTCCATACTTAAAACAAAAACAAAAACATGTATATATATAAACTCACGAGCTGTATTCATTTTACATCCTCAAAACAACCCCAAACACTTATATACATAAGAACAGGTATAATAAAGATTCTTGCTGTTACTTTAAATGCAGCCCTTATATATCATTGGCCAATAATTCCTTCCTTCCTTCAATTTTCCCAAAGGCATTTAAAGTTACAAATGAATCCGATCATTCATTGCTTAATGAGCAGGTGCAGTAAATTCTTCACCCCGTTTAAAAGAAGCGATCAACCCTTTTTTTGTTTTTAAAGGAATGCATGTTTATCCTGAATATAATTAAACATCCCATACTGTAATTACATAATGACAATAACTAATGGACTAAATCATTAATAAGCAACCTGAAAGCAATTTGAAAACAATTATTGGCCAGGATGTGGTCCTTTGTTATTACCAAGGTAATTAACCCCATTAAATACAAGCGCCAGAGTAATTTAAAATGTGACCTTCAAACAGTGTACAAACTATTTCATACACTGTTTGTTAATTGGCACTCTGTATCAGCAGGCCAAAGAACTGCTTAGATTAGAAAGAGATGCAGACATGAGTGGCTGGTCGAAGGTGTGTGGGCAGAAGTGCAGCACTGAGTAAACTAGACAATATGACAATTAAAATATTTATATTTAAAAGCCCAGCGTTCTCTGCATATATTTAACATATATCAAGGGACGAGTGGGATTTCCTGTGTTTGGGATGGTGAACAAGCTTTTTAGCTAGATGAGCTAGAGCAAAATTCACTAGTTTTTTTCCCCAACATAACATTTACAGTAAACAATCACAAATCTCAAAAATTAACTTATGTTTATATATAAGTTACTAAGGTTGAAAGTTTTTTTTGCTGAAAATATAGTGAAATATGGTGGACTGGAGATATAAAGGAACAATACATATGGACCTACAGTGGTAAAGTGAACATTTTTTTCAGGTAAATGTAAAACCAAACATTTACATTAATTGTGAAATGAGCAGGAAATAACTAACATTGATTTATTCTGTACACTTGTACTAGCAGTAATACTTCTATCAATACTAGTTATACTAAAAGGGTGTTTTTTTTAATCACAGTTCTATTGACCAGTGCAGCACGTGTGACATAATTCTCTATATTTATTCATGCAGTCAGAGTAGATGAGACATCTTAATTGATCCTATCATTTTAATAACTCGCGTTACCAAGCAGTATATACAACACCCTGGAACAACCTGGTGTGGTCCTCTTTTCTGCCAATCATTTGCTCCTGCGTGATTTTTGGCTTTTTTTCTTTTTTCATTCACTCCGGGACGACATCTGAGGGGAACAGACAAGGCCAGCTCACAAATATTGACTTTCCAATAACACAAGAGTGCACAGCAGCCTATCATATGGCTCAAATTAAAGCATTATGACATAATAGAGCAAAGTCGGGGTTAAGACCTCATTACTGCCACCCTGGGCCTCTACTTTCGCTCCCTCTAGAACTGGCTGCTCACAGTTCTGGTTTGAGACGTGCTCTATTGTAATTGGAGTACGAATATAGAGTAATTGGGGAAAGGTGGAGCACATTACTGTGCTAAATTTGGTCTGGTCTGAAGATTTTACCATGTTTAACCAAATAATAGGTACTCAAACCACACCAGCCACACAATACATATAGAAATGTGCACGATTCATAAGGAATACATGGACGCATATATGTATGTGGAGATTATGATTCTGTGTTGGTGATAATAGCTGTGAGAGTATGAGGGAGAGTCCTGCAGAGGCTAAGAGGGCAGAAAGCCTTGGGTTGTGCCTGTTTGCACAGCTCTGACCACAGACACTGAGAAAGTGGTTTTGTAGAGCAGCATTAGCTCTTGATTATTTGCGTTAACCGGTACTTAGATTTACTGCCTGGGTAATGCGATCTGACTGGTAGTTAAGCACTAGCAGCAACACAGGGCAGGAAAGCCAGGACAAAGTTGCTATTCCATCTCTATTTCCTCAGACTGGACCAATAAAAAACCTGCAAACTCTGCCCCCGAGTCCCCGTCTACCCCCTCACTATAACCCACCCCATTGGGAAGACATTTGGAAACAATCAGTGGTGTGTTTTAAGGGAAGGTGCTTCCCCTATCAATCCCCCTAGATAAGGTATCTATGGGCCTAGCTCCATGGCTCCGCACACGGAATTCATCACCTCGGCTTCCTGTATGCTGTTTAGCGGTCCCCTCATTTTCACTCCTATCTGTGCAGAGTGCAGAGGGCACATTTTGTGGGTCTGTGTTTGGGTGTTAAACCTGTGGCATTTATTTCACTGGGTTTGGTGAACTGTGAAAATGGATGAACTATTCAAACATGCAGTGCTGCTGTGTAAGCGAATAATGGCATTTTGTAGTATTGTTGTTTTGCATAAGGATCTGTGCAGATGATGAGATGCGTTTGATTTGATTGCTCCTTACACGGGTGGAGTCATTGTTCATTCTTTTAATTGTTTTTTCTATATTTACTTCAGAACTTTCTCCACATTTACTACCAACAGAATTGTAAATTAACAAGAGGATGTTAGCTCAAGCGTTCTCTAATTGCCGTCCAGCTTCATGGATCTAATGAATTAGCTCAAGCTGGTAAACTTTTCTCATTTCTGCTTTTACTTCGACCTGTAAATGATCTAATAGCTGTTACAGCTTTTAAGGCTCACTTTGAGGATTCCCTCTTCTATCAGAAGTATTAACAGTGCTATAGATGCTATAGCCGAGTATAGATGATCTAAATGTGTGTTACAAGGCAGCAGCGTTTATATCTCCCCCGTGAGTTAATATACCTGCATATAAATTCCATTATATCTGTGGCTGTCTAGACATGTGTCACTGCGTTATTGAGCTTGCTCTGCATGCGTTCCAGAGCCTCCTTTGTTAAGAACAGAGCATTTTATGTGTGTTTTCTGACTCCCACCATGCACTATCAGCTCCTCAAACATTTGCTTGCAGATGTGTCAGGTATAATAGGGAGAGAAACATGCCCCCTGCCTTGAGCTTTTGAAATACGTGGACTCCTCCGTCCTCATCCCTGCTTTTTCTGACCTCCTTCTTCAATCAAACAGGTTTTTCCATTCACTTCAGATCTAATAAGGCTGGTGACCTTTGCCCTGCTTGGATGGATCCCTGGTGAGAGCCTCCTTCACCTGGTATTGTGCTGCTGGCTACACCTTCCAACTGGCATAGCCCCCACTCACGCCTGCCTTTGTCCTTCTGCAATTCACTCTGACTTTGTTCAGTTAGTTAACCTAGCTTCCTCTCCCTGCTGGGAACTCAGACGGAGGAAAGGCAGGAGGCGGGGGAACCAAGAGGAGAAGGTGGAGAAGGGGGGATAAGAAATCTGTATAGTTTTTATGTTCTTTAACAAGAGAACAGTAGCCTCTGGAGAAAGTGGGGGATTTGGCTGACCCAGCACTCCTCTCGGTAAATACCCTCACACGTAATGTCTTATATTCGGTCTGTATGAATGTGTCTCGTCTCCTCTCGCTCCTCTCACATGAGATTAGAACATCAGTTACCCGCCACCTCTCGAACACCCAGATCAACTGACACACACTGGCCTCGACCAGCACCAACAAGCAACAGATTAACCCAAAGAAATGGATTATCAGTCAGCTGAGAGGCAGGGAGATGGACCCCCAGCTTGCTTTGTCTTTGGGGGTTTTGAACGGGCATCACTGCCGTCCAAGACAATCAAGATCCAGTTACACAGGACAAAAAGCCCATCTCCCTCACAGACACCAGGAGAGACAAGGGCAAGATGCTGACACACACGGGTAAATGCACTTCTGGGGTTGTTTTGACTCATGGGAGTCTACACACACAGCAACATTTGAACATCTCAGATGTTTTTGTTGCCTAGCAGGTTAAAACACATAGTTTTTACTTAGCTGAAATATAACAATACAATTACTTACTTCAGTTAGTTTTCTAACTGAAGTAAGTAAATTGTTACAAAGTTATGCTTTTTTTTCCTGACATCTATGAATTCCTGTTATTTAAATATAGTAGACAGACAGGTTGGGATAGCAGAACAAAACTGTGATTGATCACATTGACATATATGATGCATTTGAGCTCATAAAGAATGCAATTTATATTGTTTGCACACTGTTTAAAAGGCTGCTTTGCTCTTGTGCAGCATTTCTCTTGAACATGTATGTACTGCAATGTCACCAGAGAAGACGAATGGTGAAGTTGGAGAATTCTTCAAAGGTTAAACTGCTTTTACCTTCAGATATTAAATGGGTCAGGGTATCTTGACATTATCATTGCTGGTAGTGCTGGCCATGGCAAGGCTGAAGTGTTTGATTAGATAAGGAGAAAATGATTTACAGAGTTAAACTGCAGGTGACAGCTATAATTTCGATTTGAAGTGCAAGATTTGTTTTCCTGCATAAAAGCATCGTAACATATTCAGAACCTTGTATACAGCAGCGACACTTTCTGCATTGTCACTAATCATTTGTGTGATATGTAAAGGGTGAGTGGTGGAATCTTCCAACATGAGTGTCATTCCAATGGCAATGTTTTTTGTTTTATTATAGTTTAATTATGGGAGTTGAAAAATAAACCTGGGAGTGACTGGGGCTCAGATATCAGGAAAATTTAACTAGTAGTAACACACACACAGATCTCAGTTATATCCCTGTAATTGCCACTAATATGTGATTAAATTGCATATTTCCTCTGCAGCACAGCCATAACAAGGTGTCTTGTTCAGAACATCCTGTCTATTGCTTGACACATTTGGTGGTTGTACTTGCCTACCTCAGTGATAGTGTTCCTGTGTTATTGCACACAGTGTCCCAGCGGTCAGTTGGTGCTTTTGTTGGTGCGCTTCTCGTAGGTTCCCACAACGATGTCAGCGCTGCCTTGTGTTCGCACGGCACAATGCATTGACAACTGCTGTTCACGTTGCCTTTGTAGATGCAAGACTTTTTCACTTTGAATTTCTGAAAACTACGCCCGCGCGTGTGTGTAAATGTGTGAAAATGTGAAGATGTGTGCCCATTGAGGGAGCGCGTGAGTGACAGAGAGGTTCATCCCTAGTGCTGGCCTTTTTAAGCGCTGCTGTGGGCAGGGCCATCTATGCTGACAGTAGATGGGATGTGGCAGGGGCTGGGGGATTAAGAGGCTTTTAGCCAGGACTGAGAGTGGCTCTTTCTCCTCGTGACAGAGAGAGGTGACAGGCCATCAGCGCACAGAGGACAGGCGGACAGCCAGCCAGAGACATCTGCATTCATTCAGGACAGCAGCTTATCCGTGCACAAAAAACACGCCCTCTTGAAACGCCCTCCATCTACACTCTCACACTCTGTCTCACGCATGCATACATAAAAACATACACTGACACACATGCAGCATGCAGACACACAAATGCTTCATTTCCTAGTTTATAGTAAATTTATAAAATGCTAAAGTAGCAAAACACTTCAGATTGATTTTTAATTTTTTTTTATTTATTTATTTTTGCTGTTAAGTAAATATGACCCGACACCTCCTTTATATGATCAATGTGACTGCTTAAGGTTATTTAGGATGAAGTTTTATCAACAAATCGAACCTGAATTTTAAGATTTATTATTGTGTTGCAGTTAATCACAAGCACACCGTTTTGAATTGACACTAAGTGAAAAGATGAACCTCCTCCTGGTCAGGCATCTGCCACTCCTCCTCCTTCCATCCTCCCATCCTCTCATGACTGGGAGGTTGAGAAGACAGGCAGAGCCTGGAAAGGCCCTGCCCAGCCATTTAATCCTCTACTCCCATTCACCATCACTGCTAATCTCCTACACCACCTCCCCACCACCACCACTGCCACCAACAGTATCGCCTCCACCTCCACCTCCACTTCTCCCTCAAGAGGTGCACAAAGACCCTAAGCGCCCCTGTCCCGCCCCACCCGCCATCCCACCCCTTCTCGTATCCCTAACCTGCTCCGCCCAGTGCTCCTCCAGCAGGAGGCACCCAGTTTTCTAAGCCCAGGAACCATAATCCTGTGGGGCTCCAAGTTTGGGTGAGCCCAAAGGCTCATTGAGTGCCGGATAACTCTCTCCGGGACTTTAGCTGTCTGTCTTATTGTTGCTGCTGCTGAGAAGAGGACAGACACAAATGGAGTTTGAATTTCAATGCTAACGACTCAGAGAAAGAGACAGCAGAATATGGACTGGTGGGCATCCAGGCGTTAAGAGTATTTTCAAGGAGGCCATGGGGAAACACATGCAAATACTGTGGGCAAGTGCAGGCCATAACATCCTTATTCTAAGAAAGGCTGAATGCAATACGGTTATTTTTGTTTGTTTTACAAGATCCCAATTATATTCAAAGCTGAAGATATTTAACACTATTTGGATTTATTTGAAATTTGTTCTTGTTGTCATGAAATTTAGTTCACTAAAGTTGAATATGAATCTTAAGTCATAAAGCGGCATTTATGTTTCTGTTTTTGTTAAAAAGGAATAAATCTTACACCATCGGTATGTAAAACATTTACACCCACATTTCTTTCAGATTTAATTCATCTTTCATCGCACCATAATATTAACTTCAATATTTGAGTGAAATCTGTGACAATCTGTGCTCTCCTCCTCTACTGGATCACCCCAGGGTTGCTGCCTCTCTCCCCTTCTGTTCATTCTGTACACAAATGAGTGTCGCAGCAGTTTCACGAACAGACACATCCTGAAGTTTGCTGACGACACAGTGATCGTCAGTCTTCTAGTGGGGGATGAGTCAGGCCATGGACAGGTTGTAGATGATTTTGTGAATTGGTGTGATGAGTCCTTCCTTTCACTTAATGTGTCAAAAACTAAAGACATGATTATTGATTTTAGGAAGTCGTCTTATAGGTCATCACCTACTATCATTAAAACTGCAGATATTGGGATAGTTGAGAGTTATAAATATCTAGGTGTGGTACTTGACCATAAACTGTGTTTTGAATCTCATGCTGATGCCACTACTAAAAAAGTTCAACAAAGACTGTTCTTTTTAAGGAAAATTAGATCTTTTAATGTCTCATCTGAGATGTTGTCCTTGTTTTATAGAAGTTTTATCGAATCTGTGATGTCTTTTTGTATTGCTGCCTGGTTTGGTAACCTGACGGTGAAGAATAAGAATCGGTTGGGACTTCTGGTAAAAACTGCTAGCAAAATTTCAGGACGTTGGCAAGAGGGACTTTTGGCCATTTACAATAGAAATGTGTTTAGAAAGGCTCATTCTATTATTAATTGTGTGAACCATCCACTTCACAGTGCGTTTGAGTTGTTGCCTTCCGGCCGCCGTTTTAGAGTACCTCCGAGGAGGACTAAAAGACTCCAGGTCTCTTTTATCCCTACTGCGTCTTGTCTCCTTAATGGCAAATAATTGTCCTTGAACTTTCTATCATTATTATTGTTATTATTATTTTATAGTATTGTTCTGTTTATTTTTATCCTGCTGCTAAACTAATTTCCCCTTGTGGGACAATAAAGAAATTGAATTGAATTTGAATTAAAAAATGCATTTCAAAATATTTTAGTATTTGATATTCTCCCCCTTTGCCGTTGAGCGGGATTGTGACGTGAAAAATGACAGCTCGGTCTCCTTGGTAGTTTTGGAAATTTCTGAGGTGCGTTTTGGATCATTAAACTGCTGCTGTATGATGATGGTTTGTCTCATGGAACAAACTTTGGATTACTGATCCTTCTGGACTTTCTCAAGGCTCTGAATGTCTGCTTCAAATGATGGGAATCAGAAATCTGAGCTTTAATAAGAAGTCGTTGCCACATATTTGCTTAAATTTAATTGACAACCTATACATACTACTACTCCAACTTAAATATTTTTGCTTATTTTAGGCATTAGATTGAATAACACATAAATTCTTAAAGGTTTTTGTTGCTTTCAGTGTTTTGAGAATTCAATTCTGACATATCTTTAAAGTTGTTTCAGGACCCCAATTTCTCTATCTTTCTTCCTCTAGTGCTCTAACTTTTCTTTGTGATAAGGCAGAGCTCTTCCTCACATTCTGAACTAGTGTCTGATTGAAGGATTTCAGACTGACACAGGTATCATTAGATCTATACAATCCTCAGCACAAACACAATTCGCTCATAAAAAACAACACAACTAACTAATACAATTGCCTAAGCATGCACACAAACACAAATACATTCACACTGTGCACACAACTGCTAGCACGGTCAGCACTTTGGTTCTGCATGCGACAGCGTAGGTGAGCTTGACAGATCCCTCGCCACTGCTTCTCTGCCTTTTATTTACAGAAGCTATCTTTCCCATAAGTCACCATTCCTGTATTCATAAAGCATCATGGTTGTCATAACTCATTCTTCCCCTTTATGAATAAAGCTCCCAAATTTATGGTGATGGCGCTGAGAAGTGGTGGCCTCCCTGGTGACAAACTTTCCCCAGTCTGTCACCACTGGCCTGAGCTGCTTCAGAGCCCTAGATCAAAAGCTCCAGATGGGAGCGCCACTTTATCGCTCCCCGGTCGGTGACATCACCTTGCTGCGCTGTGCGGGATTGATGATGAAAGCAAACATATCTATCTTAGCTCACATTTACCAAATCAATTTTATTTTTACAGACCCTCCGCAGGGTTATTGGCATATTGACGGGTTGCAGGCAAAAGGAAGGCGGAGGGAGTGGGGTGAGCGATGGCCGAGGGATAGTAAACGGGTGGGCATGGGAGAAGAGGGGGAGGGTCAGGAGGGCTTAATGGTGTTTACCATATTTAATGCAGAGGGATGTCATCACTGAATATCCATTCTGAATAATGTGGCATTTCATCATAAATTCTTTACAACTTATTTACTTAATGGAAAGAGTTATGGCTTGCTGTCAGGGCGGTAATTAAACATTGTGATACAGTGCTGCCTCGCCAGGATCCCATCTTTCCCCTCAACTCCCCCATCCGCCTGCCCCAAGACACA
This sequence comes from Mchenga conophoros, assembly GCF_057382185.1. Classification (NCBI taxonomy): domain Eukaryota; kingdom Metazoa; phylum Chordata; class Actinopteri; order Cichliformes; family Cichlidae; genus Mchenga; species Mchenga conophoros. The sequence goes on from NC_140539.1 coordinate 13,921,208, forward strand.
CACATATGCACACTCACATCCAAGCTCCTCAGCTTCTTAAATACATATTATTATTCAAGCTCCCCATAAATTACCACAGGATTAAAATTCATGAAACCTTTTTTCTTTATTTCCTTCCCTGGGAAAAAGAATAACCCAGAGCTTGTTCAACCAGCTGTAAATCTCTTTGGGAGAGACAGGGACTTCATATTATGATTTTATATCATGAAAATTGGCTTAAATAAAGACTATTTCATCACTTCAATTTAACGCAAATTTATATTTGCATCCCGCTCTGCAGTTGATAAAGAGGTAGAAGTTGCTTCCTGGAGAAATTCAGCTTAAAAAGAAATAATAAAATAGCTAAGGAGCAGAAATTTATTTTGGTTTTCTCCAAACCAAAAACCACTAAGTTTGAACTGATGGGCTGGATTAATGCTGTATGATGCAAACCAACTGAGGACGAGTCCAAATCCCAAACTATTTATATGAGCTGAATGTTAATATTTTACCAACATGCTCTCAGTCAGCTATAAAGTGCAGCACGGAAACGTTCTCTGTAGTTAGACTCTACAAAGAGGAAAAATGCTGTATTGAATCATCGTTTTCTTTATATACCTTGACTTCTCACTTCAGTGAGCTGCATGGTCGGCTTTTCTTAATGACCCTGGCTCTGCGCTACAAATCCCTGAGTTTCAAAGACTAAATCCTCACGTTCAAATGAGAGAGGATCTATTTTGGGAGTCTGAATGAAGCCAATACTCCCCCGCGCCTCTCCGTCCTGCTCCATAAAACTGAACTAGCCTGACACTGACAGAGACCACATCTAACCTTTGACCTTGTGCCGTGACCCTGCATTCGATTTTTTTGTGTCTCCTGACCAATATGTGATTTGCCAGTGGTCGCACTGGGTCCCTAACCGGGATGAAGAAGGGATTTATGGCTTTTCATTTTAATTGAGTTAAGAGCACGAGCTCAACTCACTTTCTTTCAGTCGCGCTGACCTAACATTACATCATTGGGCAACAAACGGCAGCAACAACTTTGTGGTCACTGTGCTAAATGTGAACATGACGACATGGAAGGAAATAAAAAGTGGACTGATGTGAATGCTACACAGTGTACAGGGGAAGGAAATTCCGTCTCGTCAAAAAGTGTGATACTACTGCTGTAGAAAAAACATAGTGAAATGCAGTTATGTCACATAAATGCACATAAACGCTTCTTGTTTTAATCTGGACACCCTGGTTGCCTAAAGGATCTTTGATGCCACCTATAAACATCTCTCTTCCCAGCTTTATTCCCTGTCACTAGATAACATAATGAAATACAGGAGTTTGTATATGTTCCTACCTCCCAGCCTTGAGTAGGATCTTGGAGACAAGGCCTGTGCTCTCCTTCATATGGTCCAAATCGCTCCCCGACGTTCACCTTCCTGCGGCTCCAGATGCCCAGCCCTCCAGATGGGACGGTTGACTCTCGCAATTCAAAGTCAAAGGGAATGCTCAGATCTTCTTGGGGGAAAAAGATGCTTTGGTGTTGGAATGACAGATGGTCCTGTGGAGAGGACTCATCGTCAGAGAGTGAAGGTGATCCCGGGTCTTCTGGCAGGGCCGAAGAAGGTGTAGGATCCCCATCAGAGCCGCATACGTCGTCTAAGATGTCGGATGGATAAAGAGGTATCTTATCATCTCCGTCACCTGCAAGAGACAAGAAGTCTTGATGTGAGGGTCATGTCCAATGACATAAAGTGGCAACGGGTTATTGTTCCCATCTCTTTAACTTACTTCAGAGATGAAGGACAACATATGAAAACTTGATTAGTTCAAATAAACAGTAGGAGACAGAAGGGCCTTCGGGTCTGGAAACAGCAAATGTATCATGCAAGGGGACCTTCATTCTGTTGCAGTGGAAATTAGTAGTAAAAAACAGGAGATCCTGAAGTGAGCCCACTTCTTGTTTATAATTTGTACTCGCCTGGCACGTTCCTGCCTTAGGAATTAAGCAAGGCAAATGTAATTTTTAAAATAAAACCTATTAGGTCAAAAACAGGTTTTTGGGCCCTACGGCAAAGGGTTGACCCAGCATTGTGCTATTCTGGCTGTTTTATAATTCTTTTTCCTGAACTCTTTCTTCAATGTGCAGTGAAAACAGAGGGAACAGAGAGACACACACTAAGGTTTATTGTGAGTGGAGTGAAACAGGATATTGAAGCACGACCCCTCAACCCACACTGGGCTTCTTTAGAATGGCACACGTGGCTGTTGAGCCTAATAGTGAAATAAAGATTGAATTATTCCCAGTGTTGAAACAATCTGTGATGGTATAAACTTGCAATGCTGTGAAGTCTTTGAAACAGAGGTAGATTGAAAGAAGCACATTAATTTGAAAAACAGTTGCATTTAAAATACAAAGTCACTCACAATCATATCTTTATTCTCTTCCCCCTCCTGCCCCCCCCCCCCCCCTCTTTCTTAAATAGATAACTATCATATCTGATATCATATCTCACAGTACAATAATATTGAATGGGTTGCATTGTTGTATTTTGTCATGTTTCTCAGGTCTTTGTCTGAATTTCTACGAACATTATTGCTAAGGATTGTCTTATTGCATTGGAGTCACACTGGGTTAAATATGTACACTTGGGTTTTAAGGGGTATTTATTATTTTCTTCTTTTTTTTGGGTTGTATGGAAGCCCCAAACGCAATTTCATTGTTCTTGACAATGACAATAAATAAATAAATACTAAAATACTAAATATGTACAGGTAGGACGTTTTAAATGCAACATCATATATGAGATGTCGCCCAGCAAGCAAAGACACAGCAAGGCAGTAATTGAGCCAGCGAACGCAACGGGCTGCTAGCCAGGTGTTGCAGGGTGGGACAGAAAGACACTAAAAGCCGGAAATGATCCACAGGAAACTGCTGTTCTGTGGTGGGCTGTGCCTAACACACACTGACAGGTCACAGGGAGAAGGAGCTCTGCTAATGAGGCTCAACAACCCATCCCTGGGATGAGGAACATTCCTGAAGGGCTTCCTGTGTGACACTGTACCTCAGCGCTGTCAGCCACGGAACCTTTGATCCACCCAGATACACACACGCACTTCTTGTTCACTGGCCTTGAATTAAACATGTGTCTGATTGAATAAATGGGGCATTGTGATTGGCCACAGGCGGTCATGAACTAACCTGAGAAATTAACTTAAGACTTGAACAAAACCAATGCACTTCAATATTTGTATGCTTCCAACTTAGCACTGCTACATTACTCGACACACAAGATAAGCCAAGACCAGCGAGCTACACATTTGTAAATATATGCAGACTCCATTTTTCTCAAGGTCAGAACACAAGTTGTGGTGAAGAGGAATGTAAAACTGTAAAGTACTGCATAAGTAGTACATAAGATGTTTTCCTCTGTCAGTAAGAATCATAATTCCTGTCAAACTGTGTGTTTGCTGTGGCAAAGAAAAAAAAATCTATGCATGAACATAGTTTGCTGAATCAGCTCTCTGTTATATTATTATTTTCTGTGTAATCCAGCATGTGCACCTGTGCGTGCATGTTTTGTCAAGGCGTACTTACAACTAAAGCAGTTCTGATAGTCATTCCCTGCAGCAATACCTGATCACAGTGTCTACACGGTGTACAACTATTGTGTTTGACATACACACTGTGTGGGCCCAGGGAATTTAAAGGAGACGTCTTTCAAAGACTCGACTGGACTGGGCCGGGCATGAAACCCAATGTGGCTCTGGGAGTAAGGGTAATGATTTTCAGCACAGAGACTGTGTAACATGGTTAGAGGCCTGGATGTGAAGTTTGCCACATGGTAGAGGGACAAGAGCTTTTAAAGGTAACTGTATCCCACCATTGCTGTTTCTCCTCTGACATTTTCCCTCTCACGCTGGTCTCCAAGTTTATATTTGATTCAGGCCAGGAATTCCTCTGGTCCACTGGACTCCACAAGAGCATTTCGGCTCATAAACATATATGTTTCTGTAAAGTAAACGATTGCTGAAAACAAATATGCTATGTGCAGAGTTTTGAAAATTGTGGTCTCGTGTGTAGATGACTGATAATTTAGTCTTAGGGCTTTGCTTAGGTGTGTGGACAGCAGTGACACTGCAGTTGGATGATCAGATCAGTGTGTGTGTGTGTGTGCGAGTGCATGCATTTTTAATGCTCTGCCTACATGCAGCAAACGGTCGTGTTTGTTTGTTCAGTAATGGACATTACTTCACCATTGCAAGCTGACGCCCTTCATCAAAGTGGGAGCTCTGAAAGAATTTTGGATTGAGAAGGGGAACTCCATCTCAGAGCATGCTCATGACTTCAACTGCATTAATAACACAGATTGCACATCAAGATAGTACCAGCAAGCACGGGAGGGGGGGGGGAGGGGGGAGGGGGTGCACTCCTGAGAAACTTTGATGTTTATGTATCCAAAAGACAAAAAGCAAAACAGTGAGGGAAACAAAATTATCTCCTCATCAGAATCAGCCATTAGCACAGGAAAGCACATATTGGCTTATTGAATAAACACAGATATGCACACACATACTTATACATCATGTATTCAAATGGTTGAGCTTGATGCCAAATTCATTAATTTTTATTAAGAGGGAAAACATTCGTTCCCGGTCCTGCTATCTGCATGGGTGGAATGATTTTCACCTCTGCCACAATGTGTTGGGCGAACTCATACATCACATGATTACCCCAAGCAGCGAGCACGGCCGCCATCATCAGGGAGTGAATTAAAGATGATAGAAAGAGCTATTAATCACTGTGACAAAGCCCCTAATGGAGGTGTGACCCAGCCAGTGCTGACGGGACGCCAAGAGGACGCACCCACGGGACAAATGGATACATATGTTTACAGAGAGAATAACCTACCTGTGGACATACTCGACCCCTCCTCTCTGAGTGGTTTTTTTTTTTTTTTTGGTTCTTTGATCCGCTGTCTTTCCTGCTGTTGTGTGTCTTTTTTTCCAGTTCTATTCTTTGTCTGTATTTTATTTAATTATTTGGCTGCGTCTTGTTGTTAGCAGGTGAGGAAGAGCTGGAGAAGTCAAAAATATTAAGACTTAAAAAAATATATATAATCTGTCAGCTAAAGCATGAGTTTTATTATTTGTAGACAGTGGGTGAAGTTAGGAAAAGAGTTTTTCCACTGTATGTCTGTTCATAGTATACAATGAGATGAAAACATCATTCATCTACTGAGCCTGAGGACAATTCAGAGTACAAATCATTTACCAGAGAAAGAGCTCGAAGACTTGATTGATGGGGGTCTTAGATCATGAAATATGGAAATTAACTTCTCACCTAATGTGGAGCGGCCCTCGTGCTTATCTGTAGACATCATTTTTCTCATGTGATAACAGACAGCCAGGCATGAGGCGATGTATGGGGTCTTACCCTTGTACTACAGGTCAAACATTATCACATATGATCTCCTCCATTTGTCATCATCCACATTTAAAAACTGCACACTTCATCACATCCCTGCTTTCGCTTTATATCCAAGCACCACGGAAATCAGTTTGCTCTGCTGTTCCAAGAACTTAGAAAGAATATCTGTGCAGTAAAAATGAGCACTGAAAACACAAATACTCAAAATATGTGGCAGCGACTGAAGGGCCATAGCATGATTGCTGTTGTTTCTGCTTTTGTCCTGAAAAACAAGATACCCCAAGAGACTGTGACTGAATTCAAAACACATAAAAATAATTATCTTTCATTTGGTTAATTTTAACGCTCTCACAGCTACTGCCAATCAGAAAATGATTGCTGTAGATTTGCTAAGTACTGTTAATTACAGTGCATCACTGTGCGGCTATATTCCCTCAGCAGGGTGCATAGGAGAGCGTTTGGAGCCCCATGGCCTCGGGAGAGGCAATAAGCTTCCTAATTAACTCTGTCTTTGTGCTTAATGGAGGCCTTAACACCGCTTTTAGGGAGTCTTTTGGTCCGTGGGTCCATTGGGGTGACTGTGGAACTGACTGATACGAAGCACAAACATTCAAATCTGTAGGTAGCTCGACAACAACAGTTTTAGGCAATTGTCCACAGTTTATCTGTCAACATTTGGTTCTCAGACCACCAAGAATTTCCACATTTAAAACAAGATATGGTTTGTTAGACAGAATGTGGTAAAAATCTAAACAAATCATATAAAAATATGTGAATGTAAAATTTTGTTCTAATGGCTTTATGTGTTTGTATTTCTCTTATGCTTTTCATGCTTACTCCCAGAGAGACCAGAAAATACATCAAAGATGGTTTTGTGTAAGTAATGCTCTGTTACTGTATGTTTAAATAAATACCATTTATATAGCTGCCTTCACTCCATATTATTACAAATTGGTATTTGTATTATGCAAAATGTTTAAGCTGGCACACACGCACACACACACACACACACATGCACACATACACACATAAACACACACTAACGGGAACAGAGCTCTTAACACAGTGTTAATTAATGAGAGCATTGTCCATGTTTTTTCCCCCTTGTCGTAGTCAATGACTCCTCATTCCAAATGGAAAACACTCCATTAAGGGCTGTGGGCGAAGTTACCAATTAACACCGTGGAACAAACTGAAACTTTGAGCTGGTCCCCTGTGCGCGCGCACACATATACACATACACACACACACAGACACCTAATTAATTAGCATTAGTTGTGATTAATAATGAGCGTCCTTTAATGGTAAATCTGCAGCTCCGATGGCAGGCTGACACAACAAAGGAGTCTGTGTACGCGCCAGGATTTAGCTGCTCGGGGATTTTAACATGTTTCTCACAGGCTTGACAAATGGCCTATTAATTATCTAATGTTGTCTGACAACAACCGCTTGATAAAGATGTATGTTTAGACAGGGAGAGGAGGGGAAGAAACAGCAGAGGGAAAGAGAGAAGCCTGTGCGAGGAATCGAGAGAGGGGGAGAAAATGTGTGTTTGCATAAAAGAAAAAAAAATGTTGAGATTGAGGGGAGGCTTGTGTCGTTTCATGCAGTTGTGAGCTACTGACTGACACGCATGCATATACAAAGTCCTTTTCTTTATGAATTTGCTGTAAAAAAAATTCACTCTGCTTGGAACATCAACGTGGATGATTAACAAATCACATTTATTATTAATGAAACGCTAATGAATGAAATCTTGATGAACACAGAGATGGATGTGCTGCACACACACACCCCTACACACACACACACACACACACACACACACACACACACACACGCACACACACACACACACACACACACACACACACACACACACACACACTTTACATCCTAAAACCACAATCAATATCATCAACAAGGAAGTCTCTGCATCAGCCCAGCCACTTCATACCATTAAGTCGCTAACAACATGGAGCATATGGGCATCTCTCCTGCTCACTCCTCCCTCCATCTCTATCCCGCATCCCGATTCAATCCGGGCCCTGACTCCAATTTCACAAGTTTATCTTCCGCCTGTATGTTGACAGGTGTTCCTAAGTGGGATGCCAGTTGCCAAATGATTTTTATGATTGTTTTAGCCTAGCATTTGGCCTAATGAGATAGGATCCCAGTCGGACGCTAACTCAAGCCTGTCAAATGTAAAGCAAACAGAATAACAGCCCAGTACTCACATTGTTTCCACAAGCCATACATCAGCTGGTGCACAGAGAGAGGGCCCTCTGCATTATACAATGACCCTGGGATAGAGGAGATGAGAAGAACGAGCAGGAGTAAATGTAAAGAGAAGGGGAAAGCTATAAGGTGAAAAGGGATTATGGTGGGGAATAGTGGATAGCATACTTCACGCTAAGACTGTGGCCATACAAAGTTTATGGAATCTGCCTGATCCATCGTAAAGCCACAGACAGAAGTAAAGAAGTAATCAACAACAACTCATGAGCATGCCTGTGTTGAGACGCGGATCTTAATTTCCTAATGAGTGCCTGCTGATTGCTTGCTTGAGTTAGAAGTAGAAGTGCAAATAAACAAGATTTTAAAAAGTGCCTGCCTCTGAAGTGACATGTGTAAAGAACATGTTGACAAAGGTCATTAATCCCCTAAACTCCTACGTGTTTTCCTCTGAAATTACCCCCAGCTCAGCGCCCTGCAGCATGTCACACACCCTAAGCTTTTGATTTGTTTGCTCTGGTCACCTGCGCCATTCCTTTCATCTATCTTCCTGCTTCTGTGTCCTCATCCTTCTGTCTTCCTTTTAGACAGCAGCATCAGCAATCTTCCACTAAGCTATAGAAAAATGAAAGCAAACGTATAAAATCTAGAAAAAAAAAATGTGTGGAAGAGTTACGTTCACCAAAGCTAAAAAAATATGTTTGACCTAAAAAATTGCCCATTTTTAACAATAACAACGATTCCAGTTCAAACCTGCATAGATGAGCATTCTCTTTCTACCTCCTCTCTCTCTCTCTCTCTCTTTCTTTCTCTTTCATGTCATGGCTAACTGCCATTGGGCCCTAATATAATTATGGCTCACAGTTGTGCACATTTGAGAAATTGATTCCTTTGATGAAATGTGAGTGAGGCCAGTCTGCGAGAGATGTATATCCAGAGTGGTTGCTGCCAGCCACCCCAGCCTTGCGGAAGGCCCCCTGGGTACAAAACCGCCAGCTCAACCAGGCCCAGCCTGGCCCGGTCTGGCCTGGTCGTTAAAAGAAATGATAGCATATGTGCTTTGTTTGAGTTTGATGTCTTCGTAATGCATTACACAATTAGATTGATTTGACAATTTCCATTATACTTGATAAAATATTTATGTAGGCCTGAGGATGGTAGTTCTTATCAAAGGGGGCTGATCTGCAGTCCAGATGGGAGCCCTGGTCTGCAGTAAGAAGGCCATTAGTCAGTTAAAGCTGGGCACATTTGTGGGCAAATACAGCCTGTACCTACTCAAAATCTGCAATGTTAAAGAAGGTAGTTTGTAACTCATGAAGATACGTAAAATATCTAAGTGTCAGATATCAATAATTAGATGCAAATAAATGAGGTCAGTGAGTATCAGTTAATCAGTAATGTTGTCCTCGAATTTCTGCCTTCCGTACAAACACTGATTGCTTTAGAAAAGAGAAGCTCAGCGGTGAAAAAAACAAACAAAAAAATCCAACAAAGACATTTTTGGTTACTCGCATTTCCGGCACATTAGCTTCAGATTTGCTTCAGCTGAAACCTGCAAAGAAAGTGCCAAAACATACTGTGTGCGGGCATCAAGCATAAAGACATACCGATGTTTGCTGTTAGCCTCATAGCTTAATTTGTCAGGTCAAGGGTCTGGATCGAGTACCCCATTATATCACCTCCATAACTCCACTGTGTGTGTGTGTGTGTGTGTGTGTGTGTGTGTGTGTGTGTGTGTGTGTGTGTCCTGTGCACTCAGAAGAATTCTAAACTTTATGAACAATTTTGACCCCATGTCTCCAAACTTTCTATGTCTGCGCCGTACATCAAAGAGTAAAATAAAAATCCAATAAATACACCAATTTAAGCAATAAATTCAAACCACTCATGCTCAGAGGTGAGTCTCCTTCACCCTTCTTTCCTTCCCTGTTCTCACATTCTGTGTCACACTGAATGTCCCCCTCTTTCTCACTTTCCTTACCTGTCTCCCCTCTCTCTCGCCCATTCCCTTCGCAAACCTCTCAGCGTGCACAGCCACCCCACATCCATCACAGCCCAGAAATTTAAGGACCCAAATTGGCCTCATCTGTCTCAATGTTGGATGCAGATGGAGTTTCTTCTGCGGAGGGAGGTGCGGTTAGTCACCCCTGCTGCCCCCACCCCTTCAATGTACTGACTTAAAGCCAAACCAGTCTGCACCAGTCTCAACACTAGAGCCGCATTACGAGGCCGGCTGCTGGGTATAAAGAGGGCACAGCGGCGAAGTGACCACCGCACTGACCACACGTGTTTTCTGTTTCATTCAGTTTTCTCTCAGTGACATTTTTTATTGTGTTTTTCCATCTAGCCTTCATTCTGGTTTACTCTCCTTCCTTCCCCCCGTTTCCCTACTCCTCCTTACTCATACCACCAGCACGCAAACACCTACACAAACACAAGCCATTGGTGGCCATCGCACAGTCTGCAGTACAGTCTCAAGCAGCCTGGTCAGGCCTGGCTCATTAATAAAGGCCCTAAATGAGGCGACATGCATAAAACATGAAGCGCTGCGTGCTGCTGTAATGAACTGCTGCTCCATAATTGCATCTCAGAGCCGTAAAATGAAGACAAAATATTTGAAGAGGGATTCTGTCACCTCTCTGCAGATGCAACACTAATCACAGGCGTTCTGCGGGGCCCTGGGGTCCCTCCCACCCGACATTGGCAATACCCTCCAACTGTTGGGACATAATTGAATAATTGCTGATTAGAAAATAGGGGGAGAGGTAATAGTGTAGTGTCCAGTGTGTTATCTATAATAATCCCACTGGGAAGGACAAAATGTATATCTATAGTGCCCACTAGGAAATTATTTTATTAATTGACGGTTCAGTTGTCTAGTTGTCAGTTGTCTAATAGATGATAGAAAGATGTTGTTTGTAGCTGTTTAGGGAACCAGTAACTAATATTACTGTTAGTTACAGGGCTGATTTGTCAAAGTTTAATACAATATAATGATTAAAAAAGGCAGATGGAGTAAGGTGTAAACACACAGGCAACAGAGACATCCAGACTCAGTGTGCGCACAGAGTGACAAGCTCGGAGACAGGCAGGCCTCCGGATGAGAGATTGGAGTCTCACCCAGGGGTGTCACACAGACAGTTAAAGAGTTGCTGTAGTGACAGGGTGGCCGTGGTGACATAATGAAGGTGCTGTGGTTGTCACAGGGGGTCAGTGGTGATCACCATGCCCATCTGGGAGGGGGACAGGAACATGTATAATGATTCCACCATTGACAAATGGCCTTCAACACAGGGCTGAGACATGTGACAAACTCAAAGTCATCACTTGGAGAAACGCACACACACACACACACACACACACACACACACACACACACACACACACACACACACACACACACACACACACACACACACAAAAGTAACAAACCGAAAAAAGTGAGAAACAAAAAGAGACATGTACACCCTGTGTTCTCTATGGATGTGGCGATTTTAATACCACTGTGTAATCCTGGTGCTACTGAACCTGTACTGCTCATCGACCCCTTTCAAAGAGTTTGTTTTTCTGGTCACAGCTCCCATTTCTCATTTCTCTCACATAAAGCAGCCTCTTGAAACTGTTATGCCACTGCAGTTGAGGGTCAGAGGTTATCAGTGTGAGCATTGTTCAAACATGCACAATGGACCACATGAATTACTGATCCTCCCCCTTCTGGAAGGATTCGGAAGCATGAGAACATACAAACTCAGATTATTCAAAAAAATGTCGGATACAGGTTCAAAACACCAGGCCCGATACCCACTTAAAGAGCTGAATTCATTCAGAGTGAGGTCTCTGTTTGGTAAGGAAAGAAAACTGAGAGTGTTTTTAATGTGACAAGGTGACCACCTACTACCCACCTGACATCCTCTATTTAATATTTCTGGATATGAATAGACTTTGTCTGAGGGCTGCTTTTCTACTCTCAGACTTTGCTTGCCTTGACCACTAACGCAGCAGCAGGCCAATTCTACCTTAACTTTGTTACAGAACTTGTTACATACAATAATGTCTGCGCATGCGGAGGCTTTCCAAACCACAGTGTGACATGTGGAATAGACCCAGGCATGGAGAGGTCCTGGAGAGGATGTTTGTTTAATGATTGCTGGAAGGCTAACATTCAGCCCTGTGCTCCGAGCAACAAAATCCCCCTCGGAGCACTGAAGCTGTTATGTTATTTGTTATGGATGTCAATTTCCCTCTATTTAGGAGGTGATTTAACTGGACGATACAGTAGGACTTTGGTCTTGTATGGGGATTGTTGTCTTCCTGTGTAATACACTACACAGCACTGCATGGGAGTCCAGGCATAAACATTATCGGGCCCTGTGAGGACTGAGGGAGGCTCATATTTACCTCTTGAATATGAAACTCTTTTTTTTATTGTATTTTTTATTGTATTTTTAAAAAAGTGTCATAAATTATTATCATAAGAAACAATTTATTAAAAATTTCTAAAGTGTAGCTAGAATTTGGTGTAAATTAAATTGTTTAGATGACACATCTGATGATACATCAAAAAGCTTCTTTTTTTCTTTATTCAAATTCACTTGAAAGGTGTTTCATGCAGGTGAGGGAATCGGAGTGTTCGTGTGTGTGTGTGTGTGTGTGTGTGTGTGTGTGTGTGTGTGTGTGTGTGTGTGTGTGTGTGTGTGGAGTAGGAGGTGGGCATAAATGCAGAGTGACAGCTGCCAAATGACAGTGAGATTAAGGTGGGAATGCAGAGGGACAATGAGGGAAGGAGAGGGACATGACAGTAACAGCAGCTCAGATTAGACTGAGAACACACATGCACACAGCAACACATACACACAATCAAAAACACATCACTGACAATCCATCTCCTCGTTCAGGGGGAATAGACGGGAAATGCCAACTTGTAACAAGTGTTCAGCGTTCCATGCAGACGGGATACAAGAAATCCCCCCCATTTCTTTTTTTGCTAAATTAAATTGAACAGGAAATCTAAGCAGAGCCACATGGCATTGCTTAATGACTGACATTTTGTTTAAGAACCATTCATAATGACCTGGTTTAAATTTAAATACTTGGTGTTTATTTCACACTGAACTGCCAATATTCACCAATGCAAAATTCCAAAGTGCTTGAGTGACTTGGGACTGTTGATTTCATGCTTCCCCCCTCCCCTCCTCTATGGTTACATACATATTTGGAGTGACATGACTGTATAATTAATGACAGATTGCCTGAACGCAGCCGCAAGTATAAAGTAAAGCAGAAATCTGTTACACGAATGAATTCAATATAATAGTATCATATAAGTCACTTTAAATCCTTGAAACATTTTAGTTCAACTTCATCAAAAGACAGTTGTCATACTCAGCTGAACTTCCTCGTATTTTACCAGTTTAATATGGAGATCTTATTATCTCTAACATCTGATTATATTTATGTAAAGAAATGTGAGCTTGATTTCAGAGTCAGCATGCAAATGAAGACAATATAACAGGGGTGTTTGTGCTTCTATAGTGAAAAAGGGGCATTGATTTAAGAACTTTATTGACTTGGGAAATAAAGCAATTACAAATCACAACAGCCAAAACGGTAATTTACTTTTGAAATACTTGATACTTTCACTTCTGGTAAAAAAAAAAAAAGGAAAAAAAAAAAGGTCCGGCATTGGAAAGCGTCCCCCAAAGACATTAAAGTGTTTCCATCAATTAATAATCACCTCATTTTACCCCGCTGCACGCACCCATGAAGTCGGAAATCAATCAGGGTCTACTTTTTTCATATTGATGGACTGAGTGAAAGAAGGCTAACTCTCAACTAACAATACCGCAACCGTGTACATAGATGGAAATCAATTGTAATTAAAACTGTACAAGTGTTCTGCTTTATACACTCAAAGACTGCGTCGGTCATTAAAAAACATTTTCATCAGTTATCAGTTAAACGTTTAAAATTAAGTCCATGGCTTCTGCCTCCTTTGGGATAGCACTCTCACACAACAAATTTACCCGTGCTTGCTTTGCAATCAAAAGCCGGCTGAATTAAGTATCAAACCATTTAATGTTACGTGTCACCCTCCAAAACGATCTATATTAGAAGCACTTAATTAAACTTTCAAATTCAAATGTACTAATCAGTTTGCGGCAGAGTGGGCACTTGCTTTTCCCACATGAAACGCCACGGCTGGCCAGCCTGGTCCGCTGCCTGCTCATTAACATGAAGGTGCGATTTGCATTTCCTGATGGACTGTTTAGTTTTTAATATCCCTTTTTCTGCTCTTGCATCAATCACGGAAGAGGCAGGCCACCATAGGCCACTATTAACCCCCCAAATCTGCCACAAAACAAATATTACAAGAGTTCACTAATTTGGAGATCAAAAAGCCACTTGTCCATTATATAATTGAAAATGAAGGTGGAGTGTTGCACTTCTGAAGAGCTCTATAATTACCAGCTGTTAATTGCACACTTGTGGTGTCTCACTTTTAATTAAAAAGAGCGGCTCGTTGCTGTATGATAAGCAACGGTGGAGAGGCGGCAGTTTAATCAACAAAGCGAAAGGAATTTGTTTCTGCTGTGGCCAGCAGCGGGCTGAAGAAATCTTCAAATAACCCAGGGAGATTAAAATATGTCCATTAGGACCAGTCAGGTTTTATTTGGGGTGGCAGGAGCGAGGTGCATTTGAAGTCGTCCCGCTGCAGAGTCCTCAGAGAAGCGCGGCTGGGGGTGTGGGTCTAATCAGTCCGCTGCTGGCCCTGAGCGTTCAAGTGGAGGAATTGGACCCCGCTGGTGGTGAGGAAAGGAGGAGAGGAAAGGCGGGAGCGAAGGATGGATAGAGGGAGGGTGCGAAGGAAACATAGCAAGGGAAGGAAAAGGAGCCCATTCACTCTCGCTTTGCACTTTCTCCTTTCCTGCCTCAGGCTGTTGCGTGACTTTGTTTCGCACCGAGAGACAATGAGCCACAAACGTCTTTAAACTACATATCTTGCACTTCAAGTTGGCTGTTTGCTTCACACATTAGTCAAGAAAGACAGCCTGCTAATCTTTACAAGCAGCGCTATCTCCCTGCAGGATGTGTCAGTGCCCTTAGACAATACACAAGCAACCTCAGGTCCTTTGGACACCCTTTCCAACTATTCTGTGAACTCCAGCGGCACGCTGAGAACCAAGAAACAAGAAGACAACAAAAGAAACAACTTCTGCACTTGATGGACCCAGCATTCGGTTATAACTCACACAGTGTTTATATGAAAGAGACAGTTACCTTGGTCAGCAGCTCTCGGCTTCTGCCAGGCACTTGGAGGACCATTCGCATATAGGACATGATTACATGAGTGTGATAACCTCGTTCAGCCGTTCTCTGACCCCTTTGCTCCCTCACTGATAAAACTGTCTGCCAGGAAGTGTCCTTCGCTACACTTCCTCCTTCTCATGCTCAATCAACACCTGTCACCACGGTGATCGGTGGTTCGATACGAAAGTATTACCAAAAGATGCTACTTCACATTTCCGTAAGGTATAAAAATACCTAGATGAAAGCTGAGACGTGTTGTACATTAAATCTGTTTTGGATTAAGTGTGTAAAATGTAGATCTGAGAACTAATAACAGAATCACTAGGGGCTTCCCAGGCCCCCTGAGTGTCGCAACTCTCTTAGATAAAGGCCTCTGGGTTTATCTAAGGAAACAGTCGCTTGGGCGAGGATGGTCTGGCCTCACTGACAGATTAGTCCAGCCCAGGCCCACTTCCTGCCCGCTGAGGACACTAATTAGAAGGAAGGACTGACACCACAATAAGAGCTGACAGTTGAGTGCACTTAGCACAGCTTCACACAATCTGCTGCTGTATTAGTACAGCAGCCACGCCGAGCCATAAATTTCATCACATTAGCTGGTGCTTATCTGATGTGACAAAGTCAACCTGGATGTTATTTGGACAGAAAAGTACAAGGGCATTTGTGGGGTGTTGATTTATCAGTGGAAGTATGCGAAGCGTTTCATTGGAAATTGTATCAACCGTACACTCTCTCTCTGCCTCCCAGCCTTACACGCCTCTGTCTCACACATGCACACAACAGAAGGAGACAAAAGTCATTGTGAGGCTGGCCAGTTCCCAGTGTTAATGACATCCTGTTTACAAACACATTGAGCAGCATCGTGGGGGCCAGGGTCACTCGTTCCCTCTCGCTCCTTCTGTCTGAGTCTTATATCTGACCCCATCTATTCAAATGACCTTTGAACTAATAAGGCGATGCAAGTAGCTACTTCTTCAAAAACTCTGAACACTTCAAAAAAGAAAAAACAAGAACAAAGAGTAGCTCAACTTCCACCGCGCCGCTGCAAAAAACTGGAACGAAAAGCATGTACTGGCATAAAACACAATGTAAGAATAGATTTGAAAAACACCGCTACATGTGCATGAACCCAACCGCACACACACACACACACCACTATTATTATAATCCCCGAATCACCAAATGAAGGAAAAATGTGCTATTACCCAAAGGGCGAATTTACAATACAGTTACACATACGTGCGTGTAATCGGCTGAGCTGTTTTACAACACCAGCGTGAGCTGAGCTATTGTTTTATTTTGAGAGGTGCTGGCTGTTATTGGATTGTTTTACACTAGCTGGGAGAATTTTATTCCAGAGGCGCTCTGTGTGGTGTGGAGTGCGTTCGAATGAGTCAGATACAGAGAGAAAGAGTGGATGCAGAGAGAGACGTGTGTATGCACATGTGTGGCACTCTTGAACCTATCGACATTAGCCGAGTTTGTGTTGTGGGCGCTGAGCTTCTGTTGGTATTTATTCATCAGGAAGCTAATGTCTCCCCTGCTGAGGTCCTGCAGGGGTCCTTGGATTCAGGTGGTTGTTCAGCACGCTAGCGCAAAGATAAACTAATGAAACATACTACCCTTAAAACATTGTCAAGAGAAAATTTGGCCTCTTTTATTTCCTCACTACGGGTTTATCATCTTGGGTCAAACTTAGACTGCCTTGACATCTGCTTATATTTATACTTTCATGTTCCTCTGCATGCATTGCTAAGGTGAACACGCAGAATATGGAAGTAGGAAAGCAGGTATTATCTGGTGTTCTCTGTGGCTGTGCCAGCGGGTGGTGCAGTACGTCAGCAGGACTCGAGCACCACAATGTGCCTGTCAATCTGTGGGACATCCCAAAGGAGAAGGGCAAAAGGCAGCCCCCGCCAACCTTGCCCATCCATCATCATGACACTATAAGCTGCAGTCATGGGAAACCCACTACTGGCCAGTCGCTTTGGACCAGAGTTAGTAGGGGATGGGGAGACGAGACTCGCCATCCATTAAAAACACATTGTTTTGTTTATTATAACTAGTTAATGAGGTTGAAGTGAAGCCTCGCTTTGTTTTTCAAACACTTCCAGAGGGGATTTGGAGG
The DNA here is from genome assembly GCF_057382185.1 of Mchenga conophoros. Taxonomy (NCBI): domain Eukaryota; kingdom Metazoa; phylum Chordata; class Actinopteri; order Cichliformes; family Cichlidae; genus Mchenga; species Mchenga conophoros. Next base: position 13,938,285 of record NC_140539.1, read on the forward strand.
CAGGAGGCCCTATTGCTGGGTTCATAAGAGCCTGGGTGTTTTATAATGGATGGTCTATAGATTTTATGAGAACGGAGTTGGCCATGTTCAGAGCGAGATCCTTGGTTCTTGTAAAATGAGTCTTTTTCAGGGCTTTTCTCCATATGCTGAGCTCAGAATGAAACTTTCTTTTCAGCTTGCCTTCACTCCTTCCTTAACTCGAAAGAGCTCTGCTCCATTTTCGCTTATCGTTCTGTGCAAGTATCCAAGTGCACTCTTGTTTTGGACAGTTAAGCCAAAAATCAACAACAGGCATAACTCCCTAACAACAGTGGCCAGCAACCGCAAATCAAAAATCTATATTTTAAAGGAAATATTGCATATTATGTTAACAGGAGATAATACTTCTGGTCCAGGAAAGATTCATTTTTACAAGATTAGAAAAATAAACACGAACAGAAATGAAGGGAGGAATAAAAAGTAGAGTAGCCTAGGTTAGCAGCACGAGCATCAGAGGCACGCCTGTCTCCCTGTCTTATTGACACAGGGAGACAGCCCACTCCCTGTCCGGCCACAGCAGGGACCCAAGCTGCCTGCCGACACGTCTACTTTAATTGTTAGTATTAAATCACTTGCACTTCAGCTCAAGATGCTATCTGTCAGCCGTTAAGATCTTTTTACAGTAGCAAGTGTGCACTGCTTAAATGAGAAACACCCTAGAGTACACACATATTCCCTGCAAGTCTCACCCACAGACAGTGTGACACGTGAGCACGTGTACAGACATCTAGTTAGGGAAACACTCGTACACGCACATGCACAAACACTTTCGTTGGACTGATTGCCGGTGGAGTGGTCAGAGAGGCAGTGGGACTCTACCCCACCCTTACAGCCAGCCACCCGTCAGTCACCAAGCACACCACACCACCAGCTACACCACCAGCTGTTTGCTTTAGGAAGGCGGCTCAAAGCCAATTAAAATACACTTAGAGTCGTGTCCGACTTGTGTTTGGAAAGATAATATGTGTCCAGGAGTCCAGTCAACACAGCGTAAGCAAGCAGGCAGGAGGGGAGCACTCTGCATCATTGTTTCAAAATGCACTGTGCCATTTTTGCACGGACAAGATACTTATCTTTGACTCGAGTCAAAGCAGAAAAACAGGCGTGCACTTGATGCCAGCTTTTTTATCCCCTCCAGAAAGAATAATATTTTCTTTGATTTCATGGTTCAGCAGATGTTTATGTTACTCTAAAAATATCTGCTTGTGCATTAGGTCATATGTAGATATCCCCTTTACTGTCAGATCATTGGCACACTTTGGACTTTATTTCTTGCACATTCCACAAAAAAAGAGAGACTAAAGGTGTGACTGAAAACATTAATCAAAAAATTAGCAGCCTAATAAATAAATGTGAAACATATGGGCTTATTAAATGTCACACTGAGGCGGGCAATATTAAGGTAGTGAGAGAGTAACACACACACGCACACACACTCACAGACGCAGAAAGAACAGGGTGCTGATATGAGTGGTGGTGAGTGGCGAGCAGAGACGGGAGCTCCATGTCTGTTCAGTGTGTTTTAAGAGTGTTTAAATGAGTGAAAAGTCAGTTATGGCTTCCAGATGGGGGCTGGTTTGATCCGGATCATTCTGACAGGCCTGGACTTTGATGTGCTGCTGCCTATTACTGACATTACAGGAAGACAGGCATATTTCTCCCTAATCACTTCCAACTCCTCCACCAGTTCCTCGTATTGCCTGCACCAGCGAGCCACACTGGAACGACAGTGGGAGTCTGTGTGCATGAGCGTGGGTAGAAGTATGCGATCACTGTGTGTCGACAGAGAGTGCCTTTGCTGTTCGCATAAGCTGAGCCACGTCTAAATGCATGAATAAGAGAAAAGATGTACACCTGCCTGATTTTAAATAGGTGGTGAAGTTAGCGTTGTTGGGTGTACACTCCCATTCATAAGCGAGTTTTGCAGCATGTCAGCATTAATGCTCAGGTTGTATATCAACCTGATTTTGAATGTCCTCCTGACATTATAGACCTCCACTTACAACTAAAGAGCAAGGGAGAAGCCCAGGGAGCACAGTATAATGGCTTCATTTATGTTGGGGGGGGGGGGGGAATTCCCTTGGAAACATCCATCTTGTCAGGCAGGTTAAATATAGTCCAGACAGACAGACAGACAGAAGGGAATAATTCCTCAACTTCCCTCTCCACCCACACCAGTAAGCCCACTGGAAGTCATTTCTCAGTGACCACAGAAGAGGAGGACCAAAGGGGAAAAGGAGCGCCACTCTGCTTCTCACTAATCACTCTCTGACCCCAAGACCACCCCTCTACTACCCCTGGCAAGTCTCTTCTTTTCCTCTTCCTCCTCCTCCTCCTCCTCATCTTCTAGTTTTTTGGTGGGCTGTGGAGAGGGATGAAGAGCGGAGAAGTGAATCAGCCCGAAGTTCCCCTCTTTATCTCCCAAAGGCAAGGGAATGCCAAGGGGCCGGCACTTTGGAATCCACTGTTTTGTCTGTTTCTTGGGGAGAGGTGGGCTGAGTCCACTTGGAGAAGCACAGCAAATCTGGAGGGCCCTTAAGCAGACAATGGCGCAGGCCTCAGACAATGCGAGTCCTTGATGAGGGATCTGTGGAGAGGTGCAGGTGTCTGAGGTGAAGAGCAGTCTCTCAGGCTTGACCCACTTATCTTACTTATCTCCAGCAGCTCAGCTCTTCTCTTCTCTTCTCTTCTCTTCATCACATTTCTCCAAACAACACATCCAGATTCTTAAAATGTAAGTCTAAAATGGCTATTTTGCTGTACTTAGATTTGCGATATACCTATCCAGAGATCTGGCTGCAGCTACGCTTACTCATTTCAGGGAGGGAGACAGGAAAGGGCCTCTGACCCCAGGGCTTCACTCTATGTCCTTGGTAATTGCACCCCACCATACTTTGTGCCGGAAAAAGCACACATCTAAATAAACCCTGTCAAACCATGCTGTCCATCTGCAGGCAGATAAGATGAAGAAAATAAGGCATGTTCCATAAACACAAACATTGGGGATCACAAATCAGCGGTGACAGTCGCCACAACTATAAATTAGCCTCAGAGGCCATTTTTAGCATTTAAGTTGGACAGCGAGGACAGTGAAAGAAGAGAACAACCTACTCCTTAAAATCTCATCACTGCTGTCGCTGTGGGTTCAGCACCATGAAACAACACTGGGATAGTATCTGCATGAGCTACAGAGGCAAGAGGAGCAGCAGAGATGCAAAGAAAGAACTGCTCAAGGCCCCCTAGTGGAAATGATTCTACTATTTTTTCTTTCTTTTTTCCTTTTTTCTTTTTTCTTTTTGCAAATATTAATTTCAGACATGATTCTGTTCCCAGAGTTGTATGTGAAAGTCTCTTGTTTGTCCTATGTCATAATGTGGAGTAATTGGCAGAAATGCACAGTTTGCATAGTGCCTGTACAGCCAACAAAAAATAAAAATAAATTATATATATATATATATATATATATATATATATATATATATATATATATATATATATATATATATATATATATATAAAATAAGGGACATATATGACTGTATTTTGTAGTTTTTGTAGTTCCCACCCCTAAATTATACTTTAAATGTTCTGGCAGATTGTGGAATATATTATGCAGAATAACAAATGAATTTCTCAGACATTCATTTCCCAATGTTTTGCCTTAATATTACATGGGTAAGAGCCTCTGGGAAGACATTACCTTTGTGCAGGAGCTCTCGCAACATGAAATGACAAATCGACAACGGCATCGCAGCAGCCTCTCAAGAGCGTGCGTGTATTACACTGCTCTAACTCTCCAGGTTGGAACATGCCGTGTCTGAAATTTCACACCCAGATTTATCTCATTTTCTCAACTTATTTTCATATCTATTTTCTTTTCTTTCTAGATTGGGAAGTAAATAAAGCCACGGGGCCCCGTGCATAGTAAAATCAGCTGGAATTGCTGCATTAAAAATGCAGGCGAGGTGCAGCCTGAGCCATCCTCCTGGATTTGGGCAAATTCAGCTGATGCAAAACAAGGAATTAATTTGAGGGGAGCGGCTTGCGTGCTGAGCTTGGCGCTCTGACAAAGATGAATGGCATCATTCCAAGCGAATGGTAATTTTACTTTTTGTGACAGTGCTTTAGAGCAAAAGCGACTCTGAACGCACAAAGCATTTGCAATCCCATTGAGGGCCCTTGGTACCTGCCTATCAGACACTGCACATTGTTTACCAATCATCTGATATTGATTGGTTTCAGACTAAAGTTTGAAGATGAATTGGAGTGGGAGAAGGTTAAGTCCTAACCTTGAAAGATTTAGTGTCTATTCAGCCCGCGTGTAGGACTCTCCTCAGCTCACTCGGAGAATAGAGAACTTTTAAATTCAATAGGGGGTGGGAGACACAAAACGTGTCACATTCACCAAGTGAATCCACTGGAAGAAACGCAGAAGAACACCCAAAAAGCATAATCTTTCTCCCCAGTTGATAGAAATGGTAATTGCATGTGTGGGATAATACTTTGAAGCCAAGGCCTCGGTCGGACAGACCGCCTATTTAGGTTAAAAAAGGGGCAACAAAACAGCTCCTTCTTAACGCTTTTGTTCACTTCTCCACTCTTTTAAATGTTTACTGAAAAAGAACCTTCAAATCCACTCTCCATCTCCTTCACAATGTGGCACCTATCACTCTTGGGTGCATGGGCACATTGTACTATGTGAATCATTGATATGTAGCGATCATTCCCATGAATCATTTTCTATTTAACATTCAGATTCTCAGGAATCCGATTTTCATCCTCTTGACGTGGACAAAAACATTTTGTGACATAAAGGACACCATTTTAATACTGTTACTTTGTTCCAAAACGGACTGCATGGAATTGCTTAGAAATATCACCAGGACAGTGAACACCATAGGTGAGATGAAACCACTCTTTAAATCTAAACCCTCAGTTGATCTGCGTCTACTTTAGTTGGTACTCTGAAGCTCTCGGAGACGCACACAAATGATAGAGCACCACAGGACATAAGAAGCGTCCAATTTAACATGCTGCACAACTTATGTTCCGACAATTTTACTTTCGTATTTTCACATTTTTGATAGAGCCACAAGTACACTGGTACAAGAAGTCCACTCAGGTTGTTGGGATGTACTATCTCCCAGCTTGAGGTTGGTGCTCTAAATGGACCACTGGGCTACTCATCACAGCTGGGCCACGCCACTTAGCTTCCTCCTCCTCTCCCCCTCCAGCCGACAGCTCCTCTGGTCTACTCTGAGACCCTCTAACCCACTCGACTTCCCGTCACAGCACAGAAAAGGCGCAGGCAGCACTAACCCCACAAGATTCCCAGGTCAGAGGTTGCGTTTAGAGAGTGTACGCATGCCTTGTGGAGTGATGTGGAGAATGGAGAGCAAACACCATTCCTGGGCCCATAAAGCGAATTGTTCTGTTATGCATTAAACATCCCTCTTGCAGCAATGAAGTAGCAGTGCTAAAGAAAGAGCTAGTCCATCTCAAACGATGTCTAAAAAGTAGGAATAGTTGGTAAAAAAAAAAATCATAATCAATAATCAAATTCAATGGCAATGTCAGTTTTCAAAACATGTTAGTCAAACATACCTCTGTGTACTGCATATGTTAGAACCTTGCAGGTTTTTTTAAGTTACAGGGCCTGTGTTAAATAAAGCCCAACTGCTGACAGGAAATAGTCAAAGTTTATGGGCTGGAGAAGGCAGCTTAGGATGCAGGTGTGTCCGTCATGACACAGACACTGATGAGCAGAGCAACAGAAGGCAGACAGAAAAGGACAGCAGGGCTAAGGGTCTGATGGCTACTGTAAATCATGCTGAAACAAGTATTTAGACCCACTGGGGGAAACCCACGTGTGCCCTGCTACAATAGTAGCAGAGATCATGACTGATGCTCTTTAACTCAACAAGTGGGAGACCCAAAGCCAAGTTTAATGCCAGATTAAGCAGAATCAGCTAAAGAAAACCTCATATATAATTAAAAAATATAATTAAAAAAAGGCTATAGCCTCCTAAGTCTGTATTTCCCTTTTCTCTCCTATCACATTAGTGTTGAACTCGTAATTAAAGCTAATTAATTATGCTTGGCCCCATTTTGGGAGTCAACTTTAAACAATAGTGTCCACTTATTAGATATCGATAAAACGATCCTCAAATATCCAATGTGGTGCTCAGGTAACACAAGCAGTAAAACCCACAGTTTTATACATTTAAGTGTTACTGACAAAGAAACTCAAAGGTTATTCCAAGCTAGTAATGGTGTAAGCACACATGCACAAACACACAAATGCACACACACATGCACACCCTGAGGCCTCGGGGCTTAGCTAACCCTAGCAGCCTGGCCGTCAGCCCTCATCCCTGAATACGAGCAGCACTTAAACTTTCCCCTTTTCAAACAGCAGAGCACAAAGAGAGGACCACATCAGTAGCCTGCTGATCATCCCCACAGACGGCTGAGCGCGGACAACAGGCAGGTCCCTGGGCACGTCCCCACATAATGTCCTCATGTCCCCCCGTCCCACTTGCAGTGGTTAAAGCCTGTAGCCCGTGTATATGCCGTTCTCTCTCATGTGAGACTAGATAAATGACAATTCTTTCGAACAGGGCAGTTAGAAGAAGTGGGGGGCTTTAGGGTGATGGTCGGGGGGGGGGGGGGGGGGGGGCTTGCTGCAGCTGCCCCACTGGCCATGTCCACCCCTTGAATCCCCAAACCACCCACCACCACCCCCTCAGCAGCAGGTTTCTCCCTACAGAGTAAGAAAAAAAACCACGCTTCATTACGTCCTCTCTCCCCAGAGCAGCTAGGGGCCTTTCAGTGCAGATAAGCCTCTTAGACATGAAGTAGTGCTCAGAGCAGCATTTGAGTGACAGCAGGAAGGTTTAGCCATTCAGTGGACAATGCTCACATTCTCTGGCTTTAATCTAGGAGGCGGACAATGATCTGTTTTTTAAGGCCTCATCTCCTCTGCTTTTCCCACAGCAGTAGGTGACTGGCACAAGGAAGAGAAAAAGAGACAGAGCGGGCTGAGGGCCGGCTGGGAGAGCACGCTGCTATCTCTCAAGGCCTCATGTTTCCTTGATAGCCCAGACTGAGGTGAGACAAGAGGTATTGGTGGTGGTGGTGTTGGGCGTGTAAAGTTGATGGAAGGCAAAGTACATCAATCACACACACACACACACACGCGCGCGGGCGTACGCACGCACACACGCACTCATGGGCCCAAACAATCACTCTGTGATGGTTGAGTGCGTCTGTGTGACAGACAGGCAGGTGAGAGGCCTGCTGGTGACGTGGCTTAGCGCAGAGCTTTGTCATTCTTATCTGCTCTGACCACTGACATCCATCCCTCCTCAGTTATTGTGCGCGCCTCTATGATGTATTTATACAAACGCTAATGCACAGGCAACTGAGGGAAAAGAAGTTTGGCAGTGTGAAAAGATATCCAAACAAAATCATTTGTTTTGGTTTAATGATACAATGTAACCCCGCGACCCCGTGGCCCCTAATGTGCTTTGATGACATCATGGATTATATAATCTACGCCAACCCTTTATGAAAGTGAGAGCTAATTCTGCTTGCCAATGAAAAGTGCTTTTTTTTTTCTTTTTAAATCTCAGAATATATCAACAATATTTCAACAATCTATACAGTATTCATTTGGTGCTAATTTGGATCAGCTCTGCTGTTGACTGAACCTAATCTCAGATATAACAACCACAAAAGACTCCTCTTTTGCTGTCACTATCTAGTATTGGACCTTTTTTTAAGTACTAAAGGTCAAGTAAATAACGTAGTACTGCTGTTGTGAAATCTAACTCACTCTACATTTGCTATATATATTTAAACCAATTTCAATTTCAAGTGAATTCAGAGATACAACATGAGATGCTATTAGCAAATCACATATTTATCCAGTCATGTATACCATTTATAAGTAAGGCTTTTGCAAACATATATGCGTTGCAATGAAATTAAGTACATCTGAAGAACAAGTAAGAAACAGTCCAGAGTCAAAGTGAAGAAATAATACACACGGGAGCTTGGTGGAATCACCTCACACTCCAAACTGCTATACAAGGAGTATAAACATCCACACCTCATCTACAATAAACAGACACTGCCTAGAGTGAGAAAGCCATCCAAGTAGACATTTCCGTGTCCGTGTGTGTGTGTGAGAGAGTTTGTATCTCCTTATGGAGAACAAGGTTTTATAAAACCTCTTCAGTATCAGTCACTGGGCTACATATTACTGGATTCTTCCTACAGTGTAGCGTTGTATCTAAACATGGCAGCACTCATAACTGTGAGAAAAAATAAACAAGACTTTGTAAAAAAGATGTATGGACTTAAACTTTACATATTTACTAGGTTACTACTGAATACGTGCAGTCTAATAATATTTCTGAAAATGTTTCCTCAGCAAATTCAGATTCAACAACAGCTTGAAAAATTCAGAGCCGGATGAGGTAATATTGTAACCATCCAGAAAGGTGTAAGATGTTGTTTGTTGAACATCAAAGTGAGATTTTGTATACTTCCTGTCACTCTGAATGAGCACATGCATTTCTGTTCGACAATTAAATCTTACCAGGAGAGGAAAATAAATAAATAAGTAGTAGCTTATGGATTCAACATCCACACATGTTTCAAATTGCACAATAACATTTAAGGGTGGTGTTTCAGGGCACTGGGTTAAGGATCTCATACTCTCAGATTCAGGTCAGACCATATGTAAATTTGAAATATGGCTGTCCTCTAATCAGCAGTAAGCGAGCATGGGTGTGCATGCAGGTTTTTCACAACCACTAGACAAAAATCCCCATCAGCCACTCAGCATGTCCACAGCACCTCATCCCCTACTTTCCTCTCTTCTCTTACAACTTTACTCCCATTAATCTCACACACCTCATCACAGTCCAAGCACCTCAACCCCCCAAAAAATCTCATATCCTCCACACACCTTTACCTCCTTTCTGGGCTCAGCCACAGCTCTGAAATCCCTCAACTAATAAGTCCCTTGCATGCTCTGTACGACTGGACTTAACAGTGGCAACAGCCACTGCACCACATATGGTAACATTATTTATGACCACAGTTCCAATTGTTTGTGTGTATGCATGCGTGTTTCTTCACATGAATGTTATTTTTCAATATAAATTGCCCTGAGATACCTGATCTGTGGCTGTGCATCCTAATGGCTAATGTGAATTGATCTGATGGGGAGCGGCAGAAAAAACACGTGTTACAGGACACGCATGCAAGAAACATCCAAGAAATTCCAGATCAATCCAGAGACCTGAAATGAGAAGGTCTTATTCCAGAAATGTGTGGTTTAAAAAAAGGAACTGTGAAAGAGGGAAAAAAATGCTTTCAAGTAGATGATAGACGAATCAGAAGACAGACAGAAACAGATTGGCCAATTAAACAAACATACAGAGACAGATCATTACATTACACGGACAGACTGGCATGGCAGGGACTGAGACAATGGGCCCCTTCAGCATACTACTGAGTGTTTATGCCCCCCGTCAGTCTGCATCACCAGTGTCCCCCTGACTGCTTGCAGCTGACACATGCAGACACACACACACGTGCACAGGCACACACACATCTCTGACCTCCCAGGCTGAACTCGAGCGTGCACACATCCACACTCGCGCTTTGCTTTCTGTCACACGTCAACGTATCATGTCCCATGTAGGCTCAGAGCCCCACGTCAGAGTCTCTGCATGTGAGTGTGTTTGAAAGAGAGAAAGACAGAGGGTGTGCGTCCACATGTGTGTGTGTGAGTAAATGAGGATGAATGAATGAATGGGCTTCTGTTGGACTGCTCCTAATGACTTTATTTTGAGATGTTGTGTTTCATGTCAGGAAACACCAGTCATGTATGCTGCCAGACGTGTCTAAGTTTAGTGTACCATGGGACCTCTCATCCTCAAAGCTCGATTCAACCATCCAAACTCGTTGCCTTTCCTTCTTTTTTTTCTTTTTTTTAGTTTATAGGTATGAAGTGGCGATCATTGATACAAAACTCTAAAGGAGAGCTTTGTCATGTTCCACTACCCCCTAACCCTCTGTTACTTGTGTTTCATTTCCTCCTAAAATCGCATTAGTCTTCTTCATTATCTTGCTTTTCTATACCCATTGTCCCCCCCTGTTTTCCTGCCCTCATTTCCCTCCTCCTGCATTCTGATACCAGAGCATAAAACACACCAAAAGTTTTCACTGGAGCTGGGTAATGAGGCAGACCTTTGACCTTGCCTTGATGACTTCCATACCTGTGCATGTGCAGCAATACGTGCAGGTATGTGTGTGTGTGTGCGTTTGTGTGTACGTGTGTCTGCAGCTGGCGGCTGACAGCGACATGACTAATGAGGGCTTGGGACAGAAATAATAGGTGGGAATTATAACACAAAAAGGGTACAAGTGAAAAGGAAAAGGAAGAACAAATGACAGAGCAGTGCACAGGACAAGGGGAAGGTAAAGAGAAGAAAACAGAGGAGGAAAGAAAGTTTAAGATTTCAAGAAGAGTTGAAATAATTAGAAAAGTACGGTCTGTGGGCAATAAAGGGGCCACGGAGAAAGAGGTTAGCGGTGTTTTACACAGAATCAACACTGCTGACACTGCTTAGTCAGGGCTCTGTGAATTATATGTGGATTTAGTGAGAGGCTGTTCAAGTTATTGTATTGTAAATTACTGCAGTGGTACCTTAAGAAATATTGTTGAAGACGTACAGACCCTTAAGCAGTTGAACACCGAAACCATAGCTTTAAGACACAGAATTATAGCTAGCTAGATAAGTTTAACAATGTTTTAACAATGATGTGCAAAACTGTAGTAAAAGTGGCTCAACATTACTTGAACTTTTACTATCATGTGTAACACATGGGCTTTCTCAAAGAATCATGGTCTTTCTATAATTGTGTCAAATAAATCAAAGTACCCAAATGGTCCCTACACATCTTAATAAAAAGCACCTTTTAAAATCCTCCATCATTTAAAATGGAGGTCCAAATAATAAGTCTTCTGTTAAAAAGGAGGGATTTTTCAAATCAATGGGCTCAGATAGACAGATAGCCAAGGATATTTGATCCAGGAGAGGAAATCGGGATTTGTGAAGCAGTATAACCTGGACAGCGCATTTAGGTGTCTGGCAACCAGCTTGCAATTGTCGCACTCAAGGTCAAGGGTCACTGTGTGTAGACAGAGCAGAACTTCATAATTATACATGATAAATGTAATCACGCACAGGAAGCATTTCGCTCAACTATTTACTGGCTTAACCTTGTCAGATGTTCCAAGCTGCAGCCAAAAACGCACCGAAGCATCACATTAGTGGAGTATTAGCGCATTCGCTGCGTTCACAGCATTTACATGTAAAGTGAGCCACAGGTAATAGTACATAACAATTCTAGACTAACACGAATCAATTGTCTAGTTGTATGTTTGAAGGAATCGTTTTGCATAGGAACATAAATGCAGATTTTAAGGGCCAGAGCTTGTTGTGATAATGATGCTATCTGGTCCAAAGATATCTCCTTAGTGAACCCTATGCTCCTGCTGTATCAGATCATTGCCCATAATGGCTGACTGCAGTCAGGGGGTCTTGACCCGCAGACACAAAACATGGCGCCAAGACAGGAGTGAGACATATGGACAAACAGACAGATAGACATTCAGACAGACATCCTGTCTCAAACCACAAATAGATACAACAATTAAATACAGTCTGGTCATTTTCATTTCACTGACCTCTGACCCTCACCTCCCACACATAAGGAGACAAATTACTTCTGCTGTTGGATTTGGCCAACATTTCCAGTGCAAGCGAACATGCAGTGTGAAGTCTGAGACAGCGGACATAAATCATACCTGTATTTGATCTGTGGGGGCCCTGGGCTAGCTGGCTGCGTGACAGCTAGCATACACCCTATGTCTCTGAATCCCCCAGGGGGTGGAATGGGTCACTTGTTTTGCAGGGCAATTGAATTTTCAGTGGTGTATAAATCTGGGGACAACTGTAGTGAGCAATTAGCTAATGAATGCTGAAAGTAGGGGAGGTGATTCGAACAAAGAGACGGTGGCTACAGTACTACTGTTTGAACACAGTGAAGCTAATACTAATAAGCAAGACATGCACACACACACACATCGTGTAAAATGTAACTACATGATGTATTGAGTGAAAGTGACTGATTGGTGAAGGCGGCTGTACACGGAAGCTATCATTCACATTTTTAAATTTATAGAAGTTATTAGTGAAAGTAGCAACTCTCCTGCAGGCTGTGAGATGAAAAGTTTGTCAGTGGTGAGTTTTGGCATTAGCTAGACTGGGTACAGGTACATGTTAAATGACATTCAATCTTCTTGCAAAGCGACACAAATTACTCTTACCAGAAAGACGGACCTAAATCAAAAACATCGTGCTTATGCCTGCTTCACTGGCTTTGTTCACCACTGCTTGCTGCATCACTGTGTAAACATACAGCAATGCTTATTCCACAAAAACATTACCAAAATTATATAGTATCATTCTCTGGTGACCCGAGAGAGATTACTATGTTTCATCGGGAAGTGTCCTTCAAAGTTTCCACCATTGTAATTGTATGCTCTAGAGCTTAAACTTTGTTTTTTGCTTTTCAGAGCCAGTTTTAAAACCCCCGAGGTGGCTAGTCTCCAGGCTAGGCGAAATCAGAATTGCATTAACACCCAAAGAGCATTTCATCAGAGCTAGCAGGGCTCTGTGGTCCAGAACACCTGTAATAGAGTTTCCCCTCTCGCAGGCGCAAAAACATTTTAACTCCTTTTGTATGGGAGGTTTACATGCTCCCGCCTGTGAGGAAATATGCTACAACTGATCAAATCAGGCCAAACAAATTGCATTTGTCAAGAGAAGGATCAAATCCGAGCACCCACAACAAACATTAGCGGCCCGATCTACACAGAATACCCTTGGCAGAGCGATAGTATTGGATTAACAAAGTAACATCGAATAAGAGAACAAAAAATATGTGTATAAATCCAAACTGACTTCTTTCCTTTGCTTTTCTTTGCTGAATTGCTCTTCTGCGCGGTTAGGAATTACCACAGTCGCATGCAAAGAGATGTATTGGATTAGTGTGAATTCATCTAAAGAGATGCTGCAAGCCAATTTCAACATAATATGCTAGGAGAAATAGATATAACTAATGTTTCAAACTACCACACCCTTGGATAACAGACAAGTTTTCCAAGTTTCCTAAAGGTTGGTCTAAAAGTGATCTTAGAATAACTCCACACTTCAGTGTCTGTCCATTATTTGCACTATAAAATGCATGAAAATGATCAGATTCAAACATTTGGTAATGGGAAAAAGATATATTTTTACTTGCTTGTTATTTAAATAAACAGAGACAGGGATGTCTGGGATGTATTGGTGTGTGAAACACAGAGAAGAGAGAGCGAAAAAGACAGACTAAGGGGCCTGAATGTCTGACAGACAAGCAGACAGATGGACAGGAACTTGGCATTAGGGAATATGATTCTGCCAGAGAGTGATCCATAAAGACTCGAGGAGGTCGAAGGGCACCATCTCTATAATGACTCATCATCACTCAGTGGTGTCCATGCTGGGATGGCCAGTGTGCGTAAGTGTGTGTGTGTGTGTGTGTGTGTGTGTGTGTTTGGATCACTGAGAAAGCCAGCGATCTGCTGAGAGATAGTGCAGTATAAACAGCCAGTTCTGCTATTCTAGGTCTCTGGGGAGAAAAAGAGAGATCTCCCTGTTGTTTTATCAGAGCGCTAGCCAAATACTGTCACCCATAATGTCAATTAATTCCTTCTTTAACTTTTTTTCCTTTTTTTTTTGGAAGGAAAACATGGGTGAGAATGTGAACATGACATTAACTGAGTTATGGAGTATGATAAATGTCATAAAGCGTATAGCATTCTTTCTGTAGTGGGATGGGGTGGGGGGTGGAGGTGGGCTGCAGACTGTGTTTGACATCTTGGGGTTGAGTAAACGCCACTGGACGGACCGTGCCATGGCAGCTGTTCTCATGGTAACGTGGCTGGTAGTGGAGCAGGGCCGAAGGAGTTGTGGTGATTTCATTAACAGATTTTTTTTTACTCGCAGCCAGCCATTACTTTTACTACAGCGCACCCCGGACTGACCACTAAAAGGGTGGCGCCGACTGCCAACACCTTGTATATGGAATTCATAAAACAATGGCTCTCACTAAATTCCCTTGCTGCATTCTCAATCAAATTGCATGGCAGTGACTGTGTCTGTGCACATTTATGTGCATGCACGTGCAAGAAGCTTTTTTTGTGCGTGTTTGTGTGCAGCACTGGATGAATATATCCATTTCTTGGCACTTGACAGCCTGTTTGTCATCCACTCCACAACCAAGAACTGACCTTCAGAAGCATAACTACTACTATCCCGCAATATCTCTCCTCTCCCCTCCCTTCATCCTTACATTTCCATTGCCTCTCTCACCCGATATCTTCCTCACCCCTACCTCGCTCTGCTTCTCCTTCACTTTTTTGCTCTGGCCCCTACTACAGCCTTTGTCATTGATCGCTGATGCGATTCGCTGCCTCCGTGCTCAGTAATGACCTGCACTGGTAACCAGCCGGCTGCTCCTTTCGGCCTCTCGTAGATTGAACTGTCAGATGGCAGCGATTAATGGCCGGGCAGAGAGACACAGACTCACACCTGCATTGCCCCAAACTGTGCTGTCCTGCCAATCCTCTGTCCCACATCAGGTACGTGTCCACAGGTACATGTCTGCATTTGTAAATATGCCGTGTCCAGATTTCTGGTAGGGTTTGTCAAATTTTCAAACACAGTACTGCATGTGCTTATGAATACATATAAAACATGTCTTTCATACATGTACGAGCCCAAAGGCACGCATTAATCCTGCCCCACTGCAGTGGGTGTTGGGAAACATAAAGTGAAAGATTACGCAAGAGAAGCTAAAGAAACAAGAACCTAAGTACATAACTCTAAATGCTTTGAGAACCTTGAAAGGTAAAACAATTTGTCCATTTTTAAAATAACTCAACCTAACCACATCCCTCTTTCTTCTCCATGTAAACGTAATCATTATTTATCTGCTGCGCTATACTTGCCCTGCGTTCTTCTATATTACTAAATTAGTTATGATTGCACCCGTAATCATTCACTTACTCTACTGTTCACACTTGAGTAACTCCGAGCAAGAGAATCAGAATAAACGCCCGAAATGTTAACATATGTTATTTCCCTGAACAGAGATGAGTAGGGTGTTTGGTCTGGTCTCTCTCACTTTGTCTGTTAAGCTGAACACTGCAGGCCCACGCGGCTGTCCCGTGTTGTACTTGGCTGGCCGTCTGCTAACTGTCAGCGCAGTATCTCCTTACACTGATGAATGGGAAGTTTCCAGACCATTCCCAAAGCTTTCATTCCCTTGTTCCAACTCTTATCCAGAGGAATGACCAAGGAAACAGGGGCTCCTCCTCCTGGCTACCAGCCTCCCTCAAGGGAAGTGCCAACATGGAGAGGGGCATGGAAAGAAAAATCTGCAGTAAATTCAGGAAGTTTTCAGACCCACTTCTTGCACACTTTTTGTATTGAAGATTACATTTTAAACATGCAAAACTAGATTTTTCCTCACCAATCACAAACCTAATGACACAGTGAAAACATCTTTCTTCCTTTTTATCAATCTATTATTGCATCGTGCACTGAAAAGTGGACCATTTTCCCAGCCTGAGGTCACTCTGAGGCCAGTTTTGTTTTTTTATTTATCATACAACCTAAACTTAATTCTGACCAGTCTACCCATATCTGCTGCTAGGGAATGTTGGGGTGGCTGTAGCTCAGGAAGTAGCGTGGGTCATCTACTGATCAGAAGGTTGGCGGTTCAGTTACTGGCTGCTTCCAGTTTGTATGCCAAATATCCTTGGACAAGATACTAACCCCATGTTGGTCTCTGATACATCCTTTGGAAAATTAATGTTTGTGAATATTAGATAAAGGAAAGTGCTTGTATGAATGGGTGAATACCATTCTTTACTACAGTGACTGCAGTAGCAAGGTGATGCACAGACATTGTTTTAACTTCTACTGAGAGGATTTAACTTTATGTATATCACACCAGAGACTCATCTTCCCTATACTCTCTGTCATTTCAGAGTTACGTGGCAAATACATACGTTTTACTCCAGAGTGGATCCTGCTACTCAGGTCATTTCACCATGTAGGCCTCACAAAATGAGTGATGGTGAGAAAGATAACTAGTGAGTTACTGTTGAGTTCTCTTATGCTTCTCTGACCAAGTGCCCTCTTTCTTAGTTTCTTCATGTTTTACCATGAAATCCAACTCTAGACGAAGGTATAGTGATTTCACACTTGTTCGATTTCACAACTGCTTAGGTCGCTGTTTTTCAAGGTGCACTCAGAGCCCTTTAAAGTATTTCACAAACAATTTGATATCTCACAGTATTTTAATCAACAGGTCAAGAAAGAGTTTCTTGGATTTCATGAGTGACATGCACTAGAAATAAAACCTGAAAATATATGTGTGCCATACTACACTGTATTTATTTTTGGTGTAGGTTAATGGGCTTGATTAAAACGGAATCCTTGGCACATCAAAAATGTTCAAGAAAATGGAGGATACACAATTTGCAAGTCCTCTGTAAAATGCTCTCTACTTAGAGAACTAAGCTGGAACAAGGGGGAGGGAAATAGAGATGATGGTAGACAGTAGACAAAACATAGTAGAAGAAAGACAAATGGGAAACATAAGAAACACCAAAGAACGGGAAAAAAAAGAGAAAGTGAAAGAGGAAAAAAAGATAGACGGGAGATGGAAGGCCCATAATCCTCTGAACAGTGAACATGTGAATATCAGGCCAGTAGGGGTTTGGCGTGGTGTGTGAAACGGAGATAAAATCGATTAGCTTGCCCACTGACCCAGCGAGCAGAGGGGCCCCCCATCGCCCCAGTCTTGCCACAGCCCTGACAGAGACGTCCATGCCTCGAGGTCCCGAGGGGTTGCCTGTGGACACTGAGGTGAACAAAGTGGTGCCCTCCTGTCAAACTAAAGCCCTCAAGCACCAGCAAAACAACAGACCATGCTGTAATGCTTCACTGCTCTCTGATTCCACAAGAGACAAAAAAGATGTAGTACAGGCTGCTGAAAGAGCACGTTGTGCATAAGAGAATACAGCTTAGAATACAGTACTGCAGAACTTGCTTAAAGAAAAGTACTGCAAGTTAATTAGGAATTTCAGTAATGTGAAAACACCACACATTTTGATTTAGGTATTAAATTTTTTATGACTTTAGTATCATACAACTGTGTTTCTTAAAAGTATTACGAGTAAATAATATATTAAGTTAACAGTTTATAAAATGCCGTAGCAGTTATAAATGGATTAGAGAGGCAGTGAATTGTGACTTTAATCACACTTAGACATTTATTTATTTTCAACTTGAAACACAACTTTTATTGACTTAGTAATTCCAGACATTATAAGCTATTGCTTGGAAAACTGTAAAAGCCATGGCCTAACAAACTCTTGACACCTGTTGACGCACCGTGAAAGCTCTCCCCATCACTTTATCGCCTTGTTTTCCGCACATGATTTCCCAGTCACATCACCATGTGAGGAACACCTCTTTGATTTCTGGCTCATTGTAGTGTATGTGACCTCGGAGGTCACAGCGTGGAAAGAAGTGGATGTGTCACCACTAAGCTCTTCTCCGTGTTAGAAAAATATTTCTATGGTGCTTTTAGGATGCTAACGCTAATCAAAACAGGACATCCTGAGGAGGGCCGTGTTCTCTCTTCCCTGGCCCCACTCACCGGCCACTTTATGTTTTTGTGTTTGTGGAGGAGCGACAATCCCAGGAAGCTGCAAGGAGGGTTCATCAAAGCTCCAAGCGGGGGTCCCGGGTTGCTGGATCGCTGGAATGTGGCGTGGAAAGGAATCTCTACTGTCCTATTGTTCCCTTGTTTCCTCAGTCTCATCACATGCCGGCACGTCCAGTTCACTTACAGGTAAGCAGCGCTAATCAGCACAGCATTCTTTTCCACAGTCACATTCTTTTCTCTGCTGTGACCCTGGCTGACCAGCAGCAGCGGTACACACACGTGAAGTGCACAATTTATACAGACGCACACATGCACACTGGAGAAATCATCAAGACGGACCTCTGAGGACAGGGACATGGACTTCCCTTTTCAGAGATAAGGCACTAGATGAGATGAACACGGATGGAGCATAGATCAGTAACGACAGAACCTGAGAAGTGTTTAATGTTTAAGAAAACAAGCATCTGTGAGAGACTTGGCCAAAAAATCTAGTTCACCTGAACACACAAGCAAACAAAAAAATAAATAAGTAAACAATACCTACAGTTTGAATTTATTTCTGGTGTATAAAATTAAGGTGCTGTGTACCCCAAAAAATAAAAATAAATGTGTTGCATATTTAAATGTATGTCGCTACAAGTTAATAGCGAATTCAGAACTTTTCGTGACTTTTCGTCTTCGTGTCTTCCACTCTAACATCACTATTTCAACACTTAACACAGCCAAGGCAGCCGCTATCAGATCCAATGAGGTGGCTGCGTTGCAGTCCAAACTTCATCAGGAAGGGCCCGGCTTTGATCACATCTCCTCCCCTCATCTCTCCCGTCCTGAAAAGGTGAGAGGTCACTCCTTAATGAGCCTCAGGGTCCAGAGTGGGAAGGGGGTGGGGGGCTTATTGTAGCACAGATAAAAGGTGTACAGGAATCACATACACATAGCACACAAACACATGCATGCGCACATCTGACTACATCGGGTCCGTCCTGTCCTGTCCTGTCTCTGCACAAGACCCGATGCCCTGTTTTGTCCCCTGGTAATCAGAAACAACTCTTGAGCTCGTTCCTTCCATTGGGCCAGCCTGCTCCACCCAGGGAGATCCCCGAGCAGTGCTGGAACACACTGTTATCAACACATTCACAAAACGATTGTTGGGTAATTCCTGTTTATAGCTATGTGCTCCCTCCAGTGTGTAAGCACTATTCTCTCTATCACCCTTGCAGCACAGCCATTAAAATACAATGTCCATAAGCAATTCCACGAACACCTGTCAGTACAAAGTAGTGTATCACTGTCTCAAGACAAAGTTTGGAGATGTACGAAATGAGCATACGGGTCATTAAAATATGGGCTACTGGAATAAAATTGATAATTCTGTGTTCTATACTCGCAACATCCTGTTTGGGTTAAAGATGAAAAGTGAATAAAGTCAAACATGATTAATCAGACATCTTCAAAAAAGGTACATATGTAACATGATTGGGCAGCTGCCTTTAAACTAATAACAGTCCAGCGAAGTGCTACACATGTATACTGGCAGGTACCAAGGAGTCATATCAAATGTTTAGCCTTCCTGGCCATAAAAGCACTCAACAATGTAGTAAAGTGAGTTAGGGTAGTTAGCTGATGTGAGACATAAGGACATAGTGTCGGGTTCTGTTTCTACCACCTGCTCCAGGTAATTGATTGGCGCATATAAAATGATTGAGTTTCTTTAATTAGCTAACAAACATCTCTCCTCCAAGCATGCCGAGGCGTGCTAATTTCACACCGCCTCATTAATAGCCTGGGTGAAGTGCACCATCAGCAGTCTGTTGACGTTATATCTCTTCGGACATCATAACGACACACAAATCAGTTTGATGTCTGGGTAAACTTTTCAGCGCAGCAAAATGCCATTTATCTCAGACTAATTTGCGATGAGAGAAACTGCAGCACGTCTCACATTTGACAACTGCGCTCTGTGCACTCTGCGCGCTGCCTCTTGTTTTGCGCATACACGCACGCCAAAGAATCGCTCGTGCACGCAGCCCTGACCAAATAAGCGCATGCACATGTTCACCTCGCTCCCAAGCAAACACATACACACACAATCTATAAAAATATGCTTAGCTCGGGACTGCTCTGTTGATAATGACCTCAGTCTTGGCACCGTACGGGGCCAGACCAGACTGACGACAGACTGGAGGCTTTTGTGTGGACTCCCTATCTCTAACTCCATGACCTTTAGGGGGAAGAAGAAAGCAGAAATGCGTTTTTTTATTTAGAAGGGGTAAGGCTCACTCATTGTTCTGCACTGGTACAGTTTCCCTGTGGTAAACACACAGTGGTTCCCAGGCTTGACATGGTGCTGCACACCCCCTCCCTCCATCCATCCCTTGGTGTTCCCACACTGCCCTGTCTGGGTCGCTGCATCAGCACCCACACACACACACACACATGCACACACACACCACCATCAGCGTACAAACACGGCTTTATGAAATTCCTTTTATTCACGATGGTCTGAGATGTAAGAAAGCAGGGACTACAGTTGGAGAAGTGGGAGTGAAACCCCCTGGGGCAGGGCCACTGTGTCAGGGCCTGAGAGGGGACTCATGATGAGGCCTGGAAGCTCCCTACTTGCTTGGGACAGAGGCCATCCTTCAAGTGGGTGACAACAGTGTATAAACAAACCACTAACCTCGTCAGCTCTCTGTTTACAGCTGCGAGACTAAGTCCTGGACGACTCATTAACATCAGAGACCTTCCAAAGAAGCCATTTTCTGAAGAGGGGTGAGGGTGGGCGGGTGAGGGCTTTGCCCGTCGTAAGGGTAGGGGGGGGAGACATGTAAGACAGATGGGGACGTTGATAGATGAGAAGGTCCTGGTCAGAGTCAAACTGCCTCCCACAGCCCATATTCTACCAACAAATACACAGACAGACATGCAAATACCGCAAAACTCCACCAATACACCCCAAACAAGCTGCTTGTGTACATACGAGTGTGTGTTTCGACTTATGGGACTGGGATACATTTCACACTTGGTTTGACAGCAGTTTTCTGACGATATTGTAGTTGTTCAAGGATTTTTTCTTTCTTTTTTGTAAGGGTTGCACATAAATTAGAATGTAGCCTTAAATGTATTAACAGAAACATTTTAGACTCATTCAAACAAGCATTTCTCATATGTGCCACACAAACATTCATCTAAAGCCATTACATAAACTCAGAAACACCAGCAGTGTGTCAGACATTTCTGAATCATACATGCAGGCCTTCAGATACATCCTGCAACAAAAGTGTTTTAAAAGATGCTACATTGCCAACAATGTGAGCCAATCCTTGTTTTCCCTTGTTACAGACGCAATGAGTTATCTTTCCAGTGCTCATTTAAAATCTGCTTTTATATATATATATATATATATATATATATATATATATATATATATATATATATATATATATATATATATATATATATATATATATATATTTGTCTTTGTTTGAAGTGATAGTAGGCCCTGATTTCCATATGAGGATTTGGCTCTACTGTTATTTATTACATCAGAAATAAAAGTTCAAAGCAACAGTTAACTAAGGAGGACAACAGAAGGGGGTAACTTCTGCCTAGGGCCCCAATGATTCTTGACCCAGGCCATTACTGAAGGCGATATGGGACATTTGTATACAGAGCTTTGGCACCAAGCGGAGCGCAGGCAAAGAGCGCCGCTCCGGGACAACAAGGGCCGTTTAATGGGGTCTCTATTTCACTTTCCTCGCGCCAGCCCGCTCCCTCTCACCTTTTAAATGGGCCAATCTATTAACCGTTTTAATGAGCTCCGCCAGACAAACGCGAGATGCATGGCCCACTGCACAATGTGGGGAGGACGACGCACTTCTCCCAAGACCGAGAAGAGAGGCGCTGACGGACAGCGAGGCCCAGCGAGACCCCTCCCTCCCACATTCACACACACACACACACACACACACACACACACACACACACACACACACACACAAAGGGCGATAACCCATCTAAAATGCGTTATGGCTCCACATTTCTGGAGACTGAGTGATGACTGACGGAATATTGTGGTAAAAGTGAAAATGATTAGGCATACCAAATAGTGCCTGCCTTGGGAGACACGTTGTATTTGATTGCTCTGCTGGCACTTGTTAAACTTCCAAATATTTTTATTCACTTAATTGTCTAGTTTGCTTGAATTCAGATGCGTGCTATGGTTACTCTAGGCTGGTCTTGGTAGATTAATCGCTACTGTAATGCACTCCGAACGCATTATAACGAAACGGTATTTATCGAGACTCAAAAATGCTAAGTGAACCTTTAATTAGGCCTACACCGAGCTAGTTTGGATCACCAAAGCCCCGTCCATCTTTCTGTGGCTAACATTTCACCGCGGGGTGCGGCCTGCACGCCTTGGCTTAGCGTGGTTGGGGAGTTTTTTTGTGGCGCACCGCATTACATCTGGACGTGCGGACTAATCAGTCAGCCTCCATCAATCACTCTCACGTTTACCACCTCTCCATCACCTCCTGTATTACAGGCACTTAAATAAAAAAAAAGAAATGCACGACTGTTTTGCAAGGAGGGAGGCACACACTGAACGCATTTACCAGCAGAGCCCTTATGAGGGGTCTGGGAATTTAAATATTCACTGTTGACACTGTGCAGACCTGGCTGTTGGCCAGAGCGGGCCCGCTGCTCCGGGGGCCAAAACATTTCCCCATTCTTACTTAACAGTTAGAAATTACCTCGAAAATAATAATCACACGAAGAATTTGACCTTCTAACTTCATTGTAGCTTTAATTGTGTGCAAAGAAAGTTGGTGCAGTTGTTCCGCGCAGCTGCTCGTTTTCTGCATTTCTAAACAAAATCATAAATAATAACAACAAAAAACTCACAGGTCTGTTTTTGTACTGTGCACGATGACGTTCTGTGTGTTTACATAACCTGTGCACCATCTTCACAGGAGTCACAGGATTTTCTGAAGCTCCAGAAGGTCAGTGAAGCAGTTTATATATTTAGAATACGTCAATTAAGCTTCATCAGACTGTCAGCATTATGCTGCATTTCTGTGCGGACAAATAATTACATTAGAACTCGGTTTCACCTGACCACGTGCAGTCTTAAAAAAAAAAAAAACTTCTGTGGAGCCTGCTCGTTAATGACCAGCTGCCCGGGGCGTTTCACAAATTACAATTACACCGTTTTATTCCGTGCAAGTAGCTGAACTCCAACGACATAGGCGCAGATCTTTAAACGCAGTAAACCTCCTCAATATGAACATTTCTGTAAACACCTGAAATCTTGCAGGCCTCGGTCATTGCACTGTAGCCTTCTTGGATGTGACTTGCCAGAGTTTGCATTACAATTCAAGGTGAAGGCACAAACGCATCTTACATTTAGACATAAAACAAAACAAAAAAACAGCGTCACAACTAAAAAGAGAGCGAACGCAGCACAGAACCGCATTTGATTTAAATAGATACATTTTGAAAATTATTGTAGCATGATCATCTCATTCCATGAAGTTAATTAGGTTCAAGCAAGCAAATAAACGAAGACGGTAGCATTTAATTTAATCAAACATCAGTGGATATTTCAAGTTATCATTTTATCCTGAATGGATTTTGCATTAGTAAGAAGCCTGCATCCTGTAGTGATGAATCTAAACTTTAAAGTCCGTAAAGTGTAACACTGTAGCGTTGAAAGTAATATAAAATATACACGTCTCAATGTCTTTTATTCACAGGTGGCACAGAATTTAGCAAATGCTACAAATTATATATTAATAAGACCTCCGGAATGAACTGCGAGACTCAAACACACTAACAAGACTTAAAAAAAAAGTAAGAAAGAAAGAAAGAAAGAAAGAAAGAAAGAAAGGAAACTCCCCGAATCATTTTAGCGTCTCTAAATCGCCGTTTTCTCCTCGTTTCGCTCCACTTTCGCTTTACTTGTTTTTCCAAGTTTCTCCCGGGAAAGTGAAGTGACCCGCAGCCCACAGCAGCAGCGTGCAGCGAGTGCAACACAACTGCCGATGCACTGGACATGGGATTTTTTAACTCGCAATACACCACGTTACACTACAGCGCCCACTACATGCAACGAGCAATTCCAATACTGGAGCGGACGCCTTGCACAAAGTTCCTCCATCGCACCCTCAACTGTAAAGTTTACGCTCTACTTCTGCTCGACTTTAATTATTTTCTTCGCGACAACATCACGGTTTGCTCTTTTTTCTTCTTTTTAAGCGGGTGAAAGTGAGGGTTTCCTCGTGGAAACGAAATCGTAACAGAAACTATTAATAGAAGCAGTGATAACAGCGACAGTCTATAGGTATATAAGATGGCATGTTTCAAGAGAAAAAAGAAAGGGATGTTGCACCTACTCGTGGCCAGTTTCCGTGCCCTGCCTTTGGACCTCATGGTGCCAGTCTCTCGGCGTGGGTTTGTTTGGATTTTTTCGTCAATCTTTTTTTCCTCCTTTTTGTTTTTTCTCTGTCCTTTTTCTCTGGGTTTCTCAATCCAAACGCGCTATCTCTCCAGCATTGTCAGTCTGGACACCTTCGCACATGCGCACAGCCAGAAATCTGCCGGCAGCAAGTGCCAGAAAAAGTTTGGGACGATTTATCACTTTGATATTAACCTGATCTGGTCAAGATGAGTGAATCGCGGACATCTCATTTCGTGTCAGTTTTTCAAACGACCACAGAGTGAGAAAGCGGGGCACACTGCAAAAAATGTCAAGAGTTGATGTTTCACATTTAGCCGTGTGTTATTTCTTTCTTCTTTTTTTAAAACCCCAAAACTTTACAAAACTTTTAAATTGAAGTCTATTCATTAGATGGAAGACTTACGCTCCTATGTATTTTGATTAAAAAAAACAACCCCAAAACAAAACAAAACCCCTCCTTACAAAGACCTAAATTGGTGGATTAAAAAATAAAGCGGCGATTCACTACAAAATTAGACTGAAAACTTTCCCAACAAGTTCACTTTAGTTACTCTGCCTCATGCAATAGATTTTATGTACTTTTTAAAGACATTAAAAAAAGGTTTTTCAGATTGAGCCCTGCACGCTTTTTTTTTCTTTAAAAAAAGATGGATAGCTATTTTTTGCAGTGCAGTCAGCACCCCGGATCTATGGAGTGCCGAGGGCATTAATTATAACGATCCTTACTCTCAATACTCTCAATCCTTACAGCGCACCTTTTCTCTTTAAATGACCTCACATTAATCAATGCTCACTTGAATTGCCGATGCTGAGTGTGGTCATTAAAGATTTTATATATTTTAATTGTGTTTTTGAACATTATCCCGAGCACTGGAAAATGAATTAAAAAGTTCCCCCTCCCTCACCCGCTTGGGCACCCGACTGACAGCTTTAATATGAGAGTGACCACGTTTTCTTTTCCTCCTTCTTCTTCCTCCTTTTTTATAATTCTTTGTGTCACTCCGCTGACAATTACTAATACGTTAAGAGCTTAGTATTAATGCTCTTTTGAGTAGTTTCTGTTGAATTTCATCTCGTGGTAATTGCTGAATGTTCCAAAAGGATGTTTTTACTTGATTTAACTGCGAAGGAGAGGGTTTCTGTCAAGAAAGAAAAGCCTTTTCTCCACACCCCCCACCTCTGCAGGTGGAACAGACGTCCCCTTTTTCTCCTGTGGATTTTAAGGGCCACATTTTTTTATGATTGCCGTCCAGGCAAAAAGCAACTTAATATACTCACTTCATCTCATATATTGCATTACAGAGTAACATTTTGAAACAGAGTCATCAGCAGAAACCAACCACACACAGGAAAGCAGATCCTCGGTATAATTCATTTTATTTGGTAACAACAAATAAAATGAGTAAAATCGGACCCACACATCAAGAGCTGATATCTTATCTTGTTTATCCCTGTGCAGTGGGAGCCTATTATAATTAAAGTCATTGGCAATTAATTAGACCCACAGGAGATATGGCTCCTCTTGCAGATGAGCACATTAATGGCTGTTTTAATTTGAGCTATCGATTCCAAAGTGCGCAGAAACTGGCTGAACTTGTGACATCATATCTTCTGGCGAAAAAGAAAAGAGTGAATGGATGAATGAATGAATGAAATAACAGACTGGTCAAATTTAGACAATGTAGTGTGTTCATACGTCCACGCCGATTATACTGCGGATGAAAACCTCTGTACACACTTTCAGCTTCTGCAGATCACATTTATCTTCTGAAGGATTTGATTTCGGACCCTTTTGATGGGGCAAAAAAAAAAAAAAAAACACACCGAATCTCACTGTAAAAATACACACAGGTTATACTCAACTGGCAACGCCAACAGACACACTGTGCACGCCTCTATTAACATATTCTATATTTTTATTTGATTTTATTTATGTAGCTCCGTGTTCACTTAAAGGGCAGAGTTGAGAGGTTAATGCTGATACTTTATTGTGGTTGTACCTCACCCTGCCTTTACTATATAATGACATAAATGGTGCTATTAAGTGGGTTGCGCCTATACACCGTGAAGGTGGCGCGTCGGGCGTGCACAAAACACACCGCACACCGACTGAGAGGGAGAGAGAGAGAGAGAGCTTCAGGCAGGGCGCTCAATTATCCTAAATGGAAACAGTTTTCATTCACCGCAATAACTCACTCTTCTCTTCTTCAGTCTTCTTCTCCCCTTTCGGAGCATTTTCCCCACTACATATTTTATCACGACACGCTGATCCCGATAGTAGTGCAAAGAGAGCCCCGTGGGCTGTAATTATTAGACATTAATTGGGCTCCAGACACCAATTCCAAGCACTAAGGCAGCCTCACATCTGCACTTAACGTTAAGTCCGCATGTAAAAAAGTTAAATTTCAAATTGTGTAAAACGAAGAAAACTTGCCTGAAACAGAAAGCGTTTGGGAGGTTTACTGTAATGCAACGGCGGGTTCAGCTGTGGAGGGGTTAAAAAATAACACGATCTGAACAAGGGGCTGTGGAGACTAAAAGCGAAAAGGGAGCCTCCGGCGCAAGGAAATTACCAGGGCCCGCATGACCTTTAAGCAACGTAGCCTAATCAATCAAGTGATCAACAGTGATATTTATCACCACGTTGTCCCACCAAACCAGTCTGCGCGATCAAAATAAAGGATGTAAAATGTGGATATTTACGTTATTTGATGATGTTAACTTCGACATTAAAATCAAGGCACACAGTATAAGTGTCATTTTATTTCACTTTTAATTTATTATTATTATTATTATTATTATTAATAATAATAATAATAATAATAATAATAACAATAATAATAATAATAATAACTACATTTCTCGTTTCATTGAATAATAATATAAATACAAAATATGTTTAGAATGATTAAAAACAGACAGATAATCGTTAATGGAAAACTTTTTTTTTTTCAACAATAGGCCACATTTTGGTAGATTTGGTGTCCTACTGTAGACCTGTATAACTGTACTGACTTTATTATTATTATTATTATTATTATTATTATTATTATTATTATTATTATTATTATTATACGTATATATATATATTTTTTTTTTCTTAAAGGCAATTACTATTTTGTCCGGTGCGTGCTGCCCCTGTGTGGCTGCACCTGTGTGGAGAATTATCGGTTTAATCAGTAAACAGCAGCACAAAGAACCGCTAAGGCAGTATAATAATACTGCGCTGGAGACATTAATCCATCTTCACTGGGAAAACACTTGGCAATACCCTCAGTTAAAATAAAAACAATGTGTAGGCTGAAAAAAAAGACAACTCCTTAAATACAGTGTAAACGTTGCTGTCCCTCGCAGGGTTTAAAAACAGACATTATAGACAACATTTCTATTTGTAAATATGAACGCACAGCACAGTCATTTATCCTAGCTTGCCTACAAGATGCAAGTGATGTCCTTTTATTTATTGCAGTGTTTTTTTTAATGGTTTTACCATTTAATCACATTTTTTTCCTGGAAGAAATTCTTTGCTCTGTTTTCTTATACTTATTTTTGTATTATCAGATAACACAACGTCAGATGTATTTTTTTTTTAAGGTAGAGGTAGTTAGTTGTTTTTTGGTTTGTTTGTTTTTTAAATCAGTTGGTTTGTTTAGTAGAAATATGCACATAGCACATCATAATTAAAATGAGATAAAAGAATATATATCGTTCTTTGGAAACATGTTTTTCAGCGACGGAACAAGGCTGACACTGATTATAATTTTAAAAGACTTAGTCACACTCCAAATTTTAAACTTGGATGATTTTTTTTAGAGTAGTACAATTAATAAAAAACCCAAATAGGAAAATGTGATATTCCTTTTATGCTCACGTTTATTATTTTTATTATTAATTCAGGCTGTGTCGATGTGTACGGAAGGCCGAACTCGTTGAAAGTCTTTCTTTATACTATACCCCCCTCTAGTGGATGTCATCCAGGAATGTTTGAGATTCTAAAAAATAAAGTATGAGTGACTGTCAGTGTGTAACCATCCAGCAGTCAAACGTCAGCCCTGTCAGTACTTTCCAGGTAGATGCACATAGACTATGGACCTCTTCCCTGAAATATAGAGGACTGCATGATAACAAGTCTCACAAACTGTGAAATTTATCATTGGACCACAAGAAGAAAAACTTAAAAGCAGAAGGTAAAAGTGAGAGATTAATGGGCTGGCCTGGCTGGTACTGAAGTAAAGTGCATTTTAACTGCGTCTGCCCTCAGAGTCCAGCAGGGCATACAGATTACGATGCGCTCCGGAGACAATTTGTGAAAGTACTATTGATAGGGCTGGTGTTGTCGGTGGACATATTAATCTCTGAGGACTGGTTGATGAGCAGGTCTGATTCCCTCCTCCCACGCCACACATGATACAAGATACACACTCATCCCATCAATTTGCAACTGACTGTCCTCTTGCACCAGTCACATCAAAAGAGAGATCCGAGATGTAATCAATAGGACAATCGATCAGGCTAATTTATTCCCGTTTCCAGTAACAACAGACAGTGGGATCCTTGTCAGGTTCCCGGTTGCAGAGCAATTAAAGAAACACACAAATGGATGCTTAGGCCACAGAAAAAGTCAATAACCTCCAATAATGCGGGCAGCTGACTGCTTACAGCTCAGTTCATCTGAACTTGAACCAGACAACATAAAAATAAACTTGAAATCTTTACAGCTATACCACATGTATGTATTGAGAGGTTTATTCCAGTGACCATCAGGAATCTTTCTCTGATCTTTTGCCACAAATATTGGCCTCTCCATAGCCAGGATGAAGAATCTGCAAGGCACTTAAAAGTGAAAAATGGGACAGAGAAATTATAATATGAGTCATAACAAGCTATAGTGTTATTTAGACATACACATTTTATTTTTAGGATGGTAAAAAAAAGATCCTCTGTTTTTCTCTTGTCGTTGTTCTTGTTCTCTCGTGAGATTAGTATTTGCTGTAAACTTGAGCTCTTTTGTTTTAATTAAGCTATATCAAATCAAGATGGAACATAACACTGTTATGTTACGTCTGACAAAAACAATTCATGGCTACACTACTAATGGTAATCCATCCATTCTCTTCTTCTTATCCAATTCAGTCTGTTCCAGCTGCCATAGGGCGAGAGGCGAGGTACACCCTGGACAGGTGAAGGGTTAACACAGAGAGACAGACAAGCATTTGTACTCACACTCACACCTACGGGCAATTTACAATCACCAGTTAACCTAACCCCACTAACTGCATGTCTTTGACGGTGAGAGGAAGTCAGAGAAAATACACGCAGACACGGGAAGAACATCCAGACTCCACACAGAAAGGATTTGAACCCAGGTCCTTGCCTCAAAGTGCCTTCTTGCTGTGAGGCAACAGGGTTAACCAACAAACCGCCGTTCTGCCCACAAATACAAATGATGTTTGGTATAATTAGTGCAATTCTTCCCATAATACCTGCTATAGACGTCTAAGTGATAATCTTCAAGTACTTGCTGTGAAAACTGAAACAAAGCAGCTCAGTTTTTCCCCAAGTTAAATATAAGTTGTTTCTTTTTAATGTACCATTTGTGTTTTATAATTATTTAAAGCAATAATACATTTTATGTTCCAGACTCACCAAAATTCTGGCAGGTTGTGCTTTTGCAAGTTTGACATTTGCAAGTCAAACATTTGAACCTATCTCTTCTCATTGTTTTACCTGACCTTGATTCATTCATGGCTCAAAAAAAAAAACAATCAGTGATAGAAGTGATGCCAGCTGTCTCAAGTACAACATTTTGCCATTTTTACATGCACATTCACATGCATGGTTCCATAAAATTATAGTGTCACACATATTATCCTATCCTAAAAAGGGTCCAAATGATATGGTTATAAATCTGTGTGGTAATGCTGCTGGTCTAAGGCCATTGAGTGTTTTTAGGAATCTGACATTGGACATTGAATGGTTTCCTCATCAGGAAAAGAGGCTTTCTGTGCTGGCTGTGAGTCTTACAGTCTGGTAATAGCATAGGCACCAACTTCCTGGAGGTGTGACAGTCAACCACCCTGCAAAGCTGGTGAACGATGGCTTCCAGGAACTCACCTTTACCACTTGATACACAACTTGGCAGGAGTGAAACTGAGATTTGTTGTGGAATGAACACTGCCTATTTGCCTTGTGGTAGCTTTGTTTTTGTTCCAGCTCCCAATACAGGTCCTGAGTTGTTGCTTAAAATGATGTCACCTGATTCTCCATTGCACATTTGCAGCAGATCCACCTTCTTAATTTCTACCAATTGTCTGCTCACAAATTTGTTAAGCATTACAAAAAATGAGAACGGTCAATGGGACCATAGATGTCTTTGAGGCTAAGACCTCAAACAGCTCTGTGCCAGTTCCTGACATGGCACAGATACATATGCCTGCTCTTAAGAATTGCAGAACCAGCCCAGGTTTGTCTGTCTGAGCTTTGGTATCTCCTGTTGAGTTATGGTGCAGAACATAGTTTCTGTTTAAAATGAACTGTCTGGCCATAGTCAAGAATGCAGTTTGTCAGGAACTGCAGGTTGTTCTGAATGGTAGTAATTGTCACTCATAGTTGTTTGGAGGGTTATGTTGTTAAAGGTCTCTACCCAGTAACTACAGCGTTGGTCTATCCCTGCTGAGCATGAAACCATAGAGTGTGTAAAAGTGAGACTGGATACCAATCTCAGCTGGGTCTCTGGTGGGACTCACATGAGCTCACCAGCCCTCACTGTATTTAAGGGCCTCTGTATTTTAGAGCAGTTGGGGCTCAGGAGATTGAGCAGGTTGTCTACCAGTTGGAAGTTCAGTGGTTTGAGCACCAGGTGCTCCAGACTGCAAGCTGAAGTGTTCATAGGCAAGATATATTTGTACATATATTTATTCTTATTTTTCTCATATTTCTCATATTTTGTTTTGTTTTTTATATTTCTTGTATTTTGAACATCACTGTTGCTTTTGGGAAGCTTGCACACAAGAATTTCACTCACATGTGCTGCCAGTGTACCAGTAATGTGATGTGACAATACAAGTGATTTGATTTAATTATTCCCAGTAGCCACTTCATCCCATCCTCTCCTGTTTCAATATTGTCAGGTGTCAGTCACCCAGCGATCCCTCTCTGCCTGTCTTGGTCGTTTGTTTACCTCTGGAAAAGGAAATAACTCTCCCTGGAATACACCCCCTGTTTTCCCAGATGACCCTGCCTCTCTGTCCTCTTTATCCACCATTTCCTCCCTGTCTATATTCCCCACTGCTCAAACAAAACAAACGTATTCATCCATAGACTTCCACTGGTAAATACAACCTATGAACTTGTTCCTGTCTTATGTCACCTTTTGGGCCCAACAGTGTTTTCATTGTATTAGAAAAGAGTGTTTATACTAACTGTGTCATTCTATTGCTACTTCACAACATAGGCTGTTCGCGACTCAAAGGAGGGCAGTTGCGTACTGCTTGATCAGATTTTATACTCATTCTCTGCTCTTGAAAGTGGCGAAAGGCTTTGTGTTCTTGATGATATCTCAGAGTAAACTTGTCACAGTGATGCAGACACATGTCAGTCTATTATAGCTTTTGCTCACAATAACATGGTTTTTGGCAGGGGTGATAAGCTGTGAGGAGGCTCTGTGCCACATGGGTCTTACACAGTCTGCCCCTTAAGGATCTTCCAGGCTGCCCATCCAATATAACAGGTTTTGTAGGATGGGAAGTTAATCAGTTAACTTTCCAGCAACTGGAGAGAAAATCCAGCTAGGCAATTATGTTTCTGTTGCAGTATACTGTACAACAGCAATAGTAGCTCACTGGCATAGAAAATAACCATGAAGTCGGATGTACCCTTTAGATTTTATATCTTGATTTGTTATTCCTTATGTTTTCTGTCAGTGTTTTTTTTTTAAATAATAAAACAATGAAGAAAGATGTGTGACTTTTCAGAGAAGAACTTTGTTTTTGTTTTTTTCCATTTTCCACTCTAAAAATTAAGAGGCAGACACAAACTGCTGCATTTGCAGAGTTGTAAAACAAAAACTGAAACACTGCAGCACATAATATGAGAAGACAACAAACAGAGCCTCATTAATTACTGCCTTGGTTCGAACAGAAGCAGAGAGAAAGAATACATTCATTAAGGATTGTGTCTTCCTGTGCTTCCAGTGGGGAAGGTCTGTGCTTGTGGATTTAAGATGAAAGACCCATATAGGAGAGATTTCTCATAGGCTTGTAGGATAAAGTAAATGCCCACAGAGCAAGATATAGAGCAAGCACATAGTTCCACATGTTTGATGTGCCAGATTTGAATGCTTTCGTCCTGGCATAACCCCAAAGTGGCTTGTCCTAGTTTCAAACTAAGGACCTTTCGCAGTTTAGGTTGATGTGCAGTCCACTGTGCTCTGGAGACATAGTGAAGCAAAAACAAAAACAACAAACAGGGATTCTGATCCAGTAATATGATGGGTATAATCAATGAAAAGTCAATGAAAATAAATCAAAGATTAATATTCCCATTTAAAAAAATTTGGCATTGTGGCATACAATGTACCCAGTGTGTGGCACACATTACCTGACAGGGAGGACTCCAGAATTGAAGGTTTTATTATGCTTACACAGATAGGTTAATCAGAAAGTAGCTAAAAGACTGACCATTTCCATGGCAACATTACCATCATAGAATCATAAGAATAATTACTTCAAAAAGGAGCTTTCTGTCACATCATTTAACTTCTACAAGTGCATTTTTTTTTTAACTTTTTCTTTTAATTGAGGCGTAAACATGGCTGAAAGACTGCTTTCATTTGCAATAAAAATATATTTTGTTTGTTTTGTGCAGTGCCAGGTTCATCTCTACAATATAGCATTGTAAAGGAATGGAATAGAATGAATGGAATAATAAGAGAAAACTATATTGGTGAATTACTATGAATTATTCCTTTTGTTTAATTATTTATTTATTTATTTATTTTTGGGGGGGGGGGATTAGAAATCATTTTCCATTCAATTAGTTGGAGTTTAGTATGGAGTACTATACTACTATCAACACTAAAGTTGTATGACATTTAAATCATATTTCTAGTTTATTTCCTTAGGATGAAAATATTAACTAGTACAATATAGTATAAATCATATAGATGTTCTGTTATGCTAGTGGCTGTATAGCTTTTGTTTTGCACTAATATATTGACCACCAGTATAACAACTACACAGACAAAGAGCAGATCTAACCTATCCTAAATCAACTGATTTCAGAGCTGAATAAACACAGAGAAAGAAAACAGCACTCTGGGAAATTCAATCAACATTTTATTTTCAGGATGTACTTTGCTAATAATTGAAAAGTTTGAAGTGCATAGTCATGAAGGGAGCATGAACAACGTGGACACAAATACAGACAGACAGCTGAATATTCACAGGAAGGTTGATCCAGAAGAAATGTGTTTGCAGATGTATTTTGCTTGTGTGTTTATGTTGAACAGACTACAGTAATGTAAACAAAACATAAGAATTTGCTGCAACAGTACGACTTTCTATCAATTGCTATAATTTGTATGCTATCAGTGGCCTTAGCTTGCTCTAGATATGACCTTGTAAAATCATTTTTTTGGGATAGATTTATGTTTTGCAGCCCCAGAATATGTAAAATATTGATAGAATACTCTAAAATGCAGGACTGCAGTAACAGCATGTGGAGAGGTCAGTGCTTATAAATGAAACCTAAAAGAAATTCTCGATGTCTTTGTCTGTCAAACGTTAGTTATTTGTTTAAATCACAATATGAATCATAGTTTAGTATTTTTACCACTAATGTTAACTTCAAATTATCAAAAAAGACAAAAAATTCCATTTTTTCTGAACTATATTAATCTTTCCTATAATGTGTAAGAGGGGAAAACCCAGAAAATGTTGAGAACGCAATGCTATAAAAATGTGGGCACTTTTTACTTGAAAGATGACTTACAAACTATGTCCTTAAAATAGTTGTCAATTCCTTTTCTTGACTAAGTAACTGACTAGTAGTTGCAGCTCTGGTGTGGAATGTGGGAGGCAGACATTAGACTCTTGGCTTGGCAGTGTGAGTTTCAGCTGCTAGAAATACAGAAGTAGTATAGAGCATCATCATATACAGATTAGCTTTCATATGCATTTTATACAGCAGTAGACAGTAATGCAACATCATGTTTTAGTAGTGTTACCGTAGTTAATAGATTGCGTGTCATTATAATCGTGTTGTAACAACAGCAGACATGAGACTCTTGGATTGGCAGTATGAGTTTCACCCGCTCTGGCAGTAAGAGCAATACTAACTCTAAAAAATCATACTAGTCAATGAGAATTCACAATACTGTGTTACCTAGTGAATAATATTACAGCAGTACGAATGCTGTCTATAACCATTTTATGCTCACCAGTAGTAGTCTGATGAACAACCACTGTTCATACGTGGTTTATTGTTCAATGTATTTTTTTTCCTAATTTTTTTGTGTAAACTTATACATCACACCTCCCCATTAGACTACTAGCACTATATAAAGCAGGAGAAACAATTGCAACATGATGCGTAATCATACATCTTTGAACTGCTGTAACTCTGAAAATTGTGGCAATGGTTTGATAATGTGCAATCCTCATAGTCCAAATCAAAATAAGATAAGATAAGATAAGATAGAACTTTATTAATCCCTCGGGTGGGTTCCTCTGGGAAATTCGACAATGCACACTAGTAGTACCATGGCTTGTACTACAGGGGCATTTACCACTGGGTGGCAGTCATACTGTATTTGGCGTGCTGTATTGCACCACTGCAGAGGAGCATTGTACACTGTACCGTGCACACTCAGTACTGCAGCAATCACTGCAAGCTGTTGGCTAACTTCAAGAGTCACAAGAGGTTCGGTATAGGTGTTTCTTGGAGGAAGACAGGACAGATCAGAACACCAAAGATGAAAAAACAAACAAACATAACAATAATAATAATGCATTCAATGCTTAGTACAATGTCTTACGATTATAAAGGCAACTGTACCAAAACCAGACCTGCGTTATGCATTAAAACAGCTCTCCTCTCCCCATCACATATACATATTTTATCACATCAGTTATGGTTGTTATTAAAACAGTACATACCTCTTATAACCCACTCAGATACATATGCCTAATTTGCTGCTTGTTGTTTTTTAAGTATTTTATTATCATTTGTTTTTCTTCTTTAAATTAAGAATAAAATCCGTAAACACAAATAGTGAGGTTTGAGTTATGTATTATGTGAATCCACCTATACTGTATTTTGAGTGTCAGGGTTATGAAAAGTACACTAACGGACACATTAACTCCACAATATTGCTTTTCCCTAACAGGAAGACTTTGGATGTATATACCCTCTTTACAGAGGGGTCCCATAACTCTTAGACAGTGTGTGATGCCTTACATCCACGTCATTCACATTTTTACAGGTTCACCAGGATATATTCACTTCTAACATTGTACTGTTAAGGTTGATCACATTTCACTCTTGATCCCATTTATACTCAGCGTATACTTACACTATTTAGTAATGTATAATAAAATAAACACTTGTGCTTCTTGGGCATAGGCGTTGTACTTTATATATTGTATGAAACCTGATTGCGTGAGTCAATTGAGGTCATATTCTACACCTTTCCTTCCAATGGTAATTAAATGCATCCCTCAAACACATAAGTGCAACCAAACAACTACTCAGTACATAACATCAAATCTTATAAGTAGGACTCCAAAGCAAGAACATTTGTAATAGGTCAGTTATGATGTTTTCTGTGATTGCAACGATGGCTGCTTTTATATTACACACAGAAAAATATATTGTATTCCTGTAAGGGGGCAGCGCATTGGTTATCTTGTAGGGCATTTCATATTTGTCAGTTGGCAGTGTCAATTAGGGTGTTTTTAGCCCATTAGTACAGTAGCCCTGAGAGCTCTGAGTAAAACATACATTGAAAAAATGTAAATAAAAGCATACTGAGACACATCTTCAACACTTTGACAAAGTAATAAATACAAAAACAACAACAAACTAACAAAGAAATAATCCACAGCGAAAACAGAAACTGCAGCTGCAGCACCCTGAACTCCCAGGGCCACCACTGTGTTATTATTCCATCTAGATACAACTTTTATGAAATAGCAAAGTACAAATGGGGTAATATGTTAGACATGTGTTATAATGCGGGCCTGGGTTCAAGCTTTTCCTG
This sequence comes from Mchenga conophoros, assembly GCF_057382185.1. Classification (NCBI taxonomy): domain Eukaryota; kingdom Metazoa; phylum Chordata; class Actinopteri; order Cichliformes; family Cichlidae; genus Mchenga; species Mchenga conophoros. The sequence goes on from NC_140539.1 coordinate 13,974,911, forward strand.
ATACAGCTTTCATCTGCTCAAGGAATTTTGAGCCAAGTGTAAATGGGACCTAATATAGATTGATCCAATGCAGACAAAACCATCTGCTGTAGATATATGATCCTAATCACCATACTTAAACTCAGCTGAGATACATTTCTGTGGTGTGGATACATATATTGGTACAATGATCAGTGCCTTGGACAGAATTGCCAGCCAGTCCAGACACATCTTTAAAGTGCCTTATAACAGGTTATTGCATAATCTGATATCTGTCTTATTGCTTCCATTGAAGGCAAGGGAAATGCACTCCAGTATTAGAGAGGAGCAGGCTGACAGACGTGAACAAATAGAAAAATAAAATAAAAGCTTGTCATAGAGCTCTGTTCCAGTAAGTGAACATGTACTCGAAGTTAAAACCATTTGACACAGTGCTGCTGTCAGGTACTCGGTCAAAATGACAAACACAAAGTGAGAATGTTGAGTTTTTGTTAATTCTCTTAATATATAGTATAAAAGAATGGCAACTGTGAGGCCACTTCCGTGATTTGCCATTGTAACAAAACCACTTTAACACTGATAAAGTGCTGTATTGTTTGTAGGCAAGGCCAGTGAGCTGTTTTCTGGTATCAAAATGAATCCTCCTATGTGGGTATTTGTGTAGTAGCGTGTAATGTATGTATGTAGCTTTCAGCTGTTCAAACTATTTATGCAGAGCATGTCTGCGGTCCTCATAGAAAGGACGTCAAAGTGACTGTGACTACAAACTACAAAGAGAGGTGGTTCTAATTTCCCAGGGGCATTTTAGCAGTAAACCGATCCTTGTTGACTTATGAAAGAATGAAACAGAAATGTGAATTTATGAAGATTTTGTTACATTTTCCAATTCGGCGTTTCTTGAAAGAAATATGTACTGGTGTTTATATTGTGCACATTTAAGCATTTACTTAAACATTTTTTAATTTAAAATTGCTCAATTTACTCTCAGCAACATCAACCGACGTCCCTTTTAAACAGCTAAGATCAACACTGGGGCTGTTTGTGAAGTCTGAACAAAAAGTTTAAAATCTTCAATGGTCAGGGTTTTAAATACAGTCAAGAAGTAATTTTATCAGTTTAAACTCTATAACATGCTCAGTTTTGGCCAGTTGTAGATGTACACAAAATAATGTAGCTGACCAACAAGCACTTATGACTGCCCTTGAGGGGCATTCACACACATTCAATTCAGAATAATATTAATATTTCTTTGATATATTTTTTGTACTGAATGAAAACATACATTTTGGGCAATATTTGACTGCCCAACAGTCTTTACATTCTTTTGCAGTGAGCTGCCCCAAGACAATGCTACCTGCACTACCAAGGCTATATTACTGGACTTGTATATTCTTGATGGGTTTGGCAAGTTTCCTTTGAGTTATATGTATTTCATTGAATCCACATGTAAATTTGGAAATTAGCATTTTGAGCTGCATGTGCTTATAAGGATATCCGGCTAATAAGCCATCAAGCAGCTTCTCAAACTCCTCTGGCAGGGCTTTTCAATTCTTTCACTTAAACAGAGCTGCTGAAATGTTCTCACTTTTTCAATAAGTGTAAACTTTCTTTCATTTATTAATTTTTCTACAGTAAACTTGTCGGCCAATATTCTAAAAGTTATTTTTCAATAACCCTGACGTGGCTAAAAAGGTGTTAAACAGTTGCAGCAGTGTTGAGATGAGCATTGACAGAGCTTCCCGCAGTTCTGGCCAGCGTGGAGGGGACCAAACAGAGACACACAGAAATGTTCCTGTATTATGGTGTAATATATAATCTTATACGAAGCTATATAAAATGTGCACATGCTCAAAATGCATTGGTTATTAGTCAGAAGCAGCATGATTAAGTTCATTCCTTTCAATAGGGAGCTGGGTCTGGGGATTGTCTTTGATGGTGGTTAGGGTTCTTCTTTTTTTTTATGTAAGTTCTTCTCACCAGCCAAGGGAGCAGAAGCAGAACAGGCACCTGTGTTTATCTAAAGCAAAACAATAAAACCTGTGCAGAACTGGATCTTTTATTCACCTAAGGTAAGCCCATTTGTTAGTCCCTGCTAACCAGCATTTCACAGAAAATCTTTGGCCCAAACAAACCAGCAGTGTGTCTAATCTGAACCCAGAAGTCACATGAAAATTGGCATTTCAGAGGTTAATGTCAGAAAGATCCTTTGGAAACAGTTGGGATTTACTCGTTACCTTTCAAACACAGTTAATCAGTAAAACAGCGCCCAGTGTTTAAAATGGCAAAATACAAATTTTACAGTCAGTGTTTAAAATGTAAAACTTCCTATTTTATTTATAAACAATTTATGTGATTGGGACTAAAAAATTTTATCTTTTCTTTATAACCAAACTTCTAGTCAGTTACCACCTGGCTTATTTTCATCCAGGTGCGTTTATATCATTTGAGAGCTAAGGGAAAGAATTTGAGCAGTGTTGTGCTGTTCTTCGACTGACATCCTGGCAGTTTTTCATTATGGCAGTTCAACATGGCATCAAAGATATTTGTTCCCACTGGTTGAGTATATCTAAGTCCAAGTTTCACTTGGAGTTGTAGAGTTCCAGACTAAGAATCCAACATATTGTAGCTTCTCAGCTGATACTGTAAAGCATGTTTTGGACTGGAAACTGAATACTGACATTGGGTGTATAAAAAAGATTTCGGCCTTGTGATGCGTTTTTGCTTTAACGTAGTGTGAATGTTATTAGATAGTAAGAAAGTACATAGAAAAAAATAACACATCAACTGCATAAATTGGAGATTGCAATGTGAAGAAAGTGGAGCAGAAGCTGTACAGTGGAACAAATGGGCTACCATGGTAAGTGAGAGAGATCCAGGCCTATGCACACTTCACACTTCCCAAATCTCAAGCATGATTTAAAATAGACATTTTTACAAGTTGTTTTTGTTAGCCGCTAGTAAGATAATTGATTTTTCGCTGAGTGTGTACATTTGTCTAACATATATACAAACATGTAGGCATACTTAACATTTTGTTCAAGCCTTTGGTGTCCCTTTGTTTTCAGTTTTGGCTCCTGAAAGACCATTTTCTGTGTTGTCATTCCCTGAGGAGCTCACTAGGCACTCTTTACTGTAGAGATAAGAGAAACAAAGGTTATATTGAACACCTATAAAAGGAGACAAATACAAGCGATAAGGGCCATGTGCCATATAAATTGCAGGGGTTTTAAAAAAACTTAACCCAATGAGCTTCAAATAATAATTTTGTTTTGGAAACATAGAATATGGGTGACATTATTTCGTTATTATATAATATAACAGATTCATAATAATTGCCCACTTTGTTCTGAGACAATTTGACCTATATTGTCAGCATAAAACCATTACTGATTACATCAGATATTTTAATTAGAAAAATACAAAAAAATCTATTAACATGGCCAAATGAGTGCCTGGGTCAGCCACAGTCAAACAACAGGGTAAATCTTTGTGACACAAAATTATTTTTCAGTAAATAATGTAGTTTTATATGAACTGGTGTTGATGATATGACATTAGACCTAGTGATAAAGGTTACAATGACTTTAGTTGTATTCATCGAATATAAATTGTTCATTTGTTATATGAAAGCAAATACTCTTGAAATTATGATGTAACACATTTGAATTTCCTCTAATATCAGATTTTCACTGCTAGATGCACTTTTTATGTCAATAAAAAAGATAACAGAAAGCTAATAATTCTACTTCTTTTGCAAACTGGAGTATGACAAGCAATTTCTTTCATTTTTATTTCCAACATTCAAACTTTTTGTTATACTTTTTAGAAATCAAATAAGACTTGCACATTTTAAAAATATTTGTAGTACATAAAAATATTATTTACGACATGTATGCATAAAGATCACTTGACTTATTCTTGATGTCAGTATGTCTTGTCTGAAAAATTGTGTTGCCGTAACAGTGCATTACTTGTGTGATTAAACAGGAAATATAAACAGTACTTCACCACACTTAATTATTCATAACTTCTGTACATTTCGTTTTGAGCTGCGTGTTGCAGGCTATAGTATCTGCAAAAGTCAATGACATCATAGGACTTGTAACATATGTATATGAATAAAAATATATGAATAAAAACCATATCAGGAAAAAAAATTCAATGGTTCCTTAAAAGCTGGAATTTTTTTTCATTAATGGTGAAAACTTCACAAATATTTACACCCTATTTCACAAGATGTTAAATTTGTAGAAACAGTTATAAAACTAGCATATAATAGACCAAATTTCTTTTTGCCAGCAATACACAGTTTTTGGCTGTTTGACTGTAGCTGACCCAAATATATATGATAAAAAGATTATCTATAATCAGTATTGTTGATTTGTTCTAAATGTCCTTATAAGATAGTCAATGATCTACTCACTTTTTCTCATCATCCTTCTGCAGGAAGTGAACAACAACAGCCTTTATCACCATGACAATGATAACTAAGCCTATGACTCCACCCAACGCTGAGACAATAATGATTGTCAAAGTGTTGTCAACTTCCTTCACTGAAAAGGTAGAGAGAGAAAGAGAGAGAGAGAGAGAGAGAGAGAGAGTGACTTTGTGAGGACAAACAAGTATACAGAGTATGTAAAAACTGACTTAGAGCTCTAACAAGATTGAAACTAGATGCTAGTAGCATATATGTACTTGTATATGTACTTTATAAACACTTTCAGTCAGCAAGTCAGATAAAGCTCTATTTTTGTATGCCAGGTGTTTGTGCAACTTTTACATACTTTGATCCACCACTATAAGAGTGAAGATAGCACTGTGGTTGCGGTTCTTCTCTTTTGGATTCCTGGCAAAACAGATGTACTCTCCTTCATCTTCAAAGGTGATATTCCATAGCAAGATCGAAATGTTGTTACTCTTTGAGGAGCCGACAAACTCAACACGCTCATGGGACACACGGACCTTCGGCTCCACACCCTCCATAGGGATCAACGCTTCACATAACTACACACAAGATATTTCCTTAGATACACAGTATTGGGTGTCAGCTACACAGCATTGGGATGATGACACACTGTGTTGTAATTTTGCCTTTGTACACCACCACATCACACTGAAAACCAAAGACTTTAATTCAAGGGGTTTAACAAAAGTGTTTTATTACCTGTTTGGGCATTTTTATATATAGTTCCCCATTTTTAGAGACTCAAAAATAATTGGCAAGCAGTTTTATGGCCAGGTAAAGGGTCCCTTGACACTTTCTTAAATATTAAGGAAATTGTGATCTGGACTTGAACTTGTATTTGGTAGCTGTCTGAAAGAACATGTAGTTATGCCATAATCAAGCTAAAAAAAAAAAAACGTGGCCAAATCAGCTATTTGGCACATTGATCAAAAGATGGAATGAACCGGGCAGCTCAGCAAGACTTAAAGGCCAGGGAAACCTGTGGAGACACCTGTGAAGTGAATGATCATAGAATTCTTTCTTTGGTCAAGAAAAAAGTTCCTTCACAACTTCTAACAAAGTCAGCAACACTGTGGAGGTAGCTACATCATTGTCAAAGTCTACAATCAACAGATGTCTTGATTAATGGAAATACAGAGCATTTACAACAAGATGCAAACCAATGGTTAAAGATAGAAAAAAAAAAGAAAAAATAATGATCTGAAGCGTGGTGAAGCCAATATAATGGCATAGGTATGTATGGTTTGCAACAGAACTCATTCACTTGTGTTTACGGATCACGTGACTGCTGTCAGTGGCTGGATGAATTCTGAAATGTACAGGGCTACAATTGCTCCTCAGATCCTGACAAATGTTGAAAAATTTATTGGGCAGCACAAAGTGCAAATCGTTAATCACCCAATGTATACTGCACAAGCAACCAAAGAGCCTCTCAAGACAAAGAAACAGGATTTAATTAAATGACCAAGTGAGTCACATGATATCAGAACATGCTTTCCACCAGAGCATTCTTTTCAGTAGAGTTTAGAAGTCCAGTGTTGGGGAGTAACGGAATACATGAACTGGTGTTACGTATTTAAAATACAAAATATGAGCAACTGTATTCCCTTGCAGTTACCGTTTAAAACGGTGATAATTAGAATATAGTTACTTTGTTGAAATAACTGGATTACACAACGGTCTTTTCTTAGGCTATCACCTCTCCAATTTTGGTAACTCCACACATAGCCAGAAACCCAAACAAGACACGAAATAAGAGGCTCCAATGTAAGCGTCCCATTAACATTGGTGGTGTCAGTTACACAATGGACCCAGCGACAGCACAACAGAGCCAGCAGAGTACGAGCAGGAATGGATTTCTTACTTTGAAATTCCGACACCACTTCATATTTAAAGAAGAAAGGGATGGGTGAATTTGACCATGCCATGCAAACACTGTTTGCCAGCAACCAAGCTGCTCGCAGCGTCAAAAGACTCCAACCTAAACAAACATCTGGAAATAAGTTCTTTTTTAACAATGAATGTTAGCCTACTGCAGCTACCTTGTTTTAGTTGTGGTAGCTACCTGGGTTATGTGCCACTTCAGTATCTCTGATGTACTATTGCTGAGTGATTTGTTACTATTACTGGATGCTACTCGCCACCGAACTAACATTGTTAGCTGGCGTTAGCCTAAGTTAGTTCATAGACTGCAGATTGTTAGACCTGCTTAAACATTAACAACCTGCGAGCTGCAAATAATCATGTGCAATTCTGAAAGCAGTCTATGAACTAACCTCAGCTAACGCAAGCTAACAATGTGATTTTGGTGGCAGGAAGCCTTCAGTAATAGTAATAAATCACACAGCAATAGTACATTCACGTAGTTGTAAAAAAACACGACAATATATTAAGTAATCCAAAGTATTCAGAATATGTTACTCACACTGAGTAGCTTAACGGAATACGTTAAAAACTACATTTTGGGGCATGTATTCTGTAATTTGTAGTGGAATACATTTTAAAAGTAACCTTTCCAACACTGCGGAAGGCAGACCTCTAGGCAGAGAGACCCACAAACAAGCAGCAGCTGAAGGTGACTGCAGTAAAGGCCTGGCATCTCAAGGGAGGAAACACAGCATTTGGTGATGTTCGTGAATTTTAGACTTCAGGCCGTCATAACCTACAGAGGCTTTTCAAATAATACAAGCAGATCCTGTGTATTAAAAAATGGCTGCATTTCCTAAACAGTTAATACAGGCTGTACTAAAAAAAAAAAAAAAACAATCACATGTGATAGTTAACAAAGGCAAAATTACAAGAACTATCTGTTCATCAAAATACTTTTGAACAAAACTGTATCCCCATGCCTTCAGAAATACAACAGCATACACTCACTGACTGTTTATGCGATGAGACACGAAACATATGAAAATGTCAGGAATCACTATTTTTATGCTTTTTTGTATCCCTGTTGGTGTTGTGGTTGTGTGCACGTACCTTTATGAGAGTTCCATTGTCATTATATTGCCAGTTGAAGTAGAGATTTTCGATGCCAATACATGAAGAGTAAGTGCAGGGCAACAAAACCGTGGAGCCATTCATTGCTTCGATTGAAGACACTTTACCTGTGGAAACTTCCAGTCCACCAACAGTCCATACGCCTAAACCAAGGGAGAAAGGAAAAGTTAAAAAGTTTTTAGAAAAGGATAGAAAACGGTTTTTGAAAAGCAATAAAAACACAATTATATAAGGCAAAATGAAAATAAAAAAGTAAAAGATAGTACAGAGTT